>NC_072009.2:47297500-47922500 GCF_028885655.2 Pongo abelii | reverse complement strand
AAACGTTGGAAAATATTTGAGAGTGACCAATTCACGTCTATTCTATGGGATGAGAATGGAACTTGCATAGTGATTAATGAAGAACTCTTCAAGAAAGAAATTTTGGATAGAAAGTCTCCTTGCAGAATATTTCAAGCTGACAGTATTACAAGTTTTGTTTGACAGCTCAGCCTTTATGGATTTAGTAAAATTTACAGAATTTTCAAACATCTGCCTTTGTAGCCACCTTTCTGGCAGAAGAGAATAAATCCATTGTCTCGAGCAAGGTATTTAACATATTTCAGTTAACACTTTACATAGAGTAGATATGTAATTTTACTTTGTACATCAGTAAATATATTAATACATGCAGTGAGACCACATTTTGAAAATTATATAAAACACTAATGTAAAAATTATTTAATTTTTTGAAATTATTGAGTTCAGCTTGAGCATTAATCTTTCAGGGTTTTAAGAAATTTTGCTAACAACTTTGAATCTCATTTATCAAAATAAATGTACCAAAGCCATTAATGCAATGTTACTATTAATATATAACATGTTTTCACTTGAGGGCTTAACAATTTGAGTGCTTTTTTCCCAAAAGCACATTCCTGAAGATAGTAAACCATGTTCATGAATTACTTGATGACATTAAGTTTGTGTGATGAAACAGAAATCTGATATTTTAAGTGTTATGTTTGTTATTGCCACTTGTCTCAACAAATTACAAAAGATCAACATGCTATTTTAAATCAGTTGACCACTATTCATGTGCACTCTCATAGCACCTGCATCCAAGCAAGTGGCCACATTGTGAGTTTCATTACAACCACAACTTCTCAATACCCTAACATATCTCCCTAGCAAAACCATTATCTGGGGCTGATAGTGGAACAATCTGCTCTTCCAACAAGATATCCTGTGATATCAGTCAACAAGGCTACACATTTTAACCTGCTACCAGCAGGCAACTCGTGGTTGCAAATGCCTATGATACCTGATACATCAGCTGTCCCTCATTCCAGGCCAGATCTTCAACCATCACAACTGGACAAATATCACCCTAATTACAAATGATCTTCCATTAAAAGAGTACCAAATTATGCGGGACAACAGAGACTAACATTTACATTGACCAAAAAAATCCTAAAAAATTCTGTAATTATCTTACTGAACAATAAAACTGCATGTCGACTTTCATGTTTGCTTTTTTCTCTTTTTCTCAAAGTATAGTTAAAAGTAGAATGGTGTTTTCTTTCAGTGTCAGGCTATTGTACTAATTTTTGTAAAAGTATATATGGGCTTTTTGATCATTTGTAAGGAAATTTAATGTGCTCCTATGTAAGTTAACTAGTTTAGTTCTCTAAAGAGGAAAAAATAATAAAGTCTTTGGGTCCATTTGCTGCTGAAACAACACAGTACCACTGCCTGGGTAATTTGTAAAAAGACTTATTTTGCTCATGGTTCTGGAGGTGGGGAAGTCCTAGGGGCTGCATCTCATGAGATCTTCTTTCTATGTTACAACATGGTAGGTTGACCTCATATGGTGAAGGGCATGAGATGAACAGAAAATCGAGGCCAAACTCATCCTTCATCAAAGACAACTCACAGAATAAATAACTTGTTCTCCAGATAACACCATCAATTCAGTCATGAGGTTACACACACATGGCTAATCACCTCTCAAACATCCTACCTCCCAACAGTATCTCAATGGACACAGAATTTCAATGTGAAATTTGGAGGGGACATATCAAACAATGACAGCAGGCAAAGGAAAGGAAACAACTGGAGTTAGGAAAAAGTAATAAGTGACTTCTAAAGTACTCTGGCATAAATCAAATTAGGGCAAAAATTTGCATGACAGAAAGGGAATAGATGCTCACATAAACACATGCCCACAACACTGGGCTAATTTTTATATTTTTAGTAGAAATAGGGTTTCACCATGTTGGCCAGGATGGTCTTGAACTCCTGGCTGCCTGTGATCCACCCACCATGGCCCCCAAAGGTGCTGAGATTACAAGCTTGAGCCACCATATCCCACTTCTAATGCAGATTTTCATCACATTGGTTTCGTGCTCCATACAAAGTCAGATTTAATTGCTTTTGTCAGGATTAACACCTTTTAGATTCTGAGTCCAGATCCTCAGCATGGCTAAATAAATCCCTTCCAGACCTGATATTTGTTCTCCTTTCAGCTTCATGTCCTTCTATTTCACCACAGTGAGACATTCAGACCGTTCCACTTTCAGACATGCCCTTTTCTATCTGGTAACTTCAGTCCCATTATTTTCTTGTAGATAAAAGTATCTCCCCAATTTGCCTACTTAAGACGACTACAACACAGACATCACTCCTTCCAGGATAGTGCTTCTTGTCTATCACATTAGTTTTACTGTCTGTCTTGGACACCCAGCACTGATGTAACACAGTACCTAATACATATATGTATGTGTGTGTATATATATACACGTATGTATGTGAATTAGTCAATGTTGACTGGGACTTACAAATATAGCACCTATTTTCATTGTCAAAATGAACATTCTTGGTGTTGTGGCATTAATTTTTATTCTTTTTTCCTCACCACAACTTTTTCTAAAGGGGTAGGTCACAGTATTGTTCACTAGAGATGCAATGATTTTGACTTACTGAGACTAGCATCACTGGTTATCATTTCAACTATGATGCTTTCTTTTTAGGTCTAGTTATAATTTTTCCATGCTTCTAAAAGTTCTTTTTCATCTTCTGTTTTGACTGGCAGGTCCTTGCCTGAAAGAATTAGCTGTCTCCTTACCACTTCTTCTTTTATTTGCAGTAGCAATTCCCAGTGGCAAAGGGATATTTGGGAGCCCTTTGTGACCTATGGAAAAAAACAAAATATCCTAAAATAAAAACCTAAAGAAGCTCTTTGTGAAACTGACTTTTGATGTGTGGATTCATTTGATAGAGCTTAACCTTTCTTTTGATTCAGCAGATTGGAAACCCTCTAACTGTAGAATCTGCAAAGGGACATTTGGGAGCCCATAAAAGCCTATGGGGAAAAATCTACTATACCCACACAAAAACTGGAAAGAAACTATCTCTGAAACTGCTTTGTGATGTGTGAATTCATCTCATGGAGTTAAACCTTTTCTTTAATACAACAGTTAGGAAAACTTTTGGAGAATCTATGAAGAGACATTTGGGAGTCCTTTGAGGCCTACAGTGAACTACCAAATATCCGCAAATAAAAACTAGAAAGAAGCAATCTGTGAAATGTCTTTGTGATGTGTGGATTCATCTCACAGAGGTAAGACTTTCTTTTCTTTCAGCAGATGGGAAACATTCTTTTAACAGTATCTGTGAAGGGACATTTTATAGCCCATGAGGTCTATGATGAAAAACTACATATCCCCAGAAGAAAACTGGAAAGAAGCTATCTGTGAAACTGATTTGGGAAGTGTAAATTCGTCTCACAGAACTAAACCTTCCTGTTGATTCAGCAGATTGTAAACACTCTTTTTGGGGAATCTGCAAAGGGACATTTTGGAGGCCACTGTGGGCCTTTTGAAAAGAAAAGAATATCCCCAGATGAAAACTAGAAAGAAGCTATCTGTGGAACTACTTGGTGATGTGTGGATTAATCTCATAGAGTTAAACTTTTATTTCAATCTAGCAGGTTGGAAATACTCTTTTTGTAGAATCTGTGAAGCAACATTTGGGAGTCCTTTGAGACCTATGAAGAAAAACTGAATATTCCCAGATAAAAGTTAGAAAGAAGGTATCTGTGAAACTATTTTGTGATGTGTGGATTCATCTCACAGAGCTAAACATTTCTTTGATTCAGCAAGTTGAAAACACTCTTTTTGAAGAATCTGTGAAGGGACATTTTGGATTCCATTGAAACCTATGGAGGAAAATTGGATATTCCAAGATTAAAACTAGAAAGAAACTATCTATGAAACTGCTTTGTGATGTGTGGGTTCATCTCACAGAGTTAAACCTTTCTTTTTATTAAACAGCTTGGAAACACTCTTTTTGGAGAATCTGTGAAGAGACCATTGGGAGTCCTTTTAAGCCTATAGGGAAAAATCAACTATCCCCAGATAAAAGATAGAAGCTTTCTTTGAAACTACTTTGTGATGTGAAGATTCATCTCACAGAGTTAAATCTTTCTTTTGATTCACCAGGTTGGAAACACTCTTTCTGGAGAATCTGCAAAGGGACATTTGGGAGGCCATTGCAGCCTTTGGGGGAAAATGGAATATCCCAAGATAAAAACTAGAAAAAAGTTCTTTGTGAAATTGCCTTGTGATGTGTGGATTCATCTTACAGACTTTTTTTTTTTATTCAGGAGGTTGGAAACACTCTTGTTAGACAATCTGTAAATGGACATTGGGGGTCCATTGTGGGTTATGAAAAAAAAACCATGCCAGATAAAAACTAGAAATAAGATATTTGTGAAATTTTGTGATGTGTGGATTCATTTTGCAAAGTTATATCTTTCTTTTGATTCAGCATGTAGGAAATACTCTTTTTGGAAAATCTGTGAAGGGACATTGAGAAGCTCATTGAGGCCTATTGAGAAAAACTGTGTATCCCCAGATAAAAATTGGAAAAAACTGTATGTGAAACTGCTTTGTGATGTGTGGAATGATCTCACAGAGTTAAACCTTTCTTTTGATTCAGCAGTTAAAAAACACTGTATTTGGAGAACCTGTGATGGAACATTTGGGAGCCCATTGAGGCCTAGAGTAAAAACAAAATATCCCTATATCAAAATTGGAAGGAAGCTATGTATCAAACTGTGTTGTGATGTATGCATTAACCTCACAGAGGTAAGCCTTCCTTTTAATTCAGCAGGTTGAAAACACTCCTTCAGG
Source organism: Pongo abelii (assembly GCF_028885655.2). Taxonomy (NCBI): domain Eukaryota; kingdom Metazoa; phylum Chordata; class Mammalia; order Primates; family Hominidae; genus Pongo; species Pongo abelii. Next base: position 47,917,650 of record NC_072009.2, on the reverse strand, counting down.
AGATCTGTGAGGGTACATTTGGGAACCCTTTGAGGCTTAAAGGAAATAACTGAAAATCCACGGGTATAAACTACAAAGTGTCTACTGTGAAATTGCTTTGTTTTGTGTGGATTCATCTCACAGTGTTAAATTTTGCTTTGATTCAATAGGTGGGAAACATTCTTTTTGGGGAATCTGCAAAGGAACATTTTGGAGCTTTTTGAGGCCAATGGGGAAAAACAATATCCTCAGGAAAAAACTAGAAAGAAGCTATCCATGAAACTGCTTTGTGACATCTGGATTCACCTCACAGAGTTAAACATTTCTTTTGATTCAGCAGGTTGGACACACTCTTTTTGGAAAATTTCCAAAGGGACATTTGAAAGCCCATTGAGGACAATCAGGAAAAAAACTGAATATCCAAGGTAAAAATTAGAAAGAGGTTATCTGTGAAATGGCTTTATGATGTGTGGGTTCATCTCACAAAGTGAAACATTTATTTTGATTCAGCAGATTGGATACCCTCTTTTTGAAGAATCTGTGAAGAGACATTTTGGAGGCCATTGAGATCTATGAGGAAAAATGGAGTATCTCCAGGTATAAACTAGAAAGAAGCTCTCTGTGGTACTGCTTTGTGATATGTGGATTCATCTCTCAGAGTGAAACATTTCTTTTGATACAGCAGTTTGGAAACACTCTCTTTGGAGAATCTACAAAGGGGCATTTGTGACACTTTTGAGGCTTAAGGGAAAAAATTGAATATCTTCAGTTAGAAACTAGAAAGAAGCTATCTGTAAAACTGCTTTGTGATGTGTGGCTATATCTCACAGAGTTTAAACGTTTCTTTTGATGCAGCAGGTTAGAAATGCTCTTTTTGGAGATTCTGATAAGGGACATTTAAGAGACCTTTGAGGCCCATGCAGAAAAAAACCACGTATCCTTAGGTAAAAACTAGAAATAAAGAATCTGTGAAACTGCTTTGTTTTTTGTGAATTCATTTCACAGAGTTAAGCATTTCTTTTGATTCAGCAGGTTGGAAACACTCTTTCTGGAGAATCTGCAAAAAGACATTTGGGAGCCCATTGAGGCCCATGGGGAAAAACAAAATATACCCAGGTAAAAACTATACAGAAGCTATTGGTATAACTGATTTGTGAAGTGTGCTTCATTTCACAGTGTTAAACTTTTCTTTTGACTCAGCAGGTTGGAAATACTCTTTTTCAGAATCTGAGAAGACACAATTGGGAACATGTTGAAGATTATGGGGAAAAGTGCAATATCCCCAGGTAAAAAATAGAAAAAAGCTATCAAAGAACCCACTTTGTGATGTGTGGATTCATCTCACAGAGATAAACCTTTCTTTTGATTCAGCAGGTAAAAAACACTTTCTGGAGAATCTACAATGGAACATTTGGGAGCCCATTGAATCATATGGGGAAAAACTGAATATCCCATGGTAAATACTAGGGAGAAGTTATGTGTAAAACTACTTTGTGATGTGTGGATTCATCTAACAGAAGGAAAACATCCTTTCTGCTCAGCAGGTTGGAAACACTCTTTTTGGAATATCTGCCTAGGGACATTTTGGACCCCATTGAGGCCTAGAGGGAAAACAGAATATCACAGATAAAAATTGGAAAGAAGATGTATGAGAAATGGCTTCATGATGTGTCGATTCATCTTACAGAGTTAAACTTTTCTTTTGACTCAGCAGGTTGGAAAGACTCTTTTTGGAGAATCTATGAAGGGATATTTGGGAGCTCATTGAGGACCATGGGGAAAAACCAAGTATCCCAAGGAATAACTTGAAGGAAGGTGTCTGTGAAACTGCTTTGTGATGTGTGGATCCATCTAACAGAGTTAAAACTTTCTTTTGATTCAGTAGGATGGAAACACTCTTTTTGGGGAGTCTGCAGCAGTAAATTTAGGAGCCTAGGAGACCATGTGGAAAAATAGAATGTACCCAGGTAGAAACTAAAAACAAGCTGTCTGTCAAACAGCCTTGTGATGTGTGGATTCAACTTACAGAGTTAAAACTTTCTTTTGATTCAGCAGGTTGGAAACACTCTTTTTGGAGGATCTGTGAAGGGACATTTGGAAGTCCATTGAGGCCAATGGGGTAAAATGGAATATCCCATGATTAAAAACTAGAAAGAATCTATCTGTGAAACTGCTTTGTGATTTGCAGATTCTTCTCACAGAGTTAATACTTTCTTTTGATTGGACAGGTTGAAAGCACTTTTTTTTTTTTTTTTTTTGGAGAATCTGTGAAGGGACATTTTAGATCCCATAAAAGATCATGGGGAAAGTCAGAATGTTCTCAAGTAAAAACTTGAAAGATGCTATGTGTGAAACTGCTTTGTGATTTGTGGATTCATCTCAGAATTAAACCTTTCTTTTGATTCAGCAAGTTAGAAAATCTCGGCTGAGTGGGGTGGCTCATGCTTCTAATCCCAGGACTTTGGGAGGCAAAGCTGGGTGGATGACAAGCTCAGGAGTTCAAGACGGTCCTGGCTAACATGGTGAAACACCATTCTATTAAAAATACAAAAAAAAATTAGCCAGGCATGGTGGTGGGTGCCTTAGTCCCAGCTACTTGGTAGGCTGAGGCAGGAGAATGGCAGGTACCTGGGAGGTGGAGCTTGCAGTGAGTGGGAAATTGCAACACTGCACTCCAGCCTGGGTGACAGAGAAAGACTCCACCTCCAAAAAAAAAAAAAAAAGAAAAAGAAAATCTCTTTTTGGAGTATATGCAAAGGTATATTTGGGAGACCACTGAGGCCCATGTGGAAAAACTGAATATCTCCAGGTAAAGACAAGAAAAAAGCTCTCTGTGAAACTCTTTTGTGATGTGTAGATTCATCTTATAGAGTTAAAAGATTCTTTTGATTCAGCAGATTGGGAACACTCTTTTTTAGAGATTTTGCTAACAGATATTTATCAGCCCATTGAAGCCTATGGGGAAAATCCAAATATTCCCAGGTAAAAACTAGGAAGAAGGTATCTGTGAAACTGCTTTGTGATGTGTGGATTCATCTCATAGAGATAAACCTCTTTTTTTGGCTCAGCAGGTTGAAATACTCTTTATGGAGGATCTGCAAAGGGACGTTTTGAAGCCCATTGTGGCCAATGAGAAAAACAAAATATCACCAGGTAAAAACTAGAAAGAAGCTATCTGTAAAGCTACTTTGTGGTTTACTGATTCTTCTCACAGAGTTAGATGTTTTCTTTGATTCAACGGGTTGGAAACAATCTTTCTAGAAAATTTGCAAAGGGACATTTGAGAGCCCATTGAGGCATATGGGGAAAAACCCAATATCCCCCGGTAAAAACTAGAAAAAACTTTCTATGAAACTACTTTATGATGTGTGAATTCATCTTACTGAATTAAAAGTTTGTTTTGATTTAGCAGGTTGGAAACACTCTTTTTGGAGAATCTGCAAAGGGATTTTTAGGAGCCCATTAAGGCCCATGAGGAGAAACTGAATTTCCACAGGTAAAAACTAGAAAGAATCTGTGTAACAGCTTTGTGATGTGTGGATTCATCTCACAGAGTTAAATATTTCTTTGGATTCAGCAGGTTAAAAACAGTCTTTTGGAGGATCTATGAAGGAATTTTTGGCAGCCCATTAAAACCTATTGGGAAAAAAACGAATATCCTCAGGTAAAAACTAGAAAGAAGCTATCTGTGAAAATGCTTTTGTCATGTGTGGATTCATCTCACAGAGTTAAAAATTTCTTTGGATTCAGCAGGTTAAAAACATTCTTTTTGGAGAATCTGCATAGGGATATTTGGGAGTCCATTCAGGCTTATGTGGAAAAACCCAATATCCCCAGCAAAAAATTAGAAAGAAAATGTGAAAATGCTTTGTGATATGTGGATTCATCTCACAAAGTTAAATCTTTCTTTTGATTTATGTGGTTGGAAATGTGAGAAGGAGGGTTTCTGGGGTGCCAGTTGTGTTGGTCTCACCTGTGTGAGACACCCATGGAAAGCCATGGCTGGTCTCTGAGCAGAAAATTCTCCTTATTACCTTCAGGTTTTTATGCCCCAAGAGCATAACCACTCAGTAGCATTCCACAGTTTTCTCAGGGAGATAATGCTCCCTTGAAGCAGTGGAGTATAGCCAAACATCTTGGCTTCTCCTAAAACCTGCTCCCACCTGTTTCAGTCCCAATAAGTTAAAGATCTTAAGTAGTTTAGACACACGCCTCTCCTCAAGGAAATTCACAGAAATCACCACTGCTATACATCTTATCGAATGACTCACAAGATCTCCTTCACTGATTAATCCTTTTCCTCATTCCTTCCTCCCCCTCCCATCTGCTGTAAGAACAAACTGTCCGTATACCAATAAATTGGGTGGAGCCTGAGGGCTCCAGGCTGTGAGGAAGCCTTCAATGCTCCAGTCGCCTAGACCCACCTTTTAAACACTTACTCGGTCTAACTCTTTTTTTCTCCACCAGAGTCAGGGTACCCACTGGGTAGGGTGGGACTGGTTTCCCCAACATCTGGCACCCAACACAGATCTCCCTGTAATCTCTACAATAATACAGTGAAGAAATGCCAGAGCATGGAAAGTGGAGCATGACTGACAAAGGACACCCACGTACGTTTTCACTTCAGGCTCTGTGGAGAATTCCATGGTAACCTCAGGAAAATGTGGGTCAGGCTGAAAGTAAGTTTGCTAATTACTTATGCCTGGTGACACAGTTATTGGGCTACAGTGGGGCAATTGTGAGTACCTGAAATCTCACATCTTTGTTCCATCTCATAGAAGAGTATTCTCCTCGGTTCATGGAATATGGAACCAGGCATGTAAAAGATTGGTATAAGGTTGGATCAGACTTAAAATTAGCACAATGAGAGAGCCACAATATTACTTTCTCCACTTGGTCATTGTGGTTGGCAATTAAACAGCACTGAAGTGCTTCCCCACTGAGGAGGAAGGAACAGGAGTTCCTTCTATGTCAGGATGACATAGAAAATTTTAACAATCAGAAGTCTGATGATGAGCAAAGTGAACCATCACAGTCTAGGTTTAAAAAGGGGTAGAAATGGGAAGCTATATATTAATCTTCAAAAACTTATGAAAGAAACAGTTCCATCTACTGCAGAAATATTGCCACCTACTGTGCCTTTAGGGGAAGGCCTGGAATGGTCACCCCTTCCTCAGCCTTATGAATTTCTGGAAAGGAAACCTGAGACACGGCTTGCCACTCCCAATGTTGCATGCCCCACCATTGACTGTGGTGAAAGGAAGCTGCATGCTTGCCCAACAGCCAATTACAGTAGGGAATGATCCAGGCTTGTACACCTGTTAATTATGGTAAAGGAATTCTGTGAGCCAGCCCAGATACTAATTATGACTCAGGGATAATCCAGGCATCCATTCTCCCGACACAAGAAATGGGGTATTTGGATGTTGGCAGTTTTTACTAATTATTTTGCCAGCTGAAAATTTCAGAGAACATTCTCAAGCACAGTGGGAGCTATTTTATTTTAAAATATTAAAAGACTTAAGGCAAGCAATTGGACAATATGGGCCAAATTCTCCTTATGTTCATTTCTTATTACAATCTGTGGCTTATAACCAACATTTAATATTTATGAATTAGGAGTTATTACCCTGATCCATCCTGTCTCCCTCTCAATTTCTCTAATTTGAAACTTGGTGGATGGATGAAACAACAAATTAGGCATGCAGAAATGCTCAAGCACAACCTCCCATTAATATCACATCTGATCTGTTGCTTGGAATTGGAGAGGCATGAGGTACTTGAAATCAACTGATGGTAATGGGTGTTGAACCTGTTGATCAGCTAAGAACTATATGCCTAAGAGCCTGGGAAAAAATTCACAACCCTGGTACTACTTACCATTCTTTTAACTCAGTTCCACAGGTTCCAAGGGAGCCTTATCCAGATTTTGTCATCCATTTGCAAGACACGTCTCCAAAAGCCATTTTGGATTATCATGCCAGGAAAGTGCTTCATGAAGGAACATTTTGGAGCCCATTGAAATCTATGGGGAAAAACCTTATATTCACAGGTAAATACTAGGAACAAGCTATCTGTGGAACTGTTTGCTGATGTGTGGATTCATCTCACAGAGATAAAACTTTCTTTTGATTCAGCAAGTTAGAAACACTATTTTTGGTGAATCTGTCATGAAACATTTGAGAGTGCATTGAGGTCTATGAGGAAAAACTGAATATCTTCAGATAAAAACTAGAAAGTAGCTATCTGAAAAACTACTTTGTGATATGGGGGTTCATCTCACAGGGTTAAAACTGTCTTTTGATTCAGAAGTTAGAAACAGTATTTTTGAAGAATCCGCGTAAAGACATTTGGAAGGCCATTGAGGCCTCTGGGAAAAAAACAAGTATCTTCAGAAAAAACTAGAATTTCTCTGTGAAATTACCTTCGATGTGTAGATTTATCTAACAGAGTTAAACCTTTCTTTTCATTCAGCAGGTTGTAAACACTGTTTTTGTGGAATCTGCAAAGACACGTATTGGAGCTCACTGAAACATATGCTGAAAAACAAACTACCCCCAGATAGAAACTAGAAAGAAGCTATCTGTGAAACTCTTTTGTAATATTTGGATTCATCTCAAAGAGTTAAACCTTTCTTTTAATTCAGTAAGTTGGGAAAACTCTTTTTAAAGGATCTCCAAAGGGAATTTTCGAGTCCATTGAGTCCTTGGGGAGAAACTGAATATCCTCAGGTGAAAACCATAAAGAAGCTATCTGTGAAACTGCTTTGTGATATGTGGATTCATGTCACAGAATTAAAATTTTGTTTTTATTCAGCACGTTGGAAACACTCTTTTTGGTGAATCTGTGAAGTCATATTTGGGAGCCCTTTGAGCTTTATGCAGAAAAGCAAAATTTCAAGAGATAAAAAAATAGAAAGAAGCTATTTGTGAAACAGCTTTGTGAGTTGCAGATTTATTCCACAGAGTTAAAGCTTTCTGTTGATTCAGCAGGTTGAAAACATTCTTTTAGGAGAATCTGCAATAAAACTTTTGAGAGCCCATTGAGGCCTATGGTGAAAAACCAAATACCTCCATTTAAAAACTAGAAAGAAGTGAGGGACTGATCCAAGATGGCTGAATAAGAACTGGTCCAGTCTACAGTTCCCAGAGTGACACAGAAGACAGGTGATATTTGCATCTCCACCTGAGGAACTGGATTTATCTCTCTGGGACTTGTTGGACAGTGGGTGCAGACCATGGAGTGTGAGCCAAAGTAGGGAGAGACATTGCCTCACCTGGAAAGCATAGGGGGTCAGGAAATTCCCTTTCCTAGCCAAGGGAAGACATGACAGATGGTACCTGGAAAATCAAGACACTCCCATCCTAGTACTGCACTTTTCCAACAGTCTTAGCAAATGGCACACCAGGAGATTACATTCTGTGCCTGGCTCAGGGGGTCCAACACCCACAGAGCCTTGCTTACTGCTAGAGCAGCAGTCCAAGATCAAGCTGCAAGGCAATTGCAAGTCTGGGAGAGGGGCGTCCACCATTGCTGAGGCTTAAGTAGGTAAACAAAGCAGCTGGGAACTTCAAACTGTGTGGAGCCCATTGCAGCTCAATGAGGCCTGCCTGCTACTGTAGACTCCACCTCCGGGGGCAGGGTATAGCTGAATAACAGGAGGCAGAAACTTCTGCAGACATAAAAGTCCCTGTGTGACAGCTTTGAAGAGAGTAATCATTCTCCCATCATGGAGTTTGAGATCTGAGAATGGACAGACTATCTCCTCAAGTGGGTCCCTGACCCCCAAGTAGCCTAACTGGGAGACACCTCCCAGTAGGGAGTGACTGAAGTCTCATACAGCTGGGTGCACCTCTGAGACAAAGCTTCCAGATGAAGGATCAGGCAGCAATGTTTCCTGTTGTGCAGTATTTGCTGTTCTACAGCTGCCGCTGGTGATACCCAGGCAAACAGGGCCCGAAGTGGACTTCCAGCAAAGACCAACAGAGCTGAAGCTGAGGGCCCTGGATTTCAGAAGGAAAACTAAAAAACAGAAAGGAATAGCATCAACATCAACAAAAAGAACATCCATGCCAAACCCCCTTCTGAAGGTCACCATTATCAAAAACCAAAGGCAGATAAAACCACAAAGATGGGGAGAAACTAGAGCAGAAAAGCTGAAAATTCTAAAACTCAGACCATCTTTTCTCCTCCAAAGGAATGCAAGCTCCTCCCCAGCAACAGAAGAAAGTTGGAGGGAGAAAGACTTTGATGAGTTGACAGAAGTGGGCTTCAAAAATAGGTAATAACAAATTTCTGCGAGCTAAAGAAGGATGTTTGAACCCATTGCAAAGAAGTTAAAAACCTTGAATAAAGATTAGCCAATTGGCTAACTAGAATATACAGCATAGAGAAGACCTTAAATGACCTGATGGAGCTGAAAACCATGGCACGAGAAGTATGTGATGCATGCACAAGCTTCAGTAGCTGATTCGATCAAGTGGAAGAAAAGGTATCAGTGAAAGAAGATAAAATGAATGAAATGATGCAGGAAGAGAAGTTTAGAGAAAAACAGAGTAAAAACAAACAAACAAAGCCTCCAAGGGATATGGGACTATGAAAAAAAAAACACATCTACGTCAGATTGGTGTACCTTAAGGTGACAGGGAGAATGGAACCAAGCTGGAAAAGACTCTTCAAGATATTATCCAGGAAAACTTCCCCAACCTAGCAGGGCAGGCCAACATTCAAATTCAGGAAATACAGAGAATGCCTCAAAGATATTCCTCAAGAAAATCAAACACAAGACACATAATTGTCAGATTCACCAAGGTTGAAATGAAGGAAAAAATGTTAAGGGAAGCCAGAGAGAAAAGTTGGGTATCCTAAAAAGGGAAGTCCAGCAGACTAACAGCTGATCTCTTGGCAGAAATTCCACAAGCCAAAGAGAGTGGAGGCCTATATTCAACATTCTTAAAGACAAGAATTTTCAACCCAGAATTTCATATCCAGCCAAACTAAGCTTCATAAGTGAAGGAGAAATAAAATACCTTACAGACAAGAAAATGCTCAAAGATTTTGTCACCAGCAGGCCTGCCCTACAAGAGCTCCTGAAGGAAGCACTAAAAATGGAAAGGAACAACTGGTACCAGCCACTGCAAAAACATGCCAAACTGTAAAGACCATCACTGCTTGGAAGAAACTGCATCAAATAATGAGGAAAATAACCAGCTAACATATTAATGACAGGATCAAATTCAGACATAACGATATTAACTTTCAATGTAAATGGGCTAAATGCCCCCATTAAAAGACAGACTGGCAAACTGGATAGTGTCAGGACCCAACTGTGCTGTATTCACGAGACCCATTTCATATGCAGAGACACACATTGGCTCAAAATAAAGGGATGGAGGAAGACCTACCGAGCAAATGGAAAACAGACAAACAAAGAAACAAAAAGCAGGTTTTGCAATCCTAGTCTCTAATAAAACAGACTTTAAACCAAGAAAGATCAAAAGAGACAAAGAAGGCCATTACATAATGGTAAAGAGATCAATTCAACAAGAAGAGCTAACTATCCTAAATATATATGCACCCAATACAGAAGCACCCAGATTCATGAGGCAAGTTCTTACAGACCTACAAAGAGACTTAGAATCACACACAATAATAATGGGAGACTGTAACACCCCAGTGTCATCATCAGACAGAGCAACAAGACAGAATGTTAACAAGGATAACCAGGACTTGAACTCAGCTGTGGACCAAGTGGACCTAGCAGATATCTACAGAACTCTCCACCACAAATCAATAGAATATACATACTTCTCAGCACCACATCACACTTATTCCAAAATTGACCACAGAGTTGGAAGTAAGGCACTCCTTAGCAAATTTAAAACAATAGAAATTATAACAAACAGTCTTTGTGATGAAAGTGCAATCAAATTAGAACTCAGGGTTAAGAAGTACACTCAAAACAACACAACTACATAGAAATTGAACAACCTGCTCCTGAATGACTACTGGGTAAATAACGAAATGAAGGCAGAGATAAAGATGTTCTTTGACACCAAGGAGAACAAAGATTAGACATACCAAAATCTCTGGGACACATTTAAAGCAGTGTGCAGAGGGAAATGGATAGCACCAAATGCCCACAAGAGAAAGCAGGAAAGATCTAAAATTGACAGGCTAACATCACAATTAATAGAGCTAGAGAATCAAGAAAAAATACATTCAAAAGCTAGCAGAAGGCAAGAAATGACTAAGACCAGAGCAGAACTGAAGGAGATAGAGACATAAAAAAAAAAAAACCTTCAAAAAATAAATGAATCCAGGATCTGGTTTTTTGGAAAGATCAACAAAATTGATAGACCACTAGCAAGACTAGTAAAGGAGAAAAGAGAGAAGAATTGAATAGATGCAATACAGCTTCGCAAGACTAAACCAGGGAGATGTTGAATCCCTGAATAGACCATTAACAGGCTCAGAAATGGAGGTAATAATTAGTAGCCTATGAACCAAAGAAAAAGCACATCCAGATGGATTCACAGCTGTATTCTACCAAAGGTACAAAGAGGAGCTGGCACCATTCCTTCTGAAACTATTTCAATCAACAGAAAAAGAGGGAATCCTCCTGAACTCATTTTATGAGGCCAGCATCATCCTGATACTAAAACCTGGCACAGACACAACAAAAAAATAAAATTTTGGACGAATATCCATGATGAACTTTGAAGCAACAATCCTCAATAAAATACTGGCAAACCGAATCCAGAAGCACATCAAAAAGCTTATCCTGCACAATACAGTTGGCTTCATCCCTGGGATGCAAGCCTGATTCAACATATGCAAATCAATAAACGTAATCCATCATATAAGCAGAACCAAAGACAAAAAACACATGATTGTCTTATATGCAGAACAGACCATTGACAAATTTGAACAGCCCTACATGCTAAAAATTAACAATCAACTAGGTATGGATGGGATATATCTCAAAATAATAAGAGCTACTTATGACAAACCCACAGCTAATATCATGTTGAATGGCAAAAGCTGGAAGCATTCACTTTGAAAACCGGCACAGGGATGCCCTCTTACTACTCCTATTCAACATATTGTTGGAAGTTCTGCCCAGTGTAATCAGGCAGGAGAAAGAAATAAAGGGTATTCAATTAGGAAATGAGGAAGTTAAATTGTCCCTGTTTGCAGATCACTTGATTGTACACTTAGAAAACTCCATTGTCTCAGCCCAAAATCTCCTTAAGCTGATGAACAATGTCAGCAAAGTCTCAGAATACAAGATCAATGGGCAAAAATCACAAGCATACCTATACACCAATAACAGACAAACAGAGAGCCAAATCATGAGTGAACTCCCATTCACAATTGCTTCAAAGAGGATAAAATACCTAGGAATCCAACTTACAAGGGATGTGAATGACCTCTTCAAGGAGAACAACAAAGTACTGCTCAACGAAATGAAAGAGGACACAAACAAATGGAAGAACATTTCATGCTCATGGTTCAGTAAGTTGGAAACAATCTCCTTGGAGAATCTGCAAAGGGACTTTTGTAAGCCCACTGAGGCCTTTTGGGAAAACTGAATATCCCTATATAAAAACAAGAAAGAAGCTACCTGTGTAACAACTTTGTGATGTGTGTATTCAACTCACAAATTTAAAACTTTATGTGGATTCAGCAGGTTGGAAACGCTCTTTGTGGAGAATCTACAACTGGACATTTGGCAGTCCATTGAGACCTAAGGGGAAAATCAGAATATCCCCAGAAAAAGTAGAAAGTAGCTATCTGTGAAACTGCTGTGTGATGTTTGAATTAATCTCACAGGGATAAAAATTTCTTTTGATTCAGCAGTTAGAAAATGCACATTTTGAGGAATCCGCTAAGGGACACTTAGTATCCCATTCAGGCCTATGGGGAGAAGTCAAATATCCTGAGATAAAAACTGGAAAGAATCTCTCTGTGAAACTTCTTTGTGATGTGTGAATTTATCTCACAGTGGTAAACGTTTCTTTTGTTTCAGCAGGTTGGAAACACTCTTTTTGAAGAAAGTGCAATGGGGAATTTGGAAGCCCACTGTGGCCCATTGGGAAAAACTGAATACCCCAAGACAAAACCTAGAGAGAAGCTATCTTTGAAACTGCTATGTGATGTCTGGATTCATCCCATAGAGTTAAAACTTTCTTCTTATTGAGGAGGTTGGAAACACTTTTTGGAAAATCTCACATGAGGGTGTCCATTAGGGCCTATGAGGAAAACCGGAATATCCCCTTATAAAAACTGGAAAGAAGCTATTTGTGAAATTGCTTTGTGATGTGTGGATTCACCTCACAGAGTTAAACTTTTCTATTGATTCAACAGGTTGGATACTTTTTTTTGGAGAATCTGCGATGGGACATTTTTGAGCCCATTCTGGCCTATGGGGAAAAACTGAACATTCCCAGATAAAAATTAGAAAGAAGCCATTGGTGAAACTGCTTTGTAATGTGAAAATTCACCTTATAGATTTAAACCTTTCTATTCATTTAGAATGTTGGAAACACTCTTTTTGGAGAATCTACAAACTGGCATTTAGGAGCCCATTGAGGCTGATGGTACAAAACAGAATATCCTCAGATAAAAATGAGAAAGAAGTTATCTGTGAAACAGCTTTGTGATGTGTGGATTCAGCTCACAGGGTTATACCATTCTTTTAATTCAGCAGTTTGGAAATGCTTCTTTTGTAGAATCTGTGAAGGGACATTTTGGAGCGCATTAAGACCTATGATGAAAAACCAAATATCCCGCAATAAAAATTTGTAAGAAGCTATCTGTGAAACTGCTTTGTGACGTATGATTTCAGCACAGAGTAAACCTGCATTTTGATTCCACAGATCAGAAACTCCTATTTTAGAATCTACAAAGGGTCATTTAGAATATACAAAGAGTCATTTTGGAGTGCAGTAAGGCCGATAGTGAAAATCCAAATATACCTAGAAACAAAGAAACATGTTTTCTGTGAAAGTGCTTTGTCTCCATTCAGCTCACAGAGTTAAACTTTTTTTTGATTCAGCAGTTTGGAAAAACTCATATTGTAGATTCTGTAAAGGGACACTTTGAAGGACCTTGAGACCTACAGTGAAAAACTGAATATCTTGTGATAAAATGTATAAAGTAGCTATCTGTGGAACTGCTTTGTCATATGTGGATACAATTCACAGAGTTAAACCATTGTTTTGATTCAGCAGGTTGGAGACACTCTTTTTGTAGAATCTGCAAAGGGACATCTTGGAGCCCATTATGCCTATAGAGAAAAACAGAATATCTCATGATAAAATTTCAAAGTAGTCTATCTGTGAAACTGCTTTGCAATTAATGCTTTCAGCTCACAGAGTTAAATTTTTATTTTGATTCAGCAGGTGTGAAACACTTTTTGTAGGATATGCGAAGGGACATTTCAGATCACGGTAATGCATACAGTAAAAAACTGAATATTCCATGATAAAAACTAAAGAGAAACTGTGAAACTGCTCTGTGATGTGTTGATTCACCTCACAGAGTTAAAATTTTCTTTTGATTCAGCATGTTGGAAACACTCTTTTTGTACAATCTGCTGAGGAAAATTTTGGAGAACAGTGAGACCTATAGAGAAAAATTGAATATCCCACGATAAAATCTTGAAAGAAGCTGCATGAGAAACTGCCTTGTGATATGTGGATTCAGCTCACAAGTTAAACCATTCTTTTCATTTGGTAGTTTGGAAACACTCTTTTGTAGAATCTGTGAAGGGACAGTTCAGAGGACAGTAAGGTCTATAGTGGAAAATCATATAGCCCTATGTAAAAATTAGAAAGAAGTTATTTGTGAAACTGCTTGATGATGTGTAGATTCAGCTCACAGAATTAAACATCTCTTTCCTTCCAGCATGTTGGAGACACACTTTTTGTACAATCTGCTAAGGAAGATTTTGGAGCACAGTAAGGCCTATAGTGAAAAATCAATATTCCATGAGAATAACTAAAAAGAAACTATATCTGAAACATTATTCTTAGGTCTGCATTCAGCTCACAGATTTAACTTTTCTTTTTCATTCAGTAGTTTGGAAACTCTTTTTTGTAGAATCTGTGAAGGGACATTTCAGAGCCTACCAGGCATATAGCGAAAACAGAAGCATCCATGATGAAATTTATAAAGAAGCTATCTGTGAAACTACTCTGTGATACACAGATTCAGCTCACAGAGTTAAACCTTTCTTTGGATTCAGCAGTTTGGAAATACTCTTTTTGTAGAATTTGCTAATGAACAATTTGGAACACACTAAGACCTACAGTGAAAAACCTAACATCCTATATTAAAAACTAGAATGAATCTATCTGTGAAACTGCTTTTTTGTGTGTGAATTCAGCTCACAGGGTTAAATCTTTCTCTTGTGATTCAGCAGTTTGGAAACATTGTCTTTATAGATTCTGTGAAGGTACATTTTGGAGTGGAGTAAGGCCAATATTAAAAAAACTGAATATGCCATGATAAAAACTAGAAAGTTATCTGTGAAAACTGCTCTATGATGTGTGAATTCAGCTCAAAGAGTTAAACCATACTTTTGAATCAACAGTTTGGAAACTCTTTTTGTAGAATCTATGAAGGGACATTGAGGCCTATAGTGGAAAACCAAATGACCTGTGATAAAAACCAGAAGGAAGCTATCTGTGAAATGGCATTATGCTGTGTGGCTTAGGCTCCTAGAGTTAAAATTTTCCTTTTTTTCAGCAGGATGGAAACACTCTTTATGTAAAATCTGTGAAGGGACATTTCAGAGTGCAGTGAGTCCTAAATTGAAAATTGTATATCCCACTAAAAAACTAGAAAGAATCTATCTGTGAAGCTGCTTTGTTATGTGTGGACTCAGCTCATACACTTAAACCTTTATTTTCATTCAGCTGCTTGGAAACACTCTTGTTTGGAGAATCTGCAAAAGAGCATTTCAAATCCCATTTTGCTTATAGAGAAAAGCAGAATATCCCACAATAATATCTAGAAAGAAGGTATCTGTGAAACTGCCTAGTGATGTGTGGATACAGCTCACAGAATTTAAAGTTTATTCTGATTCAGAAGTTTGGAAAAAGTGCTTTTGTAGAATCTGCAAATGGACATTTCAGAGCATAGTAAGGCCCATAGTGAAAAACCGAATATCCCACAATAAAAACTAAATCTGTGATGTGTGGATTCAGCTCACAAAGTTAAACCGTTTTTTAATTCAGTGGTTCGGAAAGTCTTTTTGCAGAATCTGTGAAGGAACATTTCAGAGCACAATAAGGCCTATAGTGAAAAATTGAATATCCCATGATAAAATCTAGAAAGAAGCTATCTGTGAAAACGTTTGTCAAGTCTCCGTTCAGCTCACAAGGTTAAACCATTCTTTTGATTCAGCAGTTTGCAAAAGCTCTTTGTGTAGAATCTGTGAAGGCAAATTTCGAGACCACTAGGCCTACAGTGAAAAAGTGAACATCTCATGATGAAATCTAGAAAGAAGCTACATGAGAAACTATTTTGCTATTTGAGAATTCAGTTCAAAAAGTTAAACTGTTTTTTTGGTTCTGCAGTTTGGAGACACTTTTTTTTGTAGAATCTGTGAAGGGACATTTCAGGGTACCATCAGGCCTACAGTGACAAACAGAATATTCCTAGATAAAAACTAGAAAGAGATTATCTGTGAAACTGCTTCCTGTACATTCAGCTCACAGATTTAAACCTTATTTTGATTCATCAGTTAGAAAACACTCTTTTTGTAGAATCTGCAAAGAGAAATTTTGGAGCACAGTGAGCCCCATAATGATAAAGTGAATATTCCATGATAAAAACCAGAAAGAAGCGATCTTTGAAACTGCTTTGTGAAGTGTGCATTCAGTTCACAGAATTAAACTGGTCTTTTGATTCAGCAGCTTGGAAACACCATTTTTGTAGGATATGTAGAGACATTTCTGAGCACAGTAAAGACTATAGTGAAAAACAAATTATCCCACAATAAAAATTGGAAGAAAGAATAGTTGTCAGTTTGCTTTGTGATGTGTGCACTCAGCTCACAAAGTTAAACCTTTCTTTTCATTTAGCAGTTTGGAAAAACTCTTTTTGCAGAATCTGTGACTGGATATTTCTGAGGACATTGAGGCCTATAGTGAAAAAGTGAATAGCTCATGATAAAAATTAGTAAGAAGCTATCTGTGAAACTTCTTTGTCATCTGTCGATTCAGCTCATAGAGTTTAGCCTCTCTTTTGATTCAGTAGGTTGTTAACTCTCTTCTTGTAGAATATACAAAGAGATATTTCAGAGAAAAGTAAAACCTGTAGTGAAAAACAGAAAGTCCCACAATAGAAACTAAAAAGCAGCCATCTACAAAACTGCTTTGTGATGTGTGGATTCAGTTCTCAAAGTTAAACTTACCTTTGATTTCATGGTTTCAAAACACTATTTTTGTAGCATCTGCTAAGGGACATTTCAGAATGCAGTAAGAAAAAAACTGGATATCCTATTTAAAAACTAGAAAGAAGCTGTCTCTGAAACTGCTTTGTGAAGTCTCCATTCAGCTCACAGTGTTAAAATTTTCGTTTGATTCAGTGTTTGGAAACACTCTTTTTGTAGAATCTGTAAAGGGACATTTTGGAATACAGTAGGCCTATAGTGAAATACAGAATATCCCATGATAAAATCCAGACATAATCTATCTGTTAACCTGCTTTGTGAAATGTGGATTCAGCACACAATGTTAAACCACTCCTTTGATTTAGCAGTTTTAAACACTCTTTTTGTAGAACGAGAGAAGGGAAATTTTGGAGCATATTAAGGCCTACAATGAAAAAACAAGTATCTCTAGACAAAAACTGGAAAAAGTTATCTGTGAAATTGCTTTCTGATGTGTGCTTTCAGCTCACACAGTGAAATCTTTCTTTTGGTTTTGATTTTGTATAATTTGGAAGGTATTGAGGCCTGTAGTAAAAAATTGAACATCCTATGATAAAAACTAAAAGAAGTTACCTGTGAAACTGCTTCATGATGTCTGGATTCAGCTCTCAGAAGTAAACCTTTCTTTTCATTCAGCAGTTTGGAAACACTTTTTTTAGAACCTGCAAAGGGACATTTTGGTGGACATTGAGGCCTACAGTAAAAAACCTAGTAGCCCACAATAAAAACTAGTAAAAAGCTGTCTGTGAAAATGCTTTGTGATGTGTGTATTCAGCTCACAATGTTAAGCCTTTCATTTGATTCAGTTCAGTGGAAACACCCTTTTTCTAGAATATGTGAAGGGACACTTCAGTGCACAGGAAGGCCAATAGTAAAAAACAGAAGATCTTGCAATAAAAACAAAAAGAAGCTATCTATGCAACTGCTTTGTGATGTCATTCAGCTGACAGAGTTAAACCTTTCTGTTGATTCAGCAGTTTGGAAACACACTTTTTGAAAAATCTGCAAAGGGATATTTCAGAGACAACCAGGCTGATAGGGTCAAACAGAGTATTTCATCATAAAATCTTAAAGAAACTATCTGTGAAACTTCTTTTGGAATATCTCAATTCAGCTCACAGAGTTAAATCTTTCTTTTGATTCAGATATTGGAAGCACCCCTTTTGTGAAATACGCTAAAAGATATTTCAGAGTACAGTAAGATGTACCGTGAACAGCAGAATATCCCACGACAGAATCTAAAAAGATATTATCTGTGAAACTGTTTTGTGATATCTGCATTCAACTCACAAAATTAAACCTTTCTTTTGATTCAGCAGTTTGGGAACACTCTTTTTCTAAAATCTGCAAAGGGATATTTCAGAGACAACTTGGCCTATAGTGGAAAACCTAACATCTTACATTAAAATCTAGAAAGAAGGTATCTGTGAAACTGCTTTGTGACGTTGGATTCAGCTCACAGTGTTAAATTTTTCTTTTGATTCAGCAGGCTTGAAACACTTCTTTGGAGAATCTGAGAAAAGACATTTCAGAAAACATTAAGTCCTTTTGTGAAAAACTGAATATTGCTTGTAAAAACTGAAAAAAAAAACAAGTTTTCTGAGAAACTGCTTTGTGATGTCTGCATTCACCTTATAGAGCCAACCCCTTCTTTTGACTCACCAGTTTTGAAACACACTTTTTGTAGAAGCTGCAGAGACATTTCAGAGTTTATTGAGGCGTATTGTGAAAAAAACATTATCTCGTGTTGGAAACTAGAAAGAAGCTTTCTGTGAAACTTCTTTGTAATGTCTGCATTTACATCAGAAAGTTAAAGTTTTCTTTTGATTCAGTAGTTTGGAATTGGATTTTTTTTTTTTTGGAGACTCTACAAGGGACATTTTGGAGCCTAATAAGTCTATAGTGAAAATCCAAATATCCTATGATAAAAACTAGAAAGTAGTTATCTGTGAAATTGCTTTATGATATGTGTATTCGGATGAGTTAAACTTTTCTTTTGATTCAGCAGGTTGAAAACACTGTATTTGTAGAAACTGTGAAAGGACATTTCAGAGGGCAGTAAGGCCTGTGGTAAAATACTGAATATCCCTAGATAAAAACCAGAAAGAAGTTATGTGAAACTGCTATGTGGCATCTGCATTTACCTCACAAAGGTAAATATTTTGATTTAGCAGATTGGAAACAAATTTTTTTTTTTTTTTAGATGGAGTTTCACTCTGTCACCCAGGCTGGACTGCAATGGTGTGATCTCGGCTCACTGCAACCTCTGTCTCCCAGACTCAAGTGATTCTCCTGCCTCAGCCTCCCTAGTAGCTGGGATTACAAGCATATGTCACCATGCCTGGCTAATTTTGTAATTTTAGTAGAGACGGCATTTCTCCATGTTGGTCAGGCTGGTTTTGAACTCCTGCCCTCAGGTGATCTGAGTGCCTCGGCCTCCCAAAGTGCTGGAGTTACATGCATGAGCCACTGTGCCTGGCTTTGGAGATACTTTTTTTGTAGAAGAGATGTTTTAGAGCACATTGAGGTTTGTAGTGAAAAACTGAGTATCTTTTGATTAGAAACTAGAAAGAAGCTCTGTGTGAAACTGCTTAGTTATGAAAGGCCTCAGCTTGCAGAGTTAAATCTTTCTTCTGGTTTAGCAGATTGGAAACACTATTTTTGTGGAATGTGCAAGAAAATATTACAGAGCACAGTGAGGTATATAGTGAAAAACATAATATCTCACAATAAAAACTACAAAGAAGCTATCTGTGAAACTGCTTTGTGATGTGTGGAATCAGATCACAGAGTTGTATTTTTGTTTTGACACAGGAGTTTGGAAAAACCCCTTTTGTAGCATCGCCTAAGGGACATTTCAGAGTGCACAAAGGCCTATATTGAAAAACCGAATATCTTGCCATTAAAATCTAGAAAGAAGCTATCTGTGAAACTGCTTTGTGATGTGTGGATTCTGCTCACAGAATTAAACCTGTCTTTTGATTCAAAAGTTTAGAAACACTCTTTGTAGAATGCACAAATGGATATTTCAAAGCATAGTATAGCTGATAGTGCAAAACCAAATAACTTGAGATAAAAATTAAAAAGATGCTATGTATGATTTTTGTAGAATCAACTAAGGGACTTTTCTGAGCACACTAAGGCCTATAGTGTAAAACTGAATATACTGTGATAAAAACAAGACAGAAGCAATCTGTTAAACTACTTTTTGTTGTGTGCATTCAGGTCAGTGTTAAAACTTTCCTTTGATTCAGAATTTTGGAAATATTCTTTTTGTAGAATCTGTGAGGGGCATTTCCGAGGCCACTAAGCCTATAGTGAAAAATCAAATATCTTCTGATAAAATATTGAAAGAAGCTAGCCGAGAAACTGCTTTGTGATGTGTGGATTCAGCTTACAAAGTTAAATTGTTCCTTTCATTCAGCAGTTTGGAAACATTCTTTTGTAAAATCTGCAAAAGGGCATTTTGGAGTGCAGTAAGGCCTATAGTGAAAAATCAAATATCCCTAGATAAAAACTAGAAAGAAGCTCTCTGTGAAACTGCTTTGTGATATGTGCATTCAGCTCACAGAATTAAAACTTACTTTTGATTCAGCCATTTGGAAACACTCTTTTTATAGAATCTGTGAAAGAACATTTTGGAGGGCTATCAGGCCTATAGTGAAAAACCGAATGTCCCATGATAAATTCTAGAAAGAAGCTATCTGTGAAACTGCTTCATGGTGTGTGGACTCATCTCTTGTAGAATCTACAAAGGCATATTTCAGAGGACACAGAGTCCTATAGTGAAAAAGCAAATAGCCTGGGATAAAAAACTAACAAGAAACTATCTGTGAAACTTCTTTGCAATGTGTGGATTCTGCTTCCAGAGTTAAAACTGTCTTTTAATTCACCAGCCTGGAAGCACTCTATTTGTAGAATCTGCTAAGGGACATTTCAGAGCACATTAAGGCCTATAATGAAAAACCCAATATCCCATGATAAAAATTAGGAAGAATCTATCTGTGAAACTGCTTTGTGATGTCTGTATTCAGATCACAGGTGTAAGCCTTTCTTTTGACTCAACATTTGGAAGTACTCTTTTTGTAGAATCTGAGAAGGCACATTTCAGAGGCCATTAGGCCTATAGTCAAAAACTGAATATCCCATAATAAAAACAGAAAGAAGCTAACTGGGAAGCTGCTTTGTGGTGTCTACATTCAGCTCACAGAATGAAACCTTTCTTTTTATTCCACAGTTGGGAAACACTCTTTTTGAAGGATCTAGAAGAGACATTTCAGAGCCCACCATGCCAATAGGAAAAAATTGAATATCTAGTGATAAAATCTAGAAAGTAGCTGTCTGTGAAACTGAATTATGAAGTGTGGATTCAGCTCACAAAATTAAACTGTTTTTTCTGATTCAGCAGTTTTGAAACACCCTTTTTGTAGAATCAGTGAAGGGACATTTCAGTGCACAGTAAGGCCTACAGTGAAAAGCTGATTATTCCATGATAAAAACTAGAAAGAAGAAATCTGTGTAATCGTTTTGTGATGTGTGCATTCAACTCAAAGAGTTAAATCTATCTTTTGATTCAGCAGGTTGGAAACACTGTTTTTGTGGGATCTGTGAGGGATATTTCAGAGAGCAGAAAGACCCATATTGAAAAACCAAATATCCCTAGATAGAAAACTAAAAAGAAGTTTTCTGTGAAATTGCTTTTTGATGTATGCATTCAGCTCAGAGTTAAACCTTTCTTTTGATTCAGCTATTTGGAAACACTCTTTCTGTAGAATCTGCAAAGGTACATTTCAAAGTGCATTAAGGCCTATAGTGAAAAAATGAATATCCCTGAAACAAATGTAGAAAGAAGTTATAATAGAACTTATTTCTGGTGTGTGCATTTAGCTTACAGAGTTAAACCTTACTGTTGATTCAGCAGTTTGGAAACACTCCTTTTGTGGATTTAGAAAAGGGATATTTGGGAGGGCATTGAAGCCTATAGTGAAACATTGAATATGCCTTGATAAACAATTGAAAGAAACTCTCTGTAAAACTGCTTTGTGAGGTATGGATTCAGTTTACAGACTTAAACTTTTGTTTTCATTCAGCAGTTTGGCAACACTCTTTTTGTAGAATCTGTGGGAGACATTTCAGAATGCAGTAAAGCCTATAGTGAAAAACTTATTATCCCACAATAAAAAGTATAAAGAAGTTATTTCTGAATCTGATTTGTGATGCGTGCATTCAACTCACAGAGCTAAACCATTGTTTTCATTCAGCAGTTGGGAAACATTGTATTTTTAGACTCTACCAAGAGACATTTCGGAGTGTATTGAGGTCTGCAGTGAAAAACTGAAAAGCCCAGGTTAAAAACTAGTAAGAAGCTATCTGTGAAACTGCTTTGTGATGTGTGCATTTAGCTCACAGAGTTAAGCCTTTGTTTTGATTCAGCACATTGGAAACATTCTTTTTTGTAGAATCTACAAAGTGATATATTGGGGCATAGTAAGGCCTGCAGTGAAAAACAGAATATCTCAAAATACAAACTAGTAAGAAGTTTTTTGTGAAACTGCTTTGTGATGTGTGCATCCAGCTCAAAGAATTAAATTTAACTTTTGATTCAACAGTTTGGGAACACTCTTTTTCTAGAATCTGTGAAGGGATATTTCAAAGGGCATTGAGGTCTATACTGAAAAAATGAATATGCCACTATGAAAACTAGAAAAAAAATCGGCTGGACATGGTGGCTTTTGCCTGTAGTCCTAGCATTCTGGGATGCCTGTGTGGGTGGATCATGAGGTCAAGAGTTCAGGACTAGCCTGGCCAAGATGGTGAAACCCTGTTGCTTGTATAAAAACAAAAATTAGCCAGGCACAGTGACAGGAGCCTAAATCTCAGCTACTTGGTAGGTTGAGGTCAGAGAATCAATGAACTAGGGTGGCAGAGGTTGCTGTGTGCCAAGATCAATCCTCTGCACCCCCAGCGTGGGTGACAGAGTGAGACTCCATCTCAAAAAAAGAAAAAATCTAAAAATAATCTATCTGTGAAACTGCTTTGTGATGTGTGCATTCAGCTCACAGAGTGAAACCTTTATTTTGATTCAGCAGATTGGAAAAACTCTGTTTACAGTATCTATAAAGTGACATCTTGGGGAATAGTGAGGCCTATAGTGAAAAACAGAATATCCCAAAATAGCTAGTAAGAAGCAATTTGTGAAACTGCTTGTGATGCATACATTCAGCTCAGAGAGTTAAAGCTTACTTCTGATTCAGCAGTTTGGAAACACTCTTTTGGTAGAATCTGTGAAGCAATATTTAGGAGTCCACTGAGGCAAATAGTGAAAAACCAAATATCCTGAAATAAAAACTAGAAAGAAGCTATCTGTGAAACTGCTTTGTGTTGTGTGCTTTCAATTCTTGTTTTACAGCATTACATTTGATTCAACAATTTGAAAACACATTTTTTGTAGGATCTGCGAAAGGATATTATAAGACCCAGAAGGCCTGTACTGAAAAACACTATATCCCATGATAAAAACTGGAAAGAAGCTGTCAATGAAACTTCTTTGTGATGTGCACATTAAATTCATAGAGTTAAACCTTTCTTTTTTTAAATTCAGCTGTTTGGAAACACTCTTTTTGTAGAATCTGAGAAGGTACATTTATGAGGGTATTGAGGACTATAGTGAAAAATGAAAAATCTTCTGATAAAAAGTAGAAAGCAACTATTTGTGAAACTGCTTTGTGATGTGTGGATTCAGCTCACAGAGTTAAACCTTTCTTTTAATTCAGCAGTTTGGAAACCCTTATTATGTAGAATCTGCAAAGGGACATTTGGGAATGCACTGAGGCATATAGTGAAAAACTGAATATCCCAAGACAAAAACTACAAAAAAGCTATCTATCAAACTACTTTGTGATGTGTGAATTGAGCTCACCGAGCTAAACCTGTCCTTTGATTCAGCAAGTTGGAAACATTCTTTTCATAGTATTTGCAGAGGGACATTTTGGAGGGCATTGAGGCCTATCATGAAAAACTGAATATAGCATGATAAAAACCTAGAAGAAAGTATCTCTGAAACTGCTTTGTGATGCATGCATTCAGCTCATAGAGTGAAAGGTTTTGTTTGATTTAGCAGTTTGGAAACACACTTTTTGCAGAATCTGCAAAGGGTGATTCAGAGCTCTTTGAGGCATATAGTGAAAACCTGAATATCTCTAGATAAAACCTAGAAAGAAGATATTTGTGAAACTGCTCCTGATGTGTGCATTCAGATCACAAAGTTGAATCTTACTTTTGAATCAGATGTTTTTAAATGGTTTCTTTATAGAGTCTGCAAAGAGATTAGAGACCACAGAGCCCTGTAGTGAAAAACCAAATATCCTGAAATAAAAACAAGAAAGAAGTTATTTGTGAACCTATTTTGTGATGTGCACATGCAGTTCACAGAGTTAAACCTTACTTTTGATTCAGTAGTTTCAAAACACTCTTTTTGTAGAATATGCAAAGGGACATTTCTGAGCCCTCTGAGACCTAAAAGTGAAAAACCAAACATCCCAAAATAAAACATCCTAGAAAGAATCTACGTGCCAAACTGCTTTGTGAAGGGTGCATTCAGTTCACAGAGTGAAACCTTTCTTTTGATTCAGCAGATTGGAAACACTTTTTCTAGAATCTACAAAGGGACATTTTGGGGTACCATAGGCCTACAGTGAAACACAGATCACAAAAGAAAAACTAGCAAGAAGCTGTTTGTGAAACTGCTTTGTGATGTGTACATTAATGTCAAAGATTTCAACCTTATTTTGATTCAGAATTTTGGAAACACTCTTTTTGTAGAATCTGCAAAGTGACATTGCAGACCCCAGTGTGGCCTATAGTGAAAAACTGAATATTCTGAAATAAAATATAGAAAGAAGCTATTGGTGAAACTGCTTTGTGACATACACATTCAGCTCACATTGTTCAATGTAACATTTGATTCAACAGTTTGAAAATATTCCTCTTAGAGTATCCGCAAAGAAACATTTGTGTGTGCACTGAGGCCTATAGTGAAAAAATGTATGTCCTAAAATAAAAACAAGAGTCTATCTGTGAAACTGCTTTCTCATGTGTGGATTCAGCTTTCAGGGTTGAACATTTCTTTTGATTAAGCAATTTGGAAACATACTTTTTGTGGAATCAGCCAGGGAACATTTCAGTCCACTGAAACATATAGTGAAGATTGGAAAGTCTCTTTTTGTAGAATATGCAAAACGGAAATTTGGAGGGCATGGAGGCATATAGTAAAAAACCAAATATCTCATGATAAAAACTAGAAAGAAGCTATACATGAAACTGCTTTGTAATGTGTGGATTCAGCTCACAGAGTGAAACTTTTCTTTTGATTCATCAGTTTGGACATATCCCACGATAAAAGCTAGAAAGAAGCTATCTGAGAAGCTGCTTTGTGATGTCTGCATTCAACTTACAAAGTTAATCCTTTCTTTTGATTCAGCAGTTTAAAAACACTCTTTTTGCAGAATCTCCAAAGGGAGAATTTAAAACCCATTGAGGGATTAAGTGAAAAAGAGAATATTCCAAAATAAAAACAAGAAAGGAGCTATTTGTGAACCTATTTTGTGATGTGTGCATGCACTTCACAGTTAAACCTTACTTTGGATTTAACAGTTTGGAAACTCTCTTTTTGTAGAATTTGCAAAGTGAGATTTCTGAGCCCACAGAGACCTATAGTGAAAAACTGAATATCTTGAAATAAAAAGTAGAAAGAAGCTGCTTGTGAAACTGTTTTGTGATGTGTGCATTCAGCATACAGAGGTAAACCTTACTTTTGATTCAGCAGTTTGGAAACATTCTTTTTGTAGATTGTGCATCAGAACACTTCAAAGGGCATTGAGGCCTATAGTGAAAAACAGAATATCCTTTGATAAAGAATAAAAAGAAGCTATATAGGAAACTGCTTTGTGATGGGTGGATTCAGCTCACAGAGTGAAACCTTTCTTTTGATTAGGCAGGTTGTAAACAACTATTTTTGTAGAATCTGCTAAGGAAATTTTCTCAAACCACTGAGGCCTATAGTAAAACACAGAATATCAAGCCATAAAAATGGGAAAGATGTCTGTGAATCCACTTTCTGAGGTGTGAATTCAGCTGATAAAGTTAAACCTATCTTTGATTCAGCAGGTTAGAAACAATTTTTTCTGGAATCTACCAAGGGACATTTCACACCTCACTGAGACCTATAGTAAAATGTTGAATATCTCACAATACAATTTAGAAAGAAGCTATCTGTGAAACAGCTTTGCAATGTGTGGATTCACCTCATGCAGTTAAACTTTTTATTTGATTCAGTAGTTTTGAAGCACTCTTTATGTAGAATCTGTGAAGAAATATTTCAGAAGTCCCTGAGGCCTTTAATGAATAACCTAATATCCTGTGATAAAAAATAGAAAAAAGCTATCTGGGAAACTGCTTTATGAAGTGTACATTCATCTCACAGATTTAAACTTTTCTTTTGATTAAGCAGTTTAGAAAAACTCTTTTTGTACAATCAGCAAATGGAGATGTCACAGTGCAGTGAGGCCTATGGTGAAAAAATGCATATCCCATGATAAAAACCAGAAAAATCTATCATGAAACTGCTTTGTGATGGGTCCATTCATCTTTCTTTTGCTTCTGCAGGTTGGAAACTCTTTGTAGAATCTGTAAAGGGACATTACAAAGGTAACTGAGGTCTACAGGGAAAAACTAAATATGACATAGTAAAAACTAGAAAGAAGCTATCTTGAAGTTTCTTTGCTCTGTGTGTATTCAGCTCACAGTGCTAACGTTACTTTTGATTCCCCTGTTTGGAAACAGTCTGTTTGAAAAATCTACAAAGGGACATTTTGGAACACAGTGAGGCCTACAGTGAAAATCTGAATATCTCACATGAAAAACTGGAAAAAATGTATCTGTAGTACTGCTTTGTGATGTGTGGATTCATCTCACAGGATGAAATCTTTCTTTTGATTAAGCAGGTTGGAAATACTGTTTTTGTAGAATTTGTGAAGTGGTATTTCATAGGACATTAAGACCCATGGTGAAAAATAGAATATCCCTTGATAAAAACTAGCAAGAAACATCTGCTCTGTGAAATTTCCTTGTGATGTGGGCATTCAGCTCACAGGCTTAAATCTTTCTTTTGCTTCAGGAGTTTGAAAACACTCTTTTGTAGGATCCACAAAGCTGCATTTCAAAGGTCATTATGACCTATAGTGAAAAACTGAATATTTCTTGATTAAAAACTAAAAAGAAGCTATATGTGAAACTGCTTCGTGATGTGTGGGTTCACCTCACAGATTTGAACATTTCTTTTGATTCAGCAGTTTGGAAACACGGTTTATGTAGAATCGGCAAAGGGACATTTCCCAGTGCAGTAAGGCCTATGGTGAAACACTGAAATTTACTAGATAAAAACTAGAAAGAAGCTATCTGTGAAAATGCTTTGTCATATGTGCAAACAGCTCACAGAGTTAAACTTTACTTTTGAATCAGCAGCTTGCAAATACTCTTTTTGTAGAATATATAAAGGGACATTTTGAGCACAGTGAGGCTTATAGTGCAAAACCCAATATTCAGTCACAAAAACTAGAAATAATTATTTGTGAAACTGTTTTGTGATTTCTGGATTCAGCTCACATAATTAAACCTTTCTTTTGAGTCAGCAGGTTGGAAACATTATTTTTGTAGAATCTGTGAAGGGACATTTCTCAATCCACTGAGACTTATACTAAAACATCAAATGTCCAGCCATAATGATGGGAAAGATACTATCTGTGAATCCGCTTTGGGAGATGTGGATTCAGCTGACAAAGTTGAACTTATCTTTTGATTCAGCAGGGTAGAAATACTTTTATTGTAGAATCTGTGAAGTGGCATTTCACACCACATTGAGGCCTATAGTAAAAACTCGAATATCCCACTATAAAACCTAGAAAGAAGCTATCTATGGTAATGCTTTGTGAAGTGCGTATTCTGCTCACAGAATTAAACCTTACTTTTCATTCAGCAGTTTTGAAACACTTGTTTTGTAGAATCTGCAAAGGGACACTTTGGAGGGCCTTGAGACTTATAGTGAAAAACCTAATATCTTGCAATAAATCTAGAAAAAAACTACCTGTGAAACTGCTTTGTATTGTGTGGTTTCAGCTCAGAGAGTTAAACCTTTCTTTTGAATCAGCAGTTTGTAAACACTCTTTTTATAGAATTTGCAGAGATATTTCAAAGTGCAGTAAGGCCTATAATGAAAAATTGATTATCTTGTGATACAAACTAGAAAGAAGCTATCTGTGACACTGCTATGCAATGTGTGAGTTCATCTCCAAGAGTGAAATCCTGCTTTTGGTTCAGGAGCTCTGTAACATTCCTTTTATAGAGTCTATGAGAACCATTTTGCAGCCCACTGAGGCCTATATTAAAAAACCAGGGGGGAGGAGCCAAGATGGCCGAACAGGAACAGCTCTGGTCTACAGCTCCCAGCATGAGCTATGAAGAAGATGGGTGATTTCTGCATTTCCATCTGAGGTACTGGGTTCATATCACTAAGGAGTGCCAGACAGTGGGTGTAAGTCAGTGGGTGCATGCACTGTGCATGAGCTGAGGAAGGGCAAGGCATTGCCTGACTCAGGAAGCCCAAGGGGACAGGGAGTTCCCTTTCCTAGTCAATGAAAGGGGTGACAGATGGCACCTGGAAAATCGGGTCACTCGCATCCAAATACAGCTCTTTTCTGATGGGCTTAAAAAATGGTGCACCAGGAGATTATATCCTGCAACTGGCTCAGAGGGTCCTATGCCCATGGAGTCTCACTGATTGCCGGCACAGCAGTCTGAGATCAAACTGCAAGGTGGCAGTGACACTGGGGGAGGGGTGCCCGCCATTGCCCAGGCTTGCTTAGGTAAACAAAGTGGCCAGGAAGCTCGAACTAGGTGGAGCCCACCACAGCACAAGGATGCCTGCTTCCATAAGTTCCAGCTTTGGGGGCAGGGCACAGGCAAACAAAAAGACAGCAGTAACCACTGTAGACTTAAATGTCTCTGTCTGACTGCTTTGAAGAGAGCAATGTTCTCCCAGCATGCAGTTGGAGATCTTAGAACAGGCAGACTGCCTCCTCAAGTGGGTTCCTGACCTGAGACCTCTGAGCAGCCTAACAGGGAGGCAACCCGCAGTAGGGGCAGCCTGACACCTCACACAGCCAGGTACTCCAACAGACCTGCAACTGAGGGTCCTGTCTTTTAGAAGGAAAACTAACAAACAGAAAGGACTTCCACACCAAAAACCCATCTGTACATCACCATCATCAAATACCAAAAGTAGATAAAACCAAAAAGATGGGGAAAAACCAGAGCAGAAAAACTGGAAATTCTAAAAAGCAGAGTGCCCCTCCCCCTCCAAAGGAATGCAGTTCCTCACCAGCAATGGAACAAAGCTGGATGGAGAATGACTTTGATGAGATGAGAGAAGAAGGCTTCAGATGATCAAATTACTCTGAGCTACAGGAGGATATTCAAACCAAAGGCAAAGAAGTTGAAAACTTTAAAAATTTTAGAAGAATGTATAACTAGAATAACCAATACAGAGAAGTGCTTAAAGGAGCTGATGGAGCTGAAAACTAAGGCTCGAGAACTACGTGAAGAATACAGAAGCCACAGGAGCCAATGAGATCAAATGGAAGAAAGGGTATCAGTGATGAAAGATGAAATGAATGAAATGAAGCGAGAAGGGAAGTTTAGAGAAAAAAGAATAAAAAGAAATGAGCAAAGACTCCAAGAAATATGGGACTATGTGAAAAGACCAAATCTACGTCTGATTGGTGTACCTGAAAGTGACAGGGAGAATGGAACCCAGTTGGAAAACACTCTGCAGGATATTCTCCAGGAGAAATTCCCCAATCTAGCAAGGCAGGCCAACATTCAGATTCAGGAAATACAGAGAATGCCACAAAGATACTCCTCGAGAAGAGCAACTCCAAGACACATAATTTTCAGACTCACCAAAATGAAATGAAGGAAAAAATGTTAAGGGCAGCCAGAGAGAAAGGTTGGGTTACTCTCAAAAGGAGGCCCATCAGACTAACAGCGGCTCTCTTGGCAGAAAGTCTACAAGCCAGAAGAGAGTGGGGGCTAATATTCAACAATTTAAAGAAAATAATTTTCAACCCAGAATTTCATATCCAGCGAAACTAAGCTTCATAAGTGAAGGAGAAATAAAATACTTTACAGACAAGCAAATTCTCAGAGATTTTGTCACCACCAGGACTGACCTAAAAGAGCTCCTGAAGGAAGCAATAAACATGGAAAGGCACAACCGGTACTAACCACGGAAAAATCATGCCAAAATGTAAAGACCATCAAGACTAGGAAGAGACTGCATCAACTAACGAGCAAAATAACCAGCTAACATCATAATGACAGGATCAAATTCGCACATAACTATATTAACTTTAAGTGTAAATGGACTAAATGCTCCAATTAAAAGACACAGACTGACAAATTGGATAAAGAGTCAAGACCCATCAGTGTGCTGTATTCAAGAAACCTATCTCACATTCAGAGACACACATAGGCTCAAAATAAAAGGATGGAGGAAGATCTACCAAGCAAGTGGAAAATAAAAAAAGGCAGGGGTTGCAATCCTAGTCTCTGATAAAACAGACTTTAAACCAACAAAGATCAAAAGAGACAAAAAAAGGCCATTACATAATGGTAAAGAGGTCAATTCAACAGGAAGAGCTAACTATCCTAAATATATATGCACTCAATACAGGAGCATCCAGATTCATAAAGCAATTCCTCAGTGACCTACAAAGAGACTTAGGCTCCCAAAAAATAATAGTGGGAGATATTAACACCCCACTGTCAACGTTAGACAGATCAACGAGACAGAAAGTTAACAAGGATACCCAGGAATTGAATTCAGCTCTGCACCAAGTGGACCTAATAGACATCGACAGAACTCTCCACCACAAATCAACAGAATATACATTTTTTTCAGCACCACACCACACCTATTCCAAAATTGACCACATTGTTTGAAGTAAAGCTCTTTTCAGTAAATGTAAAAGTACAGAAATTATAACAAACTATCTCTCAGATCAAGATATAACAAATTATAACAAACTATCTCTCAGATCAAGTTCTAGTGAAATCAAGCTAGAACTCAGGATTAAGAATCTCACTCAAAACTGCTCAACTACATGGAAACTGAACATCCTGCTCCTGAATGACTACTGGGTACATAACGAAATGAAAGCAGAAATAAAGATGTTCTTTGAAACCAATGAGAACCAAGACACAACATACCAGAATCTCTGGGATGCATTCAAAGCAGTGTGTAGAGGGAAGTTTATAGCACTAAATGCCCACAAGAGAAAACAGGAAAGATCCAAAATTGACACCCTAACACCACAATTAAAAGAACTAGAAAAACAAAGGCAAACACATTCAAAAGCTAGCAGAAGGCAAGAAATAACTAAGATCAGAGCAGAACTGAAGGAAATGAGACAAAAAAAAAAAATCCTTCAAAAAATTAATGAATCCAGGAGCTGGTTTTTTGAAAGGATCAACAAAATTGATAGACTGCTAGCAAGATTAATAAAGAAAAAAAGAGAGAAGAATCAAATAGAAGCAATAAAAAATAATAAAAGAGATTTCACCACCAATCCCACAGAAATACAAACTACCGTCAGAGAATAGTACAAACACCTCTACGCAAATAATCTAGAAAATATAGAAGAAATGGAAAAATTCCTTGACACGTACACTCTCCCAAGATTAAACCGGGAAGAAGTTGAATCTCTGAATAGACCAATAACAGGAGCTGAAATTGTGGCAATCATCAATAACATACCAACCAAAAAGAGTCCAGGACCAGATGGATTCACAGCCGAATTCTACCAGATGTACAAGGAGAACTGGTACCATTCCTTCTGAAAGTATTCCAATCAATAGAAAAAGAGGGAATCCTCCCTAACTCATTTTATGAGGCCAGCATCGTCCTGATACCAAAGCCTGGCAGAGACACAACCAAAAAAGAGAATTTTAGACCAATATCCTTGATGAACACTGATGCAAAGATCCTCAATTAAATACCGGCAAACCAAATCCAGCAGCACATCAAAAAGCTTATCCACCATGATCAAGTGGGCTTCATCTCTGGGATGCAAGGCTGGTTCAATATATGCAAATCAGTAAATGTAATCCAGCATATAAACAGAACTAAAGACAAAAACCACATGATTATCTCAATAGATGCAGAAAAGGCCTTTGACAAAATTCGACAACCCTTCATGCTAAAAATTTTCAATAAATTAGGTATAGATGGGATGTATCTCAAAATATTAAGAGCCCTCTATGACAAACCCACAGCCAATATCATAGTGAATGGGCAAAAACTGGAAGTATTCCCTTTGAAAACTGGCACAAGACAGGGATGCCCTCTCTCACCACTCCTATTCAACATAGTGTTGGAAGTTCTGGCCAGGGCAATGAGGCAGGAGAAGGAAATAAAGGATATTCAATTAGGAAAAGAGGAAGTCAAATTGTCCCTCTTTGCAGATGACATGATGTATATCTAGAAAATTCCATTGTCTCAGCTCAAAATCTCCTTAAGCTGATAAGCAAGTTCAGCAAAGTCTCAGGATACAAAATCAATGTACAAAAATCACAAGCATTCTTATACACCAACAACAGACAAACAGAGCCAAATCATGAGTGAACTCCCATTCACAATTGCTTCAAAGAGAATAAAATACTTAGGAATCCAACTTACAAGAGACGTGAAGGACCTTTTCAAGGAGAACTACAAACCACTGCTCAAGGAAATAAAAGAGGGTGCAAACAAATGGAAGAACATTCCATGCTCATGAGTAGGAAGAATCAATGTCGTGAAAATGGCCATACTGCACAATTTAATTTATAGATTCAATGCCATCCTCATCAAGCTACCAATGACTTTCTTCAGAGAATTGGAAAAAGTACTTTAAAGTTCATATGGAACCAAAAAACAGCCTGCATTGCCAAGTCAATCCTAAGCCAAAAGAACAAAGCTGGAGGCATCACACTACCTGACTTCAAAGTATACTACAAGGCTACAGAAACCAAAACAGCATGGTGTTGGTACCAAAAGAGAGATATAGATCAATGGAACAGAACAGAGGCCTCAGAAATAATGCCACATAACTACAGCTATCTGTTCTTTGACAAACCTAAGGAAAAAAAAAGCAATGGGGGAAGGATTCCCTTTTTAATAAATGGTGCAGGAAAAACAGGCTAGCCATATGTAGAAAGCTGAAACTGGATCCCTTCCTTACACCTTATACAAAAATCAATTCAAGATGGATTAAAGACTTAAACATTAGACCTAAAACCATAAAAACCCTAGAAGAAAACCTAGGCATTACCATTCAGGACATAGGCATGGGCAAGGACTTATTGTCTAAAACACCCAAAGCAATGGCAACAAAAGCCAAAATTGACAAATGGTATCTAACTAAACTAAAGAGCTTCTGCACAGCAAAAGAAATTACCATCAGAGTGAACAGGCAACGTACAGAATGGGAGAAAATTTTCACAACCTACTTATCTGACAAAAGGCTAATATCCAGAATCTACAATGAACTCCAACAAATTTACAAGAAAAAACAAACAACCCCATCAAAAAGTGGGTGAAGGACATGAACAGACACTTCTCAAAAGAAGACATTTATGCAGCCAAAAAACATACGAAAAAATGCTCACCATCAGTTGCCATCGGAGAAATGCAAATCCAAACCACAATGAGATACCATCTCACACCAGTTAGAATGGAAATCATTAAAAAGTCAGGAAACAACAGGTCCTGGAGAGGATGTGGAGAATTAGGAACACTTTTCCACTGTCGGTGGGACTGTAAACTAGTTCAACCCTTGTGGAAGTCAGTGTGGTGATTCCTCAGGGATCTAGAACTATAAATTCTGTTTGACCCAGCCATCCCATTACTGGGTATATACCCAAAGGACTATAAATCATGCTGCTATAAAGACACATGCACATGTATGTTTATTGTGGCATTATTCACAATAGCAAATACTTGGAACTAACCCAAATGTCCAACAATGATAGACTGGATTCAGAAAATGTGGCACACATACGCCATGGAATACTATGCAGCCATAAAAAATGATGAGTTCATGTCCTTTGTAGGGACATGGATGAAATTGGAAATCATCATTCTCAGTAAACTATCGCAAGAACAAAAAACCAAACACTGCATATTCTCACTCATAGGTGGAAATTGAACAATGAGAACACATGGACACAGGAAGGGGAACATCACAATCTGGGGATTGTTATGGGGTGGGGGGATGGTGGAGGGATAACATTGGGAGATATACCTAACGCTAGATGACGAGTTAGTGGGTGCAGTGAACCAGCATGGCACATGTATACATATGTAACTAACCTGCACATTGTGCACATGTACCCTAAAACCTAAAGTATAATAATAATTAATTAACTAATTTTAAAAAAGGAAATATGCTGCCATGAAAACTAGAATGTTATCTGTTAAACCACTTTGAAAAGTGTGGATTCAAAAAGTTGAACATTTCTTTTGATTCAGCAGGTTGAAAACACTCGTTCTAGAATCTTCAAAGGAACATTTCAGAGCCCACTGATGCCTGTATTGAAATCCCAAATATCCCACAATAAAAACTAGAAAGAAGCTCTCCACTTTGTGATGTGTGAATTCATCTTAAAAAACTAAACCTTTCCTTTGATTCAGCATATTGGAAACCCTCTTTTTGAAGAAACTACAAAGGGACATTTTGGTTCCCATTGAGTCCTGTAGAGAAAAATGGAATATCCTTCAAAATAAAACTAGAAAGAATCCAACTGTGATGTGAAGATTCGTTTCACCAAGATAAAGATATTTTGTTTCAGCAGGTTGAAACCACTCTATGTATAGAATTTATGAACGGACATTTCAAGAGCTTTATGAGGCTATAGTGAAATACCAAATATCCTGTGATAAAAGCTATAAAGAAGCTATTTGTGAAACTGCTTTGTGTGTGTGGATTTAGCTCACAGAGTTGAACTTTCTTCTGATTCAGCTGGGTGGAAACACTCTTTTTGTAGAATCTGTGAAAGAATATATTGGAGCCCATAAGGCCTATAGTGAAAAATGGAATATCCCGCTATAAAAAATAGAAAGAAGCTATCTGTGAAACCACTTTGTGGTGTGTGGATTCAGCTCACAGAGTTAAACCTTTCTTTTGATTCAGCTGGTTGGAAACCCTTATTGTGTAGAATCTGCAAAGGGACATTTCAATCCCCAATGAGGCCTATAATGAAAAACCAAATATTATTTGACAAAAAATAGAAACAAGCTTTCTGTTGAATTGTTTTATGATGTATGCTATTATTGCATAGAGTTAAAACTTACTTTTGATTCAACATATTGGAAACACTCTCTTTCTATAATCTACAATTGGATATTTTGGAGACCATTAAGGCATACATTGAAAAACTGAATATCCCATTATAAAAACTAGAAACAAGATATCTGTAAAACTTCTTTGTTATGTGTGGATTTATGTTATAGAGTTAAAAAGTTATTTTGATTCTGCAAACACTCCTCTTGTGGAATGCACAAAGGACATTTCTGAGCTCATCAAGGACTATAGTGAAAAACAGAATATCAAATGGTAAAAACTAGAAACGACTTATGTGGGAAACCACTTGGCAATGTGTGAGTTCATCTAACAGAGGTAAGCCTGTCTTTGATTCAGTAGGTTGGAAACCCTCTTTTTTTAGAATCTATTAAGGGACAGCCAGGCATGGTAGCTCTCACCTATAATTCCAGAACTTTGGGATGCCGAGAAGAGTGGATAACCAGGTCAGGAGCTTGAGACCATCCTGAAAACCCATCTTTACTAAAAATACAAAAAAAACAAAATTTGCCAGGTCTGGTGGTGGGCGTCTGCAGTCCCAGCGACTTGGGAGGCTGAAGCAGGAGAATGGTGTGAACCTGGGAGGCTGAGCATGCTGTGAGCCTAGATCATGCCTCTGCACTCCAACCTGGGTGACAGAGTGAGACTCCATCTCAAAAAAAAAAGAACCTACTAGGGGACATTTTGGGGCCCATTGAAGCCTACAGTGAAAAATTGAATATCCTGCAATAAAGACTAGCAAGCAGATATCTGTGAAACTACTTAATGATGTATGGATTCATCTCACAGGGTTAAGCCTTTCTTTTGATTCAGCTGGTCGGAAACACTCTTTTTGTAGAAGCTGCAAAGAGACATTTCAGACCTATAGTGAAAAACTGAATATCCTGCTATGAAAACTAGAACAAGCTATCTGTGAAACACCTAGGCCATATTTGGATTGATTTCACAGAGTTAAACTTGTCTTTTGA
This sequence comes from Pongo abelii, assembly GCF_028885655.2. Lineage (NCBI taxonomy): Eukaryota > Metazoa > Chordata > Mammalia > Primates > Hominidae > Pongo > Pongo abelii. The sequence continues at coordinate 47,881,810 of NC_072009.2, read as the reverse complement.
TGCAGTGGGTTGGAAACACTCTTGAAGTAGAGTATCTGAAGGGACATATCAAAACCCATTGAGGCCTATTTTGAAAAACCGCATATCACACAATAAAAACTAGAAACAAGGGCAGGCACTGTGGCTAAAACCTGCAATCCCAGCACATTATGAGGCTAAGTCGCCTGAGGTTGGGAGTTTGATACCAGCCTGACCAACATGAAGAAACCCTTTCTCTACTAAAGATACAAATTGCCCTGGGCATTGTGGTGCATGTTTCTAATCCCAGCTCTTCAGGATTCTGAGGCAAGAGAATTGCTTAAACCCAGGAGGTGGAGGTTTCAGTGAGCAGAGATCGTACCATTACACATTAACCTAGTCAAGAAGAGCAAAATTCCATCTCAAAAAAAATAGATAAATAGATCTAGAAACAAGTTCTCTGTGAAACCTTTGTGTGACGTGTGGGTTAATCTCACAGAGGTGGACCTTTCTTCCGAGTCAGCAAGATGGAAACCGCTTTTAGTAGAGCCTAAGAAGGGACATTTTAGAGCCCATGAAGTTTATTGAAAAAAAATGAATATCCTAAGATAAAAATGAGAAACAATCTACCTGTGAAACCTCATTGTGATGTGTGGATTTATCTCACAGAGATAAACATTTCTTTAGATTTAGCACGTTGGAAACACTCTTTTTGTAGAATATATAAAGGGACATTTCAGAGCCCATTAAGGCCTATTGTGAAAAACCGAATATCTGGAGATAAAAAACAGAAACAAGCTATCTGTGAAGCCACTTTGGGATGTGTGGGTTTATTTCACAGAGTTGAGCTTTTCTTTTGATACAGCAGGTTGGAAACACACTTGTTTTCAGAATCAATGAAGGGGATATTTTGGAACCCATTGAGGCCTATAATGAAAAATCAAATATTCCATGACAGTAACTAGAAACAAACTATCTGTGAAAGTGCTTTGTGATGTGTCCATTCATCTCACAGAGGTAAACCTTTCTTTTGATTCAGCAGGTAGGAAACACCATTACTTCATAGAATCCACGAAGGGACACTTTTGAGCCTATTAAAACCTACAGGAAAAAACTGAGTATCCCACAATAAAAACAAGAAACAAGCTATCTGTGAAACTGCTTACTGATGTGTGGATTCATCTCACAGAAGTAAGCTTTCCTTTGATTCAGTAGGTTTGAAAAATTCTTTTTGTAGTATCTACAATGGGACATTTCAGAGCCCATTAAGGCCTATAGAGAAAAACAGAATTTCCCCTGATAAAAAATATAAACAAAGTATCTGTGAAACTGCTTTGTGATGTGTGGATTCATATCACAGAATTAAACCTTTCTTTTGATTCAGCAGGTTGGAAACACTCTTTTTGTAGAATCTATGAGAAGACATTTTGGAGCCCATTGCAGCCTGTAGTGAAAAACCGAATATCCCACTATAACAGTCTGATGGCTTCCCTTAGTGGGTGACTGACTTTTTTCTCTGGTTGTCTATAACTTGTTTTCTTCATTTTGACTTTGGTGACTCTGATGATTATGTATATTTCTCGGGATTCCTCTTCTTGAGGAATATCTCTGTGGTGTTCTCTGTATTTCCTGAATTTGAATGTTGGCCTGTCTTGCTGGGTTGGGGAAGCTCTCCTGGATAATACCCTGAACAATGTTTTCCAGCTTGGTTCCATTGCCCTTGTCACTTTTAGATTGCCAACCAAATGTATATTTGGTGTTTTCGCATAGCCCCATATTTCCTGGAGGCTTTGTTTTTTCCTTTTTTGTCTTTTTTCTATAATCTTGTCTTCTCACTTTATTTCATTAAGTTGATTTTCAACCTCTGATTTTTTTCCACAAGATTTGTTCAGCTATTGATTCTTGTGTATGCCTCACAAAATACTCGTGCTCTGTTTTTCAGCTCCATCGGCTCTTATATTCTTCTCTAAACTGGTTATTCTATTTGTCAATTTGTCTAAAGTTTTTTCAAGGTTCTTAGATTCCTTACATTGGGTTAGAACAAACTTTTTTAGTTCAGAGGAGTTTCTCATTACCCACCTTCTGAAGCCTACTTCTGTCAATTCATCAGAATCATTCTTTGTCCAGTTTTGTTCCCTTCTTAGTGAGTTACGTTTTTTCTTCCCTGAAATGGAGTCTCACTGTGTCACAGAGGCTGAAGTGCAGTGGTGTGATCTCAGCTCACTGCAACCTCTGCTGCTTGGGTTCAAGCAATTCTCCTATCTCAGCTTCCCAAGTAGCTGGGGTTACACATGTACACAACCATGCCTGGGGTAATTTATTATATTTTTAGTAGAAACAGGGTTTCACCATGCTGGCCAGGCTGGTCTTGAAGGAACACCTGACCTCGTGTTCCACCCACATCAGCCTCCCACAGTGCTGGAATCACAGGTGTGGACCACAATGCCTGGGCTATGTTTTTTATATATGATCAAAGAACAATCGGACCCAGTCATCAGTGTGGCAAATTTCTATGCAACAAGGGAGAGAGGAACTTGGAAGTTGGGGCAGAGGCAGTGAAGAAGACACAGTTGCCCCAGGCTGTGCTCTGGCAGCCTGAGCTGCTGTCCCCCTTGAGGCCTCAGTTTTCAGAATAACAGTGTCCACTAGGTGATGCCTGATAGCTGTACTCTCCTAGGTGGTCACCACAACTAATCAACCAGGGTCCCTGGAAGACATAGTCTAAGTCCCCAACCATCAGATAATCTGGAATTTCCAATCAGAGACAAGAGACTGACTGGAAATTCTAAGTCAAGGTCCTAACTGAGAGAATCACTTGCACACCCACCAGGACTAAGAAAATTTTTAAAAGAATAATTTCAGTGTTTTGGGTGCAACCGTGTATTTCTGTAAAACAAAATTACTTATTGTAAACGTTACTTTTTTTACTCATTATGTGTATGGTCCTATGATAGACAGACCAGGGGACTCATCACCTCTGAGTCCATAAGACCGATGCTGACATCTTCAATTTCTATTTAGATTGAATTTAAACAAGCCAGCCAAACACTCTGCAGTGAAACTCTCATAAATACACGTGATTGAAAAAGAGAAAGAAAAAAAAAAAAAACAATGCTGTCAGGGGAACTGTTTCACACCTGTCATGGCTGCATTTTGGGAGCCTGAGGGCACATGGATCCCTCAATCCCAGACAATCCGTAACAGCCTTGGCAATATGGGGAAATCTCTCTACAAAAGTACAAAAATTAACTGGTTTCATAACTTTGACTCAAAATTAATAAATAGATTAAAATTTAAAACAAAAAATCTTAAATGCTGTTTTCTCTTACTTTTGCTTCCTACCCTGAGAAGAACATAATATAGCTGTTGTCTGTCTGACTGTCCATCTGTTTGTGAGAAAGTCTCACTTTGTCTGTCACCCAGGCTGCAGTGCAGTGACACCGTTATGGCTGACTGCAGCATCAACCTCCCCAGTATTAGGTGAGTCTTCCACTTTGGCCTCTTGAGTAGCTGGGACCACACAGGCATGCACTTCAGGTTTTGGCTATGTTTTCCAAGACTTGACTCAAGCTCCTGGGCTAAAGCATTCCTACCACCTCAGCCTCCCAAAATGTTAAGGTTGCAGGCATTAGCCACCACACCCGGCATGACTTAATACATCTGGTCTCATTACACCTTGACCACATGCCCATGAAGAACTCAAATCAAGGGAGAATCAACAAGAGAGGCCACAGGTAGAGGATAGATTTCAAATGTTTCTGTAGAGGCACAAACCACAGTCATTTGGAGCAAAGGAAGGGGTTTCTGACAGTGTCTTAAGGTCCAGGAAAGTCCAGGATCTGCAAAGGCCCATGTTCCAGGGGCTGGGGGGTCTATGGAATCCAGGGTAGAAGGAGCCATTGGTCCTCACTGAGTTCTAGCCCTAGGCCACACTGTGCAGACCACGTCAGAAGGAACAATCCCTCATCCTACATGCCACATCCCTCCACTGAACTTGAAAGCAGATCAATTTTGCAAACATGAGGTGACTCTTGGTTGGAAATGGATGACAAGGGGCTGGCCTTCCCTGAGTCAGTAGGATAAAGAAATTATTCTGTGGCATAGAACAAGGTGTGGCTCGAATCTTGAATCTCCATTTTAAAACCAACGAAGCTGGCCAAGTGCTGTGGCTCATGCCTGTCATTCCAGCACTTTGGGAGGCTAAGGCAGGCAGATCACAAGATGAGGATTGTGAGACCAGCCTGGCCAACGTGGTGAAGCCCCATTTCTACTAAAATTACAAAAAATAGCTGGGTGTGGTTGTGCATGCCTGTAACCCTAGCTTCTCAGGAGGCTGAGTCAGGAGAATCGCTGGAACCCGAAAGGCGACGCCACTGCAATTCCAGCCTGAGGGACAGAGTGATACTCATCTCAGAAAGAAACAAACAAACAATGCCGATGAATGTGTTTAACACAAAGTGTCATGCTTGGGTCTATGGACAGGATACATCGAGCACCCGGAGAAATGTCGGGGAGTGGGGTGGAAATTATTTTGTGGCCTTAAAGGAAGGGTTGGAGGGTAGTCCCACAAACCTGATAGCCTAAGGAATCCCCTGCACTCAAGAAGCGATATTCACTTCTACCCTGTAGCCACCCATGCAGGATAATTAGGATCTCTACAGAGCTCCTTGTGAAATGTGCTCTCGCTCCATTGAACGAAAACGGGAGAATCTGTTTCCTAGTTTGCAGCTGCAGATGAATGATGATCTGGACACTCGCATAAGAAGAATGTCAGGCTCAACTCACACCATGTGGTTTCGTAACCTCCAGTGTGTGTGCTGGTGGGGGGTGCTGTGGACAGAGGAGGGGAGAGAGTGGCGGTGTCCGGCATGTGCTGGAGACATGGGACGTGGTTGGGTTGATCAGAGTCTAGGGAACTCATAATCTGTCAGGACATCTCACCTTCTGCTCTCCTCTCTGCCCTACTCTCCACATCTTCACAGTGCAGTGGAGACGATGTAGGTGGAGGTTGCCGTCACGTTGGACTTAAGCAAAGGAAGGCCGCCCTCTCAGGGTTTTCCCTGGAGTGGGTGCCTTGGGCAGGCTCACAAAGATGCTGATGGTGACAGTGAGAGGGATGTATTGTGGAGGGAGCAGGCTGATGTAGAGGTATGCATTTGACCTCTTTGCAGGTGGTCAGATTTGTGGAGTCCCGTGCATCCTTCCAGAGAGTCATTCAGTGCTAGCAAGCATCGTCTCCAGGATCACAGCTCCCAGCAGAGACATTTTTGTTCACACAGAATCCTGGAAAGGAAAGCTCTCAGCAGGCTTAGGCCTTCTATCTGAGAAGCTGAAACCACTTCTGGGAGGTTTTTCAAAGAGCCAGTGGTTCCACAAGGGGCCATGGGAGTTCTGGAAATTGAGAAAAGTGTTTGGAGATATATAATTTGACAGAATGGACAGAACTTGGTCATGAGTTGTTCAGGACACAGGGGATACAGATTGGGAAAACCCTCCTAGCATCCTAGGTGAACAGAGGTACGATTTATTGAGACAGTAAGTCAGGGCCACAGCCAAGGGGAGGGAAAAGCAAACCCAGATTTTAGGGTTGGATTTTGTTACTATGTCATATCTATGAGATATCCAAGCTCAGAAATGAACTCTCTGGTTCAGTACAGGATTCTGTATGGAGATCAAATCTGGGATTTCTAAAGTTAAGAATTCGGCCTTGGTAACAGATTAGATTAGATCTACCTGAGCCTATACTAGAAAAAAGACAGGGAGGGAAGAATAGGACAGAGAAAGAAAGATACAAAGAGAGAGAGAGAGATAGAGAGAGGCAGAGAGAGACAGAGTCACAAAAAAGAAAGACAGAAAAAAAGAGAGAGAGACATAGAGAAAGAGAGAGAGATGGATAGAGAAAGAGACTGACAGAGAGAAACACAGAGAGAGAGACATGGATAAAGAACAAATGACAGAGGACAGAGAAGCAGACTGAGAGAAAGAGAGACAGGAAGACAGACACAGAGAGAAACAGAGAGAGAGATAGAGAGATAGATGGAGAGAGAGACAGACAAGGAAAGAGACAGAGACAGACAGAGAGAGATAGAGACAGAGACAGAGGGAGAGAGAGGGGCAGAGAGAGAGAGAGAGGAAGAGGAAGGGGGTACTCAAGAAATAATTACATATATTGTATAATGCTCTGATGCCATAAACAGTGGCCGGAGTATGCTTTGAAAACAAGAACATCAAAAACAACCGTTCCAGCAGCAACACTCACTTACAGATTTTTAGAAACTAAAATGTTATGAATTATAGTTTACTTCAACTGGTACTACACGTTAAGAGATTTGCAAAAGTGCTAGTTAACAACAGAATGAAACAGCGGCTAATATGTCCCGGGGAAAATATACATCTTCCTAAAAATTGGTGAATTCTACTTCAGCTGAAAATAAATAAATAAGAAAAAGAAAAAACAGTAACAAAACAAGCAAACAAACACGGGCCAAAACATTGTCTCTGGAAATCTTAAACGAGCAAAATGCTTTGTAGAAAGCGTTTCTATTTTGGGCAAATACTAATAAGGCCCAGGGTAGGTGACCCCTTCCCATTTTGAAAATATGCTGGCCTGTGGGAGGAGAAAATAAAAAAAAAATATACATCTTGATGAAAGGTGATTCAGACCAAGCCAGGATGAAGCCTTCCTAGGGGGACAGGCCTGAGGGGCAAAGGGGAAAACAACTCACAACTGCAGTCTGGCCTGCCTGCCCGTCCGCTTGTCCACACGGGTGAAGGTCTATGCCATCGGCCCAAGCTGCCTCTGGGGAAGTGGGACCGTGCCTCCGCTATCTTCAAAAACTGTGGCCAATGAGTGAGGCTTGATGAACACCAATGTAAACGTCAGCCTGGTGAGAATAAGATCACCGGCGAGGGGTGGAGGAAGGGAAAGGAAGACGGAGGCACACCTGGGTGGCACTCGAACGTTTCCAAGCACGGTGGTGGGAGGTGGAGGGGTTGGGGGAAACCCACCTAACTAACACTAAATTACGGCAAAAGGGCTAGGGGGGCCAGGGGGTGACTTATAAATTAAAGTGACCCCACATAAAGCCAAAGTAGAAGAGCCTATGAGCATTAAATAAACCAACACACGAAGAAAAATAAAGTGCTGATAAAAGACCAACAGGGTCCCCGCCAGGGCAGAGGTTCCCTAGGAACGATGGAGAGAAGGGGGCTTCCAGAACGGAGGAAGAGAAACCAGGTGCCCCAGGCTCTGTGAATTCGGCCAGACCTCCCTCTGTGCCACCTCGACTTTCAATAACAGTGGCGGCTATGTGATGCCTGAAGACAACCGATGCTTGCAAGTGTCAGTCAGCACAGAAAAGAAACGAAGGATGCATCGTTCTGTGTCAGGGTGGAGGCTGTGGAGGGGGCGCGCAAGAGCAGCGTCTGGCCACGAAAACATCACAGCCGTATTAGCCTGGTAGCGATACAGTGCCATTTACTAGAAATCACTCAAGAGTTTTGCCTTGTTGCCCAGGCCAGAGTGTGGTGGCACAAACTCAGCTCACTGCAACCTCTGCCTCCCAGGTTTAAGCAATTTTCCTGCCTCAGCCTCCTGATACCTGAGACTATACGCATGCACCACCACGCGCGGTTAATTTTGTACTTTTTGTACAAGCAGGGTTTCTCCATATGTGTCTGGCTGGTCTCAAACTCCCGACCTCAGGTGATCTGCCCACCGGTGGTCTCAGGACCCAGAGTCAAACAAGACACACACTGTGGAACTCAAGCACATACACGGACAATTTCCCCATCCTCTTGTGGCCTTCGTTCTGTAGACTCGCGTGAAGACAGGTCCCAAAAACATGTCTGCCTTTTCTTTTATTCATCTGCCTCTGACTAGTTGAGGTTTCTGATGAACCTTCGGAGGGCGCAAGGCAAAGCGCTCCTCCTGCCCCCACGTGAAGTTTTTTGTGAGCAGTGAAAAGTGACAGTCTCCCCATGCAAAAGTCTCCAGACACCCTGATTGGTTTGTGCCCTCCCAGTGGGATTCCGTGCGTCCAGCTTGGGGTGACACACAGGCTTCCAGCCACCAACAACAGCCGCGTCGACCGCACCGTCTAAAAGCCAAGAAGATAGAAAACAAAACTAGCTTACTTAACTGAGTAACTAATGGGGAGAGGGAACTAAAGGAGTCAACCTATGGCAGAAATGACGCACCATTCAGAACATAAGGGCCGCAGTGAAAGGCAGCAGAACACGCGCTTTTAAAGGCTGAAATCTCGGAGGCTCATGCCTGTCATTTCAGCACTTTGGGAGGGCCAGGAGACTTGAAGTCCAGAGTTCGAGACCAGCCTAGCCACCATGGCAAAACCCCATCTCTACTAAAAATACAAAAATTAGCCGGGTCTGGCTGTGTGCATCTGTAATCCCAGCTACTGAAGGCTGAAGCAGGAGAATCGCTAGAACCCGGGAGGCAGAGGTTGCAGTGAGCTGAGATAGTGCCACTGCACCCCAGACTGGACAGCAGAGTAAGAGACTCAGTATCAAAAAAAAAAAAAAAAAAAAAAAAAAAGACTGAAATACTCCCCTGCCTTCATTCCCTTTTCCCCTTTAGAACCTACGGTTATTTGCAGTTTCTGATCCCTTAAGTGGCAGAATATATTCCATGAGGCTAACCGTGGCTTTCTTGCATTGCCACTGAACATCCCCCATAAGGCCGGATACCCCCCACCTCAGGTCGAGGAGGTGGTGTTTGGTTTTATTTCTCTATCTCTCTTTCTCAACTTTTATTTCTCATTCAAGCATACATGTGCAAGACTGTTATATAGGTAACTTCTGACTGAGGGATTCAGAGTGCAGATTATTTCATCACCTGGGTACTCAGCGCAATACCTGACAGTTTTTGTGTTTTAATCTGAACCTATCTCTCCTACCACTCCTCCTCCCTCAAGTAAGGCCCAGTGTCTGTCTTCCCCCTCTTTCTGCCCACGTGTTCTTAATATGTAGTTCCCACTTACAGATGAGAACACGCGGTATTTAGTTTAGTTTTGGTTTCATCCACGGTGACGGTGATAAAAGAGGCATGAGAGTAAATCGACCTTTACGACACTCCCCTCCATCCTCACCACAGAGATCCCTCCCCGCACAAGCTCTCATCCCTGCACCCCCTACTCAAGACCAAGAAAGGAAGAAAGACAGAAAGTAAAGTAAGAGGTCAGCATCCAAGGTAGTGGAGGCGGGAGATCTCAAAGGGTGAGCAAGAGGTGGGAGGCTGGGGATGTCGTGGCCAAGCTAGAAAAGGTAGGAGACTGAACAGGAGACTGACTTTCTACCCCCACCCCCCAGCCTTCGGGTTGGGTGGCTCCTGCAAAAGCTTCTGAATGGAGAGAAGCCTGAGGCTATGGAAGTCACCAGCTAGGACTCCAGGAAGGGAATAAAGCTTTGGGCGTTTGAACGGAACTTTGGAATGCAGTGCTGTGGCTTCCAAGGTGATGCTCCTCGCCTTGCACAGAGCAAGACTCTGTCAAAAAAAAAAAAAAAAAAAAAAAAGAAAAAGAAAGAAAGAGAGAAAAAAAAGAAAAAAAAAATTAGTACACTCATCGTGGTTGTGAGTCATTACCGGGGGGCCAGGAGAAGTGGCTCAAGCCCGTCATTCCAGCACTCTGAGATGCTGGGTCAGAAGGATTGCAGTGAAGTGATGAGACTCTGTCTGTAGGAAAAATTTAAAAATAATCTGGGCACAGTGGCGCATGCCTGTGTTCCCATTTACTCTACTCTGGAGGCTGAGGAGGAAGGATCGCTTGAGCTAATGTGTGTCCAGTCTGCAATTCATGAGCTATGATGGCACCACTGCACTCCGCCAGGGTGACAGAGTGAGACGCTATCTCTGAATCAATCCATCAAATCACTGAAAGGACCTCTCTATTTCTTATTTTCAATGGATATCTCTTTAGGTCAGATAGGCATGATGGTTCACCCCAGTAATCCCAGCATTTTGGGAGGCCAAGGCGGGAGGATTAAAATAAAGAAAGGAAAAAAAAAGAAACAGGTGGGGGGAGGTGTATCTCCTTGACTGGTGACCAAAATTACACAAACCCAACAAGGTAAGAACGTGTGTAGGATTTGATAATCGCATCCTGTTTCCTTAGACTAGTGTACAGTGTTGTCATCTTAAAGATGAGTGGGGCTGGGGATGGGGGTGGCTCATGCCTGTGATCCCAGAACTTTGGGAGGCCAAAGTGGGCGGATCATGAGGCCAGGAGTTCAAGACCATCCTGGCCTATACAGTGAAACCATGTTTTTACTAAAAATACAAAAATTAGCAGGGTGCGGTGGTTGGAGCCTGTAATCCCTCTTACTGGGCAGGCTGAGGCAGGAGAATCAGTTGAACCTCGGAGGCAGAGATTGCAGTGTGCCAAGATCAGGACACTGCACTCTTGTTCCAGGTGACAGAGCAAGACTCAGTCTCAAAAAATATATATATATTAAAAAAAAAAAGAGGATGAGTGGACCAGCCTGACCAACATGGCAAAACCCCGTTCGTCTCTACAGAAAATGAAAATGTCAGCCAGGTGTGGTGGCACAAACCTGCGATCCTAGACACTCAGGGAACCTGAGGTGCAAGAATCACTTGAGCCTGGCAGGCAGAGGTAGCAGAGAGCCTAATTCGAACCACAGCACTCTGGCCTTGATGACACAGTGATACCATGTCTCAAAAAAAAAAAAAAAAAAAGGCCGGGCATGGTGGCTCATGCTTGTCATCCCAGCACTTTCAGAGGCTGAGGCAGGTGGATCATAAGGTGAGGATTTTGAGACTAGCCTGGCCAATATGGTGAAACCCCATCTCTGCCAAAAATACAAAATTAGCAGGCTTGGTGGTACACTCATGTAGTCCCACCTGTTTGGGTGGCTGAGGCAGGAGAATCACTTGAACCCGGGAGGCAGAGGTTGCAGTGAGCTGAGCTTGCACCAATGCACTCCAGCCTAGGTGACAGTGGGAGACTCCATCTCAAAAAAAAAAATGATGGAAAATATAGATCTCAGAATTGACAAATGGGTAGATCCAGTATGAGATGCATGTGCAATGGTGGCAAAGTTTGATTTGCAGTTTTCTTTTTTTATTTTTATTTTTATTTGTTTATTTATTTTTTTAGCTCTGTCACAAGGCTGGAGTGCTGTGGTGTGATCTCAGCTCACTGCAATCTTTGGCTCCCTGGTTCAAGCGATTCTCTCACTTCAGCCCCCCGAGTAGCTGAAATTACAGACAAGCGCCACCACACCTGGCTAATTTTGGATTTTCATTAGAGACAGGGTTTCACCATGTTGGCCAGGATGATCTTGATCTCCTGACCTCGTGATCTGTCCACATTTTACTCTTTCTTTCTCTCTTTCTCTTTCTCTCTCTCTTTCTTTCTTTCTAACTTTCATCTTTCCTTCTCTCTTTTCTTTCTTTCTCACAGGATTGCCCAGTTTAGAGTGGGTCATGACTGACTGCAGCCTCAACCTTTCAGGCCTCAAGTGATCTTCTCCTTATCTCAGACTCCTGAGTAGCTGGGAATACTGGCATGCACCACCACGCCTATCATATCTTTTTATCATTTTTATTATTGTTATTATTTTGAGACAGGATCTCACTCTGCCACCAAGGCTGGAGTACCGAGGCACAATCTCAGTTTACTGCAGCCTCTGCCTGCCTGGTTCAAGTGACTCACTGACTGCAGCCTCCTGAGTTTTTGCCATGTTGGTCAAAGCTGGTCTCAAACTCTTGGCCTTAATTTGATCCACCTGCCTTGGCCTTCTAATGTGCTGGGATTACAGGCATGAGCCACTGCACCTAACTGAATTTTATTCACTCTATCTCATATATATTCAAATAAATTGTTTGGAAGTTGATGCTAGCATAATCCCCATTGTGCACATATTTCAGGACTGTGGAGACCTGAAACACAGTGATTTTTTTATAGTCACAGAAATGAGAAAAAAAGAATATTCTAATCCAGCTCTGTTCCCTCAAACCTGGGGCGCTGGCTGCATTCGATGTTTTCACACAGTAAGGGGCTTGTCTTTGCATAATTGTGTACAGGAGAAGAATTTACATGGGAGAGGAAGGTGAGTAATCAGCAGCAGCACAGGGACTTTGCATACATTTATAGAAGAAAAGTGCTCAGAAGATGATGGAAACTTGAAGAATTAACACACTCCTCTTGTGACAGAACCTGACAGGATTTACAAGTTTGAAAACTAGACATATTCTAGAGACATGTTCTAGAGACAGTCCTGTACCTAGCTCATTTCATGGGAGATGCTTAAGAGGACACTATGTTCTTATTGTATGGTGACATTCCTAAACTGTTGCTTTAGAAGGGTCCAAAGTGAGAGCCTTTTTGAATAATACAGACATTGGCTGAGCCCACATCCTTGATACTTGTGTCCATTTGGCAAAAGGCACCCACAGATAATGCACTGTAGCCCAGGGCAGGCCTGTCCATTCCAGGCTCCTCTTGTCTTCTAATCTGGGAAGCCCCATCTGACCCACCATAACTATGTGTTGCAGGGGGAAAAGGAAAGGTGGGCGCTTTTCCTGACAGTTGTAGGTTGTCAGGTATTGGAACTCTGGTGAGTCTGTCGTGTTCACACCCATGTCATCGCTGGTTGAATAAAAAGTTGAGTGTTGGGGACCAAGTGTGTCTACTCAGATGTGAATCCCAAGGCCTTAATCTGTCCTCTGGTTTCCTCACAGGCTGTGGGTCTATGCAGATGCTCCTGTGTGCCCGATATGGGGAGCAGAATTTTTTTTTTTCAGACAGAATCTCGCTCTGTCACCCAGGCTGGAGGTCAGTGGCTCAATCTCCGCTCACTGCAAGCTCCGCCGACTGGATTCACACCATTCTCCTGCCTCAGTCTCCCGAGTAGCTGGGAGTACAGGCTCTTGCAACCACATCCAGCTAATTTTTTTTTTTTTTGTATTTTTAGTAGAGATGGGGTTTCACCTTGTTAGCCAGGATGATCTCGATCTCCTGACCCCGTGATCCACCCTCCTCGGCCTCCCAAACTGCTGGAATTACAGGTGTGAACCACCATGCCCAGCTGGGAGGAGAATTTCTAATGGGAATATCATCTTGTAGTAAATAGAAGGGAGACCATTAATATTTTTAGGGGGAGAAGTTGGCTTGGCTGCTGGACATTCTCTTTACAGAGCTGTATTAAAATCAATGAGCAGCCGTTTGATAAGTTCAAGTCCCCATCTCCTTGGATAAGGGGCAGGTTTTCCATACCACCAAGCATGTCCCACAGTGAGCTATGGTGAAGGCAGGCACATGGGAGTCTCTACAGACAGGGGTCTCACAAGGACATGATGGGTCCAAAACCCAGACCCAAATATGGACTCTCTCTGGACTCTGTCTTAGAGCTTTTTTCTCAGAGTGACCCAAAGTTCTGCCGCCAAAAACTCTAGCCTTCATTAGTCCCAATGGCAACTTGGTTAGGTGTAAATTCCCTGTTCACATACTTGTAGAAATACCAGAGGAGGCCTTTGTGTTGTTTTTACTTTGCACTAAGTTGTATTTGTTCATGTTGCTACAGTTCGCATTGTATTTACCCCAGGTATCTTCTGTATTTATCCCAGATATCTCCTGTATCTTCTGTATCTTGTGTAGCAGGCAGCTTCACTGTATTGCCAGACTTTCTCTGAGACTTAAAAGCCACCACTATTACTAGGGAGGTTTTTACATAAAAATAGGGAAGAGGTTACATGAAAAAAAGTTTATGTTGTTCCCGGCATTTGTCTGCAATATGTCACCTCAGAGAACTCATCCCTGTAACCCACCAGGGTACAAGCTGTGACCTCACATGCCTTTGTAATGTTCTATAAAAGAAAGTCATTTACCAGAGTGGCTTAGCCTTTCAATAATGGTGGAGCCTGCCATGATAACATTCTATTTCCATTTTAGCTGTAATGCCACAATCCAGTAACATGTACTGAAAGTCTCAATGGAAACTGAGTTTCTCATAATTCTGGAGGCTAGAAATTGAACAACAATCTATTGGCTGAAGTGGTTTCTCTAATGCCTCTTTCTATTTGAGATTAATTGAACACCTTCTATCTCTGTTTTCACAGGGTCTTCTCTTGAGCCTCCGTGTCTTTATTCTTCTTAAAAAGACTCCAGTCATGTTAGATTAGGGTCCACTTTACTAAATTTACTTAATCATAGTTACCTCTTTAAAAATGATATGTCCAAACACACACTTACTCACAATTTGAGGCTAATTACATTATATATGCCTTAGAATGTCAACATATAAATATTAGAATATCAACATATAAATTTGGGAGAAGGGACACAATTAAGAACATGATATGCATTAATAGTAGATTGCCAGGAAAGTGATTACTGGGTAAAAGAATGTACATGCGTAAAACTTTTAAAGCTACAGCCAGATGACTTTCCACAAGGTCTGTGGCAAGTGCATTGTCATCAAGAGTCCCTGAATAAAGCTGCTTCTCTGAACCCAGCCTCCCCTGGATATTAACTTTTTTTTAAATTTTCTGACAATCTTATGTCTGTGGGGCCAAGAAAAACACATTGTTCCTTTTATTTCCATTTTTCCAACTGATATGTTTAAGTCACTTGCTAGTTGTTACTTTAAATATAGATATGGATTTTCTGTACCTCTATTTATCTCCTCAGATCTTTGACTCTGCCATTAATCCTGGAGTCTCCCAGCATTCATCTTCTTACCAGGTCTGAAAATGTTGTGTCTCTTTCTTAAGACTTTCTTTAACATTAAAAAAAGAAAGGCAAGGCACAGTGCCTCACACCTGTAATCCCAGCACTTTGGGAGGCTGAAGCAGGTGAATAACGAGGTCAGGAGATCGAGACCATCCTTCCTAACATGGTGAAACCCCATCTCTAATAAAAATACAAAAAAATTACCCAGGAGTGGTGGCCGGCTCCTGCAGTCCCAGCTACTCAGGAAGCTGAGGGAGAAAAATTGCATGAACCCAGAAGGCTGAGCTTACAGTGAGCCAAGATCCTGCCACTCCACTCCAGCTTCGGTGACAGTGTGAGACTCTGTCTCAAAAAAAAAAAAGGAAGAAAAAAATGTTGATTTAATTCTTTCTAAGATGTCTTGCCCTGTTCACTGTCTCCAAAATGGAGAGGAAATATGGCTTCTCAAGGTTCTTGCACTCAATGTCAGAAGCTTCTGTGTTTCAGGTAATTTAGAGGAAATTTCATGCAGCCCTCTCTGGAAGGTTCTTAGGTCTGACCCATGTGTTCAGCAGCCATTTGAAATTGTGTAGCCTGTGTTTTCTCATCTCTACACTGAGGACGTTTTGGGGGAACTCAGTGGGAAAATGCACTGCATACAGGCTATTAATGCTAATGGATGCTGTTGCTTCACAGTTGACAAAATTACATGAGGATTTCTTGGAGCTAGTAGTGGTTAGATTACCCCCAAACCCATATCAAACTTTTTAAAAAGTCTAAAACTTTTTTTATCAAGGACATGCATGTCCTCCACATTCATGAGAATGAATCTTTGTGGCCAGGTGCAGTGGCTTATGCCTGTCATCCCAGCATTGTTGGGGGTCAAGTCAGGCAGAGCACTTGAGGTCAGGAGTTCAAGCACAGTCTGAACTACATGGAGATACCCCATTTCTACTAAAAATGCAAAATTAGTTAGGCACAGAGGCACATGGCTGTAATCCAAGCTACTAGGGAGGCTAAGGCAAGAGAATCACTTGAAACTAGGAGGCAGAGGTTGCCATGAGCCTAGATCATGCCATTGCACTCCAGCCTGGGCAACGAGAGTGAAACCACATCCCCCCCCGCAAAAAAAGGAAAGTTTGTTACATTTACACACGATGGTTCTTTCTCCTTCCCACTACAACATGGTGCATCTAGGAGTGGACTCCCAACTCCTGGCTTCAGAATGCTCAAAGACATGGTGGTGTACTTTAAATGACAGATTGGTTTGGCTGAGAACAAGTGTAATGAAAGAAAATGACTCTTGAGAAAACGTTTGAGAGAACTTCAGAATTTCTAAGCCCACCAGTTTGTGTCAGACTCTCTCAGAACAAAGCCTCTATGTAAAACCTATGACCAGTGATTATTTTAAATGGACAAGTTTAATGGACATATAAAATATAATATAATCAGCCAAAAATTACAACATATACAAAATATTAGGGTAATACAACAAAATAATAATTTTAAAAAACAAGATAAATACCCAGAAATCTACCCTAAAGAAATAGGTATAAATTACCTAAAAAATTTTAAAAGAATTATCTAAATGGTGCTCAGTGAGCAAAATGTGATCACAGACAATGAAATAAAATCAGGAAAATTAGAACATAATAAGAAAAAAATTAAAGAGCAAATTATGGAGTTGAAGAATATAAAAAGAAAAAAATGCCTGAGAAATTATCAAGCCTAAGTAAAAAAGATAAAAATTAAAATGTTCAACCAATTTGGACTAGGATAAACACAAAAAGATTCCTAATGAGAAAAATTATAAGCAAAGTTTTAAAAGTCACAGAGTAGCAGATAATCTTGAAAGCCAAAAAGGAAAAACTATGTGTCATTTATATGGATGCTTCTATGAGATAATCAGTGAATCTAGCTGCAGAAATCTTGCTGGCCAGAAGGGACATGGGTAATATTGTCAATGTGCTGAAAGAAGAAAAAATTTTAAGCAATAATACTATATCCAGATATACTATTTATCAAAATGAAGAAAAAGTAAATTCTTTTCATGATGACCACATAGTGCAATAGCATATCACCACTAGGAGTGCACTACAAGAAATGCTAAAGAGAGATTTTCTCATTATAAAAATAAAGTGATGATAAATAGCATCACAAAATTAGATGAAAATCCATAACTCTCTGGAAAAGAAATATTCAGGCGCAAAAATAAAATTGTGATGAATTCAAATGATGGTTCATAAAACATATGAAATTATGTAATATAATTAAAAAACAAAAGCCTAAAAATATGCAAAAACAGTTGTTAATGTTATATAATATAAAAATATATTCATGACATCAGTAATATTAAGTTGAGGCCGATAGAAAGAGAAAGAATGTTTGCATGCAATTAAAATTAATTTGTTACTGGCCGGGCATGGTGGCTCACGCCTGTAATCACAGCACTTTAGTAGGCTGAGATGGGTGAATCACAAAGTCAGGAGATTGACACCAGCCTGGTCAACATGGTGAAACACCCCATCTCTACGAAAAATACAAAAAATTAGCCAGGGATGGTGGTGGTCCCCTGTAATCCCAGCCACTGGGGAGGCTAAGGCAGGAGAATCATTTGAACTCAGGAATCAGAGGTTGCTGTGAGCTGAGATCACACCATTGCACTCCAACCTGAGCGACAGTATCCGACTCCAACTCAAAAAAAAAAAAAAAAAGGTTTTATGAAATCCCCATGTAATCCCAACATTTTGAAAGGCCCAGGTGGGTGGATCATGAAGTCAGGAGATGGAAACCATCCTGGCTAACACGGTGAAACCTCATCTCTACTAAAAATACAAAAATGTAGCTAGGAGTAGTGACGGGTGCCTGTAGTCACAGCTACTTGAGAGGCGAGGGAGGAGAATGGCATGAACCCAGGAGGTGGAGCTTGCAGTGAGCTGAGATCGTGCCACTGCAATCCAGCCTGGGCGAGAGTGAGACTCCTTCTCAAAAATAAAAATAAACTTTTAGTCTAAACTGTCACAGGAGACAAAGAAGGCCATTAAATAATAATAAAAGGTCTCATTCACTTAGAACTTATGAAATGTTATTATATATGTGTATGTGTATATATGTATACATACATTTTTCACACCAGTGTTTCCAAATGCACAAAGCAAACATTGAAATAATTATTACAATAGACAGAAAAATAATAATAGTAGAATAGTTTAATTCAAACTTTTAATAATAAATAGTAAAGCCAGCCTAAATATTAATAAGGAAACAGAAATTTTGAAAATACTAGAGAAAAATTAGATCTAATGAGAATATACAGAATACACAACAACAGAAGAACACAATTTTCTCAATAGTTCATAAAACATTCTCCTAGATAAACCACCTATTAGGCCACAATACAAGACTTAACAATTTCTTAAGAATAGAAATCTTAAAGACTATTATTTCTGATCAAAATGGAATAAAACTAGAAATCAATAACAGAAGAAAACAAAAATATTATCCTATATGGAAATTAAACAACTCACTTCTGAGCATGCTTGTGTTCAAGGGTTGTAAGGCTTAATATTGTAAAAATGTTCTTAGTTCCTAGTGAACTACAGATTCAATGCAATCCCTTTAAATTAACTTTTTTTTTTTTTAGAAATAGAAAAACTAACCAACAATTTATATGGAATCTCAAGGGACAAAAAAGGGTCCAAAAATGTTTAAAAAAAGAAATAATGTTATTGATGTCACCTTTTCTGATTTCAAAGCACATTACAAAGCTTCAGTAATAAAAACAGTTTGGTTCTGGCATAAAAACAGACAAGGTTTCCAATAAAACACAATGTAGCACAGATGAAAACCTTGCACATATGGGCAAACGGTAATTGGAACATCTATACCATTCCAATATATCTATTGGAACATCAGTACTCATTGAAGCATTATTCACAAAGGCCAATATTTGAAAGCAAAACAAACTTTCCTCATCAAATAAATGAATAAATACAATCTGTGATATAAAAGTAATGGAAAACTACTCAGCCTTTAAAAGGAATAGAAAATGGAATGGTTTTCATCAGGAGTCAGGTGTTAAAAAACCTGGGTATTATTAGTTTATATTGAGTTTTAGTTTTGCAAAAGAAAAAAGTTTTACAGATATGTTGCATAGCAATGTAAATACACTTAACGTGGCTAAACTGTATAAGAAAAAATAAGATTTTCAATTTTATATTATGTATTTTTGCTACAATTAAAATTAACAGTGACAGCTGAGGGCAGGTGGCTCAGGCCTGTAATCTCAACACTCTAGGAGGCCAAGGTGTTCAGATCACTTGAGATTAAGAATTCAAGACCAACCTGGCCCCATTTCTACTAAAAATACAAAACTTAGCCAGGCATGGTGGTGCATGCCTTTATTACCGGCTATTCAGGAGGCTGAAGCAGAAGAATTACTTTAACCTGGGAGATAGAGGTTGCAGTGAGCTGAGACTGTGCCACTGCACTTTCAGTGACAGAGCAAGAGTCTGTCTTAAAAATAAATAAGACAGCTAACAGAAATAGAGTTACAAACTTTCTAAAAAGTTACCTTCAAACTACAAAAAAGTTTCTTTCACACTAAGATATTATAAGATAAAGATGTTGAAATTAAGACAATTTCCATGAATACTCACCTAGACAGAATCAATTATTGGTCACCAGCCAAGAAGAAAAATATACAAATCATAAACAAAATAGGGGTAATGTTTATAAAAGCAAACAAAAACTTAGATAATTATATTGACAAAGGAAGTAGGGCTGATTCATAGTTGACTTTTGCCTCACAGTGTATTAAGATGTACAGAGCTGACAATTGTCAAACAAAATTATAATATATAAATTAAAACTAAAAACAGTAAACTGATTTAAGGTGGCCTACCCTAAAAAATGAAACAAACAGATACAAAATTGCAAACAAAGTTAAAATTAACATTAACAACCCAAATTCTGATTTGAATACTGCAAATCAAAACTGTAATAAATAGGTAGAAACTAGAAACACAACTTATGTGAAGCAGCCTTCTCTGAAAAATACAGAAATATAAAATACAAAACTTAATGAAGAGCAACTTTAACCCATAAAATCCTCAATAAACGAGATAAAATTCTAGATAACTACAATTTTCAACTCTAACTGTGCATCCACAAAAAACATGAATTTTGAAATGTTTGATACAGTTAGGGCAGTAACATTTCAAAGAAAACACATTATAATTATTCATAAAGAACTTTGTTGAGAAAGTTTTAAAAAATAAACATTTAAGTAATACTAGAGAAACTTTTAAATTATGCTTGTGATACTTTGATATATTGCTGCTTTGTTTTCCCTTTTTTTTTTTTTTTTGAGACGGAGTTTTACTCTTGTTTCCCAGGCTGCAGGGCAATGATCTTGGTTCACCACAACCTCCACCTCCTAGGTTCAAGCTATTCTCCTGCCTCAGCCACCTGAGCAGCTGGAACTACAGACATGTGCCACCATGCTCAGCTAATTTTGTATTTTTAGTAGAGATGGAGTTTCTCCATGTTGTTCAGGCTTCTTGTCTCAAACTTCTGACCTCAGGTGATCCACCTGGCTTGGCCTCCCAAAGTGCTTGGATTACAGGTATAAGCCACCATGCCCGGCCCATTGCTGCTTTTCTTACAAAATATTAAGTCTGTAATTTAGCCTTTAGAAGAAAAGTCTTACATTTCTAAATACAATAACTATATATATTTTACATACAGTATAATAAATTGATACATAAAATAAAATTGGTAATAAGTTGTGCTATTATTCAGGTAAAAGTTGAGGAAACTGGTAGAAAATGCTAATAATAACATTGTGCCTAAAGTCGATGAAACATACAAGACAAATATTTTAATAAATTTTATAATTTATATGTAACATATACATTTGAGGATGTTGTATTATTTTATTTATGTATTTATTTTTTGAGGCAGAGTATCACTCTGCTGACCAGGCTGGTGTGCAGTGGAAGGATCTTGGCTCACTGCCAACTCCACCTCCCAGTTTCAAGTGATTCTCTTTTTTCAGCCTCTCAAGTAACTATGATTACAGATGCATGCCACTACACCTGGCTAATTTTTGTACTTTTAGTAGAATTGGGGTTTCACTATGTTGGCCAGGCTGGTCTCAAATTCCTGGCCTCATTATCTGCCCACCTCTGCCTCCCAAAGTGCTGGGATTACATGTGTGAGCCACCATGCCAGGCCTTGAGCACGCTATTGTAGAACTTCTGAAACCAAGATTGCAGGCAAATTACAGACATATGACAATTCAGAAAGTGAAAACACAGTAATGATAATCTTCATGTTAAAGAAGACAGAATCACAAAATAATAAGTGAGAAATAAGGTAATAATTGGAAATTCAATGTATGTAGAGCAATGTTTTAATTTCCCCTATGGTAAAAGTTTTTGTAAGGAATCCATAAAATGAGTACATACAATAAGCCACCCTATAGTAGATACTGTTGGCATATAGCGTTTAAATTTTTAAGATTAGGTCCTGATAAGGAAAAAGAATTCTCCATAAAATAATTTTTTATATTTAACAAGATACTTTTGCACATAAAGATTTTCCATCAAATTTTTTTTGTAGAATTATGTTTTAAACCTTCATAAGATGAGAAATTATAAAGCAGGAAACATGTGCCATCTCTCTCTGTGGTATTCCTGAAATTTCTTTTTTTATTGTGTAATCCCATTTATATGAAATATCCAGAATATACAAATCCATAGAAACAGAAAGCAGACTAGTAACTGCAAAGTGAGGAGGAGGAAAGTATAGAGAGTGACTGCTAAAGGGTATAGGATTTTCCTTTATCATCACTGCTTTCCTCACAGTGGTGACAGTCATAACCCTGTTAATAAGTTAAAACCAATGGAATGTATAATTCATTTATGTTTGTTTTTAGAGTCTAAGGTCTCACTATGTTGCCTAGGCTGTTCTTGAACTCCTGCCTTAAGCAATTCTCCACCTCAGCCACCCCAGCTGCTGGGATTACAAGCATAAGCCACCATATCCAGTTCTGATTATACACTTCAAAATTGTAAATTGGATTGTATGATATGTATATCTCAGCTAAAAAAAAAAGGGGGCAGTTCTGTACTGATATGATATAAACTCCAAATATATTAAGTAAAAAAAGAGAGGTACAGAATAGTGTGTGCAATATACTATTATGTTCTAAAAAAATTGTACACCCGTATATATACACTGTGCAGACATAAAACCTCTTAAAAGATATACTGGAAACCAGTAACATTATTTCCTAAAGTAAAGGATCCTGGATTGCCTGTGGATATTGTGTTCTGGAAGGGAAACCTAACTTTTCAACATGCTCTTTTGTACCTTTTAAATTTTCTATAGGGTACAACACTTCCCTTATTTTCTACTTTCTAGAAAGAAAAAAGGAATACTTTGATGCTTTCTCTTTAGTCTTTAGTTTATTTTAAGAGATCATCTACATTTTTTTCTGTAATAAACTTAAAACATATCCACCCATTTTGTCAGATTTATTTATTCCTTAGCAATTTGTTTTAAAATTACAGTTTTTGTCTCAATCCTTAATTATACTATATTCATTATATTTCAGATGTATAGGTTTCTCATGGAGAAAAAGATACACAGGCATAAACCTCTATACTATCCACCTGCTAGTCCTGCAACATGATTTTAATAAAGTGTTACTGATACTTGAACAATTTCTATGATGTCAGCAGAGTAATATCAACAAGAATGATTGTAAGGTAGCTGGTCCTATAAGTCAAGAGTTGTGATATTTGATCCACTGTTCAATCCATTTCTAGATCTAATCTATATTATTTTCTTATTTATTTATGTATTTATGTATGTATGTATATATATATTTGTTTATTTTTGTTTATCTTGAGATGGAGTCTCGCTCTGTCGCCCAGGCTGGAGTGCAGTGGTGCGATCTCAGCTCACTGTAAGCTATGCATCCCAGGTTCACGCCATTCTCCTGCCTCAGCCTCCTGGGAAGATAGGACTACAGGCACACACCAACATGCCCCAGCTAATTGTTTTTTTTTTTTTTTTTGTATTTTTAATAGAGATGGGGTTACACTGTGTTAGCCAGGATAGTCTTGATCTCTTGACCTCGTGATCCACCCACCTTGGCCTCCCAAACTCTCAGGATTACAGGCGTGAGCCACTGCGCCCAGCCAATCTGATCTACATTATTTTCTAGCTCTTCCCGTATATTGCTGGGCAACTGATGCACGATTTCTTCCTTGTGGGATATTGTGGCTTCTTTATAAAGAACTTGAATAATCTCACAATGAGTATTGTCTGTTAGAGTCTTCTCATTATAACCCCTTGTTTCAAGTCTTTCGTACAATAAATTGGTATCTGTCCTCAGCACAAAAACTATGTGAAACCAGCGTTTAAGGAAGAAATCAAAACCGTGGTAATCAAAAATAACTCCACCTTCTCTCATTTGGTTATCTAACTCATCAAGTACTCTGTCTTCATCTAAAATGGCACAGTCATACTCTTCATCATAGACATCATACAATTGCTCTTCTCAAGATAAATCACCCACATCAATGTATTTCAGTCCTGATACTGATGCAAGTTCTTTGCCTAGTGTGGTTCTTCCAACCCCTGGTGTACCGGTGAGTAGGAAGTTCACAAGCAATGACAGCTTGCCACGACGTCTCCGAGTGCCTTGTTCACATGTCTTTGCACTACTGTTCTTGGAATTTCTAAACCAAATCTCAATGCCTCCACTACTCCCTTCACATACCTTTGACTTGAGACACCACACATTTATTTAAAAATTGCATAACATAGAGGTCTCCAGAAATGCGCATAGATTTCCCCAGATTCCCAAAACTAATGAAAACTAGTCAGACCATGTAGGTTCTTACAGATTCTGAAAGGACTTTGGTTTTCAGTGTGAATGCACTGGAAGATTCTGGGAGGGAGAAAAGAAGCCATAGAAGATTGAAGAGCATAGTAAGCATGCGACAGGAACATGTTTCTCTGTGACAGCAAGAAAAATAAAATTAGGCTTTTTGAAAACAATTTCCATTGGAACAGAGGTGAACAAACCATATTTAAACTCTGGCTTTCTCTAAGACCTTTGGACCTCTCCCATGTGTTACATGCTCATTTATTTTCACCTTGCTTTGTACATGGCTATTGCCTCCTCTCTTTCCACACTGCAGGAATTTTGCTACAGACTATCCACCAGAGATATTTTTTTCCTTCCCCACAATAGTAATTGGGCTCACCATAAAAAGCCTAACTCCCAGCATCTTCCTCAGGACAGAATTAAAGCTGTAGTGTATGTGTTGAAATGTCTGTCCTTTTGAGAAGTTGCCTAATGAATAGATTATTTCCTGACATGGAATGCTGAAGGACATGATGGAGTCATACAGGTGAGAGTTGTGTCTGATGAGAAGAAAGAAAATTGCAGCACTAGAGAAACTGCAATACCACAGACAGTCAACTGGGAAATAAAATAGGTAATCAATCTAAAAACAATGGAAAAATTTCTCTTTAACTGAGAAATACACACAGATCCAGAGAAGACATATCTGAGAATGCATCTGTGAAGCAGATGCATAGCCTGTTTGATTTCTGTCAATATCACCCTTTACTAAGCCAGTTTTTTTTTTTTTTGAGAAATAGTTTTGCTTTGTCCCCCAGGCTGGAGTGCAGTGGAGCAATCTCAGCTGACTGCAACCTCCGTCTCCCGGGTTCAAGCAATTCTCTTGTCTCAGTCTCCTGAGTGGCTGGGATGAGAGGTGCACACCACAATGCCCAGCTAATTTTTTTTTATTTTCAGTAGAGACAGGTTTTGCTATGTTAGCCAGGCTGGTCTCAAACTTCTGGCCTCCAGTAATCTGCCCATCTCGGCCTCCCAAAGTGCTGGGATTACAGGCATGAGCTACCGTGCCCTGTCATGCCAGCCTTTAAATGCTAGATTTGATGGATGTTGTATAATTTTCCAGATCTTATAAAAAATTACAAGGCATATGGAGAAGGTGTAAAATACACTTCACTGGAAGAAACAGAATAAATATCCAGAAGTTGAATCTTAAGAAATGAAGATTTTTTCATACCTGATAAAGAATTAAAAATAATTAAACGTTCTCAGTGAACAAAGATAAAACAAAAATAAACAATTGAATAACATTTAAAAATAATAAATGAATAAAATGTGATATCAACAAAGAGATTAAACTTTTTCTAAAAACCCAACAGAAATTGTGGCATTGAGGGATCCAATAACTGGCATTTACAAATTCACTACAGAGACACAATAGCAAACAATGGAGCAGAAAAAGAATCAGAAAATTAAACATACATTATTCACAAATATTTAGGCCTGGAAATCAATTTTTGAAAAAAAATAGAAAAAGTAAGTGTGAAATATGAGACTTACTGGACATCATCAAGTAAACCAATATATTTAGAGAAAGAGTCTTATAAAAAGAACATACAAAGAAAATGACATAAATGTTATTTGGGAGAAAAAGAAGGCATGCTGAGAAACTTATACATTGCATTGATGAAACAAAAAATACTAATAACCAAGAATAATTGATCTGGAAAAAACTGTACTTCAAAAATTAGAAAAATAAAGCCTTTCTAACTTTAAAATAAAAAATCTAAGGTTGCTTACTACTAGAATGACCCTAGAAAAAAATGCAAATGAGAGTCAATTATGTTGAAACATTAAATGATGCTGGACAGCATCATAAAACCATATGAAAATATAAAGCTCTCTGTTAAATATAAATACATACAAAGATATAAAATTTGCTATTGTAATAATAATTCTGCATAAAATTCTTAAATCTCTGGAAAATACACACAATATATAGAGATATAATTTGTAACATTAGTAAGAGAGTGGGGGAAGTAAAAATGAATATATTTTGTAAGCTGTTAACTTGAAGTTGAAGGCAAAAGCTGTTTGCCCTGGGGACCTTAGCACTGGGCAAGGGATGAGGCAAAGTTACCATTTTGTATCCCTTAGTTCTTCCATCTCCCCCTACTCTGCATAGGGATTTTTCTTGGTCTGCAGGGATAGTCAGTGTGACCAGGCTCTGTTCTACACACAGAGACAGGTGTAGGTAGGCATGACAAATATAGAGGCGGCCTGGGATTCTAAAAAGAATTAAATATTCAAAAAGTGGAAAATTGACAATTTTGGGCATGATTCTCTGGGCTTTGGGTTGGGGAAACGGTAAGTCCTTGCTTCCAGCCATGCAGTTTCTCATCATAGTTGTTGGGGCCTTCTCCCTGTAGGTGTCCCTTAAGGAGTTGTTGCAGGAGATTTAGCCGGTGCTGATGGTCCATGAAGAAATGTGTTACTGCCCCTGCGTCTCACTGCACCTGGACAGCAACATGCCAAACAGCTTCCCTGGGCTGCAAAACAGTGAGGAGCTGCAGGGGGCTCAGGGCTGTGTATGAGGGAAGGCTGGTTTCGAAGTTGGGTAGACTGTCTTGGGGAGGGGCCCCAAAAGAAGGGCCAGGCAGCACTTCCCTACTCCTCGGAGATCTTTGTGTCACAGATAAGAATGTCCATGTAGGATTGGACCACAGGCTTCCTTCTCTAGCCTGTCACACCAACACCTTATAACTTCACAGCCCACAAGTTAAAGAACTGACTTTTGATTCTAAAATATCAGGCAGTACAAAGCCAGGCTTGATATCAGCCCAATCAAACTCTTTAAAGCTAAATGATGTCTTGGAAAAAAAAAAAAAAACTTAAAAAGATTCACAGTGTTTGAGTGGGGAAATCTTCCCAGTGCAGCACCAACTGCTGTGTTGAGATTCACCTGGTTGTAAAGCAAAATCTCTCATGTACTCATGTTCCCTGGGAAAAAGCCACTCATGTTCTCAGGGTCTACCTGCTTGCTAAGAGCAATTATGGAAAAGATTTGTAGCTCAATGGTGCCCATAGTTGATCACAGAACCTTTCCTCTTTCCCAAAACAGCCACCATTAACATTCAATGAGACACACACTGGAAGATGGTCCTGAAGTTGGAGACCCTGGGGAGTCCTCAGCACACCCCTGCATGAGGGCTGCCCAAAAAGGCAGCTGTAAATGCTCCATCTTCCCAAGACACTAGTGCAAAAAAAGCAGTTAGCCTTGTCGGCTCCCCAAGAACCATGTGTGCTTCAGAGGCATTTGGCAGAAAATTCTTCATAAGAAAGGATCTCTGCCCACTAGCAGACAGGAGTGTGTGTTTGTGTGAGTGTGTATGTGTTGAAATTATGAACCTTTTGTGTTCATTATGGAATTTGAAAATAGAAACCTAAAGTTGAAAATTAAAATCACCCATGAAAGCATCTTGCAAACTATTTTCTGTTCTAAATGTGATGTTTTAGGGTACAGGGCCCTCGTAACATCCTACTTCCCTCTCCCTGAAAGAGCTGCACACACTATTCAAGGCCTGCTTCCACATGAACCACATCCAAGAGCAGCTTAAGAGCCTTGACCCATCTGCCACCTTCAGCAGGGCTGACTAAAGCTGCTTGTTCTTCTCGAACATCTTCTCCAATGACCTGAGAGGTGGGAGAGACATTGGGGCCAGGATTGAAAAGAGGGAAGGGGAGCATGGAGACCAGAGGCTGAGGACCAGGTTTTCTCACATGGAGGGGTCTGGCCTAGAGGCCCTCAAACCAGGGTAAAATTTAGGTGGAGACAACTGGCCTTGGGTGGCCTTTTGCTGACCACCAGCCTCGAGTCCCTTAAACAGTAGAAAGTGAAAGAATGGCTTGGAGATGAGCCTCATTGACTGTGTGCCACCTAAGTACATCTTGCCAGGGACCCAGGAGGGACCATGGTGCCTCCAGAGCCATGACTGGAAGGTGGAACTCACAAAGGGAGCAAAGAAGAGGGTCCTCAGTGAGATGAAGAGCTTATTTTTACTTTACCACTCCTGAAGCGCTTTCAGTGCCTAAAAGTGCCTAGCATGAACAGCTGGAAACCACTTCCTGGAAACTGCAAGATGCAAGAGGCCTTCATGTACCTCTTTGTAATTACAGACAAGGACAAGAAGGGCCCCATCACTGCATCCTCATGGGGCTTTTACTGGATCCAGTAAGTCTCTGCCGGCTTCCCAAAGACTCCTGGGATGTCACTTCTTCTGGGTCTGTGAACAGACAACTAGGGCACTTCCTCAGTGCCCACTTCCTCCTTGTAGGCCTACAGCCTATTGCTCACCAGCCCTTGCTTCCTAAGCCATTCCTCACTGGAGCTGCTCGAGTACCACAGTCTGAACTTCACAAAACTCTTTGTCATACCATGAAAGAAAAAGTAGGGCTGCTGGGCATGGTGGTTCATGCCTGTAATCCCAACACTTTGGAAGGCCAAGGCGGGCAGATCACGAGGTCAGGAGTTTGAGACCAGTCTGGCCAATGTGGTGAAACTCCATCTCTACTAAAAATTCAAAAATTAGCTGGGCGTGGTGATGCATGCCTGTAGTCCCAGCTGCTTGGAGGCTGAGGCAGGAGAATTCCTTGAACCCGGGAGGGGAAGGTTGCAGTGAGCTGAGATCACGTTGATTCACTCCAGTCCAGGTGACAGAATGAGACTTCTTTTCAAAAAGTAATAAAATAAAATAAAATAAAATAAAATAAAATAAAATAAAATAAAATAAAACAATACAATACAATACAATACAATGCAATAAAATAGAAAATAAAATGTAATGTCACTGTTTCATCTCCCCCTGACTTGTGTCATGTTACAGGAGCTTATGGGATGAACCAGCTGGCCAAATCTCAAGAGCTTCTGCCCAAACAATCTGCCCCCACTGCTTGAGTCCCCTCTAGGGAGCTGACAGTGTGACAGGGGGTATCCCTGGGAGTGGAGGCCATTTGCTTCTATCTGACCTCAGGGCAGATTCTCAGGGCAAGAAGATCCTAGAGCAGATGGAAGTCTCAGAGAAGAAGCCTATGGCAGGGTTCTGGGCTCACTGGTCTGTGTATCTCCCTCTCCCCTGCTTGTCATGAGGTCCAGCACCACACACTCACCCAGGTCACTGCTCCATTCCAGGTGTGCAGCTGGATGGCTCCCCAGGCAGAGGATGCCATGGACTGTGTGCATACAGAGAATGCCTACAACTTGAGGCTGTACTATGAGGAGAACATTCCTGAACAGGGTCATGCAGACTGCTCCTGGCCTCAGTGGGAACGCCCTTCCTCCTGGGTACTAGACAGAATTTTGTGCACTTTCCTGAAGGCTCCATGCTGGGTCTGTTCATTTGGAAGTTTGAGGCTGTCCATAGGGAGGTAACAAAAGAGACTTCTCCTCCATCTGGGGAAAAAAAAAAAAAAAAAAAAAAAAAAGAAGAACGAAAGAAAAAGGATGCTTCTCAGAGCACGTTGTGGGGCACAGGCTGAGACCTTGCCTCCCTCCCTGGTCCTTCTATGGTCCCAGGACTGAAACAGTGAGCTGAAGACAATGACGGAACTGCTCTGCAAGAACTGGCCTGAGTGGCTGCTTCAGGAAGGAACCACAGTCAATGTGCCTACAGCCCGTAGTGACTGATTGGCAGCCTCAGGCCCACTTTCAATCTGCAGGCAGGTTTTCTTGCTGACAGAGTGAAAGCAAGGAAGGCAGGAAGGAGCCCAGCCCTCTCAGTCACTCTGAAGGCTGTCTGGGGTTCCCTGCAAGGCCTTCTAGACTTCTGCTTCTTGGCAGACCACACAAGCATCTTTTTCTGGTCTTCGAGACTTTGATTATCTGGAAGGAGAAGGTCCTACTTTTCACTAGGCTAAGAGGCCAGGGCCATCCAGCTCTCCCTATTCAGTAAAAACCTATGGGCTCTCACCTGGGCACACATTGCCCAACCTTGGCCCTTCTAAGGCAGGAGCTCATTTGTCTTACAGTTCACCTTGGTAGGACTTAAAAGTTATCGGTGCTGTTATTAAGATAGAGAAATTAGGGGGAAAGTGTTGCCTTAAAAAATTTCCCCTAATCTTACCTTGGAGAGCATGAGCACAGGTGACAGCATAGGCAGGGCCGCTGAGGATGCTGGGGGAGAGTGCCCAGCCTGTCCAGCCAGCTGGTCCTTGCCAGAGGTGGCTCATGACCCAGCCCCTGAGAGAAGCAGGCAGACATCCCAGCAAAGAGCTGGAGTGTATAGATCAGGGCAGCCCAGGCACACTGATGGTGGCTTGGCACTACCTCTCATCAAGAGGTGTCACCACAGCTGACCCTTGGAGCCAAGGAGTGATTTTCAGTATGTTCAAGTCAGTCAGCTCTATCAGCTGTACAGCCTTCAATACTCACTTCACCTTGGACATCTCACCAGAAAGCAGTGGAGACTGGCCAATGCAGAAGCTCTGTAAAGTGGGATGGAGCATCATGGGGTGGGGATCTGGGTACTGTCTACTCATCTGGCCATTGCTTCCTGAGGGTGTGCTCTGCAACCAAACAGTGACTGTTTTCATGTTTGTCTGTTTATTTATGGGTTTAAAATACCCTAATATTTCATTTATAGTAGTTTAAGGTTTGTATTTGTAAAAATTTTATTAGAAGAAAGAGGGCTTAGGACAACAATATTTTAGAAGGTCTTGAGGGGGCATAGACTTTCATGTCACAACAGGTGCTGTTGACCTCTTTTTGCTACATTTGTGCACACAGAAAGTGCACAGAAAGTATACACAGAAAGTGCATAAAGAAAGTATACACAGAAAGTGAAGCCACAGGTGATAGGCCAAATGTCTAGAGCAGAGCTTCCTGGGCTTGCTTACTGGTCTGCAGTCAGGTGGACTTTGGCTGTGAGGCAGTGCCCACCCTGGATCTACACCCCCCACCACCTCTCCTGAGTAACTAACACAAGGCAGTGCTAATTAGCAGGTGAGTGATGGGCATCGGGCACCCCAATACCATCTGGGAATATTTGAATGCCATCTGGGCTAGGGCTGTGGGGGGGCAGGGGCTGTGGCTGCCTTAGCTTGTTATGGCACCAACCACAGATGCATCTGCCCTGTGCTGCTTCTCCAGCAGTCAGCTGCCCATGGTCCTGAGCCTGTCATGCCACGCCTGCTACCTCATACTGCTTTCATTTGAAAAAAAACATCCTGAGATGGTGCTGCTGGATGTGAGCATTGGCAAGAGGACAGCACCTTTGTCCTGGGGGATTAGGAGCTGGCCAGATAGCTCCTGACTGCCTCTACAACAAGAGGGGGCTGGTGCTGCAATTAGCAATGCCTCCCAAAAGATGTGTTTGCAATGGCTCAATGAATATTTGATGCAGAGGCCTAAATGAAGACACATGAATGGAGTGTGTGGACATCAGGTAACAGCTGGGAAACAGGTGCCTCCCAGTCCTCATCCTTCAGCAACTGTGGAACATGCCCAAGCCATGAGTGGATACACCTAGAGTTTATACATCTGGCTTCCGCTTTTGCTGCCACTATCTCCAGGCTCAATGTTGCTTAAAATCTGGATTTTAAATAGAAAAGATGAGAGGCTTTTCTGTTCCCTGGAATAGGAAGCCAGAGATCTGTGTAGGGCTGGCACTGGGTGCACATTAGTTTTTTGACAGGATGAGAGCTGCAGTGGTTTTTTTAATCATGATAGGCCTGGCCTGGTTTTAGCTCTGAGTGATGAGGAGAGAGACAGCAGTGGTGGTCAAGTACACATCCACGTGCCCAATCCTGACCTTCCTGCCTTCAGACGTAGCAAGAGGCAACACCACAGTCCCGACTTTCCTCCCTACTCCCTGCATGCCAGATGGGAGCACCCAGAAGATACAATCTGAATGTATTATTCTCCCATTTTGACCTGAGCTGGCTAACACACACTGGGGGTGGGTGGGTGAAGGGCCTGGTGGAAAGCAGGGCTGAGTCACGGATCCCGGTGGAAATTTAGAGATACAGGAGTGGTTGTCACCTCTCTGTGGAGCCCAGCTCCCTACGGGATCCTTGCCACGCAGCCCTGTCTACAGAGAACAATTCTGGCAATTTTGGGGATCCTTAAGGCCCTGGGCTGTTCCCTGTCACCCCCTGTCTGTGCTCCTTACTTTCCTGCTGGCAGAGCCCAACATGGAGGAGGAGGTTGCCACCCTGTGAGCCTGAGGGAGCTGTGTCTGACTAGGGCTTCTGTCTGGGGTTTTGCAAAGTGCTACTTATGTGTATGGTCTGTCCAGATACCTTGTCTCAAAGGAAGTGAGCATGAACTAGGAAGATCAGCAACCCCACACTTGATAAATAACTTTTTCTTGTCTTTAAACCATCACATTTTCATTTCACATTGGAATAAAAGTAAATGAAACCTGCCACACGAGCCTCGCCCATGTGTTCTGTAACCCAGACTCATTTGGTTCTGAGGGCCGTTGTCAGAAATGTTATGAAAAGAAGAGTATGTATAAATTAGATCAAATGTAAAATTATGCTTATAATGTCATTTGTGTGGGAGATAAGAGGGTGGAGTAACAGGCACTCAGTTGGAGTTTTCCCACCTGTCACTTACCAGGCTCATGCGTGTCCTCTGGTGAACATCACCGACATTGGTGACAGAAGAGAAAAGGCCCGTGTGAAGGCTAGGTGGAGGAGAGGTGCCAGGCTGTGGGGCTAGGCCCTGGGCATGCTGGGCCTCTTAGGTCACTGGACATCTAACTGCCTGGGCACCGGCCATTGACACATAAGTTGACGTAAGAGGATTAGGCAGCACTCTTCGGAAGTCACATTGTGCTGGGAGAATGGAGGGGAATGTACAACTGGCCATCATAGGGTAGGTTTTAGAGTTATCTGGACACTCTTGGAGAGCTAATGAGATGAGAGGAAGGCAGTCCGCCAGGTGCACCTGACGACGGGAGCCTATGGTGCTTGGGGCGGAGGGTGGTTGTGGGGGTGGCCTGTCCCTATGAGAGGAAGAGCTTACAGCTTTTACACTTGGTGGCTGCTGCCCAGCAATCCCTCTGCAGAGCAGGCAGATCGTCAACTGCATGTATAGCTGAATGTCTTTTGAAGTGTTTAGAGAGTGCTCTATGTCTTAGAAATTCACTTCCCCTGTCCTTGTCCAGTGAACACTGTTCACATGGCTAACACCACTTCTTGAGAGGTCTTCACCATGCAAAGATGAAAATGGATTGGGTTTAGTTACCGTTGTGCCTCCTCCTCTCCTGAGAGGCCTATTTTCCTAGGTTGATTCCTTAAGTGTATTAGTGCTGTCAGTCACCTTTGGACAACCCAAATGACAAGTGGCTGTAGTTTCATAAAAAAAAAAAAAAAAAAGAAAGAAAAAAAAAGGCTTTGAATGTGAAACCCTCTTTTTCTCCTCTCCTTCTCATATGTGAAAGATTTTATTTTTTTAAAAGGGTACATAGTGGTATCCCACCAGGTGTAGTATGGGAACTGGCTTGAACTAGGCTATGGTTTCAGTGTGGATGGGCAATTCTTCAAGATGGAAAACCATGTCTCACTGAGTTCCTGGAGCCATACTCACTTTTCTCCACATCCCCCACCATAGGCTTTCACTTATCTCCCGTGCTTGAATTTTTTATCATACATTTATATATATATATACATATATGTGTATATATACACATACATATATACATATATACGTATATATACACATACATATATACATATATACATATATGTATATATACACACACACCCCTACATACACACACATACAGGTCTCACTCTGTCACCCAGGCTGCAGTGCAGTGGCTGAATCATGGGACACTGCAGCCTCAAACTCTTTGGCTCAAGTGATGCTTCCACCTCAGCCTCTCAAGTAGCTAGGACTATAGGCAAGCAACGCTACACCCAGACAATTTGTAAACTTTTTCTAGAGACTGAGCCTACTTATGTTGCCCAGACTGGTCTTGAATTTCTGGGATCAAGCAATCATCCCACCTTGACCTTCCAGTGTTTAGATTGCAGGTGTGAGCTACCAAACTCAGCCAAAAATATGTTTTTTAAAGAACCGTTATAACCAAATTATGAGTTATGATGACACCACTGCTCTCCAGCTTGGACACCAGAGCAAGACCTTGTATCCAAAAACAAAGCAAAATGAAACAAAAAAATACTTAAAACCAAGTTAAACTTTGAAGATTGTGTCATCTGTGTCCATCCCTGCCCTCCAAGCTATCAGAGTTAAATATAATGGTTACTGAGAAAAGGGTTAGATATTATTAAGAAATTTTTTTTTTTTTTTTGGAAACTGAGTCTCACTCTGTTGCCCAGGCAGTAGTGCAGTGGCGTGATCTCCGCTCACTGCAAGCTCTGACCCCGGGTTCACACCATTCTCCTGCCTCAGCCTCCCCCGTAGCTGGGACTACAGGCGCCCGCCAGCACGCCCGGCTAATTCTTTGTACTTTTTAGTAGAGACGGGTTTTCACTGTGTTAGCCAGGATGGCCTCGATCTCCTGACCTTGTGATTCGCCCACCTCGGCCTCCCAAAGTGCTGGTATTACAGGCGTGAGCCACCGCGCCCGGCCAAGAAATTTCTGTATGTCCTTCAGCTAAGAACGAGGTAATCTAAATGTGATCCAGGTATTTTCTCACCTTCAGAATCTAAACTAGCACTACTTTCAGAATCTAAACTAGCAAATCAAATCAGGGCACCTGCAGAGGATAGTTTGTCGTTTTCAAATAGAAAGAGAATTACCCCCGTTAATAAGAGTAATACAGTGATTTTCAAAAGCAGAAGTCAGACTGAGATGCAGCACAGTCAGGGCACAACTACCCTGGAATAACCTTCTCACATAGAATTGTTGAGGAGGCTTTCTTAGATGAGCAAATTTGGGCAATATAATTCATGCTTATTTATTCCCAGCTCTTGCTTCTCGCCTGATTCCTAATGGCCACCTCACAATATGGTCAGCAGTGGGGTGCACTGTGGTGAGAGTGGGGCTCAGGGATGGAACGAGAGTCCTTCCTGCATTATCAAAATGCATAAAAGTTGTGAAAACGGTGTTCAAATGTTCTACTTCCTACCTTTAAATAGCTGTTAAGATGCATTATACAACAGACTCAGGAAAGGGAAAGAACAAGTGCATTTCAAGTCTCAGCTCACTTCTTTATTAGCTTTGATACTTTGGGCATGTGACTCCAACTATTTGAGCCTGTTTGCCTGTTCACCCAAGACTATCTTAAGGAAAAATAACAAAGCTTGAGTCATCATGCTACCCAACTTCAAACTACATTACAAAGCTATAGCAGCCAAAAGAACTTGGTGCCAGTACAAAATAGATATATAGACCAATGGAACAGAGCAGACACCTCAGAAATAACACCACACATCTACCACCATCTGATCTTTAATAATCCTGACCAAAACAAGCAAAGGGGGAAAAAAAAATCCCTATTTAACAAATGTTGCTGAAAAAACTGGCTAGCCATATGCAGAAAACAGAAACTGGACCTCTTCCTTACATCGCATAAAAACATTACCTCAAAATGGATTAAAGTTTTTTGGTTTTGTGGGTTTTTCTTTTTGAGATGGAATCTCACTTTGTTGTACAGGCTGGAGTACAGTGGATTGATCTGGGCTCACTTCAACCTCCGTTTTCAAATAGAAAGGCAAACACCTTTCTAGCAATTCTACTACCCCAGCATCCTAATTACCTCAGATTACAGGCACCCACCACTACATCCAGGTAATTTTTTGTATTTTTAGTAGAAATGGAGTTTCACATGTTGGCCAGGCTAGTCTCGAACTCCTGACCTTGTGATTTGCTTGCCTCAGCCTCCTAAAGTGCTCAGGTTACAGGCATGAACCACTGTATCTGGCTGGATTAAAGTCTTAAATGTAAAAACCCAAACCATAAAAACCCTAGAAGAAAACCTAGGTAATACCATTGAGGACATAGGCATGGACAATGACTTCATGACTAAAACACTGAAAGCAATTGCAACAAAGAAAAATTGACATATTAGATCCAATTAAACTGAAGAGCTTCTGCACTGCCAAAGAAGCTGTCATTAGAGTGAACAGGCAGCCTACAGAATGGGAGAAACTTTTTGCAATCTGTCAATCTGACAATGGTCTAATATCCAGAATCTAGAAGGAACATAAACAAATTCACATGAAAAAAACAAACAAAAAACACCATGAGAAAGTGGGCAAGGGATATTAACAGACTCTTCTCAAAAGAAGACGTTTGGCTAGGCGAGGTGTCTCTGGCCTGCAGTCCCAGCACTCTGGCAGGCTGAAACAGGAGGATCATGAGACCAGCCTGGCCAACGTGGAGAAACCTTGTCTGTACTAGAAATACAAAAAATTAACTGGGCGTTTGGGTGGGCCCCTGTAATCCTAGTTTCTCAGGAGGATGAGGCAGGAGAATCGCTTGAAGCTGGGAAGCGTACATTCCAGTGAGCTGAGATCCTGCCACTGCCCTGCAGCCTGCATAACAGAGCAAGACTTCATCTCAATAAATAAATATATAATAAGACAGACATTTATGTGACCAAAAACATAAACCTTATTTTCACTGGTCCTTAGAGAAATTCAAATCAAAACCACAATGAGATACCATCTCACGCCAGTTAGAATGGCAATTATTAAAAAGTCAGGAACCAACAGATGCTGGTGAGGCTGTGGAGAAATACACAAACTTTTACACTGTTGATGGGAGTATAAATTAGTTCAACCATTATGGAAGACAGTGTGACAATTCCTCAAGGATCTAAAAACAGAAATATCGTTTGACCCAGCAATCCCATTACTGGGTATATACCCAAAGCATTATAAATCATTCTACTACAAAGACAGATGCACAAGTGTGTTTATTGCAGAATTGTTTACAATAGCAAAGACTTGGAACCAACCCAAATGCCCATCAATGATAGACTGGAGAAAGAAAATTAGGCACAGGTACACCATAGAATATTATGTGGCCATAAAAAGATGAGTTCATGTCCTTTGCTGGGTCATGGATGAAACTGGAAATCATCATCCTTAGCAAACTAACACAGGAACAGGAAATCCAATAGTACATGTTCTCATTCATAAGTGGAAGCTGAACAATGAAAACACATGGACACGAGGAGGGAAACATCACACACTGGGGCCTGTCTGAGAATGGTCAAGAAGAGGGACAGCATTAGGAGAAAAAGCTAAAACACGTGGGGCTTAAAACATAGATGGCGGATTGATAGGTGCAGCAGAGGGGCACGGTGGCTTATGTCTGAAATCCCAGCAATTTGGGAGGCGGAGGTGGGTGGATCGCCTGAGGTCGGGAGTTTGAGATAGGTGCAGCAAACCACCAAGGCACATGTAAACTTATGTAACAAACCTGCAGGTTTTGCACATGTATCCCAGAACTTAATTAAAAAAAAAAAAAAAGGCACTAAGGCTGAGGGGGAGTAGGGGTAGGGGTGAGAGTGCGTGGGCCCTGGAACTTTATCCAATCAGTGGCGATGGCGTGGGAACCGCCCAATCAGGCACCCAGTTGTAGATGAATGGAGAGCGTGGCTTCCAGCGTTTGGCGGGAACTTTTTCTCTCCCTTGCGCCGGAACTTGGGAACCATCTCTCCTCTTCCGCCTTTTCCATCTTGGGAGCTCCAGGCGACTTCCTCACAGCCTCTGTTAATAGCCCTGTAATCTGCAGGTACTTGCCGATGCATAGCTAAGATACCAGGACATCCTGCAAGCTGGGAAATGGTGAGTACGGGGTTCAGCATCCCAAGAGAAGAGAGCAGTCTGTGAAACCGGCAGGACCCGCCTCTCCATGGTTATCTCCGAGTCTCCTGTGCAGCTTGGCGGTCAGTCCCCTGAGGCCGCAAGATGGTGGCTGGGCCAGCAGCGGGGATCCCCGCGTCCCACCTCGTGCAGTCCTGTCCTCTCCCTGCGCGGCGTTCTGCTGTGCGCCCACAGCCCCGAGTACTTTCCAGATTGTTCAGGGATGCCAGTGGGTCATAAGGGCAGAAACCCCACTCGGAGTGTGTGCGGTAGAAGCTACGGCCCCAGGGGTCCCCATTCTCTCTTGTTAAAAATTAAAGGGAGTCCAGCCGGGCGCGGTGGGTCACGCCTGTAATCCCAGCACTTTGGGGGAATAAGGCGGGCGGATCACGAGGTCAGGAGATCTAGCCCATGCTGGGTAACACGGTGAAACCCCATCTCTAGTAAAAGTACAAAACAATTACCCGGGCGTGCGCCTGTAGTCCCAGCTACTCCGAAAGCTGAGTCATGAGAATGACGTGAACCTGGGAGGCGAAGCTTGCAGTGAGCCGAGATCGCGCCACTGCAGCCAGGGCAACAGAGCGAGACTCCGTCTCAAAATAATCATAATAATAATAAAAAATAAAAATAAAGGGAGTCCATGTTAAAACGTTTACCAGTTTATTTGAGCAAACAGTGATTAGTGAAATGGGAAGCACCCAGACATGATTTGTAGTCCACACGAGGAGCATGCAGGAAAGGCTTTTATAAGGTACATAGGAAAGTAAGTCAAGTTGAAGAATTGGTTAGAGTTGGCTGGCCACGGTGGCTCATGCCTGTAATCCCGGCACTTTGGGAGGCCAAGGCGTCAAGACCACCTGAGGTCGGGAGTTCAGCCCAGCCTGACCAACATGGTGAAATACTGTCTCTACTAAAAATAGAAAATTAACCGTGCATGTTGGCACATGTCTGTAATCCCAGCTACTCAGGAGGCTGAGGCAAGAGAATCACTTGAGCCCAGAAGGTAGAGGTTGCGGTGAGCCGATATTTCGCCATTGCACTCCAGCCCGGACAAGAGCGAAACTCCATCTCAAAAAAACACAAACAAACAAACAAAAAAACCACAGGGCTAAAATACATGAACTAAATGGCTTCCAATAGTTCCTGCAGCTTTGCCATGTCCATGTTAAAAAAATTACATGTATGGGGCCTGGCATGGTGGCTCACGCCTGTAACCCCGGCGCTTTGGAGGGCTGAGGCAGGCGGATAACAAGGTCAGGAGATCGAGCCCATCCTGGCTAACATGTTGAAACCCCGTCTCCACTAAAAACACAAAAAATTAGCCAGGCATGGTGGCAGGCACCTGTAGCCACAGCTACTAGGGAGACTGAGGCAGAAGAATGATGTGAACCCAGGATGCAGAGCTTGCAGTAAGCGGAGATCGCACCACTGCACTCCAGCGTGGGCGACAGAGCGAGACTCCATCTCAAAAAAAATATATATATATATATATGTATATATATATATATATATATATACATATATATATATATGTGTGTGTGTGTATGGATATATTTCCTGACCCTTAATTCTATTCCATTAATGTGTATATATTGATCTCTTCTTCTACAATGTTCCAGAATATGATTATGAGTGTTAACAGTTTTATTATTACTTGGGGTTTTAATTATACATATAAAATTATAACATCTCTCTGTAGAAATAAGCCTATTTCTTTTCTAATTGGAATGTTTCTTTTCTTGTATTGCTCAATTATTCTGACCTGATTTGTATTGCAATTTTGATCAGAAGTGATGAACGCAACTATCCTTGTCTTGTTCGTGATCTTAAGGAGGAAGTTTTTAGTCTTTCTCCATTGCATGTAATGATAGTTTTGAGTTTTTATAGGGGAATGGGTGGGTCGCCCCTCCACACCTGTGGGTGTTTCTCGTTAGGTGGAAGGAGAGACTTGGAAGAGAAAAAGACAGAGACAAAGTATAGGGAAAGAAATAAGGGGACCCAGGGGACCAACGTTCAGCATATGGAGGATTCCCTTGGCTTCTGAGTTCTCTTAGTATTTATTATTTGTCCGTGTTTCTCAGAGAGGAGGATGTGTCATGGTCACAAGACAATAGTGGGGAGAGGGTCAGCAGACAAACACATGAACAAAGGTCTTTGCATCATAGACAAGGTAAAGAATCAAGTGCTGTGCTTTAGATATGCATACACATAAACATCTCAATGCTTTGCTAAGCAGTATTGCTGCCCACATGTCTCACCTCCAGCCCTAAGGCCGTTTTTCCCTATCTCAGTAGATGGAATGTACAATCAGGTTTTATACCGAGACATTCCATTGCCCAGGGATGGGCAGGAGACAGTTGCCTTCCTCTTGTCTCAATTGCAAGAGGCATGCCTTCCTCTTATTCTAATCCTCCTCAGCACAGACCCTTTATGGTCTTTCCCTTCCCAGGAGGCCATGTTTCAGACTGTCACATGGGGAGAAACCTTGGACAATACCTGGCTTTCCTAGGCAGAGGTCCCTGCGGCCTTCCACAATTTTTGTGTCCCTGGGTACTTGAGATTAGGGAGTGGTGATGACTCTTAAGGAGCATGCTGCCTTCAAGCATTTGTTTAACAAAGCACATCTTGCACAACGCTTAATTCATTTAACCCTGAGTTTGAGACAGCACATGTTTCAGAGAGCAGGGGGTTGGGGGTAAGGTCACAGATTAACAGCATCTCAAGGCAGAAGAATTTTTGTTAGTACAGAACAAAATGGAGTCTCTTATGTCTACTTCTTTCCACACAGACATAATAACAATCTGATCTCTCTTGCTTTTCCCCACATATAGGTATATTTTTTATGTTGAGGAAGTTTTAGTCTGTATCTAGTTTACTAGGTGCTCTTATAAAAATGTTTTGGATTATTTCTAATTTTTTCTCCATCAGTCGAGATGATCATTTTTTTTCCACAAATCGTTCTACTGACGTGGTATATTGCATTGACTAATTGCAATTGTTAGAGTGAGAAAAATTGGATTTACATCTTTTAATGTTTAAAACAATTCATCAGTGAAGCCATCTGATTCTCGACTTTTCTTGTTAGTATCATATTGATAATTTATGCAGTCTTTTGCTAGTTACAGTTTGTATTAGACTTATACAGAGAAATAGAAGCAATAGAACAAATATCTACCTCTATGTCAATATCTATGTGTCTGTGTTAATATATGGGACAGAGCCCTTTTGGGTTGTCATGGCGGTGTCTGTGCATGGGGCCTTTCTCAGCCATCTCTGGGTGGGTTTAGAGAACCCTCTGTTCTTCCACTCACCTCATTTCAATGCTGGCCCTTGTTGGCAACAGCAAGCTTCTGCACTGCCCCAGAGGAAACAGAGTGTGATCCGATTAAAACCTTTTTGTCAATCTCCTTTGTGGAGCTCTGCAAAAACAGTAACTGGCAGCCAGAATTGGAAGACTAAGAGCTATTTCTGGCCATCACCGCTGCTTCTTATACCCCATGCAACTTTCTGCTCCCCAGATGAGGCATAGAATTATGTCTGCACAGACCTTCAGCCTTGGAAGGCACCAGATAACAGCTCCAGAGCTTAGAACAATCAATTCAGGTGGATGGGCACCACAGCAGCATTTGCCTTCCTGCTTTGTCAACCGTGACCTGGTTTGTAAACATGAGCCATCAGTATTCTAACATCCCAACAATCTGCTCCTCCTCAGAATGGGCCAGCCTCATATGACATTCCCCTACACACAAAATTTGACATTAAATATTTATCCTTTTCTATTTGGCTTGTTTTACACACTGTAATGTTTTCAAGTTTCATCCATGTTGTAGCATATATGAGCATTGCATTTTTTTTTTTTTTTTGAGATGGAGTCTCTTTTTTCACCCAGACTGGAGTGCACAGCAATGCAATCATGACTCACTGCTGCCTCAACCTCCCTGGGCTCAAGTGATCCTTCTGACTCTCATGGACCTCCCCTGTGGCTGGGAATGTAGGTACACACCACAAAGGCCAACAAATTTTTGTACTATTTGTAGAGATGGAATTTTTCTATGTTACTCAGGCTGTTCCCAAATTCCCAGGCTCAAGATATCTTCTCATCTTTGCCTCCCAAAGTCCTGAGATTATAAGCATGAGCCACCATGCCCAGCAGCATTGCATTCATGTTTAGGCTAAATAATATCCCATTGTGTATCTATACCACATTTTCTTCATCTGTTTATCTGTTAGAAGATATCTGGATTTGTTTTTACATTTTGTACTGTAAATGATGCTGCTATAAAAATAGGTGTGAAAGTATCAGTGCATAAGTGAATATAATGTAAAAACCCGAACACACCTGTGCATGTGTTCTTAAATTGAATAACAGAAGCCAGGCATGGTGGCTCACACCTGTAATCCCGAAAGTTTGGGAGGCTGAGATGGGCACATCACTTAAGCTCAGGGGTTCAAGACCAGCCTGGGCAACATGGCAAAACCTTGTCTCTACTAAAAATTTAAAAATTAGCTGGGCATGGTGGTACATCCTTGTAGTCCCAGATATTCGGGAAACTGTGGGACAAGAATCAGAGGCAGAGGCAGAGGTTGCAGATTAAGTCCTTGCATTTAATTATTTTGGATACACCTGAAGTTGAAACATATGGAAGTGTTCCACCTGTTGCTGAAACATACAGTAATTCTATGTAGAAATTTCTGATATACTGCCAAATTATTGATCACAGTTGATAAACTATTGTTCACACTCGATAAACCATTCTCACCAGCCATGCACCAGGGTTCCACTTCACCCACATCCTAGCCAGTACCTGTCTTTTTCATTTTTGTTGTTTTGGTTTTTATATTGCCACCCTAATAGATGTAACGTGGTACCTTATTGTGGTTTTGATGTGCATGTCCCTCGTGAGTGATGATGCTGAGCATTTTTCTGTAGGCTTATTGACCCAATATAGATTCAAGTCCTCTTCCTTTTTATAAATACTGTTGTTGTTTTGTTTTGTTGTTGAGTCTTAGAAGTTCTTTATATATTCTGCTTATTATATTACACCTTATGTACCTAGTCAGATACATGATTTGCAAATCTTTTCTCCCATTTGCTGGTTGTCTTTTCACTCTGTTGTTCAGGCTTTTTGTACCAAATTTTAGTAGAAGTGAGTTTTTATTTTTGGTATTAAAAAACATGAACAACAGTGTGTTTTTCATATGAAAAAAAGATTCACATTTTAATCAAGTCCAATTTATCTGTTTTTCATTTTGTAGCCTGTACTTTTGGCATAACAGTCAAGAAACAATCAGCAAATTTAATGTTATATGATTTTTGTATATGCTTTTTCCTAAGAGATTTTAAAGTTTAACTTTTGAAAACTTTTACAGTAGGTTTGGGGGTACATGTGAAGGTTTGTTACATAGTAAACATATGTCACAGGGGTTCACTGTACATATGATTTCATCAACCAGGTTTTAAGAACAGTACCTGATAGCTATCTTTTCTGTTTCTCTCCCTCCCCCCACCCTCTAATTTCAAATGGACCCCAATGTCTGTTGTTTTCCTCTTTTAGTTCCTAAATTCTTATTTAGTTCCTAAGTGAACATGCGGTATTTGGTTTTCTGTTCCTGTGTTAGTTTGCTAAGGATAATACCCCCCAGCTACTTCCATGTTGCCACAAAAGACATAATCTGTTTATTTTATGGCTGCATAGTATTCCATAATGTGTATGTGGCACCTTGTCTTAATCTAATCTGTTACTGATAGTATTTAGATTGATTCCGTGTCTTTGCTATTGTGAATAGGGCTGCAATGAACATTTGCATGTATGTGTTTTTATGTTACAATAATTTCTATTTCTCTGGGATTACATGCAGTAGTGGAATTGCAAGCAGAACTATTGAATGGTAGTTCTGCTGTTAGCTCTTTGAGGAGTTGCCAAACTGCTTTCCATAATGGTTGAACAAATTTACACTTGCACCAACAGTGTATAAGTTCCCTTTTCTCTACAACCTCGCCCACATTTATTGTTTGACTCTTTAACTATAGCCATTCTGACTAGTGTGAGATGACATCTCATTGTGGTTTCTTTCTGTCTTCTTTTTTTTTTTTCCTCTCTTTTTTGACATGGAGTCTCACTCTGTGACCAGGCTGGAGTGCAGTGGCATGATCTCAGCTCACTGCAATCTCTATTTCCTAGGTTCAAGCGATTCTCTTGCCTCAGCCTTCTGAACAGCTGTGACAACAGGTGCATGCCACCACACCCAAATAATTTTTGTATTTTTAGTAGAAACAGGGATTCACCATGTTGGCCAAGATGGTCTCGATCTCTTGACGTCATCATCTGCCTGCCTCAGTCTTCCAAAATGTTGGGATTACAAGCTTGAGCCCCCAAACCTGGCCGTCTCATTGTGATTTAAATTTTCATTTCTCTAATGATCAGTGATGCTGAGGTTTTATTCACACACTTGTTGGCGATATGTATGTCTTCTTTTGAAAAGGGTCTATTCATGTCTTTTGCCCATTTTTAATGAGGTTTCTTTTATTGTAAATTTAAGTTCCTTACAGATGCTGGAATAGTAGATCTTTTTCAGATGCATAATTTGCAAATGTTTTCTTCCACTCACTAGATTCTCTGTTTACTCCGTTGATAGTTTTATTTTCTGCTATGCAAAAGCTCTTTAGTTTAATTATATCTTACTTGTCAATGTTTGCTTTTCTTACTATTGCTTTTGGTGTTTTTATCATGAAATTTTTGCATGTTTCTATGCCCAGGATTGTATTGTCTGGATTGTCCTCTAGGGTTTTATACTTTTTGGTTTTATATTTAAGTCTTCAATCAATATTGAATTAATTAATTAATTAATTAATTAATTAATTAATTGTATATGGTGTAAAGATGCGGTCTGGCTTCAGTCTTCCACATTTGGCTAAGCAGTTATCCAAGCACAATTTATTTATTAAGAAATCTTTTTCTTATTGCTTGTTTTTGTCAGCTTTGTCAATTATCACATGGTCACAGATATGGAGCCTTATTTCTGGGTTGT
The DNA here is from genome assembly GCF_028885655.2 of Pongo abelii. Classification (NCBI taxonomy): domain Eukaryota; kingdom Metazoa; phylum Chordata; class Mammalia; order Primates; family Hominidae; genus Pongo; species Pongo abelii. Next base: position 47,837,469 of record NC_072009.2, on the reverse strand, counting down.
CTATTCTGCTCCATTTCTCTATGTGCCTGTATTTGTTTCAGTATTTGTTTCCACCTCCTGGGTTCACGCCATTCTCCTGCCTCAGCCTCCCAAGTCCCTGGAACTACAGGTGCCTGCCACTATACCTGGTAATATTTTGTATGTTTAGTAGAGACGGTGTTTCACCATGTTAGCCAGGATGGTCTTAATCTGACCTCACGATCCACCTGCCTTGGCCTTCCAAAGTGTTCGGATTACAGGCATGAGCCACCACTCCCGGCATTTTGGTTTTATATGAAATTTAAAGTAGTTTGGTCTAGCTCTGTAAATAATTTCATTGGTAATTGAAAGGAATAGCATCGAATCTGTAAATTACTTTGCCCAGTATAGCCATTTTAGGCATATTGGATCTTCCTATCCGTAAGCATGGGATGTCTTTCCATTTGTTTGTGTCTTCTCTGATTTCTCTAAGCAGTGTTTTGCAATTCCCATTGTAGAGCTCTTTCACCTCCCTGGTTAGTTGTATTACTTGATATTTTATTATTTTTGTGGCAATTGTGAATGAGATGACCTTTCTGATTTGGTTGTCAGTATTGCTATCTTTGGTGGAGAGAAATGCTAGGGATTTTTGCACATTGATTTTGTATCTTGAAACTTTGCTGAAGTTGTTCATTGACTAAAGAAGTTTTAGAGTTGTAACTACAGGGTTTTCTAGATATAGAATCCTGTTATCTGCCAACAGAGATAGTTTGACTTTCTCTTTTCCTATTTGGATGCTCTTTATTTTTTTTCTGTTGCGTGATTGCTCTGGTCAGGACTTCCAATACCATGTTGAATAGAAATGGTGAGAGAGGGCATTCTTGCCTTGTACTGGTTTTCAAAGGGAATGTTCCCAGCTTCTGACCATTCAGCAGAATGTTGGCTGTGGGTTTGTTATAGATGGCTCCTATTATTTTCTGCATCTATTGGGATAATCATGTTTTCTTTTTAATTCTGCCTATGTGATGAATTACATTGACTGATTTGCATACGCTGAGCCAAACTTGCATCTTAAGGAGGCAGCTTACTTGACCATGATAACTATCTTTTTGATGTGCTGCTGGATTCAGTTTACAAATATTTTGTTCAGAACTTTTGTGTTGATGTTCATCAAGAACATTGGCCTAAATTTTCTTACACTTGTTGTGTCTCTGCCAGGTTTTCATGTCAAGATAATGCTGGCCTCATAGAATGAGTTGGGGGTAAATTCTCCTCACTTTTTGGGGATAGTTTCTGTAGGAATTGTACCAGCTGTTCTTTGCACATTTGGTAGAATTTGGCTGTAAATTTATAAGGTCCAGGGCTCTTTTTGATTTACAAGCTATGTATTACTGATTCAATTTCAGAACTCGTTATTGGTCTGTTTAGAAAATCAATGTCTTCCTAGCTTAGTCTTGGGAGGGTGTGTGTGTCTAGGAATGCATCTATCTCTTCTAAGTTTTGTACATTGTGTGTATAAAGTTGTTCATGGTAGTACTGACCCCAGATAAATAAAAACAACCATCAGAAACCACTAAAGTTTTAACAGTCATTTTTATGTCTTGAATCGATTTTTATTTAAGTTTTTACATAAAACATGATAAAGATTTAAACTTACTGGTTTAAATTTGGACTTGTTTTCCCAGCACCACTTGTTGAACAAACTGTCATTTCCTTTACATAATGGTTTAGGCACCCTTGTCAAAAGACAATCAACAATTTATGCAAGGTACTTTTTTTTGGAGTTTTCTATTTTATTAATTTTCTCTCTATCATTGCTTTTAAGCCAGTATCAAACTCTTAATTATAGCAACTTTTTATGTTCTGAAGTTTAAAATGTGAGCCACCTAGCTTTGTCCTTTTTTTCAAGATTATTTTGGATATTCAGAGCACCTTCAAATTTCATATGAATTTTAGAATGGGCTGTTTGGTTTTGGCAGAAGAAAAGTTGGGAAAAATAAAAAATTGGGATTACAGTAGCTCTGTAACACTACTTTGGCTAATATTGTCATTTTAACTTTATTAAGGCTTCCAGTCCATGAACATGGAATTCTTTGCCACTTATTTAAGTATTTTTTAGTTTATTTCATAAATATTCTTATCTTGCAGTTTTCATTGTACAAGTTTTGTACTTCCTTATTAAATGTATTGCTAAGCATTATATAATTTCAATGTTGTTGCAAATAATTGTTTTCTTAATTTACTCTCAAATTTATTGTTGGTATATGGAAATGCAGTTTATGTTTCTGTGTTGCAAAAATGCTGATTTTATCTCTCAAATCTAGATTAGCAATTCATTCAGAATAAATATGCTATTTACACTGGTAGTCATTTAAGTATTTCCAATAAGCCAACTAATTTCACTGTGTTCTAAATATGTTCAATTGTGTTTTATTTTCATTTCCTCTCATCTGTCATTCACCCAGCCAGAATTACATCAATTCGCACATAGAGCTTTTATTTCTGGTACTTGGTGCAGTGGTTTATGCCAGTAATCCCAGCATTTTGGGAGGCCAACGCGGGTGGATCACCTGATATCAGGAGTTTGAGACCAGGCTCACCAATATGGTAAAACTCTGTCTTTACTAAAAATTAGCTGGGCAGGGTGGCAGGAGACTGTAGTCCCAGCTATGATGCAGGAGAATCAATTGAACCTGGGAGGCAGAAGTTGCAGTGAGCTGAGATCGCGCCATTGCACTCCAGCCTACAAGACAGAGAAACTCCATCAGAAAAAAAAAAAAAAGGAAAAAAAAATCCAACAACTTCCATTTCTCTAATGTCCCTATACTCCTTGGTAATTGTATTTATTCCTGTCTCTTACAATCCTTAACAATCTCACAACACAAAACAACCAAAGTTAGTCTTCATTTCGAAAATCTTCATTGGATCTTTTACATCAGAAGATTGCTTACTGTAATATTTAATGGAATGGATGCACGCTGCTGAGATATAAGTCTCCAAAAGTCTTTTAGAGTTTGTTGTTTTGTTATTTTTTATGTCACATATCTGTCCTTTTCCAGGTTATTTTTCAAATATTTTTGTACAGAAATAGCCTGGGAAAAAGGTAGTAATTTTTCTTTTCAGGTGAATGGCAGATAAATTACTCAACCAATAAAAAAAAGACAGTTTTTCTCTGTGAGGCAAATGTTGGACAGGTTTGCATATAATCTACTTTTAAAAGATTGAGGTTTCTTAACTTGAGTTTGCTCAGCTGTGATACAAATCTTCCACATGTGCAATGTGCACCTAAGGCTTTTGAAATCCCTCCAAAAATTGTAGTATGAACAAGGAGAACTAATACAAATATGAAGATTTTGCCTCCAGTTCTGCAGTCAATCATAAGTATTTTTGTCATTGAAACCATTTGTTTCTCAACTACCTATGACCTGGAAGTCCCCTCCTCGCTTTGAGAATTCCCGCTTTTGCTTCAAGTTGTCCTGCCTTTGCAGACAAAACCAATGTTAATCTTGCACACATTGATTGATGTCTCCTGTGTTCCTAAAATGTATAAAACTAAACTGTTCTGATGACTTTCAGCACATGTCCTCAGAACCTCCTGAATCTGTGTCATGGGCATGTGTCCTCAAACTTGGCCAAATATATTTTATAAATTCACTGAGACCTGTCTCAAGTTATTAGGGTCCACAATGGAGAGTGCATTATAGCTCCACCCTGGGACTCCTCGTTAACAAGAACTGTCCTGAATCTCTCCAGATGCAGCGAAACCAGATATATATAAATTGTAAGAAACTAAATGGCACTTTCTAGAAGTATATGAATGAGTGTTGAGGAAAAACCACAAACCACTCACCTTTCAAAGAAGCAATAACACTGAATTCTGTGACATTTTCAGAGTGAACTTGTTTCCTGAGTCATCTCCACCAAATTTGGAAACATTCCAGGGTGAGCTATTGTCCCTCCAGCCTTTGGCCCCCGCTTTCAGTCATCTGTGCTGTCCCCTCAACCCTTGCAGCTATCACATTTTCTGATTCTGCAAAAGCAGATGGGAGCCCTGAACTCTGCTCACTTCAACCTCCACCTCCCGGGTTCCAGCAATTCTCCTGCCTCAGGCCTGTGAGTAGCTGGGATTACATGCAGGTGCCACCACATCCAGCAATTGTATTTTTAGTAGAGATGGGGTTTCACTATTTTGGCCAGTCTGGTCTCAAGTGAATGGACCTTCTCGGCCTTGCAAAGTGCTGGGATTACAGGCATAAGCCACTGCACCTGTCCAGGGAACAATGGCTTTTTAATGATTTTTTTGAGTCATGAAGTCCTTTGAGAATATTATAAAAATTAGGAGCTCTCTCTCCAGGAAAATGCACACACACATACAGAATGTTCCCAGAGCCTCTGAAGCCGTGCCATGCAACCCTGGCTAAGAATCTCTTGTCTATAGAATATATTCTACTTATAGTGCTATTCATCACAAAACAAGTTGCCCGTCATGACCTGATGTTGAAATGCACATGTGGAATCTTGCAGTCACATAACCTCAAGTGTTCGCTCAAGAAAGACAGATTCCTCCCACAGCAATGTGGCAAAAACTTTACATAGTATGCCAGGGCCTCCTTCTGGACTGTTTATGGTTCCTCCATACACTTGAGCACGTACACAACAATCTGAGATGTGAAATGCACAGAAGCTGGTCTTAATCTGAGCAAATCAGCAGCTTTCAGAAGCTGCAAGGAAATGAAGCATCAGAGAAAATGAAAATTGTCCCTAACGATAGCTCAGAAAATAGGGCTGATTAGGCAAACTGTAGCCCCGAGTTTCAGTGGATCCCACATGTCATGGATCACCAATCACTGTTACCATCCTCCTAGGAGCATCCTGCTTACCTGTTTGCCAGCCAACTCTGTAGAACAGATTTTAGGGTCACGCAGGCCTGGATTTAAATGCTAGCTTTCTTTACTGTATAAATTTGTAGAGGCTGCTTAGCTTCTCTTAAACTTGGTTACCTCACTGTAAAATGGGACTAACAAGAGAATCTACCTTATAGGATTATTGTGAACATTAAATGAAATAAGACATGTAAAGTGCTCAGCACCCTGCTTAGCAAGTGGGAAGTATTCATTAATATGGCTGTTGCTATGGACAGTAGCAGAGGGCAATAACAACATAACTCCATAGTTAGGAAAACTTGATTCCAGGCCAGACACGGTGGCTCATGCCTGTAATCCCAGCACTTTGGGAGGCCAAGGCGGGCAGCAGATCACTTGAACCCAAGAGTTCTATACCAGCCAGGACAACATAGTGAAACCCTGTCTCTATAAAAAATAATAATAAAAAAAAGCCAGGTGTGGCCGTGCATGTTTCTTGTCTTAGCTACTCAGGAGGCTGAGGTAGGAGGATCGCTTGAGCCCAGAAGGTTGAAGCTAAAGGGAGCTGTGATTGCACCACTGTGTTCCAGCCTGGGAAACATGGCAAGGTCCTGTCTCCAAAACAAAAAATAAACAAAAAACCTTTGATTCTACATTTTGACTCTAATACTTGCAGGTTTAACTTTGTGCAGGTTACTAAACTCTCCCATTTTTAGTTTCCTCAACTGAAGCAAAGGGTTAACCCCTGACTTCAAAGTATAGTTCAGCCAGGCACAATGGCTCAAGCATGTAATCCCAGCGCTTTGGGAGGTCGAGGTGGGCTGATCACTTGAGGTCAGGAGTTAAACACCAGCATGTTCAACAGGGTGAAACCCTGTCACTACTAAAAATATACAAATTAGCCTGGTGTGGTGGCACACAGGTAGTCCCTGCTACTTGGGAGGCTGAACTAGGAAAATTGCTTGAACCTGGGTTGCAGTGAGATGAGAACACACCACTGCACACCTGTCTGAGTGACAGAATGAGACTCCATCTCAAAAAACAACAACCCCCCCTTCAAAAACAAACAAAGTTAAGTTCAATGAGCTAATAATGCACGTACTATATGTGCTTAAACATGTCTGGAACATACTAAACACCAAGTAAACAGTGGCAATAAAGATGATGATGACACTAACAATAGTTAATGCTCACAAAGCTCTTACTAAATGCCAGGAACCGTTTTAAGCACTTTTCATGTATTATTTTTTATTTACCTGTCATAACCCATAACGTAAGTCCAATTATTGTCTTTGGATGAGGACTGCAAAACTCAAATAAATTGTGCTAGATCATAGAGCTGGTAAAGTTTTTTTTTTTTTTTTTTTTTTTTTTTTGAGGCAGGTTCTTGCTCTGTTACCCAAGCTGCAGGGCTGTGGCATGATCACAGCGAATCACAACCTCAACCTCCTGGGATCATTTGATCCTTCTACCTCAGCCTCCTCAGTAGCTGGGACTACAGGAACGTGCTGCCATGCCCAGCCAATTTTTAAATTTTTTGTAGAGATGGTGTCTTGCTATGTTGCTCAGACTGGTCTCAAAATTCTGAGCTCAAGCAATCCTCCTTCCTTGACCTCCCAAAGTGCTGGGTTTACAAATGTGAGCCAACATGTAAGACAGAATTTCAACCTAGATAGAGCTTGAGACCATGCCCTAAACCACTGTTTTCTTGAGAATAATGTGTCAACATCAGCCCTGTATACAGCGATTCAAGATTACTTCATATCGAGGAATCTGCCCTGATATTCACGTAGGTTCTTTTCTAACTTCCTTAAGCATCAGCCAGCTTGAGAAATAAAGGGACAGAGTCCAAAAGAAATTTTAAAGCTGGGCTTCCAGGGGAGACATCACATGTCGGTAGGTTCCACGATGTTCCACAAGCCGCAAAAACCAGTAAGTTTTTATTAGGGAGTTTCAAAAGGGGAGGGAGTGTGCGAATAGGTGTGGGTCACAGACATCAAGTACTTTACAAGGTAATAGAATATCAGAAGGCAATTGGAGGCAGGGTGAGATCACAGGACCACAGAACTGGGGCAAAATTAAAATTGCTAATGAAGTTTTGGGCACCATTGTCATTGATAACATCTTATCAGGAGACAGGGTTTTGAGATCAACCAGTCTGAACAAAATTTATTAGGTGGTAATTTCCTCTTCCTAATAAGCCTGGGAGTACTGTGGGAGACTGGGGTCTATCTCACCCTGCAGTCTCGACCATAAGAGATGGCCATGCCCGGGGGTCAGTTCAGAGACCCACACCCAGGTTCACATTCTCTTTCACAGGGATATTCCTTGCTGAGGAAAAGAATTCAGTGATACTTCTCCCATTTGCCTTTGAAAGAAGAGAACTATGGCTCTGTTCTGCCAGGCTCACCGAGCATTGCTGTTATCCTGTTCTTGTTTTCAAGGTGCCCAAATTTCATATTGCTCAAAAACACATACTGTACAATTTGTGCAGTTAATGCAATTATTGCAGGGTCCTGAGGTGATATACATCCTCCTCAGCTGACAGGATTAAGAGATTAAAGACAGGCAAGGAAATCACAAGGTTATTGATTGGGGAAGTGATAAGTGTCCATGAAATCTTTACTATTTAGGTTTAGAGATTGCAGTAAAGACAGGCATAAGAAATTACAAAAACTTTAATTTGGGGAACTAATAAATGTTCATGAAATCTTCACAACCTATGTTCTTCTGCCATGGCTTCAGCTGGTCCCTCCATTTGGGGTCCCTGACTTCCCACAGCATCTCTCCCTTTCTTTTTATATAAATGTGTCATGGCAATGAAGTCTTGTTCATTCTCTTCATTTTGGCACAGGATGCTTTGACTCGTCTGACACACTAAAAACAAGCAGATTAAACAGAGAAACGTAATTCTAAAATTTGCTACAGTGGGGCCCCCAATAGATTTATGGATTTATGGATTAATCCAAGTCATGGGGTTTAATCCATAAGTATTTTCTGCCACCTGATCTAACACCTCAGCTCTAGGCACAATGGATAACTGAGCTTGAGGGGCTTCAAAAATTTGTTTTTTTAATTTAGTTGTTGTCAGGCATCTGAGCCCAAGCTAAGCCATCATATCCCCCGTGACCTGCACATACACATCCAGCTGGCTGGTTCCTGCCTTAACTGATGACATTCCACCACAAAAGAAGTGAAAATGGCCTGTTCCTGCCTTAACTGATGATATTGTCTTGTGAAATTCCTTCTCCTGGCTCATTCTGGCTCAAAATCTCCCCCACTGAGTACTTTGTGACCCCCACTCCTGCCCGCCAGAGAACAACACCCCTTTTATTTTTACCTACCCAAATCCTATAAAATGGCCCCACCCCATCTCCCTTCGCTGACTCTCTTTTTGGACTCAGCCCACCTGCACCCAGGTGATTAAAACTTTATTGCTCACACAAAGCCTGATTGGTGGTCTCTTCACATGGATGCACATGAAATTTTGTGCTGTGACTCACATCAGGGGACCTCTCTTGGGAGATCAATCCCCTGTCTTCCTGCTCTTTGCTCCATGAGAAAGATCCACCTACAACCTCAGGTCCTCAGACCGACCAGCCCAAGAAACATCTCACCAATTTCAAATCTGGTAAGCAGCCTCTTTTTACTCTCTTCTCCAACCTCCCTCAGTATCCCTCAACCTCTATCTCCTTTCAATCTCAGTGACACACTTCAATCTCTCCTTTCTCTTAATTTTAATTCCTTTCATTTTCTGGTAGAGACAAAGGAGACATGTTTTATCCGTGGACCCAAAACTCCGGCGCCAGTCACGGACTAGGGAAGGCAGTGTTCCCTTGGTGTTTAATCATTGCAAGGATACCTCTCTGATTATTCACCCAGGTTTCAGAGTTGTCAGACCACGAAAGGATACCTGCTTTTGTGCTTCACCCTTAGCAGCAAGTCCCACTTTTCTGGGGGATTGGCAAGTACCCCAACCCCTTCTCTCCATGTCTCTACCACTTCTCCACCTTTCTAGGGGGCAAGAAAACCCCGACCCCTTCTCCTTCACTCTTAGGGGCAAGTCCCACTTTTCTGCAGGAGGGGCAAATGCCCCAACCCCTTATATCTCTTTGCCTGATCCCTTATTTCCGTGACCCAACCTCATATCTCTGTGCCCCAATCCATTATTTTTGTGCCGCAACCTCTTATATCTCTGCACCCCAATCCCTTATTTCTGCACCCTGACCTTGTATCTCTGTGCCCCAACCCCTTTCCCATTTTTCTGGATGGTAAAAACCCCCTAACCCCTTCCCTCCGTGTCTCTACTCTCTCTTTTCTCTGGGCTGGCCTCCTTCACTATGGCAACATTCCACCCACCATTCCTCCTTCTTCTTCCTTAGCCTGTGTTCTTAAGAACTTCAAACCTCTTCAACTCTCAACTGATCTAAAATCTAAGCATCTTATTTTCTTCTGCATTGCTGCTTGACCCCAATACTAACTCTAGAGTTGTTCCAAATAGCCAGAAAATAGCACTTAGAATTTTTCCATCCTGTAAGATCTAAATAATTCTTGTTGTAAAATGGGCAAACGGTCTGAGGTGTCTGACGTCCAGGCATTCTTTTACACATCTGCCCCTCACTAGACTCTATGCCCAGTGCAACTTGTCCTAAATCTTCCTTCTTTCCCTTCTGCCTGTCCAATCAGTCCCAACCCCTAGCATTGCTGATTCTTTCCAATCTTCCTTTTCTACAGACCAGTCTGATCTTTCTGCTCCTCACCAGGCTGAGCTAGGTCCCAATTATTCCTCAAACTCTGCACCTTCACCCTGAAATCTTTTTATCACCTCCCCACCTCACACCTGGTCCAGTTTACAGTTTCATTCCATGAGTAGCCCTCCCCCACCTGCCCAGCAATTTCCTCTTAAAAATGTGGCTGGAGCTAAAGGCATAGTCAAGGTCAATGCTCCTTTTTCTTTATCTGACCTCTTCCAAATCAGATAGTGTTTAGGCTCTTTTTCAAATATAAAAACCCAGCCCAGTTCATGGCTCATTTGGCAGCAACCTGAGATGCTTTACAGCCCTAGACCCTAAAAGGTCAAAAGCCTGTCTTATTCTCAATATACATTTTATTATGCAATCTGCTCCCGACATCAAATAAAACTCCAAAAATTAAATTCCAGCCCTCAAACCTCACAACAGGACTTAATTAACCTCACCTTCATGGTGTACAATAATAGAAAAAAGTTGCAATTTCTTGCCTCCACTGTGAGACAAACCCCAGCCACATCTCCAGCACACAAGAACTTCCAAACGCCTGAATCGAAGTGGCCAGGCATTCTTCCAGAACCTCCTCCCCCAGGAGCTTGCTACAAGTGCCAGAAATCTGACCACCCAGCCAAGGAATGCCTGAAGTCCAGGATTCCTTGTAAGCTGTGTCCCTTCTGTGTGGGACCCCACTGGAAATCAAACTGTTCAACTAACTTGGCAACCACTCCCAGAGCCCCTGGAACTGTGGGCCAAGGCTCTCTGACTGACTCCTTCTCAGATCTTCTCAGGTTAGCAGCTGAAGACTGACACTGCCCGATCACCTCGGAAGCCTACAGGACCATCACAGATGCTCTAGGAAACTCTCACAGTAGAGGGTAAGTCTGCCCCCTTCTTAATCAATACGGAGGCTACCCACTCCACATTACCTTCTTTTCAAGGACCTGTTTCCCTTGCCTCTATAACTGTTGTGGGTACTGACAGCCAGGCTTCTAAACCTCTTAAAACTCCCCACCTCTGATGCCAACTTAGACAATACTCTTTATGCACTCATTTTTAGTTATCCCCACATGCCCAGTTCCCTTATTAGGCCAAGATATTTTAACTAAATTATCTGCTACCCTGACTATTCCTAGGCTACAGCCACACCTCATTGCCGCCTTTTCCCCCAGTTCAAAGCCTCCTTCACATCCTCCCCTTGTATTTTCCCAACTTAACCCAAGTATAAGACACCTCTACTCCCTCCTTAATGACTGATCATGCACCACTTACCATCCCATTAAAACCTAATCACCCTTACCCCACTCAATGCCAACATCCCATCCCACAGCATGCTTTAAAAGGGTTAAAGCCTGTTATCACTGGCCTGCTACAGCATGGGCTTCTAAAACTTACAAACTCTCCTTACAATTCCCCCATTTTACCTGTCCAAAAAGCAGACAAGTCTTACAGATTAGTTCAGGATCTATGCCTTTTCAACCAAATTGTTTTGCCTATCCACCCCATGGTGCCAAACCCATATACTCTTCTATCCTCAGTACCTCCCTCTACAACCCATTATTCTGTTCTAGATCTCAAACATGCTTTCTTTCCTATTACTTTGCACCCTTCATCCCAGACTTTTTTCGTTTTCACTTAGACTGACCCTGACACCCATTAAGCCCAGCAAATTACCTGGGCTGTACTGCTACAAGTCTTCACAGATAACCCCCATTACTTCAGTCAAGCCGAAATTCCAACCTATCTTGGCATAATTCTCATAAAAATACACGTGTTCTGCCTGCTGATCGTGTGTGATTAATCTCCCAAACCTCAATCCCTTAGAAAGCAACAACTCCTTTCTTTCCTAGGCACGGTTCATGCGGTCAGAATTCTTACACAAGAGCCAGGATCGCACTCTGTAGCCTTTCTGTCCGAACAACTTGACCTTACTGTTTTAGCCTAGCCCTCATGTCTGCGTGCAGCAGCTGCTGCCGCTTTAATACTTTTAGAGGCCCTAAAAATCACACACTATGCTCAACTCACTCTCTACATTTCTCATAACTCTATAATCTATTTTCTTCCTCATACCTGATGCATATACTTTCTGCTCCCCAGCTCCTTTAGCTGTACTCACTCTTTGTTAAGTCCCACATTACCATTGTTCCTAGCCCGGACTTCAATCCAGCCTCCCACATTATTCCTGATACCCCACCTGACCCCGATGATTGTATATCTCTGATTCACCTGACATTCACCCCATTTCCCATATTTCCTTCTTTCCTGTTCCTCACCCTGATCACGCTTGATTTATTGATGGCAGATCCACCGGCCTAATTGCCACACACCAGCAAAGGCAGGCTATGCTATAGTACAAGCCACTATCCTGCCTTTTAGAACCTCTCATTTTCTTTCCATCATGGAAATCTATCCTCAAGGAAATAACTTCTCAGTGTTCCATCTGCTATTCTAATACTCCTCAGGGATTATTCAGGCCTGCTACCTTCCCTACACATCAAGTTCGAGGATTTGCCCCCACCCAGGACAGGCAAATTAGCTTTACTCAACATATCCCAAGTCAGATAACTAAAATACCTCTTAGTCTAGGTAGACACTTTCACTGGATAGATACAGGCCTTTCCTACAGGGTCTGAGAAGGTCACTGCAGTCATTTCTTCCCTTCTGTCAGACATAATTCCTCAGTTTAGCCTTCCCACCTCTATACAGTCTGATAAGAGACCAGCCTTTATTAGTCAAATCAGCCAAGCACTTTTTCTGGCTCTTAGTATTCAGTGAAACCTTTATATCCCTTAAGGACCTCCATCATCAGGAAAAGTAGAATGGACTAAAAGTCTTTTAAAAACACACCTCACCAAGGTCAGCCACCAAATTAAAAAGGACTGGACAATACTTTTATCACTTTTGCTTCTCAGAATTCAGGCCTGTCCTCGGAATGCTACAAGGTACAGCCCATTTAAGCTCCTTTTTATTAGGCCCCAGTCTCATTCCAGACACTAGACCAACTTGGACTGTGCCCCAGAAAACTTGTCATCCTTACAATCTTCTGTCTAGTCATACTCCTATTCACCATTCTCAACTACTCATACATGTCCTGCTCTTGTTTACACTGCCAGTTTACACTGTTTCTCCAAGCCAGCACAGCTGATATCTCCTGGTGCTATCCCCAAACTGCCACTCTTAAACTCTTAAAGTAAATAAATAATCTTTACTGGCAAGGCTATGATGAACCTCCTTAGGCACTCTCTAATTAGATGTCCTAGGTCCTCCCAATTCTTAGTCATTTAATACCCATTTTTCTCCTTCTCTTATTCCGTTTAGTTTTTCAATTCATACAAAACTGTATCCAGGCCATCACCAATAATTCTAAATGACAAGTGTTTCTTCTATCAACCCCACAACATCACCCCTTACCACAAAATCCTCCTTGAGATTAATCTCTCCCACTCTAGGTTCCCACACTGCTCCTAATCCCACTTGAAGCAGCCCTGAGAAACATTGCCCATTATCTCTCCATACCACCCCCAAAAAATTTTCACCGTCCCAACACCTTACCACTATTTCATTTTATTTTTTCTTATTAATATAAGAAGACAGAAGTATCAGGCCTCTGAGCCCAAGCTAAGCCATCATATCCCCTGTGACCTGCACATAGACATCCAGATGACTGGTTCCTGCCTTAACTGATGACATTCCACCACAAAGGAAGTGAAAATGGCCTGTCCCTGCCTTAACTGATAACATTGCCTTGTGAAATTCCTTCTGGCTCATCCTGGTTCAAAAGCTCTCCCACTGAGTACCTTGTGACCCCCACGCCTGCCTGCCAGAGAACAATCCCACTTTTTCCTTTAGCTACTGAAACCCTATAAAACAGCCCCACACTATCTCCCTTAGCTGACTCTCTTTTCGGACTCAGCCTGCCTGCACCCAGGTGATTAAAACCTTTATTGCCCACACAAAGCCTGTTTGGTGGTCTCTTCAAAATGGATGTGCATGAAAGTTATGTCCAATGATAAATTATCTTCTCTACCCAGAAGGTATCCTTTGACCATTTCCCATGAATGACTGTTATAGGAATACCGGGTGATGCAGAAATCCAAAGTATTCCAATTGCACTGCATTTGCATGTGATGCTCGAGACTCACTACCCGGTCTCCAAGCCAAATAACAGACTGTCTTAAATCATTAATTTGATTTGCCAATTTTTGATCGAGGCGTTGTTGAGAATTCCACATTTGGGTGGAATTGGCTTGTCAATCATTAACAAAATGAGCCATTTGAATGGATTGGTGTAATGCTATTCCAGCAGTGGTGGCCATTGTAGTGACTGTAATTAGGCCCATGATAACAGTGATTAAAATGAAAACAAATCTCTTAGATCTTTTTAGAATTCGCTGTAGCACTTCTTTAATTAAATGTATTGAGGCAGAGGATTTCAAAAGTCTAGGTAAAGTTACCAGAATCCAGATTCCTTCTCGAGCTTGAGCCAACATTACACTTTTCCTGGAGTCAAAATGGAGTTAATACAAGTGTACTGATAACAATTAATGCATTGGACAGTTTTAGTACTCGTCCCAATCTTGATATTTCCTACTAACAGCATGTAAGAAGGCTTAACACAATTCTGTATGGGAACACTCAGGTTGGAGGTAAGTAAAGCAGAATGTCTGAGTGTACGTTGATACTGAGAGAGTGGGACGGTAGTGGGAACAACAGTCAGAATAGTCTTCTTTTCCCATACTCGCAGTCCGGACATGGCAATAGCCGATTTCCAAAGTTCTGGGTGTTCTGAGCTCAGAATGCGGAGTATCATATGAGGCCTAGGGAGGGTAACGTTTTATCTTCCCATTTTAAGGGAAAGAATGAGCTGATCCTCCTATGCAAAGTAGAATGATGATCCTCATTCTCCTCATAAGAAATAAAATAAGTAGCCTCCAGGAATTCCCTTCTGCCAGAGGAACAATAGTTTTTTAAATAGCCCTTTGGTGCCCAGTCTATTACTAAACAGTATGAGTCATTTTTAATATTACTGCATGTGAGTTAACAAAGTCTTTCCAAATTAAAATTTTGTATGGGCCCTCAAAATGTTTAGTGCATGGTTTTCCTGCAGTTTTATATTGAATATATGGGTATCTCCCATTACTCTTCCTTTCATTTGTTTTAAAGGAGAAAGGGAGACGCCAGAGATCAAATGTCCCATTTTATCTTTAGCTCATCTTTCCGGAAGATAAGCAGCCCAGAACTGAGTTTCTAGATGGATGCAATCAGGTGCAGGTCCAAGACACAGAGGTGGGTATTTATAACTCATGGTTACATTGAATGCGGTGACTCCTTCTCCTGGTTGAGCAGGGCAATGTTCATCTGTGGTTCCAGGCATCCACACACTATATTTAGTGTAGATTTCTGTAGGAGCGTCTATCCAGCTGAGAGTCGAATAAGTGGAGGAACAGTCACATAAGCCCAATAAAAAATAGTTATGCATTGCAGGTAAATCAGTGTGAGAGGAAATTGTTGAGACAGAAAGTATAAGGAGGAGAATCATTAAATGAAACCTAGTGTAAGCAAGATTTAGTGCTGAACGATGAAGAGAAGAACAGAGAATATTATTTTCAGGCTAATAGAAATGGTGAGATTTTTAGGTTTGTAAGGAGAAAAAGAGGTAATCAGGAGAAGTGTGATTAGTTAGATGGGTCTCCATTGCCATCAGGGAGGATTGATTTACACCCATTGTGATTTGGTGTAACTGTTTCTGAGGCGTCGCACAGATCTCATCACGTCTGATGGCAGTCTCTGACAAAGTCATCTTTTCTCTGAGATTTTTGTTATGAGTATTCACCCAAAGCTTGACTCTTCTGGTGGGTACCCAGACAGGGAATTGATGATCTCCAGGTGAAACACAATCATATCGTCTTCCCCACGTTATAATTTTTCCAGGTTCCCAGGTATTGGTTTGGGAGTTTTGCCATAACACTGGCTTGCCTCCTTTTAAGGAAATTTTTTTGCCTGTATAATCACGTTCGGCTGCAGTTAGAGTATTATCTTTAGGAACATTGAAAAAACTTAAAGTAAACAATGTCAAATGTAATTGGGAGTGTGGAGTAGTTAAATCATATTTTGGTTGTTCAGACTGTTTGGACAATTGGGTTTTTAAAGTGTGATTGGCACATTCCACCACAGCTTTTCCCTTAGGATTGTAAGGGATTCCAGTAATATGGGAAATTCCCCACTGTTGCATAAATGAACCAAAAGCCTTGCTAACATATCCAGGGGCATTGTTGGTATTTATTTGATATGGAATACCCATAACTGCAAGGCAGGAATACAGATGTTTTTTAACATGGGCCGTGCCTTCCCCTTTTTTGGCAAGTAGCCCAGATAAAACCTAAGAAGGTATATACAGAGACATGCACATGTGACAGTCTGCCAAAGGAGCTAACATGAATCACATCCATTTGCTATAAAGCATTTGGAGTTAGGCCTCCGGGATTAACAAAACCAAATTTATCTTTTAATCCAGCGGCATTGACATGAGTAAGATTATGGAACTCCTGAGCTTCTTGGGTTGTAAAAGAAACCAAACAGTAGACTTTATGGTTACCGGCAGACATGGGTCCTGGTGAAGTGGTTTGAGACCTACTATGTGCAATATAGAAAGGGTGTCTACATTGGTGAACCGCCTTTGTAACCTTGAAAATAAAGAAGCCAATTCAGAATTATCAGTATGTTTGATAGTAGCAGTTTCTATATTTTTAGTGGCATGTACAACATAAGTAGAATCTGAGATAATATTTAAAGCTTTGGGAAAATCCTCTGAGGCAGTAGTCACAGCAATTAACTCCGCCTTTTGAGCAGAAGTATAAGAGGTTGAAAAAGGTTTGTCTGTAGGACCTATATAGCCAGCATTGCCATTACTGGAGCCATCAGTGAACACTGTAATAGCCTCAGGAATGGGTTGATCTTTGGTTAATCGAAGAACCACCAAAGACGTCATTTTTATAAAATCAAACAATTTGTTTTTTGGATAGTGATTGTCAACACCAATAAAATCAGCCAAGTGCATTTGCCACAGTACAGAATGTTGAAAGGCAGCTTGAACTTCGAGCCAATTTAAAGGAAGTACAATTATATTTGGATCAAATCCAGAAATTTGAAGTATTCTGCACCAAGCCTGTCCAATTAATATGGCTATTTGGTCTAGATAAACAAAGTTTTTGACACAGAATGAGGAAGAAAACACCACTCCACTAAATCATTATGTTGAACTATTAGTCCAGTAGGTGAGTGAAATTAACCAAAAATCCGAACCTGGAGAGGCTGAAACAGCTGTATTCTAGATAACTGGGTGGTCTGAATTCTTTCTTCTACCAATTCCTGTTCTAGTAAAGCCTCAGGGGTCAAAGTTCTGGTGCTACAGAGATCAGAATTTCCCTGCAGCATAGAGAAAAAGTTAGACGGTGCATAGGTTGGAATGCCTAAAGTAGGTCTTAAATAATTAATTTTACCCAAATGTTTTGGAAGTCATTTAGAGTTTTTAAAGAATCTCTCCTAATTTGAACTTTTTGACGTTGAATACCTTGTTTGTCACAATTGTTTATCGACATTGTTTATCCAAATAGAGTGACCATATTTTTCATAGTTACTCAGACACCACCCTGTTTTAACAGGAGTCTAATATACCAGAGAGAAGCATGATACTTAGACTCCTCATGACCCATAGTTAAAACAGACCTTACACAGACTGCTCCCCACTCGTAAGAGAGTCTAACACGCATATCTGTGGACCAAGCCGATTGACATTTCACCGCACTTACCGAAGGGAATCCTGTTCCCTCATGCACTTAGGAAAAAAAAGACCACGTGGGCACCAGATATTGGGGAATCTGCTCCGATATTCATGTAGGTTCTTTTCTATTTTCCTGAAGCATCAGCCAGCTTGAGAAATAAATGGGCAGAGTACAAAAGAGAGAAATTTTAAACCTGGGCATCCGGAGGAGACATCACATGTCGGTAGGTTCCACGATGCCCCACAAGCTGCAAAAACCAGCAAGTTTTTATTAGGGAGTTTCAAAAGGGGAGGGAGTGTGTGAATAGGTGTGGGTCACAGACATCAAGTACTTTACAAGGTAATAGAATATCACAAGGCAAGTGGAGGCGGGGCGAGATCACAGGACCACAGGACCGGGGCAAAATTACAATTGCTAATGAAGTTTTGGGCACCATTGTCATTGATAACATCTTATCAGGAGACAGGGTTTGAGATCAACCGGTCTGACCAAAATTTATTAGGTAACAATTTCCTCTTCCTAATAAGCCTGGGAGTGCTATGGGAGACTGGGGTCTATTTCACCCCTGCAGTCTCGACCACAAGAGATGGCCATGCCCAGGGGTGCCAGTTCAGAGACCCACCCCCAGGTTCACAATCTATTTCTCAGGAATATTCCTTGCTGAGAAAAAGAATTCAGTAATATTTCTCCCATTTGCTTTTGAAAGAAGAGAAATATGGCTCTGTTCTGCCCAGCTCACTGGCAGTCAGAGTTTAAGGTTATCTCTCTTGTTTCCTAAACATTGCTGTTTTCCTGTTTTTTTTTTCAAGGTGCCTAAATTTCATATTGCTCAAACACATATGCTGTACAATTTGTGCAGTTAATGCAATTATTGCAGGGTCCTGAGGTGATATAGATCCTCCTCAGCTGACAAGATTAAGAGATTAAAGTAAAGACAGGCATAGGAAATCACAAGGGTATTGATTGGGGAAGTGATATGTGTCCATGAAATCTTTACAATTTATGTTTAGAGATTGCAGTAAAGACAGGCATAAGAAATTACAAAAGTATTAATTTGGGGAACTAATAAATGTTAATGAAATCTCCACAATCTATATTATTCTGCTATGGCTTCGGCCAGTCCCTCCATTTGGGGTCCCTGACTTCCCACAACAACTTCACTAATATTTGAGACACTTCCTATTTCTGGCTGGAGTTCCGCCACCTGCCCTTCAGTTTTCATGGCTTGCGGGGGAACCACTGTCCCAAAAACATGTGCACCACTAGGGCCACAAGCTGTTCTAAGAGAACAAAGACAGCCTTCTCCAAATCCTTCCAGATCTACTGTTAGTCTCAGTCAGCAAATGGCCACTGACTGCTCTAGTATGAGAGGGACAGCCCTTCTCCCTCAGCACACCAACAGAAAGCATTCAGGCTTTGCTTGATGATTTCATGAGGGGAATATATTGGGGTGCAAGAATGTTCCCTACATGCTTGTTTTGCAACTTCCCAACTCGGGCAGGCTCCAGTGACAATCGTGTGATTAGGGAGCCCAGACTGATGGCAGATCCAAGGCCCACTACTCTCCTCCAAATTCACAAGGCTTTCATTGTCACATCTCACAGGAAGCCAAGAAGAGCACCAGGGACAGGTGGAAGATATCCTGACATCATGAAAAGTATGGGTAATTGAACACAGCTAGGTTACCTTAATCACCCAGGGTCAGAGAACACAACCAGGAAAGGAGAAAGGGGAGAAATCAGTCCAGCCTTTCTGGTCAGTTGGCACAGGAGCAGTGGCATAAAATGGGTTTATGTGGGTGATTTAGCTCACGTAATATCTATCAGGGCACCCCCTCCTTGCAAATTGTCCCAAATATACATACAAATTAAATTCAAGGCCAGCCTCAGCCTCTCCTCTGATGAAATTGCTGCCCTGACCACTTCCTTTGTAGAAATGCTGGCAACACCATGGCTACTAAGCCACCTATGGTTTAGGGGGGCCATAGAGGCTTGCATTTGCACTGCTGCATTCGGAGGCAGAGAGCTCTGAAGCCCAGAGGTAGTTTCCTAGATTTAAGTATTTGCAGGGATTAACTGGTCATTATCTCCTCTGGTATTCATGTTCTGCAGACCCTGCTTTCTGTTTATACCTCACATCTGGCCCTACCCAGAGGATTGGTTTCAGCAACCACAAATTTGGAGGGAGCTGCCCATCTTGGAAAAGATTCTGGAAAGGAGACCTGAAAGGGTGGAGGAAACATGTTTCCCAGGAACCAAACACAAACAATGTTCAAATACAAATCATTCCTGACCACTCCTAGGCTTCTCTGAGTTGGTTACAAGACTACAGGCTCAAGGAGCTTCAGAAGATGTGTACCATTCAGTCTCAGTGAGCAGAATCTTTAGGGAGTTGCCACATGGCCTCTGACCTTGTGTATGGTCTAGGTGAAGATACATATTTTTCTCACAATATGACAGACAGCATGAAGCTAGAAGCAGATACACTTGAGATGACAGAACAAGGAATCAAAAATATAGTGTAAAATAAGGGCAAAGTGCTGACTAAAAGATGAAATTTATGAATAGCAGGAACAGATGCAGTCTTTCACTTCTGCCAACAACATAAACAAAACCAACCAAAGGACCCTGCCGAGGTTTGGATTCTTGTCACTCTTACCCTCGGCACAAAACATAATCTTGTGAAGTCCCACATTCTCACTTATAAAGCTGGGATAATAGCCCCTACATTATGACATTATTATGATAATTAAATCAGTTAATGTAGGCAAAGTGCACACTTATCATGGTGATGATGATGGTGATGGTGGTGGTGGTGGTGATAATGGGGATGGTATGATGATGGTGGTGGTGAAGTTGATGGTGGTGATGGTGATGGGTGATGGTGCTGGTGATGATGGTGGTGGTGATGTTGGTGATAGTGATGATGGTGATGGTATGATGATGTGGTGGTGACAGTGATGGTGATGATGATGGTGTTGACAGTGATGATGGTAGTGATGGTGGTGATGGTGATGGATATTATGTCAATGATGGTGGTGGAAATGATGGTGATGATGTTGGTGATGATGGTGATGGTTGTGTGATAGTGGTAGCAATGGTAATGATGGTGATGGTAATACTGGTAGTGATAGTGATAGTGATGGTGATGGTGTTGATGGTGATGTGATGATCTTGATGGTGGTGATGGTGATGATCATGATGGTGATGATAGTGATGATAGTGACAGTGATGATGGTGATGGTGATGATGGTGGTAATATTGATGGTGATAATGATACTGATGGTAACAATGGTAATGATGGTGATTGTGAAAATGGTAGTGATAGTGATGGTGGTGGTGGTGATGTGATGATGGTGATGGAGATGTGATGATGGTGATGGACATGATGGTGATGGTGATGACGATGGTGGTGATAGTGATGGAAGATGATGATGATGATGATGATGGTGCTATATAACACATGGTGCCAATCATAGTGCTTCCCACAAGGCAGTCTCATTCCAGAGCCTATGTTCTTAACCATCTTGCTACACTAATTTTCATAAGTGTTAAGTATAATTATTATAGTTATACTGACTAGGAAGAAATGTGGCTGATCCACAGCATGTGCAAAAATGACTTTAAGGATGACGACTGACAGCAAGTACAAGCTGAGTCAAGTAAAGACTATCTGTAATGAGGTGGTGACAGTCCCAAGCTACTTTTGCAGCATGGGTATCACAAGAGGAGAGGCCTAAAGACACACAGAGCAGGATCAGAGGGAAATTACTATGGCTGGGTGTGGTGTCTCAAGCCTGTAATGCCAGCACTTTGGGAGGCTGAGAGAGGTGGATCACCTGAAGTCAGAAGTTCGAGACCAGCCTGGTCAACATGGTGAATCCCTGTCTCTACCAAAATACAAAATGGTGGTGCTGGGCATCTGTAATCCCAGCTACTCAGGAGGCTGAAGCAGGGGAATTGCTTGAATCTGGGAGGCAGAGGTTGCCGTTAGCCCAGATTATGCCATTGCACTCCAGCCTGCGTAACAAGAGTGAAACTCCATCTGAAAAAATAAATAAATACATAAATAAATAAACAAATTAATTAATTAGTTAATTAAGTGAAAAGAAAGAAATGACCAGAATGAAGAAACCATTGCTTAAGAAGATTAGCGAAGACCAGTTATGGTGGCTTATGCCTCTAATCTCAGCAATTTGGGAGCCTGAGGCAGGAGAATCACTTAAGCCCAGGAGTTTGAGATCACCCTGGAAACATGGTGAAACCCTGTCTCTAAAAAAAATTAAAAAATAATAGCCAGAGGACCTGGCATGTTTTGCCTGAAGAAAATACTTGAGGGACATTCCAGCCACTTTCTAAGGCCTTAAGCCTGCTACATAAAATCCAAGTTCCAGAAGCAGGCCAGGTGAATGTGGGATCTAGGTAGACAGATCTCAGCTCAATATAGGAAGTCCTTTCTGACGTGTTGACCCAAGATGAACAGGAAGCATCCTGTCCCAGAAGCATCTGAGTGCTGGCAGAATCTAGAAGTCTAGGACTCAAACACTGGATAAGGGAGTAGCTATTTTATAGGCTCTAAATAGCTCCTCCTAGTGTGGGACTAGGACCATCTGACGACCACATGCATCACCCGGGGGCTTATTAGACACACTGATCCAGAGTCTCCACCCCAGACACTAAGTCTGAATGTGCATTTTCACAAGTTGCACAGCTGATCTGTGTGCACATGAATGCTGAAAAGCACTGATGTGGAGATCATCTGAAAAAGTCCCAGATCCAGGCGGGCTGCAGCTATGAAAAGTAATAGAGGGGAGAAACGCTGGGGCAAGGAAGAGCAAGTAGTTCTAGAGTCTGGTCTCTATGGGGGTGGCCCAGCTCTGCTTCCAGCCCAGCTGCTCCAATTATGTCTGTTTTTTTATCTAGTGGGGCTCAGAAGAGTCCGTCAAGTTTGCATAAGGAGGCCTGAGGTAAAGGGGCTTGTGGGTACAGGTACTCATCTGACACCTCATTAAGCCATCATGGTAAACCATCTCTAGAATGCTTGTTGTTATTTTAGGAAACAACATAAAGGGAATGATAATTAAAAGTAACACCCTGAGTGGGAATTTCTACCTCCTTCCAGTGGTTGGAAAGTAAAGCACTTTGGGAATTTTTTGGTAAGGTAACATTTCTATACATTTTCACAGATCACACAACATCAAAGCTTGTCTATATTGAAGGTTTTTTTCCCTTTCATTTCCTGATGCTTAGGGTTTGCAGCTTTATCCTATTGCTGTTTTTATGTCTTCTGTTTTTTTTTTTCTTTCCACTGAACATTTTCTGATTTTACTTTGACTTGCAACGGGAGAGGGTGTTGCTTCTAGATGTTACATGACATCCGAAGCATAAAATGATAAACGAAGCTGCAGGCCACTTTCAGCTGAAAAGGCAATTTTACGACTCATAGTTACGACCATGTAAGGCATTTTCATGGCGGAGTATTTTTTATCTTAGATCTCCATCGGGATGGCATCCAGGGATTTGTTTTCCAGTAGAAAGTTCACCTTCGAATTATCCACCCTCTGCAGCCTCCTAGCCTTGCTGCTTTCCTTCACAGGTGCAAGGGCATTCTTGTTAAACCTTCTCCCTTCCTGGAACTGCCAGGACCCTGGTTTTGCCATATTCCCCTGGTTTTCAAGGCCCTTTGCCATGCATCTTCCCTATCCCTCATGACCCTCATTGCCTACCTGCTCGGCCCATGTTCTAGGGCCTGATCCCCTTAGTAACACTCCTTGATCTGCCTTCCACATTCTCCTCCTAATCCTCCTTTCTGATAAAACCCAAACTTCGAGTCATTCCACCATCTGCCTTCTCTGCTTCTGACTCCACCCTGCTGAGAGAGGAGAAAGCACACAGAAGCACCAGCTGAGGCCACCACAGTTTCATGGTCTCAAGCCTTCCTTAGATTCTTGTGCTCTCTGACAACCATTTTAGTTGTCCTAAATCAGCTCCTCAAAAAAAAAAAAAAAAATCCTGTCATTTGGCCCCACTTCCCGGCCTCACAGAGGAGACTTCTGTTTGTCACAGCATGTTGACAGCTCTTTCAATACCAGTACTTTTGTTAACTCACTGAGGCAGCATTTTAGGATACTGGAACAGGTTCCATGGCCCTGTGATGAAGCAAATAAATTTGAATCTTTCAGGTGGGGCCCAGGGCTCCTTTTTATTTATTTTTGTTATCATTTTTTTTAGAGACATCATCTTTCTCTGTCACCTAGGCTGGAGTGCAGTGGCGTGATCATAGATCACTGCAGCCCCTAAATCTCTAGGCTCAAGACATCCTCCTGCCTCAACCTCCTGAGTAGCTGGTACTACAGGTGCAAGCCACCATGGCCAGATATTTTATTTTATTTTTGAAACACAGTCTTGCTCTGTTTCTGTAATAAACCTCGAATACTATCTAGGAGGGACCTACCATACAATAAACAGCTCTGGGGAAACACATTTCATAAGGTCCAATGTCATGAGTTTAACTTCTTTACTGTTATCCAAGTACTTTCTTACCTGTAGCTTCTTTTTTTTTTTTTTTTTTGACACTCTTGCTGTGTCACCAAGGCTGAGTCCAAAGGCACAATCATAACTCAATGCAGCCTTGAACTCCTGGGTTCAAGAAATCCTCCACCTCAGGTCATAAGCGGCTGGCACTACAGGTGAATGCCACTGGGCCCAACTAATGTTTTTATTTTTTATTTTTTTCATAGTAGAAATGGGGTCCCCATATTTCTCAGCTTCTTAAACTCCTGGATCCAATTAGTCCTCTTGCCTTGGCCTATCGAAGTTCTGGGATTCACAGCATGAACTACTGTGCCCAGCCTCAATTTTTTTTTTTTTTAATTCACTGAGCAGGGTTGGGTGTGCCTATGATCCTACCTACTTAAGAGGCTGAGGTGGGATGACTGCTTGAGCCCAGGAGGCCAAGGCAGCAGTGAGCTATAGACTATCATTTCCTTGTTAAGAGGAAAAAAAGATAAAAAAACCCCTCTGTGGGCCAAGCTGATGCAGCCAGCTGACATAGAATTTTACATATAATAATTTCATTTCATTTGTTTGTTTATTTATTTATTTATTTTTTGGGACAGAGTTTCTCTTTGTCTCCCAGGCTGGAGTGCAGTGGCATGATCTCAGCTCACTGCTACTTCCTCTGCCTCCAGAATTCAAGCAATTCTTGTGTCTCAACCTCCTGAGTAGCTGGGATTACAGGCATGCACCACTACACCAAGCTGATTATTTTGTATTTTAATAGATATGGGGCTTCACCATGTTTCCCAGGTTGGTCTTGTACTCCTGAGCTCAGGCAATCCGCCCATCTCGGCTTCCCAAAGTGCTGGGATTATAGGCGTGGGGCACAGCACCCGACCTTGGATTTTAGATAGAATTTAAAGAGCTCATGGTCCCTTTGAAGTTCTTTCACCATCTTCCCAGACATACAAGGAGCCTAGTTAAAAACATCTGGGTTAGAGGTCCTCTGCAGTCTTTGAGTCAAGGTGAAAGAGATGGACAGGAGGACCTCAGAGTTCAATGAATATAATCCTTATTAAAGTCAGATATTATAATTCAGTCAGTGAGACCCAGAGAGTTTTCCTGGCTGACTCACAGCATAGCTGGAGGAGACTTGTATCTTGGTTTTCTGAATCCCAGTCCTCACACAGTGTTGTGTTAATATACTGTGTTTAAAACAAATATAAAGAAGGAGAGAGTACAGTGGAAAGAATGGCTGGGGGCAAAAATAAAAAGCAATAGTTATTCCTAGGATGTATAGGTTGGCTATTACTTGGTTTGTTTTGCGTTCAACATAGATTAGTTTTCTAGCTTCAACCCAGAAGAAAAACCAAGCCTGAAGCTCCCTTCTAGATCCTTACTTTGGATCTGTGACTAAATCCTGATGGATTATCTGAGCAAGACATGTGGAGAGACGGATAGCGGGGCCTAGGCACATCATGAGTTCTAAAGGGCTGATGTCATTACAAAAACCATAAGCAAGAAAGAATCTACTGTTTCCAGGAAGTGGGGGGAAAAGTTTCTAAGGAGAAAGTATGATTATTGAAGAAGGAGGGTAAGGGTTATGCAGCAAAGAAGAGGTTATTGGGTGGTCCCTGTAGGCCAGGGGTGGGAGAGGGTTGCACAGCAGGGTGGGGTATGAGTGAGGTATGCTCAGAGATCATTTTTTATTTTGTTTTTTGGCCAATAACATGTTCAAAATTTTTTAGTTTTAAAATTTTAAAATTTTATTTATTTGATCAGTGAAATGAGAGATGGTTTTGGGGATGTCTTGGAATCATCTAAGAGGTTTATTGAGCTGCAGATTATCAAATTAAGATTTGCATTTTAGACAGATGCTTTTACATGGATGGTAGATCTAAGATATTTTTTTCAGTTAAGTGTTAAAATGCAGATGCCAAGATTATGAATCATTCATTCACTGATACAACTTTGCGAAGCTCATAATATAAGTCAGGCACTGATCTAGACAAGAAAATATAGTCCAAAACAGCACAGTGACAATGGAGATGGAGTTATATAACCAACAACACATACAGAGAAGACAGATTTGAGAAATACTTAGGAGATAAAAATCAGTAAGACCTGATAACTAATGAGGTCAGTGGGAAGTGGAATGAAAGGAGTAAGGATATTGACAGATGCTTGAAACAAATATGTCCAATATTTTAGAATTATATAATAAATTTAAAGGAATTTTCTGTAAGGAGCCTCAGAAAGATTAAAACCCAAATACTAATACATAAAGATCAAAACAGCCTTCATTTGCAACATCTTTGAATGAGGAGACTACTTTGGACTTTGTTATTTCTCCAAGGCAGAGATACAGGCCTGCCAAAGAGAGGTAATAATATCAACTACCAAACTGTAGGTTTAACCAAGAGAGGTTGAAATAAAGAGTACTAAAGTCTTGCTGGGCTTCTTTCAACAGCCTCATGGTAAGCCATTTCTACCAGAATTCTGATTTTGTCAAAATGCAGTTGCTTTCATGTAATTTTGGAATAAGCTCTTAAAAACTGAGAGCAGCAAGAACAGCATGTGAACACAGATATGCTGGGGGGCAGAGTGAATTGGGTAAAGTTTATACAAATACAAAAGAAGAGGGAATTTTACTAATGCTACTTTCAAAGGCAAAAGACCTAGTCAAAGCACTTATTTTTGCTTTCTTAATTCCTTACCTGCTAGTACAAATAAAGGGCAGCAAAATTAAAAGAAAAAAAAAAAAGCTGTGTGCCGTAAATGCCTTTAAAGACACTTCCTTAGTAGTTCATGGCGTTGTATACATCATAATATCTTGTTGGGCAGGCTGCCCAGCTCAACTTCCAATCTCACGGTTCTGTGAGATGAAAAGTGAAATGTCATATTTACAATCCTGGGAATGAATTAATCCCTGGCAAAACAGAAGGGTTTGATTTTCTCATCTGCTCATATCTAGCTCCTTTTTACCTAAGCAAGGTACCAGGGATCCGTTTCTACTTGTCACCAGTGGGCAGGGAACTAGAATCAGTTCCTGAAGCTAAATGCCTGAAATGTCTCAGACAAGCAAAAACTGACAGAACTCATCACCATTAGACCAGACTTACAAGAAATTCTCGAAGGAGTCCCACATCTGCAAGTGAAATGATAATTACTATCAAGAATACACAAAACATGTATAAAACTCACTGGTAGAACACATACACAAAGGAGAAAGAGAAAAGAATCAAACTTTGTCACTACAGAAAACCACCAAATTACAAGGATGAACAATTAAGAGGGGAAGAAAGGAACAAAGGATATATAATATATATATACATATATAGAAAATAATTAACAAAATGAGGGAAGTTCTCACCTATCAATAATAGTCTTGAATGTAAACTGATTAAATTTCCCCCCTTGGAATAGATAGACTGGCTGAATGGATTGAAAAACATGGCCCAACTATAGGTTGCCTACCAGAAACTCACTTCATCTGTAAAGGCACACATAGACTGAAAGGGTGGAAAAAGATATTCCATGCTAACAGAAACCAAAAGCAAACTGGGTGGCTGTACCTGTATCAGATGAAACAGACTCGAAGTCAAAAATGATTTTAAAAAGACAAAGGTTATTATATAATGATAAAGAGATCAATTCAGCAAAAGGACATAACAATTCTAAATAGACATGCACCCAACACTGGAGCACCCATACATATAATATAAACCAAATATTATTAGATCTAAAGGGAGACATAGAGGCCAATACAATACCTGGAGAATTTAACACCCCATTCTCACACTGAACTGATCGTCTAGATAGAAAATCCACAACAAAACACGATTTATACTGCACTTTAGGCTGGACACAGTGGCTCACACCTATAGCCCCAGCACCCTGGGAGGCCAAGGCAGGCAGATCCCTTGAGGCCAGGAGTTTGAGACCAGCCTGGCTAACATGGTAAAATGCTATCTCTACTAAAAATACAAAAATAAGCTGGGTGTAGTGGCGGGCATCTGCAATCCCAGCTACTTGGGAGGCTGAGGCATGAGAATTGCTTGAACGTGGGAGCTGGATGTTGCAATAAGTCAAGATCATGCTACCGCTCTCCAGCCTGGGCAGCAGAGACTGTCTCAAAAAAACAAAAAAGCAACTGCATTTTAAACTGATAAAGAGATATTTACAATACATTTCATCCAACAGTTGCAGAAAACACATTCTTTCATCAGCACAAGAAACATTTTCCCTATTCTGGTCTATTCTACCACATGTTAGGCCAGAAAACAAGTCTCAACAAATTTAAAATTATTGAAATTATGTAGAGTATCTTTCCTTACCACAATGGAATAAAACTAGAAGTCAACAACAAGGTGAACT
This sequence comes from Pongo abelii, assembly GCF_028885655.2. Lineage (NCBI taxonomy): Eukaryota > Metazoa > Chordata > Mammalia > Primates > Hominidae > Pongo > Pongo abelii. Next base: position 47,809,249 of record NC_072009.2, on the reverse strand, counting down.
TTTGAAATTGTACAAATACATGGAAATTAAACAGTATGCTCCTGAATGATCAATGAAGAATATTTTAAGTTTTCTTTTCTTTCGTTTTCTTTTATTTTTCTTTTTTCTTTTTTTTTAAGTAGCTAAGAACAATTGTTCTGAAGATGCAACGCTAAACTAACTACTAAAGTTCTGACACACGCTGACAGTGTAGCAGCAAACTTTGCTCCTGATCCGTGGGTAAAAGGAGCTCTCAGATTTGCAGAAGCCTTCTGTTTGTGCCGCCTGCCATGAGACAGAAAGGAAGCACCTGTAAGCAAGAGCCATACACTCAGTATACCACTGCTGATTCCTAAGTGCCCAGAATTTCATCCAGAGAAGTAGCTTTAGAAGTTAGGTGATGAATTCTATTCACTTATTTAAAAATTTATATATATAAAAATAATATATATATATATTATATTTTTATATATTTTTAGGCAGAGTCTTGCTCTGTTGCCTAGGCTGGAGTGTAGTGGTGTGATCTTGGCTCATGGCAACCTCTGCCTCCTGGGTTTGAGCGATTCTTCTGCCTCAGCCTCTTGAGTTGCTGGAATTACAGGCATCTGCCACCATGCCTGGCTAACCCTTGTATTTTTAGCAGAGATGGGGTTTCACCATGTTGGTCAGGCTGGTCTCGAACTCCTGACCTTAAGTGATCCACCTGCCTCGGCCTCCCAAAATGTTGAGATTAAAGGTGTGAGCCACCGTAACTAGTCATTTTTTTTTCTTAAACAGAACAAAGATGAGGGAGTCTCCATCCTAACTATACACCAAGGATATTATCTGCCTGCATTAGGAAGATTCCAGGGCATACAGGATGGCAGGAACTTCCAATGGAGTGAATGAGAGTGACTTGGAGTTACTTGATGGGATCCCTTTGGATTTCTAATACTCCTACGCTTCCTGAGGCTTTGCAGCTGGGCTTGGGAAGAGGAGGACCCTTTAATATTTAGGAAAGCAGAGAAAGAGGGAGAATGGAGAAGCCACATACTACAGTCTTCTGTGTTTTACTGGCTAAAAGGTGTGCAGATATTTTACATGCCTGCCATATTTTCAACAGACCAGGCAAGGTGACTGACACCTGTAATCACAGCACTTTGAAAGGCTGAAGTGGGCGAATCACTTGAGATCACGAGGTCGAGATTAGCCTGGGCAGCATGGTGAAACCCCATCTCTACTAAAAATACAAAAATCAGCTGTCCGTGATGGTGCGCACCTGTAGTCCCAGCTAATTGGGAGGCTGAAACAAGATGATCACCTGGATCCGGGAGGCAGAGGCTGCAGTGAGCCAAGATCGCACCACTGCACTCCAGCCCGGTGACGAAGGGAAAGTCAGTCTGAAAACAAAACAAAACAAAACAAACAAACAAAAATGCTGGGCGCGGTGGCTCACGCCTGTAATCCCAACGCTTTGGGAGTCTGAGGCAGGTGGATCACCAGGTCAGAAGATTGAGACCATCCTGGCTAACATGGTGAAACCCCATCTCTACTGAAAATACAAAAAAAAAAAAATAGCTGGGCGTGGTGGTGAGCACCTGTAGTCCCAGCTACTCAGGATGCTGAGGCAGGAGAATGGCATTAACCTGGAAAGTGGAGCTTTAAGTGATTCCAGATCGGGCCACTGCACTGCAGCCTGGGTAACAGAGTGAGATTCCGTCTCAAAAAAAAAAAAAAAGAAAAAAAAAAACCCAAAACCCAAAATTGCCAACAAGAAGAAGGCAGAAACAAACAAACAAGGTACTCACGGTGCTCACAGCTGCCAGAGATTTGTGGGCCCTGCCTGGGGTAGAGGTCTAAATGCTGGCTCTGCATTGAAGACATGAGGGAATTTCTTTTTCTTTCTCTTGCTCCAGCTCCCTGTAACTACATACCATGGTATCTCTTTCCTTTCTGGGTGATAATGCCCCATCCATAAGCAGGTTACTAACAAAATGGAGGACAGGATTTCACTCTTCCCTGAACACCTACAGGGAGAAGGTCTCTTTTAATGAGCACCATGGTACAATTTTAACAATTACTGCAAAATAAAAGTTGCTACATTCTCATGATGATGGGTTTTCCTATCACCTGAAAAATTATTCACCAAGTCTCTGTAGCCAGGGTGAAAAACACTCTTAAAGTTTAGTATGCATAAGTATTTCCCTGAAAATAGCACAGGTTAAAACTTTCATAAAAAGAAAACTAAAATAAGGAGTTGAAAAACATGTAAGTATAAATTAACAGCCACAAAAGGGGGAAGCTAGAGACTATGAAATAGCATTGTCTTGAGGAAAGATACAATCTGAGAAGCAATTCTGCAGGACTTAGCTGAAAGTCAATGGGATGCTGATCAAATGATGTGGTAGAATCCATGTAATTTGTCACATGATGCATCTGTGACAAACCCACATCGAATCCAAGGAATGTAGGTGATCTGAAAAAAGGCCCCATGTTTAAAATTTGCCCTAAGTTTCCCCAAATCCGCCAAAAATTTCCCCACTTGAGCCACTTTTTCAGATACAGTTTAGCTGTCTGTTCTTGTGACACTAAGTGCATTTAGAGAGTTCTTGGGAGCCACGTGCGGTGGCTCACACCTGTAATCCCAGCACTGTGAGAGGCCACGGCACGTGAATCGCTTGAGGTCAGGAGTTTGAGACCATCCTGGCCAACATGGTGAAACCCCGTCTCTACCAAAAGTACAAAAATTAGCCAGGCATGGTGGCATGCACTTGTAATTCTAGTTACTCAGGAGGCTGAGGCAGGAGGACTGTTTGAACCTGGGAGGCAGTGAGCTGAGAGTACACCACTGCACACCAGCCTGGTTGACAGAGCAAGACTCTGCCTCAAAAATATAAATAAATAAAATAAAAATTATTGGGGCTGAGTGCAGTGGCTCATCCCTGTATTCCTTGCACTTAGGGAGGCCAAGGTGGAAGGATGGTTTGAGGCGAGGAGTTTGAGACCACCCTGGGCAACATAGTGAGACATCATCTTTGCCAAAAAAGAAAAAAATCCATGTTGAGACATTTTTGTGTAGAAAAAGAAAAGAAAAATTACCTGGGCATGGTGGTGTGAACCTGTAATCCTAGCTCCTGGGAGGCAGAGACTGGAGGATTGCTTGAGCTCCAGGAGTTTGATGGTGCAAGTGAGCTAGGATTATGTCACTCTGTCTCAGCCTGGGAAATAGAAGGAGACACTATTTCAAAAAAAGAAAAGAAAAGAAAAGAAAAAGCTAGACAGAGTGGCTCATGCCTCTGATCCCAGCATTTTGGGAGGCCAAGGCAGGTGGATCACCTGAGGTCAGGAGTTCCAGAATAGCCTCACCAACATGGTGAAACCCTGTCTCTACTAAAAATACAAAATTGGCCAGACGTGGTGGCACATGCCTGTAATCTCAGCTACTTGAGAGGCCGAGGCAGGAGAATAGCTTGAACCTGGGAGGCAGAGGTTTCAGTAAGCTGAGATCGGGCCATTGCACTGCATTCTGGGCAACAAGAGTGAAACTCTTACTCAAAAGGAAAAAAAAAAAAAAGCTCTACTTTTTTTACTGTTACAGTGACATTAACAGAGGCTTTTCTCTCGAGGAGCTCTATACACATAGGCTGGTTGCGATGGCTCACGCCTGTAATCCCAAAACTTTGGGAGGCTAAGGCAGGCAGATCGCTTGAGGTCAGGATTTAGAAACCAGTCTGGCCAACATGGCGAACCCCGTTTCTACTAAAAATACAAAAATTAGCACAACATGGTGGCATACCTGCCGGGTTCAAGCGGGAGGCATCCGCCTCCCGGGTTCAAGCGATTCTCCCACTTCAGATTCCTGGGTAGCTGGGATTATAGGCACCCGCCATCATGCCGGCTAATTTTTGTATTTTTATACAGACAGGGTTTCACTATGTTGGCCAAGATGATCTTGAACTCCTGATCTCAGATGATCAGCCCTCCTCAACCTCCCAAATTGCTAGGATTGCAGGCATGAGCCACTGCCTCTGGAGAGTTCTCTTTTCTTTGCGAAGGGCAAGGAAAACTGCAATGGATTCATCGGAGAGCGGTGCACATGCTCTAGAAAGCATTATGGTTAGATTCATGGGAGACAGGTTAGTTTTACTGTATGTATTCCCCATGTGTTGTTGCCCATGTGTTGCTCCCACGGTAATCCTGCTCAGTAGGAGAGAAATCACAGGTGCAGACATTTGGTGTATGTCCTTGGCTGAGGAGCCAATGGGGTAAAGCTACCATATGCGGGATTAGGACTGAAGGACTACAAGTTAGAATCCCGCCCAGGAGGACCGATACGGCAGTGCCGTGGAACCTTTGTTGGCCTCAGGTAGATGGTCTTCTGCAGTCCCCTCCGGGGGGCCGCTCTGCCCCGTGATGGCATGTCCTGCTGACCTCCGGGAACCGGAGCAGAGAGACCCTCATCCTGGGAAACCGGCTGCTGCTAGAAAGGCGGTCACCCCCTGACCTATCACATAACGTGTTTGTGGGGAACTTGGTGCTAAACTATTCATAGATGTCTTGCTTCTGGGTCACGGTTTTCTATGGAGTAGAGCAGCTCCCTCGCTGCTGTCTATTGAAAGTCAGAGCTCCACACAAGGTTCTCTGCACCCGTGTGCCAGGGACCTGTTGATGTGGCGTGTCCTGTGTAATTCAGCCCTTGACATATACCTTCCCTCCCTTCTCCTGTTCCCGAGAACCTCGTTCCATGGCCCACTCATGCCCGCCCACCCACCCCAGAGCCCTGGAGCACGCAGTGGGTGTCTCTCGCGAGAGACCATCGGAGCCCGCTATGCATTCGGGAGGTGCCGGTCCCCACCCTCGGGCTTTCTAAGGTGCCGCACCAGGGATTGCTGAGGTAGGGGTGGCGCCCCTGCTCGTCTTTCCACCTCTCCGATTCCACCTCCTCTCCGCACCCAGCTGGGAACTCCTCCAGGGGCTGAGCTTGGATTCATCGAGCCTGGTGAGAATGACTGAGGAGTGGTTGTCGGAGGATGTGCCCCTGCGGTTCCTGTTCGAGAAGTGTTCACGCGTGCCCGGTGGTGGCCGTTGGGGTCACGGCCTCTTTCCCTATCCCAGGCGCGTGGGGATGGGATATGAACCAGTCACTCTTGTGCTTTCCTCCTCTCTCCGCTCTCCTGGTCAACCAGCAAACAGTGGGGAACTGCGGGCAGGTCGGCGGAGTTAGATGGCATCAAAGGTGGGCCAGCTTGCTGTGATAAGCTTCCAACTGGGTCAGTCCGCGAGCCCTGGGTCCATAAGATGTCGGTGGGGAGTGTTGGACTTGACCATCAACTTGGGATTTCTAAGGTAGAACGGATAACTCTGGTCAGCAGCACTACCACCTGAATCTACTAGATGTCACTCTTTCACTAAGTCGTTTTTTCCTGTCCAGTTGTTTCCACAGTATTTTCAGTTGCTCTTCATTTTGTTTTTCTTTTTCCTTTTACTTTTCTTACTTCTCTTTCTACACACTGAAGTTGCTGTTGTTTTACGTTTACTTCTTCTTTTTTTTTTTTTTTTCGAAAAGTTGGAGTGTGAGAATGCAGTCTCGGCTCATCTCAGCCTCAACCTTCCTGGGCTCCCTCAGGTGATCTTTCCATCTCAGCCTTCCAAGTGCCTGAGATTGCAGGAATGCCTTGATTCTGGGGTGTGGAAGCTTCAGTGAGCCATGCTCACGCCAATGCCCTCCAGCCTCAATGACAGAGAAAGACCCTGTTTCAGAAAGCAAGAGAGACAGGTTAAAGAAATAACTCGTTGAAATTACTACAATTGATTGTGATCTAAATTACCTTTTTTATTTTTATATTTTTCACTCTAATATGTTTATTATTATTGCTGTTGTTTGTTATTATTTCTTTGTGTTATTGTTTGTTATTATTGTTATTGTTTTTATTATTTAGTTATTTAGAGATGGAGTCTTGTTCTATCACCCAGACTGCAGTGCAGTGGCATGATCTTGGCTCACCATAGCCTCAAATTCCCAGGTTCAAGTTCGGGACCAACCTGGGCAATATGGCATAACAACCATGTCTACTAAAATCTGTCACTGATATCCCCAGGGCCGTTGAATATGGCAGATGCAATTTTGGAGGCTGAGGCAGGCACTTGGCTAGAGTTCCAGAGTTCGAGACCAGCCTAGACAACAGGCTGCAGTACATTTGCCTGACCAAGGCCCAACACAGTGTCCACCTCCCGAGCCCAGGTGATGCTCCCACCTCAGGCTACAAAGGAGCTGAAACTACAGGCGCCTGCCATCACGCCCTGCTAACATTTTATTATTTTTTTTTTTAATGTAGAGACGTGGTCTCACTGTGTTGCCAGGGTTGGTCTCAAACTGCTGGGCTCAAACAATTCTTCCACCTCAACCTCCCAAAGTGTTGGCATTACAGGTGTAAGCTGTGATGCATTTCCCTCTTTTATTTCCTTCATTTTTCTTTTTTCTTCCTCTTTCTTTCTTTCTTTTTCTTTCTTTCTTGTGTTTTTCTTTCTTCTCTTTTTCTTCCTTCCTTCTTTCTATCATTTCTTATTCTCTTTTTCTGTTTCTCTGTCTTTCCATTTTCTTTATCTTTCTTCCCTTTACATCTCTGTCCTTTTTCTTTACAATTATTTTTCTTCATCTTTTTTGCTGCCTCTCTTTTCTCAATTCATTTCTTCCCATCCCTCCATCTGTCTGTCTTTGTTTGGATTCTGGAAGAGTCTCCTCATTCTGTATCCCCCTGTGTATCACAAGCCTCTGAGACTTTCACTTGGTTGTTTTTCCTCCTTGCTCCATAAAATACACTCACTCTTCTTTTATTTAGGTATTCTATGGATGGTCGAGGGCTGAAAAGAAAGAAATGACCATAAATTTGATTGGTTTCACAAGAGACATGGGAGACCGAAGAATGCATGATGAGTACTTTTCTGAATGTCCTGTTTATTCTCCCAATCGGGCTCATAAAAATATGGATGCATTCAGTGGGTTGAGAGATCTCTGTGTAGCCATGACCCGGAAATAATACTTGAAAAGAGTGGTGATGAAAGATGGGTGGCACAGAAACCGACCCTTCTTTGACAAGAATTGAGCATGGTGACAACAGATATAAAATGGCCTGTGTCTGAACTTGATGGTCCTGTTTTTCTGCTCTGGTCTTTAGGAATGAGTGGAGCCTTCCTGTGTTCCGCCATTTCCTTGCATTTTTTTTTTTTAACATACATTCATTCACTTATTTATTTATTAATTTATTTTAAATAGAGTCTGGTTCTGTAGCCCAGGCTGTGGTGTTTTGTTGGCTGGCTGCAATCTCCACTTCCCTGGTTCCAGCGATTTTCCTGCCTCAGCCTCCTGAGTAGCTGGGATTAGGCATATGCTACCCTACCCACCTAACTTTTGATTTTTATTAGAGATAGGGTTTCACCATGTTGCCGAGGCTGTTCTTGAACTCCTGACCTTCAGGGATCTGCCCACTTCAGCCTCCCAAAGTGCTGGGAAAACAGGTGTGAGTCACCGCGCCCAGCCTAAATTGCAATTTTTTTAAATAAATATTTTTTTCAAATAAATAGGTCATCAGCTAGTGACCACTGTTATTGAAAGGCCACTGTTATTGAAAGTGGCCATTGTTATTGAAAGGTGGCACTGAGGGAGGCCTGGCCAACTTCACAGAGTCTGGGGCAACTGCTTTCTCTCCTTCCCTTCAGGAGGCCCCTCCCTCTCTCCCTCATTGCCTAGGGAAACTCCATCCTTGTGGGGACCCTGTTGTTCTTGTATCTCTGTAAGTAAAGTGTGTCTCATTATCTCGCCAAGGTGGTGGCATGGTCTCGGTTGGCTGCGATCTCTCTCCACCTCCTTGCTTCCAGCGATTCTCCCGCCTCAGCCTCCCAAGTAGCAGAAATTACAGGTGCGTGCCACCCTATCCAGCTAACTTTTGTTTTTTTAGTAGAGACTGGGTTTCACCATATAGACCAGGCTGATCTCACAATCCTGACTTTGTGATCCATCAGCCTTGGCCTCCCGAAGTGCTGGGATGACAGTTGTGAGCCACTACGCCTGGCCACCATCATTAGTTTTAACTGGAGATTCTAGACTTGAGGCATATCTCATTCTATGCCACAGAATAACTTCTTTATCCTCCCAGCCCAAGAAAGCCAGTCCCCCTGTGATTTATTTCAAACCGAGAGTCATTTCTTGTTTGGAAAACAGATCTGCTCCCAAGTTCAGTGGATGGATGTGGCATGTACGAGGAGGGACTGTTCCTTCTGACTTAGTCTGCACGGTGGGGCCTAGTGCTGGAGCTCAGTGTGGGTGGATGGCTCCCTCTACCTTGGGTTCCATTGTCCCCACCCTGGAACACCAGCCTTGGCAGATCCTGGCCCTTCCTGGCCCTTAAGATGCTGTCAGAAACCATATCCCAAGCTTGGATGCCCTGAATGACTGTGGCTCACACCTCTCTGGAAACATTTGAAATCTATCCTCTATGCGTGGCCACCTAAAACCACAGAAGCACAGGACACTCGACGACCATCCACTTCACTGGTTTGTGGAGAGAATGCTGAAAGTCTCTTGCTGACTCTCTCTTGACTCGTGTTCTTCAAGGGCATGTGGTCAGGACGTAGTGAGACCAGATGTATTAAGTCAGTGTGGGTGTGGTGACTCACGCTTGCAACTCTAACACTTTGGGAAGCTGAAGCGGCAGGATCACTTGAGCGCAGAGCTTGAAACCAGCCTTGGACGACATAGCCAAAACCTGAGGAGCATGCCTGTGTTCTCAGCTATTCAGGAGGCTGAAGTGGGAGAATCACCTAACCCTGGGGTGGTTGAGGCTGCAGTGAGCTGTGATGGTGTCACTGCACTCCATCCTGGGCTACAGATAGAGTGAGACCCTGTCACAAATGGAAAGACAGACAGACAACATCTATATTATGTCCTTCTCAGGGTAGGATGAAAAACTAACAGAATACAGCACTTAATACGATTTTTTTACATTGTAAGTTTCAAACTATTTATTTATTTTGAGTCCAGATTATGAAGCCAGCTAATTTTTGTATTTTTGTAGAGATGAGGTTTCACCATGTTGCCAAGGCTAGTCTTGATTGCCTGGATTCAAGGAATCCACCCGCTCTCAGGCTCCCAAAGTGTGGGGATTAAAGAGGTGAGCTACTGCTCCTGACAGGATTGTTTTTTTTTGTTTGTTTTTTTGTTTGTTTTCTTTTCTTAATTGCTTGTCTTTCCAGGAGTTTAATGGCAAGGTGTTTGGTTGGCTTGTTTAAATTAATTCTAAATAAGAACTGAGGATGTCAGCTTCTGGCCTCATGGACTCTAGGCTGAGAAGTCCCCTGGTCTGTCTATCACGGGACTGTACACGTAAGAAGCAAAAAACTCTAAACGTTTAAAATAAATATTTTTGTTGTACAGAAATATACAGATGCGCCCAAAACACAGAAATGATTCTTTTGAAAGTTGTCTTAGTTCTGGTGAGTGTGGAAGTGATTCTTTTAGGTTTGGAGCTTGACTGACAGAATTTCCAGTCGGTCTCTGGACGGAAGTTCCAGATGATCCAATGGGTGTGGACTTAGACTGTGTCCCCCCAGGGACCCTGGTCGATTAGTTATGGGTATTGCCTGTGACGGTTTCATGACCCACTGTACTGTGGGGGCTTCCATCCTTTGCCTCCTTTCCCCCCTCTGGGTGATGCCAATTCATTGCAGGCTGACACTCTCATTGGCAGAAGTTGGGCATCACTTAGCGGCCGTTGTTACTCTGAAAATGGAGGCCTTAAGGAGGAATAAAGCTCATGGCTCCCGGGCACAGCCCAGGGCAACTGTATCTTCTCCACTGCCCCCGCCCCCACCTCCAAGTTTCTCCCTCCCTTGTTGCTTATGGAATTGCCACCCTGATGAGTGGGTCTGATTGTTCTTTGATTAGTTAAAAAAAAAACATGCCAGGCACGGTGGCTCACACCTGTAATCCTAGCACTTTGGGAGGCAGAGGCAGGTGGATCACCAGGTCAGGAGTTCAAGTCCAGCCTGGCCAGTATGGTGAAAACGTATCTCTACTAAAAACACACACAAAAAATAGCCAGGCATGGTGGTGTGTGCCTGTAATCCCAGCTACTTGGGAGACTGAGGAAGGAGAATTGCTTAAACCTGAGAGGTGAAGGTTGCAGTGAGCCGAGATAGCACCACTGCACTCCAGCCTGGGCAACAGAGTGAGACTCCATCTCAAAAAAGAAAATAAATAAAGAGACCAGGCACAGTGGCTGACGCCTGTAAACCTAGCACTTACGGAGGTTGATGCGGATGAATCACTTGAAACCGGGAGTTTGAGACCAGCCTGACCAACATGGAAAAACCCTGTCTTTACCAATAATACCAAGTTAGCTGGGTTTCTTGGCACTTGCCTGTAATCCCAGCTACTCGGGAGGCCAAGGAAAGAGAATTACTTGAACCGGGGAGACAGAAGTTGCAGTGAGCCAAGATTGCACCATTACTCTCCAGCTTGGGCAACAAGGGCAAAACTCCATATCCAAAATAATAGTAATAATAATGATAATAATAATAATAATGGTATAAAAAATAAGTGAGTTTCCAGGAAAAAAATAAAAAAATAAAACCAACAGCGACATAAACGTATTCCTCTGTCTTTTCAAGGCTGCAATGATGTTACCAAGGGATCCATCTGTCTCAGCTTCCCAAAGTGCAGAGGTTACAGGTGTAAGACACTGCACTCAGCTATGTGTAATTTCTATGTGTACTTTCTTTTTTTAATTTAATTTAATTTAATTTAATTTGTGTTTGTTTTGAGACAAAGTCTCACTGTATCACCCAGGCTGGAGCACAGTGGCATGCTCATGGCTCACTGCAACACCCACCTACCAGGCTCAAGTGGTTTTCCTGCCTTAGCCTCCTGAGTAGCTGAGACTATTAGCAGGCGCCACTGCACCTGACTAATTTTTGTATTTTTAATAGAGACATGGTTTTGCCATGGGCACCAGGCTGATCTCGAACTCCTGACCTCAAGTGATCCACCCATCTCAGCCTCTCAAAGTATGAGAAAAAGTTTCTGGGGTGCCAGATGGGTTAGTCTCCCCTGTGTGAGGCATTTATTTGGAGCCATGGGTGCCTCTGAGGAGAAATGCCTCCTTATTGCCTTCAGGTGTTTATGCCCTGAAAGCATAGCAGCTTAGAGGCATTCCACAGGTTGATAAGGGAGATACCACTCCCTTGAAGCAGTGGAGTATAGTCAAACATGTTGGCTCCTCCTGAAACCCACTCCCACCCATTTCAGTCCTGGTAAGTTAAAGATCTTGAGTAGTTAAACACACGCCTTTGCTCAAGGAAATTCACAAAAATCTCTGCTGCTATATATCTTACTGAATGTCACTGATTAATACTTTTCCTCATCCCTTTCTACCCATCCCATCTGCCCTAAGAACAAACAACTTGTAAACCAACGAATTCGGCAGAGCTCCAGAGCTCTGGGCTGTGAGCAAGCCTCCGATGCTCCCGTCTCCTGGACCCGCTATTTAAACATTTATTTTATCTCTTTCCAATTCCGTTGTCTCTGCCAGACTCGGGGTACCCACCGGCTGCTGTGGGGCTGGTATCCCCAACACAAAGTGCTGAGGTTACAGGCATGAGCCACTGTGTCCGGCTATGTGTAATTTCTTAACTCAGCTCATTTCTTGACTGGGTACCATGGGCATTGGGGCCACATTCTCATGGAACTTACTTGTGCTTCAGTATCTGTTCGCACCCAGTCAGGTACACAACACTTCTGTGTCATGCTGGAGTTCTGCTGTGCACACCCACTTACGCCCTGTGTGTGATGAGTGGCTCAGCTTACATGGTAGCTTCGTGGCTCCATGGTTAGGCATTTGGTTTCTACTAAAAACCAGAGGCTAGCTGAGAGAGCCTGTGGCTAGAAAGAATGGTTATCTGCAGATAATAGCAGGGCCTTTCTCCAAAATCCTCAAGACCTCCATTGTGATTTGGAATAGCTCTGTCTCAAATGGTTGGTCCTGTTTTTCTGCTCTAGTCTTTATGAATGAGTGGAGCCTTCCCGTGCTCTGCCACCTCCTTGCATTTGTTTACATTCATCTATTCATTTATTCACGTATTTTTCAGAAACGTGGCCTTCCTGTGTCTCCGAGGCTGGAGTGCACTGGTAGGATCATAGCTCACTGTGACCTTGAACTGCTGGGCTCAAAGTGATCTTCCTCTGCCTCAGCCTCTGGAGCAACTGGGCCTACAGGCATGCGAGCGAGCCACAACACAGCACAACGCCCCGCTAATTATCTTCAATTTTTTGTTGATTCCCTGGCTTGCACCCAGGGTGAGTGCCTCCCCCACGAGGGCCATCCCAAAGAGGCAAGAACGTTCCCGGGGAAGGGGACAGCACATCAGGCTTGAAGGGGGACGTTCAGGCAGCCCCGGGGAAAAAAGAGAGGATACTGGGTTCCTGTCATGGATGACACTGCCTTCCTGGCAGACTCTGCGTTGGGCCCGGGAGCTTTGTGTAGTTCCTGGCTTGCACCCAGCGTGCGTGTCTCGCCACGGGGGGCACCACAAAGAGGCAAGAAGGCCACCGGGGGAAGGATACAGAACATCAGGGTTGAAAGGGATAGTTGAGGCAGTACGGGAAAAAAAGCGGAGGGACGGTATCTTCCCACAGAAGACAGTGACTTCCCGGCCACCCCTGCTCCAGGCCCGGAGTGATCGTGGAGTCCCTGGCTTGCACCCCTGGTGCGTGTCGTGCCCACAGGGACACCCCAAAGTGGTAAGAAGGCCTCCAAGGGAAGGGAACAGGACGCCAGGCTTTAAAAGGGACGCTGAGTCAGCACTGCGGAAAAAGCGGCGAGCGGGCGTCCTACTATGATGACAGTGCCTTCCCGGCAGCCCCTGCGCTACGCCCGGGGCGACCTGGAGTCCCTGGCTTGCTCCCAGGGTGCGTGTGTCTCCCATGAGGTGCACCCCAAAGCGGCAAGTAGGCCCCTGGGGGAAGGGGACAGCACCTCAAGCTTCAAGGGGGACATTGAGGACGCACGGGGAAAACAACCTCGAGGCTGGGGTTCTCCCACGGACGACAGTGCCTTCCTGGCAGCCCCTGCGCTGGGTCGAGGGTTTCATGGAGTCCCTGGCTTGAACCCAGGGTGCAAGTCTCGCCCATGGGGGGCACCCGAAAGCAGCATGAATACCTCCGGGGGAAGGGAACAGGACGGCAGGCTTGAAAGGAGACGTTGATGCAGTCCGGGGAAAAAAAAATCCCTTGGAGAACAGTGCCTCCCCGGCAGTCTCTGTGCCGGGCTCGCGGTGGTCCTGGAGTCCCTGGCTTGCACCCAGGGTGCGTGTCTTTCAAGTGCGGTGTCCTGTTACTTTTCGCCGGGGGAATTATTGTTGCCGTGGGGTGCCCCCTGAGGGCGAGACACACAACCTGTGTGCAAGACAGGGACTCCAGGAGCCCCCCAGCCCGCCGCAGGGGCTGCCCAGAAGGCACCGTCTTCCCTGGGAAGTTTTTCCACGGACTGCCTCGACGTCCCCTTTAAAGCCAGTTCCCATACCCCAGTGCCTTCTTGCCGCTTTGGGGTGCCCCCGTGAGCGAGACACGCACCCTGGGTGCAAGCTAGGGAATCCTCGCTAGAGGCCTGGGTCTCTCTCGTGTCCTCGCGACGGGAGTTTACACTAAATCGGTGGCCATGGGAATCCGGCTTCACAAGGACGTTTTCCTGGTAGCTGGCAAAGGCAATGTCCTTCCCTGGATAAAGCAGCCGGTGCGTTCTGGAGGAGGTCTTGGCTGCCGCCTGTGGGACCCTCTGCCCCTGCCCTCTGCTTCCCCAGGCTTGGACGTTTTTGGCGGCACCAGATGAGTGCATTAAATTACCTCTGCCTTCCTGGAGCAGGAAGACAACCAGGATGGCAGGGAACATGGGCCTGCGCCTTTGGGGTCTGGTGCTGTCCTGTCCCTCCCTGCCTAGAGCTGGGGACCTGGTGGAGCTGCAGCAAGGTAGAAGAGGTGGGATACTGCTGCCTGGCAGTGCACGAGGAGGTCCTGGTGTGCGGTGGGGACGCAGGCAAGTAGAAAAGGGGTAGCAGAATCAGGAGGTGGTTGGGGAAGCAGGGCGACAAAAGGGAAAAAGAGGGAGCGGGAAGCCAAAAGCCTACAGCACCTGGTATTCCCAGGCGGCTTCCTTTCCAAGTACTGAATGAGGCCGCACCCTACTTGGCTTCACAGGCCAGAAGAGATCAGGTGTCTTCAGGGCGGTAAGGCCTTAGACACCCTCAGTGATACCTGGCTGACACCTGACACAAGAGCCTGGCCCACCATGGCCGCCGGACTCCAGGCGTCACTGCCACTCCAAGGCCGCACGGCTCGGATCGGGACACCCCTGAGCCACTCCTCGCCCGCTGCTGGGCTGCTCTCTGCTCTCCCTCTCCACGCCGGCGCACTGTGGGCCGCCGTGCTGCACCTTCCGCCGGCCTCCAAGGGCCTCCGGCCATAGCCGACAGGGCCACGCACTGGACTGTCTCGGCTCCGCCCTGCTGTTGAGTGAGGATGCTAGAGGTTTCCATCCGCTGCCGAGACTTCGGGCTCTCTGGGCGGTCTCCATTTCTCCGACGCTTCAGGGCTTCCCCAGGCTCCTGAGCTCCCAAGCTTCCACGACATCGGGCTTGCTGAGTTTGTGCTCCCAGGAGTCAGGGCCCTGGGTCCATGTTCCTGGGATACCCTCCTGTCCTTGCCGCGGAGGGATTGTTTTGGTTCCCTTGCCTCCTCTCCTGCAAGGCCCCCTCTTGCCTCACCCACCCTGAGGGCTGCTAAAGGCTGCTGCCAGGGCAGCTCAGGGGTGAACACCCGGCCTAGCCCCACGGGCACTTTCTCTTACAATGTCCCTAACAGAGTCACTTGTCTCGACAAGGACGTGGCCCATGGTCAAGTGAGTGGGTGGAGCTGCTTTGCCCCGCGCTGCCACTAGAGCTGGCCGACTGATCCTGGGAGAGAGAGGCTGATGGACAGCCAGACACACCAACCCAGTACCACGAAGAAACCCACTCCCACTCCCACAGACACATATGGATGCACGCGCGCGGGCATACAGACACACACAGATACACAAAGATAGAGATAGACAGCTTGAAGGAGAGCAAGGGAAAGAGGGATGGAGAGATAGAAACAGGGAGAGAGACCTAGATAGAGACAGGAATGAGAGAGAGAGAGAAAGAGAGAGAAGGTGACAGAAAGAGCATGAGATGGAGCGGGGAGGAGAAATAGAGAGAGGGTGAGAGAGCTAGAGAGCCAGAGCCTAAGAGCCTGGGAGAGGGAGCTCCCTGCTCTGGTAGACAGGGCTCCTTCAAGCAGGGATAGGGTGGAGGGTGCTTGAACCTGGCCAGAACAGGGGGGTAGAGCCGCCCATGCAAGAGGACCAACAGAACCCTGAGAAGTATTTTTTCGTGGATTGGTTGGTTGCTTTTGGGCTGCGTTTCATAGAGTCCTTTTGTTGGCTACTCCCTGTCTTCTTGGTGGAGTGGGCACCGAGATTTGTAGAGTGCGTCTGTCCCTCTGGTGGGAGTAGTGGTGCAGAGCGTGCCGACCGGACCGAGGCCTGGGTCTCTCTCGTGTCCTCGGGGCTGGAGTTTACACGAAGACTGTGCCAATGGGAATCTGGGTGCACAGAGACGGATTTCCTCGTGACTGGCGACGGTAATGTCCTTCCCCTGGGGAAAGTAGCCCATAGGTCCTGGAGCAGAGGGTTTGGCTGGCGTCTGTGGGACCTCTGCCCCTGGCCGCCACTTCCCCACTGGCTGGAACTATTGCATGGCGCCGGATGAGTAAATTGGATTGCCTGGGCGTCCCGGGAGCGTGAAGACACAGGGCAGCTTAGGGAACATGTACCGCCCCGCCCCGGCTGGAGCCGGGCACCTGGTGGGGCTGCAGCATGGGGGAAGGTGTGGGACGCTATTGCCTGGCGGTGCTGCAGCGGTGGACCCCCAGGAGGAAGTCCCGGGCTGCTTTGGGGCTGCAGGCGAGGGGAAAAGTGGGAGCAGAGTTAGTGGAAGGTTGTGAAGCACGGCGACAAAACGGGGAAAGAGGGAGGGAGGAGGAGGCCAAAAGCGTACAGCACCCAACATTCCTGGGCTGCCTCCCATCCAAGTACTAACCGGGACCCACCCTACTTAGCTTCCGAGGTCAGATGAGAATGAACAGGGTGATATGGCTGTAGGGGCTGGCAGTGGGGCCTGGATGCTGCAAGGGCCCGGCACAGCCATGCCCCGCTCGACTCCAGGCGCCACTGCCACCCGGGAGCTGCAGGACTTGGATCCGGGGTCCGGGAGCCGCTCGCCAGTGGCAGGGCTGCTCTCCTCCTCTATTTTTCCGAGCACGGCTGGCCACGGCTCTGTGCCTTCATCCGGCCTCCTGCCGTCGCTGGCGGCCTGGCCTCCCGCAGGACCGCCGAGGCGCCGTGCTGCTCTTGCTCGGGGGCGCCAGAGGCCTCGGTCCCCTGCCCAGGCTTTGGGCTCTCCGGACGGCCTCCCTTCTGCCCACCCTTCAGGCCTTCACACGGCTTCCGAGCTTCCACCACATCAGGCACGCTCAGGAAGGGTGTGCTTGTCCCTTCACTTTTTGACTTTTTGTTTTTTCTATTTACATTTTTTTTGTGCCATGTTTTGAAACGTTCTTTTTTTCTTTCTTGAGATGGAGTCTCTCTCTGTCGCCCAGGTTGGAGTGCATTGGTGCGATCTCGGCTCACAGCAAGCTCCGCCTCCCGGGTTCACACCATTCTCCTGCCTCAGCCTCCCGAGTAGCGGGGACTACAGGCGCCCGCCACCACGCCCGGCTATTTTTTTTTTTTTTTGTATTTTTAGTAGAAATGGGGTTTCATCTTGTTAGCCAGGACTGTCTAGATCTCCTGACCTCGTGATCTGCCTGCCTCGGCCTCCCAAAGTGCTGGGATAACAGGCGTGAGCCACCGCGCGTGGCCTAAACGTTCTTGTAGTTGTTACTTTTGTTTGGTTTATTATTTAGTCTTCCTACTTGGAATGAGTAGTTTACACACCACAGCTATAGTGTTATAATATTCTGCTTTGTTTTGTATAGTTACTATTACCAATGGGGATTTTTTTTTTTTTTTTTTTACCTTCAGTTGATTATTTCTTGCTCATTAATGTCCTTTTCTTCTTTACGGAAGTACTCCCTTTAGCATTCCTTGTAGGACAGGCATGGTATTGATGAAATCTTTCAGCTTTTTTTCGCCTGGAAAAGTCAGCATTTCATCTTTTCATTTGAAGGAAATTTTCGCTGTATATGCTGTTCTAAGGTAAAGTTCTTTTCCTTTAGTGCTTTAAATATTTATTGCTTCTTTCTCCTGGTCAGTAGGGTTTCCTCTGTAAAGTCTGCTGCCAGATGTTTTGGAGCTCCTCTGTGTATTATCTGTTTCTTTTCTCTTTCTTTTGCAGAGCTTTTCTTTTTCTTTGACATTTTGAAGACTGGTTATTGAATGTTTTGAAGTAGTCTTTTCTGAGTTTAATCTGTTTAATGTTCTATAACTTTTTTGTAGTGGATTTGGATATCTTTCTCTAGGTTTAGAAAGTTTTCTGTTATTATCCCTTTGAATAAATTTTCCTACCCCTGTCTCTTTCTATATGTCTTCTTTAAAACCAATAACTCTTAGGCCTGTCTTTGTAAGGCTGTTTTCCAGATCATGTAGACACTATTTGTTGCTTTTATTCTTTTTCTTTTCTCTCTTTTAACTAGATATTTTCAAACAGCCTGTCTTCAAGTTCACCATTTCTTCTGCTTGATCCATTCTGCTATTAAATGGCTCGAATGCATTCTTCAGCATGCCAATTGCATTTTCCAGCTCCTGAATTTTTGCTTAATTTGTTGTAACTATTTCAATCTCTTTGTTGAGTTTAGCTGATAACATTTGGAATTTCTTTACTTTGTTATCTTCAATTTCTGTGAGTTTTTTAAAAATACAGCTATTTTGAATTCTCTGTCTGAAAGATTACATATCTCTTTTTCTCCATGATTTGTCGCTGGTGCCTTATTTAGTTCACTTTGTGAGGTCATGTTTTCCTGGATGGTGTTGATGCTAGCAGATGTTCTTCAGTGTCTGGACATTAAAACTATGGCATGCGGCACCATACAAGAGGTTAAAAATTATTTTTTTAAAAAAAGTGAATATTTATTGTAGTCTTCACTGTCTGGGGTTATTTGTAGCCATCTTTCTTGGGAAGGATTTCCACATACTTGAAAAGGCAGGTGTTGTGATCTAAGCCATATCTGCTTTAGGGGGCACCATATACCCATTAGTGTTGTAATTTTTGCAGACTCATAGATGTACCACCTTGACAGTCTTGGACAAGTTCCAGGAGAATTTTCTGAATTACCTCCTTTCCTTTTCCAAAGGCAGAGTAGCTCCAGCACCCCAGGCCACAAGGAGTACCACCTTTGTTCCTTTAAGGCCCAAATCCTCTTTTCAGCTTCTGATGAATGTTGCCTGGACTGGGACTTGCCATTTTCAGGCCAGTGGGCTCGCCACTGGACCTGGGCAGGTTCATACATACCAACCAAGAATCAAGTCCTAGAATCAGGGATTCCAAAAGCTTTCTTTGTGCTCCACCCACTTCTGGCCTTGCTGGTACTTAAGTGGCAAGAAAAAGTCCCCTTTATTTTTCCCTCTTCTTTTTCCAAGCAAGAGGAGTTTTGCTCTTTAGCCACCACAGCTTATAATGTGCTGAGTCTCACCTAAATCTAGTAAGTCTATGAGGCTCATGCAAGGCTCTTGATGTAGTATCTGGGTATGGCTGCTGGTTATTCAGGGCCCAAAGGTTGTTAAGTTTGCAGGTGATAAAAGCTGCCAGCACTGGCTTCTTTCCTTCAAGGCAGCAGGTTTCCTTCTGGCCCAGGGTGTGTCTAGGAATGTCTAGGAGCCAGAGCCTGGACAGGAGGCCTCAGGACTCTGACCAGTGTGCTATCTTGATGTGGCTGAGCTGGTATCCAGGATGGAATACAAAGTTCTCCTGACTCTTTTTCCTGCTCTCCTCAAGCAGAAGGATGGGGTCCTTTTGGAGCTATAAGCTGTGCAGCCTGGTATTAGGAGAATGATAATTCCAGAACTCCTCTGGCTGCCCCAGCTGGTGTCTCAGTATGTTGCATGCCCTCCCACCTCAGTTGACAGTTCATGGGCCCAGTTCAGCCCTAGGCCTCACCTAAGAGTTGCAGTCCTGATGGCCTAGGCTGCCTTTCAAGTTTTCTTAGGTACATGGAGCTCTGGAGCCCTCAGTACCCAGATTTCCAAATGCTCAACTTCCAGCCAGTGGAATCTCATTCCTCTCTGGCCAGGGCTGGTTTAAATAATCCCTCTGTGGATGGGCTTTAACTGCATTTGGTCTAGTTTTCCTTCCTGGTCTAACAGGGCAGCACAGAGTTCAATGCCTTACAATTGCTGTGTTCTCCCTCCTGCAGAACCCAGAGTTGACCTCTCTACCATGCTATCACTGCTGGTGGTGAGGAAATGGTGCTTCTTTTAGTAATTTGAAGTTAAAGCCAGGTACTTTGAGTACCCACCTGATTTTTGGTTCTTATGAATGTATTTTCTATGTAGATAATAATAGTTTTTCATCTGGTGCCATTGCAGGAGGGAAGATCAATGGAGCTTTCTTTCTGCCATCTTGCTTTAGCTTCATACACAAGAATCGGAATGCAGAACTTTCAATAAGAAAAGCTTTCAGAACTCAGGAAGGACATAGAAGATGTCCTGGTTCTGTACGTTTAACATTGGACTGTTTCTCTTCAACTTAGGTGCATAACAGTGACTAATCAGGGATTATCATAGATAATTTGACTTGGAATATGGAGTTCATTCAAATACTTTATCGAGACAATTTAAGTAATGGCTGATTTGGCATGAAAATCTGACAAACTATTTTCTTGGTATTCAATTGATTTTTACTCTGTTTTGGGTAGTAGTTTTGTAAACCGGTCAGTCTCTTCATTAAAGTTCTGGGAATTCTTACCCTGTTCAAATGATATGATTCTAATGTTGTCAAAAATCTGGATTCAAGAATACTTCTCAGGACCTTTTCCATCCTTTCATGAAACTCCTTAAAGATACAATATTCTATAATTTTGCAAGCTTGTAAAGTTTTCAGAAACTGCCTCAGAATTAAGCAATTTACAGTGGAAATGGTTTTAAATTGTCATAGACACCACTGACAAGAAAATTTTATTATTTACTGGAGTGAGTCCCTGCACCCAGTCTCTGAAGTTCATTTAATAAAATTTTATTAATAAATTTATCAAATGTGTCATCTTTTAATCCCAGATTTTTGTGAACCTATGCTTTGGATTTTCCCTCAACTTTCTCTATTTATCTAGTTTTATCTATTTTTTACTTCTTCAATTTGAAAGCTTTAAGTAACTTAAAAAAAAACACATTTTTATGCCTTTATAAGTTTTCTAATCAAAAGTTTATCTTCATAAGTCTGTAATCTCAGCGCTTTGGGAGGCCAAGGTGGGTGTATCATTTGAGGTCTGGGATTTGAGACCAGCCTTGCCAACATGGTGAAGCCCCTTCTCAACTAAAAATACAAAAATTAGCATGGCATGTTGGTAAGACCCTGTAATACAAGCTACTTGGGAGGCTGAGGCCAGTGAATCGCTTGAACCTTGGAGGCAGAGTTTGTAGTGAGCTGATGCCACTGCATGCCAGCCTGGGCAACAGAACAGGACTCAGTCTAAAATAATAATAATAATAATAATAATAATAATAATAATAATAATAGTAATTAAAAGAAGCGTATCTTGCTATTTTATTTTATATAGACTGATTACAGCATTGTTTCTCTCACATCTAGTAATTTAGTCTCAGTAACCCCAATTTTCAGTGAAAACCCTGAAAAAAGTGATTTTCAACTGTCTTATATCAGTATTTTCAGATAAAAACCATTTTATACTTTTAAAGAAATATAGTTCTTCAAATTATTGCTTACTAACAGAACCAAAGATATTTAGGTTTTCTATACCATATACAAGTAACATGTCATGGCATGTCGACCTAATTTTTAGTGGTGGATATTCCATTATTTTAGCTTACAAGTGACACAGACATTTTACAATTATCTATTACTTAATTTAACATGACTTTAAGGTTTTAAATTACTGAACAGAATTTTGGAACTATGACACAGTTAGAATCACTAATGTCCTCCCCCAGTAATTCTAGCTCCCAAGTAGCCCCATGGCACCCAAGAAAACTATGAAGATCATGGTCTGCCTGAGTCCATTAGGACTAAAGACAGAGCTGTGAAGGCTATACCTGGAGGATCCAATCCCTCCTAAAATAGCCAGGAAGCAAAATAGGAAAAGCATAGAAAGAATAGATCCGTTGGGATTGATTCTGACTTGTAACTGCTGGCCTAGACACTGAGAACATGTCTCCAGACTTCATGATGGACACCTATCAAGACCCCGTGAATCCAGAAACTCTTAACAAAAGACATAAGCTCACAGTTAAATAAAGCAAGTACCTAATTATATTTAACTGATAATTGTAAAGTCATTTTTTTTACTAATGATGTAAGAACTAGCTTTATTTACAAAATATTACATACATGTAACACATATAGACATACAAACACACACAGGAACAGATCTTATAGCTTTCATAGAGGATTTCAATTTTTTTTTATTTTGGGTTCGGGGATACATGTGGAGGTTTATTACATAGATAAACTCATATCACAGGGGCTTGTTATACAGACTATTTCATAACCCAGATATTAAGCCCAATACTCTATTGTTATCTTTTCTGTTCCTCTCCCTCCTTCCACCCTCCTCCAACAAGTAGAACCCAGTGTGTGTTGTTTCCTTCTTTGTATTCATAAGTTCTCATTATTTAGCTCCCACTTATAAGTGAGAACACGTAACTGCATAGTATTCCATAGTGCATATGTGTGTTCTGCGTGGAAAATGTGTGAGGAGAGAAGAAAAGAAACACACAATACTTTTAAGGGTAAACAGACATTATCCCAAGTATATGGCAATATGGATATAATAACAAATCATCTAATAAGCCAATGATATAATAAACAAATTGCAATGGGAAGGGGAGAAGGGAAAAGACATATTATATATAATATATACATATACCTGTGTATGTGTATGTGATTGTGTGTGTGTGTATATATATATACACACTCACACACATATATATATATATATATACACACACACACAATACACATATTCATCAGATGATGGAGGATCCATCACCAGATAAGGAAGCAATTACCTGGCCTCCAGAGTTGGCCACTAGTCTGTGCACAGATGAAGAGAGGTCCCATGAAGCTTTGGTGTGGTCTTGGAAACCAGCCCTTTTTCATAAAAGTTGTTTGACATGAGGCTCAGTCATGAGGGCCTTTCTTGACTGGGCTCAAGGAATACAGAAAGGTCATCAAAAGCATACTTTCACAAGCCTGTAGTTCCAGCACTTTTGGAGGCCAAGGCGGGTGCATCACTTGAGGTCAGGTGTTTGAGACCAGCCTGGCCAACATGGTAAGACCCCATCTCTAATAAAAATACAAAAATTAGCCCGGTGTGGTGGTGCAATTTTTTTTGGAATGCCTGTTGTTTTCCAATAAGTATTTCTCTGAAAGAGCACTGGATGAATGCCTCAAGGGGCTCACACAACTCATTCCAGGTCTTAATGACCATTGTTTGTGTCCATGTTCAGTTGAGTTCAAATTTAATATTTAATTTTTGGTCCATAATGTCCTATATTATCTATATTCAATCTGTCATTGATGGGCATTTAGGTTGATTCCATACCTTTACTTTTCTGAATAGTGCTGCTATAAACATGTACATGCTTGTGTCTTTATGATAGAACAATTTATATACTTCTGGGTATATTCCCAGTAATGAGATGACTGGGTCAAGTGATGGTTCTACTTTTAGCTCTTTTGAAGAATTACCATACTGCTTTCCACAATGGTGGGACCAAAGCACATTCCAACCAACAATGTATGTATTGTTTTTCTCCACAACATTGCCAGAATCTGTTATTTTTTTACTTCTTAATAATGGCCATTCTGATTGGTGTGCGATGGTGTCTCATTGTGCCTTGAATTTGAATTTATCTTATGATAGGTGATATTGAGCTTTGTATTCTATGATTGTTGGTCACATGTATGTATTCTTTTGAAAAGTGTTCAGGTCTTTTTCCCACTTTTTAAATTGTTTTTTATTTCCATAGGTTTTGGGGCTACAGGTGGTATTTGGTTACATTAGCAAGTTCTTTATTGGTGATTTGTAAAATTTTGGTACATCCATCACCTCCTCAGTATATACTGAACCCAATTTGTAGCGTTTCGTCCTTGGTCCCCTTTACCCCTCTCCCCATGATTCCCTAAAGTCCATTGTGTTATTCTTATGCCTTTGCATCTTTATACCTTAGCTCCCTCTTATAATTGAGAATGTATGATGTTTGGTTTTCCATTCCTGAGTTACCTTACTTAAATTAATAGTCTTCAATCCCATCCAGGTTGCTGTAATTGCCATTGATTCATTCCTTTTTATGGCTGAGTAGTATTCCATCCTACATATATACCACAGTTTATTTATCCACTTATTGACTGATGGGCATTTGGATTGGTTCTACATTTTTCAATTGCAAATTGTGCTGCTTTAAAAATGTGTGTGCAAGTATCTTTTTTGTACAATAACTTCTTTTTTTCCTCTGGTTACATAGCCAGTAGTGGGATTTCAGGATCAAATGGTATTCTACTTTTAGGTTTTAAGGAATCTCCACATTGTTTTCCATAGTGATTGTACTACTTTACATTCCCACCAGCAGTGTAGAAGTGTTCCCTTTTCACCACATTCACAACAACATCTATTATATTTTTATTTTTTGATTATGACCACTCTTGTGGGAGTAAGTGGTATCACATCATGGTTGTAATTTGCATTTCCCTGATTATTAGTGATGTTGAGCATTTTTCCATATGTTTGTTTGCCATTTATATGTCTTCTAAGAATTGTATATGACCATACT
Organism: Pongo abelii; assembly: GCF_028885655.2. Lineage (NCBI taxonomy): Eukaryota > Metazoa > Chordata > Mammalia > Primates > Hominidae > Pongo > Pongo abelii. The sequence continues at coordinate 47,785,223 of NC_072009.2, read as the reverse complement.
CCCAAAAGCAATCTACAAATTCAATGCAATTGCCATCAAAATAACACCATCATTCTTCACAGAACTACAAAAAACAATTCTAGAATTCATATAGAACCAAAAAATAGCCCACACAGCCAAAGCAATACTAAGTAAAAAGAACAAATTAGAAAGCATCACATAACCTGATTTCAAACTATAGCATAAGACCATAGTCACCAAAACAACATGGTTCTCCTACAAAACTAAGCACACAGAAAAATGAAACATAATAGAGAACCCAGAAATTAACCCAAATATTTACACCCATCTGATCTTCCACAAAGCAAACAGAAACAAAGTGAGGAAAGGACACCCTACACAACAAATGTGCTGGGATAATTGGCAAGCCACATGTAGGAGAATGAAACTGAATCTTCATGTCTCACCTTATACAAAAATCAACACGAGATGGATCAAGGACTTAAATCTAAGACCTGAAACTATAAAAATTCTAGAAGATGACATCGAAAAAAACCTTCTAGACATTGGCTTAGGCAAGGATTTCATGACCAAGGACCCAAAAGCAAATGCAAGAAAAACAAAGATAAATAGGTGGGATTTAATTAAATCAAAGAGCTTTCTCAGGACAAAAGGAACAGTCAGCAGAGTAAACAGACAATCCACAGACTTGGAGAAAATCTTCACAATCTGTGTATCTGACAAAAGACTAATATCTAGAATCTACAATGAGCTCAAACAAATTAGCAAGAAAAAAAATCCCGTAAAACAGTAGGCTAAGGACATGAGTAGACAATTCTTTGGCCACTCTAATAGGGTTGTTTGTTTTACTCTTGTGAATTTATTTAAGTTCTCTATGCTGAATATTAGACCTTTGTCAGATACACTGTTTTTAAATATGTTTTCTTATTCTGTAGGTTGTCTCTTCACCCTATCGATAATTTCTTTTTCTGAGCAGAAGCTTTTAAGTTTAATTAGACCCCACTCGTGAATACTTGCATTTGTTGTAATTGTTTTTGGTGTCTTTATCATGAAAACTTTGCCTGTTTTTATGACCAGAATGGTATTGCCTAGGTTGTCTTCCAGGTCTCTTATAGTTTTGGGTTTTACATTTAAGTCTTTAATCCATCTTGTGTTGATTTTTGTACATAGTTTAAGGAAGAAGTCCAGCTTCAGTCTTCTACGTATGGCTAGCCAGTTATCCCAACAACACTTATTTAATAGGGAGACTTTTCCGCATTGGTTTTTTTTGCCAGCTTTGTCAAACATTAGATAGTTGTAAGTGTGCAGTCTTATTTCACATCTCTCTATTCTGTTCCATTGGTGTGTGTATCTGCTTTTGTACCAGTACCCTGCTGTTTTGGTTGCTGTAGTGCTGTAGTATGGTTTGAAGTCCTGTAATGTGATGTCTCAAGCTTTGTTCTTTTTGCTTAGCCTTGCCTTGGCTACTTAAGTTCTTTCTTGGTTCTATATAAATCTTTAAACAGTTTTTTCTAGTTCTGTGAAGCATGTCATTGGTAGTTTAATAGGAATAGCTTTGGGCAGTATGGCAATTTAAATGATATCAGCTCTTTCTCTCCATTAACATGGAATAAGTTTTTCATTTCTTTGTGTCTTCTGTGACTGCTTTGAGTAGTGTTTTGTAATTTTCATTGTAGAGATCTTTCACCTCCCTGGTTAGCTGTATTTCTAGGTATTTTATTCTTTTTGTGGAAACCCTGAATAAAATTGCCATTCTGATTTGTCTCTCAGTTTGGCTCTTCTTCGTGTATAGGAATGCTAGCAAATTTTGTACATGGATTTTGTACACTGAAACCATGTGGAAGTTGTTTATCAGCTTAAGGAGTGTTTTGGGTCTCACGTATAGGGTTTAGATAGAGAACTATGTTGTCTGCAAACAGAGGTAGTTTGACTTCTCTTTCTATTTCAATACTCTTTATTTCTTTTCTAATACCCCTTATTTCTTTCTCTTGTCTGATTGCTCCATCAAGGACTTCTAATTCTATGATGAATAGGAGTGGTGAAAGAGGGCATCTTTGTCTTGTGCAGGTTTCAAGGGGAATGCTTCAGGATTTTGCCCATTTAGTATAATGTTGGCTGTGACTTTTTCATAGGTGGCCTTTATTATTTTGAGGTATGTTCCTTCAATATCTCTTTTATTGAGAGCTTTTACCATGAAATGTTGTTGAATTTTACAGAAAGCCGTTTCTGTATCTATTCAGACAGTCATATGGTTATTGTCTTTAGTTTTATTTATGTTATGACTCACATTTTATTGATTTGCCCACGATAGAACAACCTTCCATTCCAGGGAAGAAGCCAACTTCACTGTGGTGAATTACCCTTTTGATATGCTGCTGGATTCAGTTTGCAAGGATTTTGTTGTAGACAATTGAATGGACATTCATCAAGGATACTGGCCTGAAGCTTTCCTTTTTTGTTGTGTCACTGCTAGGCTTTGGTATCAGGATGATGCTGGCCTCATAGAAGTTGGGAAGATGTCCCTCCTTCACTATTTCTTGAAATAGTTTTAGTAGGAATGATACTAGCTCTTCTTTGTACATCTGCTAAAATTTGACAGTTAGTCTATCAGGTCCTGGGCTTTTTTTTTTTTTTTTTTTTTTCTTGGTTTGTAGGCTCTTTATTACTGATTCAATTTTTGGAGCTCATTAGTGGTCAATTCAGAGACTGAATTTCTTCCTGGTTCAGTCTTTAGAAGGTGTATGTGTCCAGGAATTTATTCATCTCTTCCAGAGCTTTTAGTCTGAGTGTGTAGAGGTGTTTGTAGTAGTCCTTGATTGTTATTTTTATTTCTATGGGGTCAGTGGTAATATTACCTTCATCATTTATAATTCTGCTTATTTGAATCTTCTCTCTTTTCTTCTTTATTTGTCTAGCTAGTGCCTATCTTATTAATTTTTTCAAAAAACCTTGATTAAGTGATCATTTGAACAGTTTTTAAGTCTCAATTTCTTTCAATTCAGCTCCGATTTTAGTTATTTCTTGTCCTCTGCAAGCTTTGTGGTTGATTTCCTCTTGCTTTTCTAATTATTTCAGTTGTGATGTTAGGTTGTCAATATGAGATCTTTCTAACTTTTTGATGTAGGCATTACTTCTTATGCCCTACACTAACTTTTCTGCTTCTTCTAGAAAATTCAGAATCATGCTTTCTAAACTAACTCAAACTTTCTCAGTGAATCAACCTGTTCTCCCTGAGGTGAAGTTAGCAATTTTCCATTACACATGTTTCTCTTTCTCTGTAATAATATCTGATGCAATAATGCAAGTGTTTCATGCCCTCCTGGATATTCAGGTAACTCATTTGGCTGAGACCAAGACTTAAAACTTTGTTCTTTCAACATTAATGAAGATCTATTTAGAAAGTCTCCATTTTACAGAAAGGGTGTACACATACCAATGAAAATAAATATAAAATTATATGACATACAATTATATTGTGGAAAGATTGAATAAATAAGTGAATTAAGCTCTAAGAAAAAAAGTGGATGATATAAAATGATACATAAATGAAAAACCTATGCTGGTATAGCATAATTTATGTACCAGTAAAGTGTGTACATTGCAGAAGTGGCAGGAAGCCTGCATGGAGTGAGACCTGACAAATAGCTTTAAGGAAAGGTCAAATCTCTGTATGGAGATTGGTACAGGAGAAAAGGAGAGGCCAGAAAAATATAATTTGTTTGATCTATAGCCTTAAGAGTGATTAAAGTGGACTCAGGAAAACATGGTCCACTTTAGGAGAAGGACACACGTTCAATGCTGGCCAAAGCGCAGAGCATCCCTACCTTCTCCAGGAGGAAAATGTAGGCAAAGGAGCAGGCAGACAGAAGTACAGCTAGGTCAGTACAGGGCACCCAGGCCAAGCCAGTTGGGCAACATTGTACAGGTAGTGAGGAGCCACTTCAGGCTGGGCTTTACTCATTAGTTTGTTATGTTTTTTTTTTAGTAATTAAGACACATGATCAAAGTTGTTCTTTGTAAGTATTGCTGCAGCTGAACATAGGATGGATAAAACAAATGTGTAAAAAATTATGTTGTATAGAACACTGGCCTCAGTGAGATAGTGGAACACACAGGTGCATGCACACACATTAACACACACACACACGCTTAAACTGAGCCCAGATTATTCTGGCAAATGCTGGGTTAAGCAAACTAAGACATCTTTAGTGCCAGACATCTCAGAACCTGAAACGTGGCTATGTGACTCATAAAACAGCAAGATTAAGACAGAGCATGTGATTTTGTTTTCCAGAAAAGTTGAAACACTTTCCTTTCCTTGGCTTCAGTGCCACCTTCTTTCCCCTCATTCTCCATCAACCTCTTTTGCTGGTCCTTCTTGGTTTCTTTCTTGACAATCTGCTGCTGCTCACCCATTCTCTTTTCATTCCCCATGAATTTGTCAAGTGTGTTTCTATCCCTTCAGATCTTTCCTTGTTTTTCCTGACACCTCTCCTTGTCTGACCCTCCCCCATTCTAAGGCATGTGTTCCATCTGTGTGCACTTTTGGAATCCTGGGATGCTTCCAGAGTGTTCCCTGTCATACTCTATCAGGTTTTCTCCCCCAGACTCTGTGAGTGCAGTAGCCTTGTCTCCACTGTTGCTTCAATACTCAGCACATAACACAGAAGCTGATTCCAAAACATTTACTGGGTCAACTGAGACTAAATACATGTTCCTCCAGATCTTAAAAAGTTACAGTAATAAACATAGCACAATAGTCCAAAAAAGTCTCTTCAGTCAGTAGTTCTCTATATATGCACAACAGTTTGAAGTCATTATGAGGCAAAGTTAAACAGAAACTGTCACAAAGTTCCCCAAGATAAATTATTTTGCTTTAATCTTCAATTCATCAGGTGAGATAATCAAGACAATATGTTATTGTAAATATTTCTAGCTAACAACATAGCAACCTGATTTTTATTGTTTGAAATAACCAAAATATAAATCTGTTCAATAAAAATTGCATAAATAATCCTTTCAAATAAAATTCTGCCGAAATTTTACATTATTCTTATGTTCAAATGATAACGAGCTCATAGATTTTCCAGTACCTCAGTCAAAACATTGTACTGATTCTGGCTGTTGGAATAGCATCTGAGAGTTATGTTACAGATGGGGAAAAGGTACTTATGTGACATTGGCCTTTGCACTACAGTGCCCTTTTGGTTCAGGAAAAAGCTGTTCCCTTAAAATTCTAAAATCTCTTCTGTCAGGTCTGAATGGTAGGTGGAAAACACAGTTTTATAAATTTTAGCCACAGATGTTTTATTTCTTTCTGAAAGCAGTGAATAGATAAAGGCCACCGGAAGAGCCTCTGATGTTGCTTCAGAAGCACTGTGACTGAGAGCATCTTCTTGAAACACTCCCTTATGTCTGCCCAAAATCACCTTAGGTAAGAAAGTCAAAACTTAGGAGGCTGTGGAGATCCAAGGGGATCACTGAGCTCTGAGACTTACGAGAGAAGAGAAGAGAAGAGAGAGAGGTCTAAGACATTTTGGGTATAAATTGATGGGTTACAAGTGCAATTTTGCTGAAAGCATGGATTGTGTAATGGTGTAGTGAGGGTTTTTAGGGTATCCATTTCCTGAATAATAGACATTGTAACCATTAAGTAATTTCTCACTATACACCCCTTCCATCCCCTCACCCTGCTGAGTCTCCATTATCATTCCACTCTCTACATCAATACCTAGGCATATTTTAGCACCCACTTATGAGTGAGAAGATACAATGTTCACTCTGTGTCTGGCTTGTTTCACTTACAATAATGGCCTCCAGTTCCATCCATGTGTCTCCAGAAGTTATGATTTTATTATTTTTTATGCCTGAATAGTATTTCATTGTGTATATTTTCTACATTTTCTTTCTCCAATCATCTGCTGATGGACATTTAGGTTGATTTATATCTGTGCTACTGTGAATAGCATAGCAGGAAACACACAAGTATGGGTATCTTTCTGATACATTTATTTATTTTCCTTTGTGTAGATACCCAGTGGTGGAGTTGCTGGATCAGACAGAGCCAATTGATGATCAGTATTGGTGGCCAATAATCAGCTAGAAACAAAGTACTTAGCAGGGCCTGAAAATGCCAAAACTCTGAGAACATTGACCTTGAAAAACTTCAACAGCCCTGAGTGAAACATGCAAACATATTTATCCACCACTTAAACACCCTTTATTGCCTGTCTTCTGTGTGTCTCAGAAGTCTCTTTTTACAACACTATATATACTGCATTAGCCATTTATATGAATCTCCAAGGCATCTTATACTAAATATTCAACCACCTATCCCTAGTACCTAGCACAGTCCTGGCATATAGTTTGCTACTAAACATTTGCACAATGAAATAATTATCTTGTATTCAGGTTCCAACTTCTAAGGTGATTTCTCACTAAAAACAAACTATTACAGTTCACAAATAATCTACTTCCTTTTCTGCAAGTGGGATATACTTTAATCGTATCCCTTAATAACATTATTTTCATTTACTTCCATCTAAATATACTGTCCTAAGAGAGCAATAAGAAAGAGAGTTGAAGCTGCGGCTTGAAGAATTGTACATGGTCCACACTGCAGCCTGACATTCATTGCTCACCTGAGCTTCATCTGTTAGGTATGTCAAGGAAGATAAGCAGGGTGAGAGTGGCCTCAACAGAGGACCCCAGATCTCTGGCTTACCCATCTGGCAAGTACATCTCTGTGAACAAAGCCTTCAGAGCCAGATGACAAGAATGGCCCAAGCAGTCCACCAGGGAAATCTGGGCCATGTGTACATCAATGCAGAGCACTAAGCAGCACGTACCAGGTGTACAGTTCCCTACTCCTGTTCAGAGATAATGCCACCCCACACACTAAAATGAAGAGATGCTGAGAAGCAGATGTAACTGAACAGGACAGCTGGAGAGACAAGGAGGGACAACAATGACCTAGGAGGGCACCATGCCAGAGATGGCTGAACCCCACACTAGGCTCAGTGCCCATTATACTTTTGGGACCCAGTGCTTTCCATCACCATCACTTGGCATACTTGACATTTGTTTTTGCTTAAAATAGTTGTTTTAGTGTTCACCTTTTCTGCGAGACAGGCAGATCCTGTGACACTACAGCTTCTGGCACACAGTAGGTGCATCACAAACATCTGCTGAGTTCACACACTCTTGCCTTCTCAAACCTTCTTGTCAACTCTTCAGTGAAGAGGAATTGCTGATTGAGAAAGAACTAAACTTCTAGAGACTCCTGGATCCACTGAAGTTGGAGGCAAGGTGAGATTTGTTTACTGCCATATTCCTAGCTCATAGCATACTGTAGTCACTTAATAAATATTTGTTAAATAAGTGAGTGAATTGATTCATACATCATACTTAGCAATATGTTTTCTGAGTAAAGTTGATAAATGTAATAGTTTACTTCTCGTATAATTTTACTTTACTTATTCAACAAACCTGACAATTCAACTCGGTGCCAGGCACACCACTGCTGAAGAAAAGGAGGTATAAGATACAATTTCTGTCTATATGAAAGCCACAGTCTAAAAAGTAGAAACATACAAACAAATTTTAACAATAAATTGGCTAAATTCAAAATCGGAGGGGTTTGTTTCTATTTTCAACAACTCCATTTAGGAAATGTTAGAAAGTTCTAAAGAGGAAGTGTTTCAACAGACCGTCTAAGCATGAAGCAGAAACCACCACAATTGAGTTTGCTACCACCAACCTCAACAGCAAGAATTCCAATCCTGCTGCTGCAAATTAAGTGTCACTGTGATTTTGTTACTGCTATGTAATCCAGTTTTAGACTCTCTGGTTGTCATTTAATGTTCCAAAAAAGTATTAAAGAGAAAATACTATTATGGTGATTAGCCCATTCACTGCAGCCATCTCAACATTATACCAATTATAAGTCCTATCATTTTAAAAGAAAACTGTTTGTTTAACTCATTTATCCAAAAGTCAGTGTAACATAAACATATTTGCTATCAGTCTTTGGATTGATGGGTTAAATAGCATAGAAATATGATTAGAGGCTTAAAGTTTACACTTTTCTGGTTCTCTCAAATATTTTTTTCAAAATACCATGTGCCTTTGTAAACAATTGTTAGTATTTTTTAAATGAACTTTAAAAAGTGCATTTTGCAAAAGAAAAATACAGATCCCATTGGTAAATGATGATGTTGAGATACAATAGACAGCTTCTCTTGGGAACCATTTAATCAGTCCTTGCTTTTACACTCTGTCCAGAAATGTCAATGGCTTTAAATTATAGAAGTATATTACACAACTAAACTTATACTTATTCAGTATTATGCAATTTAGTACTTGTTCTAGCTCTCTGTTGCTGAATAGTAAGTCATTCCAAAACCTAAGGAATTATTTATTGTTTAATATTTTTATTGTTATTTTCATTTAGTAATTTTAAACAACATTAATTATCAAGGTTTTGTGGGTTGAAGGGCCCTACCAAAGTTCTTTTCTGGAGTTTCTCTTGCAGCTGCTGTCGGTTGGATGCTACTGAAGTTACCCAAAATCTCAACTAGGCTAAAGAGCCTAGATGGGTTACTCAAATAGCTGGCAGTGCCTATTGTCTGTGGTGTGTGGTGCCTTATCTGGCCTCCCCATGTTACCTGGAGTCCTCACCAATTGGTAGTTGGTCCCAAGACATACAGAGAAATGCTGCAAAGCTTCTTATGACCTAGACTTGGAGGTCCCAGAATATGATTCTGCTGCATCTTGTTGTAGAGCAAGTCATTGTGACCAGCACAGATTCAAGAAAAGGGAAATTCAACTCTACTCATCATTATATTTTAGATGGATAGTACTAGCTACTCATGTCTCCCCCAGAAACCCAAGTTAGGAATTGATATATTGAAAAGAATGTCACTACCATTAAAAATCTCTAGAAAAATCACATGTGATGACAGGTCAATTCACTCTCTCAATTATATCAACATACTTCCCTTCCTTTTACCCTAAATATGGTAAAACACAATTGAATTCTACAAAAGTCTTTCATCTGTTTTCCTATGGAATAATTAACAAACCCAATAAATGTGCAAAGTGTATGAAGTCCAATTTATTTTAGATTTATACCTCTTAATTTCAAAGCCTGTAGAAATTCAGATAACTAATCATCATAATCCATAATGCCTGGATCATAAGTCAATGTGCTAAGAGTGTTCCATGGCATGCCAAAAATGAATTACTAACTAGGAAACTTAAGACTCTTGTTGGTGACTTTACGAGAGTTGACTAGCTCATCAGCACAATTCACACAGATTAAGAATGGAGGTTACTCAGCTGAGTGGATTCATAATTATCAGAAAAAAATCACAAATAAGAAAAGGAGATAGAGAAGGGGAAACATACTGTCAATCACTACAATTTAAGGGAATTTTCAAATTGCCTGATTTTGTATTTTTCAAAAGAAAGACAGTTTATTGTGATAGAATAAGAATCCCACTTATATGTCTTCTTTTGAGAAGTGTCTGCTTATATCCCTTGCCAAAGTTTTAATAGCATGGCTTAGTTAATGTTCAACATAACCAATAATCAGAGAAATGCAAATCAATGTAAGATATCTTCTCATATTATTCAGTACGGCTACTATTAAAAGGTAAAAAAAAAATTACAAATTCTGGTTAGACATCAGAGAAAATAAAATGCTTATAGACTGTGATGTAAATTAGTTTGCCCACTGTGAAAAGCAGTTTGGAGTTTTTTCACAGAATTAAAAACAGAAGTACCATTAAAGCAGCAATTCCATTACTGAGTATATGTCAAAAAGAAAATTAAAATTTTTACAAAAATAATCCCGATATGCACTTGTGTATTCATCATATAGCTATTCACATTAGGGAAGCCATGGAATTAACTTATGCACGAATCAATAAATTGGATAGAAATATCCAACCCCATAAAATACTATGCACACATTAAAAAGAATACAGTCATGTCCTGTGCAGCAACATGGATGCATCTGGAGGCCATTATCCTAAGAAAATTAATACAGGAAGAGAAAACCAAGTACCCTATGTTCTTGCCTATAAGTTGGATCTAAACATGGATATAAAGATGTCAACAATAGATACCGAGGGCTACTAGATAAAGGAGGGAAGGAGGAGGTCAGGGGGTGAGAAACTATAGGTACTATGCTGATTACCTTGGTGATGGGATCAATAGTATCCCACATAGCTCAGCATTGCACAATATATCCATGTAATAAACCTGCAAACATACTCCCTGAATCCAAAAAATTTAAGGCAGAGACAGAGTAAGAAGGCAGAATAGGAGCCTACACCACTCATCCCCCATACCAAAACACCAAATTTTCACAACTTGCTATATTCAAGAAGCACTATCAAAGGGACCAAAAATTAGGTGAGCAATCACAGTACCTGGTATTAACTTCATATCCCTGAAAGAGACATTGGAGAAGACAAAAAAATGACAATCTAGAAACACTGATGCCACCTCTTTTTCAACCACCAGTAGTGGCCACGTGGTGCAGAGATTGTATGTTTGGGAGAGGTTGAGCATAGTTTGTGAGGCTTTGCAATAAACTCAGTACTGCCCTGTCACAATAAAAAGCAGGTCCAGATTGTACTCAGCTGACATCTACCAATCGAGAGCATTTTTTTTTCTTTTATTATTATTATTATTATTATTATTATACTTTAGGTTTTATGGTACATGTGCACAATGTGCAGGTAAGTTACATATGTATACATGTGCCATGCTGGTGCGCTGCACCCACCAACTCGTCATCTAGCATTAGGTATATCTCCCAATGCTATCCCTCCCCCCTCCCCCCACCCCACAACAGTCCCCAGAGTGTGATGTTCCCCTTCCTGTGTCCATGTGTTCTCATTGTTCAATTCCCACCTATGAGTGAGAATATGCGGTGTTTGGTTTTTTGTTCTTGCGATAGTTTACTGAGAATGATGATTTCCAATTTCATCCATGTCCCTACAAAGGACATGAACACATCATTTTTTATGGCTGCATAGTATTCCATGGTGTATATGTGCCACATTTTCTTAATCCAGTCTATCATTGTTGGACATTTGGGTTGGTTCCAAGTCTTTGCTATTGTGAATAATGCCGCAATAAACATACGTGTGCATGTGTCTTTATAGCAGCATGATTTATAGTCCTTTGGGTATATACCCAGTAATGGGATGGCTGGGTCGAATGGAATTTCTAGTTCTAGATCCCTGAGGAATCGCCACACTGACTTCCACAAGGGTTGAACTAGTTTACAGTCCCACCAACAGTGTAAAAGGGTTCCTATTTCTCCACATCCTCTCCAGCACCTGTTGTTTCCTGACTTTTTAATGATTGCCATTGTAACTGGTGTGAGATGGTATCTCATTGTGGTTTTGATTTGCATTTCTCTGATAGCCAGTGATGGTGAGCATTTTTTCATGTGTTTTTTGGCTGCATCAATGTCTTCTTTTGAGAAGTGTCTGTTCATGTCCTTTGCCCACTTTTTGATGGGGTTGTTTGTTTTTTTCTTGTAAATTTGTTGGAGTTCATTGTAGATTCTGGATATTAGCCCTTTGTCAGATGAGTAGGTTGCAAAAATTTTCTCCCATTTTGTAGGTTGCCTGTTCACTCTGATGGTAGTTTCTTTTGCTGTGCAGTAGCTCTTGAGTTTAATTAGATCCCATTTGTCAATTTTGGCTTTTGTTGCCATTGCTTTTGGTGTTTTAGACATGAAGTCCTTGCCCATGCCTATGTCCTGAATGGTAATGCCTAGGTTTTCATTGTCTCAGCCCAAAATCTCCTTAAGCTGATAAGCAACTTCAGCAAAGTCTCAGGATACAAAATCAATGTGCAAAAATTACAAGCATTCTTATACATCAATAACAGACAAACAGAGAGCCAAATCATGAGTGAACTCCCATTCACAATTGCTTCAAAGAGAATAAAATACCTAGGAATCCAACTTACAAGGGATGTGAAAGACCTCTTCAAGGAGAACTACAAACCACTGCTCAAGGAAATAAAAGAGGATACAAACAAATGGAAGAACATTCCATGCTCATGGGTAGGAAGAATCAATATCATGAAAATGGCCATCCTTCCCAAGGTAATTTACAGATTCAATGCCATCCCCATCAAACTACCAATGACTTTCTTCACAGAATTGGAAAAAACTACTTTAAAGTTCATATGGAACCAAAAAAGAGCCCGCATCGCCAAGTCAATCCTAAGCCAAAAGAACAAAGCTGGAGGCATCACACTACCTGACTTCAAACTATACTACAAGGCTACAGTAACCAAAACAGCATGGTACTGGTACCAAAACAGAGATATAGATCAATGGAACAGAACAGAGCCGTCAGAAATAATGCCACATATCTACAAGTATCTGATGTTTGACAAACCTGACAAAAACAAGAAATGGGGAAAGGATTCCCTATTTAATAAATGGTGCTGGGAAAACTGGCTAGCCATATGTAGAAAGCTGAAACTGGATCCCTTCCTTACACCTTATACAAAAATCAATCGAGAGCATTTTGATTGTCCCTAGCAAGACAAAAATCTCCCATCTCAGTTTTGGGAGCTTGAGTCCTTACAAGCCTTGCCACATGAGTTGAAGAGCTATTGGACCCTAAGAGAACTTAAGGTGCAGCCTTAGCCACAAGGACTTCAAATATTAGTTGAGTCATACTGCTGAGCTGGGCTCGGAGTGAGTGGAATGTGGAGGGTGGGGAGAATGTGGCCTACTGAGACACCAGCCAGAGCAGCTAAGGGAGTGCTCACAACACCACTTCCCCACCCCCAACAAAGCAGCAGCCACACAACACAGAGAAACTTGTGAATTTGGGAGAGGGAGAGCACAGTGACTGAAGGACTTAACATTAAATTCAATGCTTCCATGTCAGTAAAGACCTGGCAGAATTCATCACCTGCTGATGAAAGAATGTCTGTATCCAGAATAAAAAACAGTGATACCCGGGTAATACACCATGGGTATTGGGCTCTGAGAAGTGCTAAATTTAGGTGTGACCCAGCGGATTTTCAACTGTGGTAGCTATGGTGAAAGACTTCTTCTCTTTGAGAAAGCAGGGGGGAAAGTAAACGGAACTCTGTGTTGCAGCTCACATACCAGCTCAGCCACAGTGAGGTAGAGCACCAAGCAGATTCTTAGAGTCCCTGAGTCCAGACCTAGGGTCTTGGTCAGCATTTCTGTACTTGCCCTGGGCCAAAGGTTAAGTCCCAGGCATTGCAGAATTTGTCACAAGCTAACTAAAGGGTTCTTGGTATTTAAGTGAGAAATTGATGATGATTTGGCAGAACCCCCTCATGGGCTGGTGGTGTTGGCAGTCATCAAAGAGGCTCCTCTGCCTGCAGACAGAGGAAAGAAGGGTAGAAAATAGTTTGTTTTAGGCCCTAAATACCGGGTTAGCTACACTAAAATAGAAGAGCAGGTAAATTTTGAAGAGTCTATACTTTAATCTCTGGCTCTCTAGCATCTATGGACACACTCATGGCTACGGGGAATTGCCACCCTATAGGCAGAGACTTAAACATGGCTGGTTTTGACATCTATTAATCATAGAGCCCTAGGGCTTTGAATAAACTAATATGGTAGCAAAATAGTGCTTACAGTGGGCCTTGGGTGAGACCAAGTTCTGTGCCTAACTGAGATGTGAACCAGCACAGTCTCAGTGCTGGTGGCCATAGGGGTTCTTATGTTACCCCAATGCCAGCTCCACATGCCTCAGCACAGAGAGAAAGAGACTGTGCTGGTTTGAGAGAAAGTAAGGGAAGAGAACAAGAGTCTACTTGATAAACAAAGGGAATTTTTTCTGATGTTAACCCAAGGACACCAAGGCAGTACCTCTATGTGATTACATAAACTACTGTGTTATTGGATTGAGACCCAAGTCTCTTTGAATACCTGGAAAGAGTTCAAAAAATAATGAGCACAAACAAGCCCAGACTTTAAAGACTACAATAGACAACTCTTCAATGCCCAGATATAGATGAACATCTACAGTATCAAGACCGTCTAGGAAAACACGGCCTCACCAAACAAGCTAACTAAGGTGCCAGTGACAATTCCCGGAAAAACAGAGATATGTGACCTTTCATACAGGAAATCCAAAATAGCTGGTTGAGGTAATTCAAAGAAATGCAATAAAAAACAGAGAAAAATTCAAAAGTCTATCAGATAAATTTAACAATGAGATTGAAACAAAAAGAATAAAGCAAAAAATTTGAAGTTAAAATGCAATTGTCATACTGAAGAATTATGTAAAAGAATTGATCAAGAAGAAGATAGATTTAGTGGACTTGAAATCAGACTATTTGAAAATATAAGGTCAGAGGAGACAAGAGAGAATAAAAAATAAAATATGCCTGCAGAATGTAAAAATTTAGCCTCAAAATAGAAAATCTGAGAGTTATTGGTCTTAAAGAGGAGATAGAAAAAGAGATGAGTTAAACATTTATTTAAAGAAATAGTGTTAAATAATATTAAACAATTCTGCAACATTCATTATCAACATTTGAGTACATGAAAGCTACAGAATATCAAGTAGATTTAGCCCAAAGAAGACTATCTCAAGGCACTTAACTGAACTCCCAAAGGTTAAAGATAAAGAAATGAATCTAAAAGCAGCAAGAGAAGATAAACAAATAACATTCAGTGGAATTTCAGTAGATCTGACAGCAGACCTTTCAGGAAAAAATTTACGGGCTGAGAGAATGGCTTGACATATTAAAAAAGCTGAAGACAAAAAAAAAAAAAAAAAGACTTTTACTTTAGAATAATGTATCTGGCAAAAACGTCCTTTAAAGCTGATGGAGAAATAAGAACTTTTCTGGACAAACAAAAACTGAGGGATTTCAGTAACACCAGACATACCCTAGAAGAAATGCTAAAGGGATTTCTTAACCGGAAAGAAAAAAAGTGAATGAGCAATAAGAAATCATCTGAAGGTACAAAACTCACTAGAAATAGCACATGGAAAAACACAGAATATTATAACCTGGTAATTATGGTGTTCAAAAATCTCAAATAGAAACAGTAAGCAATAAACCAATTACAAAAATAACTACAACATATTTCCAAGATATAGACAGTAAAATCGGGAATGAAGAGAAACAACAAAAAGTTTAAAAGAATGGCAGTGAAATTTAAGTGTAGAGTTTTTGTTAGTTGCTCTGCTTGTTTCTTTGTTTATTCAATGAGTGTTAAATTGTTCACAGTCTAAAATGATGTGTTATAAGTTATTATTTTCAAGCCTTATGGTAATTTCAAATCAAAAAGCATACCACAGATGTACAAAAATAAAAAGGAAGAAATTAGATTATATTACACGAGAAATCACCTTCACTAAAGGGAAGACCAGAAGAAAGAAAAGAAGGATGAGAGGACAAAAATCAATCAGAAAACAAATAACAAAATGGCAGGAGTAAGTGCTTTTAAAATCAATTACCATCAATTCATTTACAATCAATACTAACATTGAATGTAAATGAACTAAATACTCCAATCAAAAGACAAATAATGGATGAATGGATAGTGAAGCAAGACAATAGTAATTTGTGAACTAAAAAAAAAAAAAAACATACTTTACCTATAAAGATATATTTAGACTGAAAATGAAAGGATGGCAAAAGTTACACCATGCCAATAGAAACAAACAAACAAAAAAAGCAGAAATGCCTATACTTATACCAGACAAAAATAGATTTCAACAAAAGACTGTAGGAAGAGATTAAGAAGGTCATTATATAATAATAAAGAGATCAATTCATCAAGAGGATATAATAATTGGAAACATATATGCACCCAACACTAAAGCCCCTATATAAAAGAAGCAAATATTAAGACAGCTAAAGAAAAAAACCTCATTAGAATAATGCCTGGACAGTTCAACACCCTGCCTTAGTCATTGGATAGACTTTCCAGAGAGAAAATCAACAAAGAAACATCAGACTTACTCTGCACTATAGAACAAATGAACCTAATAGATATTTACAGAAAATTTCATCCAACAGCTACAGAATACACATTGTTCTTCTCAGTACATGGGTTACTCTCAAGGATAGACCATATATTACATAACATGTCTAAAAACATTCAAAAAGTTGAAGTAATATCAAGCATTTTCTCTGTCAACAATGGAATAAAACTAGAAATCAATTAAAAAATGAATTTCAGAAACTGTACAAGCACTTGCAAATTACACAATATGCTCCTGAGTAATCAGTAGGTCAATAAAAAAGTTAAAAAGAAAATAGTAAAATTTCTTGAAACAAATGATAATGGAAACAGCATAGCAAAACCTGTGGAATATAGTAAAAGAGATACTAACATAAAAGGAAAATTTAAAACTATAACTGCATATACAAAAAACAGAAAACCTTCAAATAAATAACCTAACAATACATCTTAATTAAATAGAATAAAAAGGTCAAACCAAACTCAAAATTAGGAGAAAAGAAATAATAACAATTAGAGTGGAAATAAAGTTAAAATGAAGAAAACAATGCAAAAGTTCAATGAAACAAAAAGTTGATATTTTGAAAAGTAAAAGAATTGACAAATATTTAGATAGTCTACCTGAAGAACTGAGAAGATATAAATTAATAAAATCAGAGTTAAAAAAGGAGACATTACAAGTAATGCTACAGAAAATCAAAGGATCATTAGTGGCTAGTTTGAGCAATTGTAGGCCAACAAATTAGAAAACCTAGAGGAAATTAATTCTTAGACACACACAACTTACCAGGATTTAACCAGGAAAAAATCAAATGGGCAACGTACTAAAGATCACTAAGGAATTCATTAAAAAACCGTTAATTTTATATTATGTGAAGGAATTTGACCTCACTAAAGAGAAAAATTTTATTCCTCAGCATTCTCTCAGCAATGTTATCTCTCTTTCCATGGAGTGCTTGTAACATAGAGGTCTGGTCCCTCCACAGTCCAGAGCTGCCTGGGCCAGGCCAGCCACACACTAGGCACATACTGCCACCTCCCTGTCCAGCAGCTCCTCGACCTGTTACCAGTGGAAGTTACCTGAGTTACTGGCATCAAATCTATCATGGTCTGCGGTAACCTAAACTCTTCTCTTCTCAGAAGAAAAATTTGACTGAGAGGAATAAAGTAGCAAAGGACACTGAATAAAGTTTCACAGCAAATGTGGATGATTATTTAAAAAGTTTTAGAGTAGAAAAAATGGAGAGTGCACTTGGAAGAGATCCTCATATATACCATATATATGACTTGCAAATATTGTGTCCCATGCTGTTGGTTTTCTTTCCCCTATACTGACAGTGTCCTTTAATGCAAAAAAGTGTTTAGTTTTGATGAAGTTCAATTGATCTATATTTTCTTATGTTTTGTGTTCATTCAGTGATATAGCCAAGAAATCATTTACAAATCACTGTCAGTAAGTGCATGAAAAGATATTCAAAATCACTAGCCAGCCACTTAATACATGAATATCTAAACCAGAATGAAATAACCACTTTATCTCCATTGGAATTTTTCATTTTTTTTTAAGAAAAAGTTTGAGAGTATGTGGAGAAGTTGGAACCCTTGTACATTGCTGGTAAGATTGTGAAATGGTGGTGATGGTTGCACAATTGAGCATAGTTAATGCTTCCAAATTATATACACAAAAATGTTTCAAATGGTACATTTGTTTAAGTATGTTCTTCCACTTACAACAAAAGCTTCCTCAGAAATCGTCCTGAAATAGTTCCATGTGTGATGAAAGAAGATGCTCCTCTCCTATCATGAGTAGAAGACTATTTATTTATTATTGGTAGTATACACACTCCTGGCTCTTCCACATGCCTAGCATGATCTCATCAAGCAGAATGAGTCCCTTCTCATGTACCCCATTTGTGCTTCTTTCCATCATTGCATTCTCCTCTTCAACTCACTACCTGCACACTAAAAACAACTGTAAATTACAGGTCGGTTTACTGTCTCTATAAACATTTCTTCTCTGTAATGTAATAGAAATGAAATCATACAATATGTCATCTCTTCAGACTGGCTCTTATCACTTAGCTTTGTGCATGCCAGATTCATCCATGGCTTTGTATGACTTCATAAATCATTCCTTTTCTTTTGATTAATAGTATTTCATTTTATGAATTTACCTGGCTTGGTTAACATTGAAGGTCATAACAATTCCTTAAAGTATTTGGCCATTGTCAAGAGAGCAGTTATACATAAATGCATGTGGTTTTCAGTTAGATGTGAGTTTCCAAATCAGTTGTCTACATACTTAAGTGTGCAATTGTTAGTCTATATGATGAGACCATGTTTAACTTTGGAAAAAACTGCCAAACTGTGGCAGAAGAAAACAACCGTATTTTGAAGTTGCTGTACCATTATGCATTCCATCAGCAGTGAATGAGATTTTCTGTTGCATTTTTGATTATATTAAAAAGAAATTTACACATAGTATAGCTGTTTGGTGCTCTCATTTTTATGTTAATTAACCTTCCCCAAATGGCAGGTGTTGTTGAGCATGATTTTGTTGTTATTGTTTGTTCATTAATCTATGACTGCTGCCAAAAAGCATACATGTGTTGTGCCACAGAAAACCAATTTTTAAAAAATGTACTCTAAGCTCTACTTGGTAAAAACTAATAAAATTTTTCTAGCACACAGTCATTTATCCTGCTATTTTTTCTAATCTTATGGTGACTACAATAAAATAGTGAACTGTAGCTAATAAGAAAATGTGGTGTATTAGTGTGGTTTTTCACTGTATAAAGGTCCCTTTCAATCAAGTGATTATTTTATGGATTTCAAGGGAGCAACTGGAATGTCTAGAGTACAAACTAGTTTCTGTTGGAATTGAAAAAAAGCTCTGATTTCAGTTTCACTACATATGTTGCAATGCTGAATCATTGACAAAAGTTAGAACTATGAAGCTTTTGATTCTTAAATCTGCTTCTACAAAAGTAGACCAAAATTTGAAATCACATATGTTTGGTCTGTTAGTTTTTGATCTTTCACAAAACATTCCACCACATCAGAATCAAATTTGAAGATTGAGATTCATTTAATTATGGTTTACTAACTGTTGTTTCCTTTTGCATTTAGATATCACAAGTAAAACATGTGATTATTTCAGCATTGCACATTTTAAATAATAAAAACCAGAAAGAATGACAAATGAAATTAATCCTATGAATTTGTAATGATTTGCTATTTGGTTTTTACTTACTACTCTTACTGTGTCTTCTGTCTTGAGAATACCAAAATAGTAATGCGTTGTATCAAGCATTCTACAATAACTGCCTAGAAAGGTAATTGAATGATTTTTTTTTGTTTTTGTTTTTTTGGTTTGTGACACAGTCTGGGTTTGTTCCCAAGGCTGGAGTGCAATGACATGGTCTCAGCTCTGGTAACCTCAGCTTCCTGGGTTCATTCAATTCTCCTGTCTTAGCTTCCTGAGGATCCTGGATTACAGGTCCCAGCCAACACTCCCAGCTAATTTTTGTATTTTTAGTAGGGAGCTTGTTTCACCATGTTGACCAGGATGATCTCAAACACCTGACCGAAGGACATCCACCTGGCTCTGCCTCCCAAAGTGCTGGGATTACAGGTGCGAGCCAACATTCCTGGCCAGGCCAATTCTTTTATTTCTTTATGGAGACAATTGTAGGGTGAAAACCATCTTTCCTAATACCTGCCAGTTCCTCAAGATTTTTTGGATAATTTATTGAGAGGTTTTAGCATGAAGGGTTGTTGAATTTTGTCAAAGGCCTTTTCTGCATCTATTGAGATAACCATGTGGTTTTTGACTTTGATTCTGTTTATATGCTGGATTACATTTATTGATTAGCATATATTGAACCAGCCTTGCATCCCAGGGATGAAGCCCACTTGATCATGGTGGATAAGCTTTTTGAAGTGCTGCTGGATTCTGTGTGCCAGTATTTTATTCAGGATTTTTGCATCAATGTTCATCAAGGATATTGGTCTAAAATTCTCTTTTTTGGTTGTGTCTCTGCCAGGCTTTGGTATCAGGATGATGCTGGCCTCATAAAATGAGTTAGGGAGGATTCCCTCTTTTTCTATTGATTGGAATAGTTTCAGAAGGAATGGTACCAGCTCCTCCTTGTACCTCTGGTAGAATTCGGCTGTGAACCCATCTGGTCCTGGACTTTTTTTGGTTGGTAAGCTATTGATTATTGCCACAACTTCAGCTCCTGTTATTGGTCTATTCAGAGATTCAACTTCTTCCTGGTTTAGTCTTGGGAGGGTGTATGTGTTGAGGAATTTATCCATTTCTTCTAGATTTTCTAGTTTATTTGCATAGAGGTGTTTGTAATATTCTCTGATGGTAGTTTGTATTTCTGTGGGATCAGTGGTGATATCCCCTTTATCATTTTTTATTGCATCTATTTGATTCCTCTCTCTTTTTTTCTTTATTAATCTTGTTAGTGGTCTATCAATTTTGTTGATCCTTTCAAAAACCAGCTCCTGGATTCATTTATTTTTTGAAGGGTTTTTTATGTCTCTATTTCCTTCAGTTCTGCTCTGATTTTAGTTATTTCTTGCCTTCGGCTAGCTTTTGAATGTGTTTGCTCTTGCTTTTCTAGTTCTTTTAATTGTGATGTTAGGGTGTCAATTTTGGATCTTTCCTGCTTTCTCTTGTGGGCATTTAGTGCTATAAATTTCCCTCTACACACTGCTTTGAATGCATCCCAGAGATTCTGGTATGTTGTGTCTTGGTTCTCGTTGGTTTCAAAGAACATCTTTATTTCTGCCTTCATTTCGTTGTGTACCCAGTAGTCATTCAGGAGCAGGTTGTTCAGTTTCCACGTAGTTGAGCGGTTTTGAGTGAGATTCTTAATCCTGAGTTCTAGCTTGATTGCACTGTGATCTGAGAGACAGTTTGTTATAATTTCTGTTCTTTTACATTTATTGAGGAGAGCTTTACTTCCACGTATATGGTCAATTTTGGAATAGGTGTGGTGTGGTGCTGAAAAAAATGTATATTCTGTTGATTTGGGGTGGAGAGTTCTGTAGATATCTATTAGGTCTGCTTGGTGCAGAGCTGAGTTCAATTCCTGGGTATCCTTGTTGATTTTCTGTTTCGTTGATCTGTCTAATGTTGACAGTGGGGTGTTAAAGTCTCCCATTATTAATGTGTGGAAGTCTAAGTCTCTTTGTAGGTCACTCAGGACTTGCTTTATGAATCTGGGTGCTCCTGTATTGGGTGCATATATATTTAGGATAGTTAGCTCTTCTTGTTGAATTAATCCCTTTACCATTATGTAATGGCCTTCTTTGTCTCTTTTGATCTTTGTTGGTTTAAAGTCTGTTTTATCAGAGACTAGGATTGCAACCCCTGCCTTTTTTTGTTGGTGGGACTGTCAACTAGTTCAACCCTTGTGGAAGTCAGTGTGGCAATTCCTCAGGGATCTAGAACTAGAAATTCCATTTGACCCAGCCATCCCATTACTGGGTATATACCCAAAGGACTATAAATCATGCTGCTATAAAGACACATGTACACGTATGTTTATTGTGGCATTATTCACAATAGCAGAGACTTGGAACCAACCCAAATGTCCAACAAGGATAGATTGGATTAAGAAAATGTGGCACATATACACCATGGAATACCATGCAGCCATAAAAAATGATGAGTTCACGTCCTTTGTAGGGACATGGATGAAATTGGAAATCATCATTCTCAGTAAACTATCGCAAGAACAAAAAACCAAACACCGCATATTCTCACTCATAGGTGGGAATTGAACAATGAGAACACATGGACACAGGAAGGGGAATATCACACTTTGGGGACTGTTGTGGGGTGGGGGGAGGGGGGAGGGATAGCATTGGGAGATATACCTAATGCTAGATGACGAGTTGGTGGGTGCAGTGCACCAGCATGGCACATGTATACATATGTAACTTACCTGCACATTGCGCACATGTACCATAGAGCCTAAAGTATAATAATAATAATAATAATAATAAAGATAAAAAAAGAAAAGATTTTTTGGATAAAAATAAAACTTACAACCAACGGACACTAGTTGGCATCCAGAATTTTAATAAAAGTTAAGAAATAAAATATCCAGCTTCTGTCTCTTTCCTGGCAAGCATGCTTAACGTCTGGGGAATCCTTGGGACCTGGAGGAAGGATAGTGTTGGGGTAGGTGGGGATGATCTTTGGAGCCATTGCCACTCTGGCAGCCACTGTTTCTCCTCAGGAAATGGCTTGGAACCTCAGCCTTCAGAAGAAGTAACAGTGGCTCAGGAAACAGTATTTTGTGTGCCAGATTTTCCATCTTCATATCGTTTTTGGTGAAGTATCCACACAGGTCTCTACCATTAATTTGGTTATCTTACTTTCTACATTTTGCATAAAAGTCACTTTTCTGATGTGTTTTCTAAATTTTTCTCAGCCTGCGGCTTGTTTTATTTTTTTGGTTCTCTTAACCAGAACATATTTTTTGTTTGTTTTGTTTTGTTCTGTTTTCTTCTTTTTTGCTTTTTGCTTTTTTTTGTGATGGAGTCACACCTTGTCATCCAGTCTAGGGTGCACATGTGTGATTTTGGCCCACTGTAACTTTTATCTAATAGGTTGAAAGGATTCTTTTGCCTCAGTTTCCTGAGTAGCTTCGATTATATGTGCCTGCCAACAAGCCCGCCTACATTTCTTTTTTTTTTATTTTTAATAGAGACAGTGTGGCAGTCAGTTTCTATGGGTTGAAATGAAGGAGGTTGAATGCAAAAATGAAGACAAGGACAAAAAACATCTGTTTTAAAAGAGGAGTCAGTGGGCTCATTGCTTCTAGTGAGCAAAGGCCCTGAGCTTCTACAGGCCTTCATATTTATCAGGCAGAATCAACAGGGAGGAAAGGTAATTGTTGGTCAGCTGCTTGATTTATCACAGGCTCACATGATTACTTTCTTTATACTGCAGACTTCAGATTTTCATATATATAATGACAAGAAATACTGTGTTTGTGGCATGACTGCCCTCATTATTCCTTCTGTCACCAGACATGGTATTTCAGGTTACCACCATGCTGCTTTCATGAGAACAGATTGCTCGCTGCTCATAGACCCTCCAGTCATTTCTGAGTTGGTCACAACCCTCGTTCTTTTGGCCTCCAATATCTCCATTTTGTTTTTACATTAATTGAGTAAAGGTAATTGCAGGCTGTTCAGCTCTCAATTGCTGTTTGGTGGTCCAGGTACTTTTACAGACAATGAGCATAAAACAGAGTCATAATAACATTACCCTGATAATCACAAAAAAGACATTGAGGTGATGTTTGGTGGAGGTCCAAAGGTTAAAGCTCTCTAAACCTTGCTGGAATTCTGCCCAAGTTTTCAGAGATGGCTGAAATACTTGATTATTTCACGTTAATAAGTTAAATACTTAACTTATTCAAGTTAATAATTTTACTTTGTAAATCATTAATATTACTTTATGATTACATTATGATTACTTTGTAAATCATTAATATCAAAAGTAACATTGGATGTGAAAGCCCCCTGTAAATGGTCTTTTACAAGGTTCCATGGATGTTCACTTTGGTTTTTTTCCAAATTGGTTACACGAATATGAGCATGCTTAAAATGACAATGCAATTGTTTCTCCAACTACAAGATTGTTCATGTTTTCCTAGCCACAGAACTGTAGTCTTTAACATTGCTGCTTCTGTGTGTATCTCGGTGTTGTTTATTTTTAAGCATCCATGCCTGGTTGGCTATGCACATCCAATTTTCTACATATTGAGCAGTTTGAATGGAGCTGTACATTGCTACTAAGGACACCACAACAGAAATTATTAATGTTCCTAAGGAGACTTTCACAAAAATGTTCATGCCTAAGGCTCTACAAGCACATTAAGTAAGCTGAGTAAGAAAAAGGTTTACAAAATGGAAACCAGAGGTGGCCACCCAAGGCTCAGACAGATTTACAGGAATCCATAATCTGGGATTGCGACCTGGAATTAATAGGGTGGATATGCTGTATGTTTCTACTGTGCTGTGATTAAGGGAATAAAACAGTTGACAGGAATCACAAATCAATTGGGCATTGTTTAACTGGAGTTGGTCCATTTTGCTGCTAGAAAAACAAGTTTAAAAACACAAAATGTAAATTGAGTGGTACTATTTTCTACAAAGGTAACATTAGAACTGTGTTCAGCACAACTACTATAATTAGATAGAGTTCCAACACAAATGCTGCCATTCATAGAGTGGAGTGCTGCCTTCCCTATCAACATCTGAATTGGACGCTTCTTTCCTTGATAATGCCATTGAGGCAAATGTGAGCTAAATCCTGTTCCATGCCAAGTGAAGCTTGCTGCAGATTGGGATTGAATTCCAGCGCAATGTAGTGAAGAGATGCTGACCAGTGTCTGCGAAGTTTATGCCATGAGGTTGGATTCCCATCTCTCCCATCTAAATGACCACAGGAACACAGAAATTAATGTTTCCCATTAGCATGAACTTTTCTCTAGCTAGGGTGCAAAGACACTGGGTACAAAGAAGGGGATAAGAATTATCAAAGGGAGCCCATTCTGTATAATTAATATAATTTGAGGGATGGGGCTGGGAATTATTAGTAGCTACACAAGTAATGTTAATAGAGCTAAGGCCTAATAAGTACATAATTTTTCCATGGTAACTGAACCATACTTGGGATTAATTTGCAAGGCCACTGCAGTTGAGTGATTTACCCTGGGTGATGTATAAAGGAAGTCCCTCCAATGGAGCAGCACAATTGATAATCGTTGTTCTGAGATTCTAATTACTCTGTGTCATTGGGTGTTAGGGGTCCTGGTGCCCATCTTCCATGATCATGATAGATGTCAGGGGCAGTGTCACTCCAAATTTCACTCCATAATACTGGGGCATTGGGAACATATGCCCAGTATGTTTTTGTCTCTGCACAAGGAAAACCTACTGCCCAGGATGTTACAGGTAGCATTGGCATAAATGTGAAGTAAGGGGTGTTTGCCTGACCCTGTTGCTCCAGGAATTTCAGCTGACTCGTAGCTTGTAATGGAGGAGCTGGGTCCATAGTTGGGATCCATGGCTCTCTCCAGTCTCCCTTTACATGGTCACAAACACATTGAGGACACCCACACAGTTTATCCGTCTCCTGAAAAAACACGAGCATTCCCTCATCCTTACATCAGTAAGTCTACTGAGCCTTTCCATTGTCCTTAGGGGGATTTTCACGATATCCTTGGGTATTCTTACCTTTTTCCCTATAACATTTACTGATGTCATTCTGCCGTAGTCTTACTATCTGTACCAGGAGTCAAAAAATTTAAACTAAATAAGTAAAAAAAAAAAAAAAAGAAATTAAAGAAAAAGTAAATGTATTTTGTTTGAGGTGGTAACTTGTCTCCTATTTCCCCTTTCTGTTTTTTTTTTTTTTTTATCACGCATTGTAATATTCAATTTGCTTGCTCTATAATTCCTTGTCCTTGGGGGTTGTAAGGAATTCCTGTTTCATGAGTGATTGACCATAGCTGTAAAAATTTTAAAAAGCATGACTAAAATAAACGTGTCCATTTTCAGATTTTAATTGCATAGGAACCCCATATGAGCAAATGATGACAGACAATGTCATTGTACATAACCAGCTGTCTGACCTGGTTTGTATGTAGCATGCCTCATTTGAGAATAAGTGTCGATAGTCACATGAACAAAAGTGAGCTTGTCAATGGCAGCTATGTGAGTAACATCCACCTGTCAGATTTCACTTGAAGCTAAGTATCATGGGTCACAGACTTCCATGGGTGTGACTCCAGTGACATGCTGGCAAGTAGGACAGACTTGTACAGGATGCAGCCTGGCTGTTAGGGAAATGAAACATGCAAGTAAAGGCAGAGTTTTGATGCAGTAATACATGAGAAAGTTGAGCTTGTTGAAATGCAGAAGAAATCAATTTATTGGCTGTATTATCATGCAGAAATAGTGGTATAGGGAGTTGTGTGGGAGAGCAAATATGAGAAATATGAAAAGCAGCACAAGCGCAAACAGCTTTTTGAAGTCTTAGAAACAAGTTAAACAGCTCTGGTTCTAGGGTGCTTTTAATAGTGGCAGTCCCTATGCGACCGGCTACATTTACAACACAGGCTGAATCATAGAAAGTGTTACTAATAGATGAAGCAGTGAGCTCTAAAATCTGAATAACTGCCATTAGTTCCGAGCGTTGAGCTAAAACTCTGGGTTTTTTTATTGTATGAGCATGCTTAGTACCATAAGTAGCTGGGAGACATTTGGAAGAGCCATCAGTAAAATAGGTCTGGCTGCCTGAAATGGGCTTGTGAGGAGCAATCACAGGGAAGATGAAAGGTTGAACTTTTAAAATTTCAAAATTTTGTCTGATGGATAATGTTTATCTAACACACCTACACAATCTGAAAGAGCAACTTGCCACACAGTCAATATTTCCCATGCTGCAACCTGTTTTTGGGAATCCAATATTTTTCCTCATACTTTTAGACTGACTCTAAAAGGAGAAGAGTAATTTTGTCTGGACAGTATCTCTTAAGCATTTTTTATCTACCCCAGTATCTCTTAAGCATTTTTGATCTACCCCTACCCCTTGTTATAAATTGAGTAGTTAAAGAAAGATAAAGTTGCAGAGATTTTACTCTCTGATTGAATTTCCAAAAAAAAAAAAAGCCATTCTATTACATTTTCATATTTTTCTACGATCTGGCCTAAAACTCCTGTTGGAGAATGGGGTGTAGAAAAAATGAGGAGACCCAAAGGCTTTATTGGCTGTAGCTGGGGGGCACGTGTTTGCTGAAGAATCTGCACTACAAGCTGTAACTCAGCTTCAGCCTCCTTAGTAAGTTGCTGGAGCAATGGGTTTGTTTCCTAAGCCCATTGCTCCTCATGAAGAATCTCCATGGATGGTCTGAGTGTTTGAGTTGATGGGTAGCAATACCTAGGATTGGGCACAGCCAATTTATATCTCCTAATCGTTGTTGGAAATCATTGAAGGTTTGTAATCTCTCTGTACGGAGGACTACTTTCTGAGGTCGAACATTTGTTTCAGTAACAATAGTGCCTAAGTATTGGTATGGGGAGGTTGTTTCTACATTTTCATGAACTATTTTGAGATTTCCCCGTGTTTTGCTTCTCTCAAAATTTGGTGTAATAACTCTTCCATTGGAGCAGCCAAAAGAATTTCATCCATATAATGAATGATGTAGGCAGTAGGAAATATATTCTGAAGCTCCTTTAAGGACTGTCCTACAAAATGTTGGAATAGCATAGGACTAGTGAGCATGTATTGGGGCAAAACTTTGCTTATCCTTCTCATATAAGGGTATAGTAAGGAAATAATCTTTAAGGTCTACTACTATGAGAGGTGAGCCACTTGGAACGGCTTCCAGGAATGGCAGACCTTGCTGTAATGCACCATAGATTTAATCTGTTCATTAATATCTCTCAAATCATGAGGCAATTTGCTGACAAAACAGTCTATTTGTATATACTAAAATGTTGCTGAAAATTTACACTTGTGTTCATGCTACTTAAACTTTTAAATTGTCCGTGTGTGTATGTACACACATATATATACATAAACATGTATATGATATATGTATATATACATACCTCTATATACACATACCAGCATGTATAGGTATACTTACATAAGCTCTGGGTATTATATATGTTTGTATTACATACATATGTATATACACACATTCATATGTGTTTGTGTGTATATATATATGTACATATACACATATGTGTGTATATATGTATGTGCGTGTATCTACATATGCACATACACACATATGTATGTGTGTATATACATGTATGTAATACACATATAAGTAATACCCAGAATTTATGTATGTATATCTATACACTCTGGTATGTGCGTATAGATGGTAGGCGTATATGTATGTATATACATTTACATATACACATACACACATGTACGTATGTGTATGTATATTACACATGTGTATATATACACACACGTATACACACACATACATAAGTGTGTGTATATATAAGTATAGATGTATGCTCTGTCTATATATGGGTATATATATATACTCATATGTGTATATATGTATATATGTATGTAATATATGTATATATGTATGTGTATATATGTTTGTATATATATATAATTCTGAATTCCATACATATATATGTATAAAATTCCTTGTTTGTCTCCTAAGCCCATTCAACCCAAGAACTTCCAAGTATGTGGGAAGCCAAAGAGAGATTAGCAGTAGTTAGATTGAAGCAAGAGTCTTTAATAGAGTTTGAGTCTTTATAGTATCCCTGGCTTCCCTTACTATGGTCCTAGCAAAACATTGACATCCTCATAAATAAGATGGATTGACTTTGAAACTTAACATTCTATTCTTATTTAGATATAATATAGCTGGATGCAGAACTGTTGCCTCAAAAAATAAATAAAAATATTCCATTCCTTTCCTTCTTTTATAAATACATCAGCAATGAGGTTGTAATTTGTCTCTCAAGGGCAGCTTCTTTTTGACTGTTGAAAGTGGAGATTTTCTGCTTGTAGATGGGACATAGAGTCTTATAATTATTAGCGAAACATCAGAGGAAGAGAAAGTTGGAAACTAGACATTTTAGGCAAAGGGCTGACAAGGCTCTACACAGAGAAAAATCTTATCTTGCCAGGTGGTGATGTAGGATCTGAAATATTAGATGAAATCTCCTATTACAAACACTTTTCTGTCAAAAGTTAGAAAAGGAGGGTTAGGTTTGGATAAACTTTCCCTACACGATGCCTCTTAGATTAATAGGACAGTGAAGAAGGAGAAGCAAAAAATGAAGAACAAAGTATTCATTAGGGGTAAGTAACCTTTTTTTACAGTGTTCTAAATGTCTATCATTGTTTCCCAAACAGGTTTTTACCAAGTTATAATTTAGACTAAAACTTGAATTTCGTTTGTTTCCAAGGCGCCACCAAAACAGCAACATTTGAATAATATTCCTAATTACTAAAGCACCAACTGAATTCACCCAATAAGAATATATCTCCTGGTTGCAACATTGCATACAAAGAAGATTAAGAGACATGATTGTCATAAACAGAAAGTCGAGAAAACAAAATAAAAAATTCTGGAATTCCTGGTGCCAACACTCTGATGGACTGTCATTGATTGGCCTTAGTCCAGAATGCTTTAGATAACATTGAAGTGTAGCCTTGGCCAGAAACTTTCAATTTTCTCAAGATCGAGTCTATCTCTGCATGTATAAGCTGCTTTGTGAAGAAAAATGAGTTGGAACAGAGCCAACATTTTCAACAACTGAGGATGTTGGGGGATTGTCAAAATTCTCTCTATCCAGCCTCTCACCTGAGTCTTATAAGGCTGGAAGTCATCCTACTGACTTGAACTGGCTGACACTGGCTCAGTGTTGTTTGCTCTTGAGTACAAAAAGGATAAATAAACTTAGGACAAAATCCTCAGAAATAAAAGTAAAGCAAAGAATTTGAAGAAGTGCTCCTATAGTTGTACTCAGTATTCTAATATATTGCTTTCTCAAAACATGTATCAAATATATATAAGTTGAAAATGGGACTTTGGCCTGTTTTCCAACTTTTCTTTTTTTTTTTTTTGTACTGGTTTCCTTCTTTGCCTGGCTATATTAAACATGCTGTTTGTCTCTGAATCTCTGTTCCCTGTGTGGCTTCCTGTTGCTCAGCAGTACTGAAGATTTGGCTTAGGAATGACAACATGCGGCCATGCAAAATCAAAATTCAGGTAAGACTTTGGAAAGCCTCTCTCTATTCATCCGGGTTATCATAATGCTTTTCTAGGTACCAATCTATCTGTTTAAAGTCTTGGAATAAAAAGAGAATCAGAAATTTAGAGGCAACAGGTTTTTTGGTCATTTTCTTTAGGGGTAGCAGTTTAATGGAGGGTTGGTTGGGAGAATTGAAGAAGCTGAGGATGAAAAAATGACTAGAGGAGTCTCTGGATAGGGGACACAAGAAAAGCTGGAACATCTGGAAGTTTCTTCTGAGGGTTTCCTGGTGGTTTGCTTCTCTGATTTTTAAGAATTTTTCACTATAGACAAGTCTGCTGTGCTAAGAAGGCATGGTCAAAATTAGTGTTTACAAATATCTTGGTTGTTTGCAGGACAAATAAATCTGGCATATATGGTATCACGGATAATTTGCCTTCTCAATTGCAGAAAATATCTAGATGTTGGATAGTATTGAGAGAGAAAAGTTAAGTAGATAGGAAGGATTCTTTCTAAAACTACTTTAAGCAAAGAGACAGACTGAAATATCAGTCTTCATGCAGATTTAGAAAAAAAAGTCTGCACAAACCTGCAGTCCACTCATATAAAGGAACAAAGCCTTATAAATAAACCCTTTTGTATTTTTTTGGCCTAAAACATGCCTACAGATTATCTGCTAAAGAAGAAGAATATTCTGCATAAAAACACTTCATTTCCAGAAAATAGTCTCTATTTCTTTTACCCAGCGGTCTTCAGTGTGTTCCGGTGAAGACTTTTGCAGTCATGTGGATGCATCACTATATATATCAGTCTGCTACTTTGAGGTATCATCAGACTTTTTTTTTTCTTCACTGAATTGAATACTTAACAGAGAAAAATGACTGTTCACAGAAAAGGTAGGAGACGGATGTGTTTCTCACTATGAGGCAGGTTCTGATGTTTTTATGAATTAAGAAAAGAGTGTGCTTACTAGTCTTGAAAAAGTACTAGTTGACTTGCCTCAGAACCTTGACCCAGGACTGAAAAGTAGTTGAAGGAAAAATGTGTAGTGGGTCAGCTCACAGTGGAAAGCATATCCAGAAAAAAGAAGAAGAAGAAAAGTGCTCATTGAAGCACACTGAAGCCCCCTGTGTGAAAGAAATAGAGACTATTTTCTGGAAGTATGTCCTTTATTTAAGAAGAAAAATATTTTTATGCAGAATATTCTTCTTTTATCAGATTATCTTTTGGCATGTTTTAGATAACAAAAAAATGCAAAAAAATGTTTATTTGTTAGGCTTTGTTCCTTTATATGAGTGGACTGCGGGTTTGTGCAGGTGTTTTAAAGATCTGCTACAGCCTGGTATTTTAGCCTGTTTCTTTGTTCAAATTAGTTTTAGCAAGAATCCATCCTATCTAACTAACTTTTCTCTCTCAATACATCTAACATCTAGATATTTTCCGTAAGTGGGAAGGCAAATTATCTGAGGTATTTTCTTTGTCTTGCAAACAACCCAGATATTTGTAAGTTGACCATGCCTTCTTAGCATATCAGACTTGTCCATAGTGAACAATTCTCAAAAGTCAGAGAAACAAATCCCCAGGGAACCCTCAGAAGAAACTTCCAGATGTTCCCGTTTTTCTTGGTCCCCTATCCAGAGACTCCTCTAGTCACTTTATCATCCTCATCTTCTTCAATTCTCCCAAGCAACCCTCCATTAAACAGTTATCCCTAAAGAAAATGCCCAATAAACTTGGTGCTTCTGAATTGCTGGTTCTCTTTTTATTATAAGACATTTAACAGATAGATTGGGACTCAGAAAAATATTCTGATAACCCAGATAAATACAGGCAGGCTTTCCAAAATGTTACCCAAGTGTTTGGTTTTACATAGTAAAATGTTATGTCATTCCTAAGCCAAATCTTAAGTACTGGTGAGAAACAGGAAGCCACACAGGGAATAGAGAGTTTCAAAGAGAAACAGCATGTTTAATATAGGCAGGCAAAGAAGAAATCCTGTCCAAAAAAAAAAAATATGGGAAAAGAGACATTAACCCCATTTCCAATAAGAAGGGAGACATTGCGCCTTAAAAACCATAACTAAAGACCTGCTGATTTTATGGATGAGTGGAAACAAAACAACTTTTTAATATGCATGTTAAAAAGCTTTCAAGAAATTGAAATCAAACTTCTTAATTAATCTAAACTGGCCATATTGAAATAAAAACCCAATCAAAATATTTCAGGCTTTATGAAAATTCTGAGAGAGGATTCTGTGGATTTTGTGAAACAATCTTCTCTATGTCTTGATTTATATAAAGTACAGGTAACCTTAATAGGCAAGTTTATTACTCAAACTTTAAATCAGAAGATAACTACAAAAGCAGACTATGGTACAAGATACTACTGTAGAAAAATTGTGGGTGGTATTCTTGGTCTTTTATAGCAGGGCCCACAAAGAGGCACAGGAAAGGAGGAAAAAGCAAGAGATAGAGAAAGGCATTAGTGACTGAATTTCAGATTTACAAAATCCAGGAGATTTGATCTGTACCTTCTAACTGCTGAAAGTTTGGCAAGCCAGGACTCTTCAGGAAGAACTGCAGAGAAAACAAAACAATGCCACCTCAACCCTGTGTCCAGCCAGTGGTGGTGACCACTGGAAGGTGCAGTGCTTACAGAGACATAGTTTTTATTCCAGGGACAGATTTTAGATGATCAAGTAAGACTTATGCATCCCAGGGCTCAATTCAGGCTTGAACTGTAGTCTCACCAATGCACCACATGTATCAAATTCTCACTGTGTGACATCACAAAGAGTTATTTATCTCGGGTCCAAAAACTTGAGGAAGGAGCAAAGAAAGTGAAGTTAGAACTGAAGTTTAAGAAGGAAATTAAGATAGCTGTCCACAGTGGAAACCCAAATTGGTTCTCCAGTGTGACTCTGGTGTTTGGGGTCCTCAGGTACTGTGAAATGGAAGAATGTGATGACTGATCTTGGAAAAAGCCTTACTCAGTTTGGCTTTGGATTTTGCTTGGGACCAAATAAGTGCTGATGTGAAAGCTTGGCCTGCGACTTCTCCTCGTGACTAATCAGAGGCTGACATGATGATTTATACCGGTTCAGGTTATATTCCAAAGCGTGTCCAGAAAAGTGCCCACTAAAACTTATTGTCATGCACCGAGTACTTTCCTCACCCCACAAAAGCAATTATTTTTGGAAGTTCATTGCTTATTAAAAAACGAGGGTATTTCCTTGTTGTTCTTGTTTTTTAATCCGTATGTTTGTGAGTATATCTTTGTGAACAAAGAACAAAGATCTGTCTATGTTGGACTGTGTTTCTTCATGTGAGTGTACTGAAGGTTTGCGCACATTAACTAATATGTGTCTGTAGCCTATTTTCTGGTAAGCTGGATCTTTCTTCCTACAAGTTACACCAAGGGCCCCCCTACTACCTAACTTTTCTCTGCTGTTGGGGAAACACAAACCCTACTACCTAACTAACTGCTGTTAGACAGAATTGATCTTTCTAGCTACTTCCTGCTAGGAAGCGGGGTTGTGCAATTAAACACAACAGCTGCAGCTCTGCCTGAGGTCAGGATAAGGTTTCACAGAAACACAGTGTTTTCATAAGTGATTTCATTTGCGGTACCATTTGGAGTTTGCTTTCCTCTGTGTGAGAAGAAAAATTTGGGTTATCACAATATATGTTTTAAAATGAGATGAGCTGAGGAAATAAACAGCTTAAAAATTCTGAGGCTGCTGACATGCCCTAAAAACTGAGGGCTGTAGTTATGCCAGAGAAGTTCTGGATGCATAGGGCTTGGCTTTGCTTAGCTTCCTTAGTCTTATCCCCACAAAGCCAAACATGCTTTAACTATGAGTCCACAGTATACTTTCATTACCTAGCACAGTCGTAGAATAATTGCCCAGAAGAAAGTATTGTTACATACTTTACTATGTTAATCTTTTTTATGTTTTCTACTTAGCTGTAGCTGGAGATTTCCGACTGGCTCACAGAAATTAACAGGGATGGTCTAAAATACAGACAAATTTTAAAGACAACTAATGAGACTAGAAGATAATGGCCAATGTAAGATTTGAAACAAATATTTCTCTTTTCCTTGTTCATTTCTGTAAAAAAAAAAAAAAAAAAAAAAAAAGGCCTGAGCTGATGGCAAAATAGTCTACAATTTAATAGTTAAAATAATCATTGGCACAAACTCTGGGCCAAATATTTGTTCTTAAATAGGCTTTCTACATTGGCTTTGATAAAACTCTTCTTCATGAGGAACCTATGATAAGACCTCTTAAATCTAAGCACACCCATGGGTTTTACTTCCAAACACTTATGTGTTGCAGGAAGTTAGGGACTCCAAACAGAGGGTCCTACTGAAGCTGTGGCAGAAGAACGTAAATTGTGAAGATTTCATGGATATGTATTAGTTCCCCAAATTAATAATCTTATAATTTTCTATGCCTGACTTTACTTTAATCTCTTAATCCTGTCATCTTCATAAGGTGAAGATGTCTGTCACCTCAGGTCTCTGTGATGATTGTGTTAACTGGTCAAATTGTTTGTAAAGCACGTGTGTTTGAACAATATGAAATCTTGGCACCTTGAAAAAGGAACAGGGTAACAGTGATGTTCAGGGAACATTGGAGGTAGCCATTAGGTCTGACTCATTGGGATCCAGGAGGACAGAGCCATATTTCTCTTATTGCTGAAAACAGGTAAGAGAAATATCACTGAATTCATTCCCCAGTAAGGAATATTAATAATTAGCAGCCCTGGGAATAGAATGCATTCTCAGGGGGAAGCCTCTAAAATGGCCACTCTAGGGGTGTCTGCCTCATTCAGTTGCAGGTAAGGGACGAAATACACCCTGGCCTCCTGTAGCACCCCCAGGATTACTAGGATTAGGGAATTCCAGCCTGGGTAATTCTAGTAAGACCAGTTCTTTGTTCTGGAACCCTGTTAAGATGTTTATCAATGACACCGCATGCACAGCAGGACATGGAACTTCATTAGTAATTCTAGGTTTGCGCTGACATTGTGATTTTCCCTGACTTTCTGCCTTGTGATCTTTTATTGCCCTATAAAGCATATGATCACTGTATCCCACGCCCTATTCATACACTCCCTCCCCTTTGAAAATTGCTAATAAAACTTGTGGTTTTGTGGCTTAGGGGGCATCATGGAATCTGCTGACATGTGATGTCTTCCCCAGACAGACAGCTTTGAAATTTCTCTTTTTATGTAACCTATCCTTTTATTTCTCAGACTGGCTGACATTTAGGGAAAATAGAAAAGACCCGAAGTTGAAATATCAGAGGCTGGTTCCCACAATACCTGTGAGTTGGTTAAACTTTTTTTCTTGAAGTCCAAGCAAATGGAAATTCTGGGCATGTTAAAAAATGACCTTCTTTGATATTTGGGTTTTCATAAAGACTGTTGCAGGGTCTAAGAAGGCCTTTGTTTTATAGCTTATTTATAATGACTTCTAGCCCTTTTCTAACTTTGGTTTGGGAAATAACGCTTCTGGCCAGAAAAAATAGTGCAATCCTTAAGGTAAATACAGATGCATACAGTGGTTTTAGCCCAGTAACATTTCTCTCGACATCCCATGCTTCTTAGTTAATATTAGTTTCCAGTTAGTGGAGACAAAGAGTTTGTCCTGCAGCTATTCATATGGAGGCTTCTCTATAGGACAAAATATCTCTACCTAGTAATAAAGTGGGACTTTCAGGAATTATTAAATTGGTATGACTAAATAGAAGGTTGCTTCAACTCTAACTAATGTGCTGAGAAAATATTCTATAAAGGACTTTTGTTGACACATCCATCATTGTCACATTAGGGGAGGACAGAAAGCCTAGATTGAAAAGCAGAGCAAAGACACTTGCTCCAATTTCCACAGGGAAGTCTACTTTCCTCCCTTCCACCTTCAGAATCACCCAAGGATTTTGAAGAGTTTGGAATCCAAAGAGTATGGCAGCTGTTGGAGCTGGGGAATTGATCTCCAGGAACTATCAGTCTTGCTGGACCATTTGTGAGACTGGTCCTGGACTTAGTGGTGTATGCTTCATTAATCCGCACACCCTTCAGTGGTCACCACCACTGGTTGGATAGGGTTGAGGTGGCTTTCTATTGTTTGCTCAGCTTTCCTTGGGAAAGTGTCCAGTCTTGCCACACTGTTAGTTGTTAGCAGGTGCCACTCAGGGACTTGGAATATTACAAAACTGTATTGCGTTAGCTAGAGTCTCTGTTCTTCTCTTGCCTTTACTCTTCTTCTTTTATGCCTCCTCATGTTTCCTATTGTAAAATCTGAAGTACCCACATTCAGGAGGTTCTTTACAGTGTTACTGAGATGAGAAAGCTATCTTGTGTTATGGAGGCAGCAAGGAAAGTGTCCCTGGAAAACCACCAGTCTGCAGGTTCATTTCTCATTTACACGTAACACATAAGCAGCCTTAAAAAATCAGTCTGCAGACACCAATAAGATAACTAACACAGAGGGTTGTATCTCAAGATCCATATTGTCACAGACAAAAGAACCTTCAGTCCATTCAAATAAAAATCTTGTGCAAAACTCTGGCTCACTGTGATAAGAGAACCAGCCATGGCACAAAAATACCTTTGTCTTTTGTGTAATCAATTGGCGCCCATGAAGTAGTTTCTTGTCCATTTTTTGGCATAAGCACAGTGGGTCCTGGTGGATTCTGGTTGGCACATTGGTTTCTTCTTAGACTGTGATCCCAGCCTTTATAAATTACTGTTTTAGTTCCTGATTAAGCCTGGGTGAAATTCTTGAGCCAAGCATCTACATCAGCTCCTGATAGGTCATGGGATGAGCTGAGCAGCAGCTGTAAATGATGACTACACCTCCTGATTATTTCTAGACAAGTTTCTTGGGTTAAGCTTTCTAATTATTCTCAGGCCAATACCCTGAGCCAAGCTGAATCACATGGTCTTCAAAGCAGCCCACTGACTAAAAACATTTCTTTCTCTTGCTAGTTTGTAATAACCCTGAATCCCAACCTCATAGTGGGAAACACCATTTGAGTATTTCTTTTGATTGGCAGACAGCTTTATTCTTGTGCTTTTTTTTCCCCTTAATCTCAACTTTGTTTCTCAGCTTCTTATTCTTTTTTTTAATTAAGGCAAAGATCTTTGGGTATAACCACAGACAAAGGGACACTGTTACAACTTGGTGCATTGGTGAGACTACACAAATGTTGCTTCATGGTCTGGGAAGGAAATAATTCATCACAATAGTAAAAATAGCATTTAAACTTCCAAATTAATTTCAAAAATATCTTGTTTGTTTCAAGACTTTTTTTCATGAAGAGCCTGCAATCACATGAGATTTAGAAGAGATCTTAAGTACACTGAAAGTTTCAGCTTGAGGCTACATCTCAGTGTTACCTGATAACCATTAGACTAATTCTGGTCTGTGACAACTCATCAAGCCATTAACACAAGGAATTCCCATTTTTATCTATTGAATTTACAATTTTTCTTTTCAAAGCTATAATGTCTTTCATATTTTTTTCTATGCAGTGTTGTGGGTGTTTTTACAGCCTAGGTATACAGGATTGCTTAACAGGTGCCTTGTCTTAGCAATTAGTAGTGTAATTTAAAAAAGTTTGTTTTTGTGATTTTTGTGAAACAAGGGGAATTCAAGATTTCACTATAAATTGTTACCTATAAAGGGCCTTTTTGTCCCCCAACAATAGATAATCATGGCACTGTATGGGAGGGATTTGCCTGCAGTAAGTACTCTTTCCTTTATTTGGAATTTTTTTAAAAGATATTATTTTCCTTCACATTAAAGTTACATCATGAGACAAGTTAATTTTTGCCTGTTGGGAGGAATTTAGTGGAATCAACCAATCTAACCCAAAACCTCTCTAAATTTTGAATAAAAATAATTTTGTATAAGAATTTTTAACCTGGCATTTCTAACCTTACATGACTCTGTAGTGAAATGAGATTTATTTTCTACCTGGATCCTTGTCAATCCGTTGTCCAAAACTTACAGTTTTGAAATTCTTTTCCCATTTACATCCTGCCATCACTGATTACCTCCATGTCATATCTTTAAACAGGCAACCCCCACTATTAATTTTTGGGAGAAAAACAATGTCAAAGAGCAGATTTTAGCCTCTTTGTTTGCCACATCTAATGAAGGGCCATTCAGCCATCCAGTTTCTACAGTTTTGAGCCACGTGTTCTGCATTGCAATAATATTGGATTTAAAATGTTTGAAAGTCAATCTGTCTCATTCTCTGAGATTCTGATGTTTCACTGGGAACATAGTTAGGAAGGCCAAATTTAGTATGAAGATGCTTCCACTATTGAAATGTCTAGCACAAATTTTACTACTACATAACATTTGCAAGGCCTCTGGGGTAACTTTGAAGCCTTTGGGGTTCAGTGGGCCTAGGACAAAAGCAGGGCAGAAAGTTACAGACTTTCACAGGTGAGTGTGGCTAGTGCTTCTGACTAGCTCCTCCAGATTTATGTGTAAAGGCTATGCTTTCATTTCTAAGCAGCACCTAATATCGTTTTGGGGGCACAGAGTAGACAAAGGAAAAAGGTGAAAAAGCATACCCTAACACTTTCTATTTATACTGGGTAACACCAAAAGGAGGAAGTCATCTGAATGACACCTTGTTTAGCCTCAGTTTCTAGATGGCAACAAAGCATCTGTAGGCTGCACTCCCCTTGAGTGCACTTGGAAGCACTGGGACTCCATTGACCCTGAGTTTCTAAATTTATAAACAATAATAATAATACTCAACTGGCAACAAGGTGGCCATATGGCCATGTACCTGATAGGAAGACAGGCCTTCTCAAAGAAGCATAATTTCAATCATATCCAACATCTAGGTCTTTTTGGTCTTCAAAAAAAACCCTAGATTTTGTAAACATTGTAAAATTACCCATACACCTTTGGGAACCATACAAGGTAAGTCTATAGTACATAATTTTCCAAAGTCAAAGAGACAAATCTCTAGAGAATGGTCAAACACAATTTCTAAGTGCCCTATCTGACTCCTTTAACTGAGGCTTAGAATAGTTGTATAAAAACACCTCTTGTTGTGCAAGCCCAGGAAACCTCCAACTTTACTGTTGCCCCTAGAACAAATGCACAGTGAATATGGTTCTACTAAGGTTTAAATTAATGGGTGCAGCACACCAGCATGGCACATGTATACATATGTAACTAACCTACACATTGTGCACATGTACCCTAAGACTTAAAGTATAATAATCATAAAATAAAAAGAAAAAAGTAAATTTCCTTCTCATTGCAGTAAACTTATACACATAAATCTGGACTTAAGACAGTTCATTGATGAACCTGATAGATGAACACATGCTTCCAACATTTCAACCAACTGTTTCATCTTATATGAAGAAATGCAGTGCGACTTTTAAACCACACTTTAACTCCTGCTGAAAAACAGGCAGCACTACAGACAGCAGAGGAATTTGAAGTTGAATAACTGACACCCGGTAGTCAGTCAAAAAATAAACAGAAGTGAAGGATGAAAATGGATTAAAAAAAGACACAATTATTATTTCCAATAGAAACAAAAACAGTGCTGTTTGAAAACCCCAAATGAAGCCTTAGTAAACCTACAGAAGAATAGAAAAGAAAACGCTTTCTACTCTGCATATTAGCAGGCTTCGAAAGAACCAGAACAAAACTTCTTAATTACTCTGAACTGTCCTTGTTGAATTCACAAACTAGAAAAAATCTCACAGGTTCTTTGGAATGGTTGAGAGAGCCTTTTGAAAAATATACATCTCAGTCTCTTAATTCAATCAAGGGATACACAATTTTAAAATACTAATTTATTTTTAGCCATCCTCTAATATCAGAACAAAACTACAGAAGCAGGCTGTGGGATCAGATAGCACTTTGGAAAACTTTCTGGGGTGGCATTTTTGATCTTTTAAAACAAGAACTGGAAAGAGAAGTCCTAGAAAGTAGAAGGGAGTCACCAGAGAATGAAAAAGGCATTACTGGCCACTTCACAAAACTACAAGATCCAGAATCTCCAAGATGCACATGCTGATTTCTAGTAGTGTGACAAGGTAGGGCATTTTCAAATGAATTGCCCAGGCAGGAAAAGAATATATCTCAACTTGGTCCAGCTTGTGGGAGAGACCAGTGAAAGTAAAAGGGTTCCAGAGACATAGGTCACCAGGTCCAGTGTGTATTTCCCAGATTGTTCAGCAGGAATAATCGTTCCCCGGCTCTACCAGCAATTGTGATCTACAGGATTCAAGTAATACAGGAGGTAAAATGGAAATTAAACAACAACAACAACAACAGCTTTCAGTCCGTTGAGATAAAATCTTGTACAAGCCTCCCACTCATTCAGGTGGGGAACCAATGCCTGGCATAGGCATGCTGTTTCTGTATACTCAGAGGGCTTTCAGAAAATGAAGATTTTTTTTTCTTTCTTTTCTTTTCTTTTTTTTTTTTTTTTGTGGGCATAAACCCAGTGGGATCTAGTGGGTACTGGCTGAGATATTTCTTTTTGTTTTTGACTGGTTGCTCAACCCATATGAATCATCTCTTCAGTACCTGATTGGTCCTGAGCCAGCATCCCAGGATAAGTTTTAATTTAGGTCCTGTGTCAG
This sequence comes from Pongo abelii, assembly GCF_028885655.2. Taxonomy (NCBI): domain Eukaryota; kingdom Metazoa; phylum Chordata; class Mammalia; order Primates; family Hominidae; genus Pongo; species Pongo abelii. The sequence continues at coordinate 47,744,840 of NC_072009.2, read as the reverse complement.
ACTAAGCAGTCTTTGCAAATTATCACTTCAGACAGCTCCCAGGAAAAGTGACTGAGTTAACTCTCTAATAGGTCCTGGGCCTGGGCAAAGCTAAGTCACAGATTCTCCAAGACAGCTTGCAAACTAAGTATATGTCTTTATTTTTTAGGCCATATAATCCTTAACCCCCAGTGGACATGTTATTCAAGCTTCTATCTGTGTTGGCAGAGAGCTTTTTTTGTCACTCATTTAAACCTTTGCTCCAAACAGTTTCCTGTGTCTACACTCCTTAATCTTCTTAAATGTAAAAGAAAAGACTCTTAGTGTTATCTCAAATGAAAGAAAGGCTGTTACATCTTGGTGCATTGTTAAAACAACAATATTGTCTGACCTATGACATATTTTTGCAGCTTTCTTTTGATGTCAGGGTCTGCTTGGGTAATCAACTTTTCTTGTAAGATTAACTTTATCTTAACTCAATAGGGAGATAGGAACATGTGTTTCACTAGAGCCTCTCTCAGGATTTTAAAAAAGGCTCTATAATTTTTATGTGGTTTTAACCTATTATGAGAGAGTAATTATGAAGTTTTGTCCTCTTCAATTATAAGCCTTCCAGTAGGTTCACTGATATTTTTCACTCCACTATAGGATCAATAAGATTCCAATTCAGTTTTCAGAACTCCATCCTTTCCTGGTTTGAATAAGAATTCTGTTATCAGTTCAACTTTTTTTTCCTTTCACCCTCCCTTTTTCATGATTTATGAAAACATGTGGTTCATCCATGAGTAACTCTGCTCTCTGTAAAGCTGCCTGCTTGAGGGCAACCGTTAGGGTTTGGTTTAGGAGTAATGTATCATCTATTCAGGTATGATTAAGCATTTGAGTTAGATTTTGAAATATCTCTCTATATCCACCAGGTTCATCACAGAACATTTGCTTACGTTTTTCATTCTTTTGTCTAAGTCCCTGCAATGAGAAGAAAACTTCTACTATATCAGTGTCACATCTAGGGAGTATTTTCTGCAGGGGCAACAGTTAGGTTGGGGTTTCTTTAGTGGCACAACAAGACAAGCTGATGAGATGGCTATTGGAGGTTGTAAATGAGGGTGGCAGGTATGGCATTTAGAAGATAGATTTGAGTGTTCTTCAGGGGTGTGTCTCTGACTTTAATGAATTGTCTCCTTGAATCCTGCATGTTATGACTGCCAAGAGGGCAGAGTCTGCTTTACAATGCTTAGAAAGATCTGGGTTGTCTCCCGAATCAAAGTAAGTTTGTACAAAAAAAAAAAAAATCCGACTATTTTCTTTGCCATCTGAAGAAAAGATGCACCTGCTGAATAGTACTAAAATGAACACTTCCCTCAGAAAGCTAGGCATGTCTGTCCTGGAGCTGGTAGGGCTGTCATGACCTTGAGCAATAAATACAAAAATAAGCCACATTCTTTTTTCAGATTCTCACAGTCAATGAAATTTCTGTGTTTCAGAATGTAATCTAGAGAGGTGCACATGGCAGAGACTTTGTGAAGTTTCTAAATAAATATAGAAAAAAATCTTCATATTCTCTTTTTCCCCCTTTTGAAGTAGCCCTGACTGAATAAAAAGATAGGACATTCCTTGTTTTTGCATTCCTCTTGTCTTTTCTGAGTCTGTTGACTGACATAGTGCCCCCATGGATGTAAGCTAAAGCTTCACCCACAGTTCCAGAGGAGCTAGACAACCAGACAAGTAATGTTCACCTACACAGGCTTTAGCTCCCCACTGGTGACTCTGTTGATTTCTTAAGCCTACTCAACCCAGAAGGTGGCCAAAGTAACTTGGGAACCTAAAAAACGATTATATATTCATTGGATTCTAGCAAGACACTTTTATAGGGAAAGAATTTTAATACTATTTGTGACTTCCCTTGCTATGGCCTAGAAAAAATATTGAAATTGCAGGAAATAAGATCGATTGATCTTGAAACATAAAATTCTTTGTTAGTTCAAATGTCAGTGTTGCTGGAGGAAGTAGGTGTGGCTCAAAACAAGTAAAGATTGTATGCCTGGCTTTCATAAGGCACACTTAGCTAAAATATGTCTCTCAAGGGCACCTTCCTTCTGATTATTGAAAGTGAATTTCTTTCTGTTTACTGATAAGAAAATTTATTTCTTTGAAATAAGAAAAGTTTCAAAAAGAAAATTTCTTTCTGTTTACTGATAGGGCACAGAGTCTTATTACTGTTAGAGAGATATAGGAAAGAGAGGAGTTAAAAATCCAAGGGTTTTGTGCAAAGTACTGACAAGGCTTCCCCACAGAGAAAAACCGTATATCACTAGGTTGTATTTTAAGATGTAAAATATTCCATGAAAATACTGAATCCCAGGTTTATACAGACAAAAGTTAGAAAAGGAAGGTTAACTTTCTATCGCATTTCCCCACAGTATGTTTCTCTGCAGAAAAGGGATGTGTCTCACAAAGAAACTGTTTAGATATATATGGTTGTGCTAAGCTTTTTAAAGAGAAATAACAGGCCAAAAAGAGAAATTTTATTTGAATGAATGCCATTCTCTACATTGTCATGGATATCTATCATCCGTGGACAAAAATATGCTTATCAAATAAAAATTTTCAGACCACAATTTTGGATTCTTCCTCTTTTGAAGAAAAAAAATCACAAAATAGCAACTCTTTGAATTATATTTCTAACGACTGACTTTTACCAGTAAGTTTATATCTCCAGGTCACAACATTGCAACAAAGAAGAAACAGGAGGGACATTAGCCACACAATGACAAAAAATAAATAAATAAAATGCCACAGAAAAGCCTGGAATTTTTGGAGCCAACACTCTGATGGCTGTCAGAAACTGTAGTTAGTTTGGAGGCCTTCACATAACCTCGTGGTATAGTCTTAACCGGAAATCTTCAATTAACTTAGGTGTCCTTTCAGTCCTACATGACAGCTGGATCCTCTGTGAAAGAAAACAGTTGCAATAGAGGTAACATTTTCAACAGCAGAGGGTGAAAGGAGACTGCGAATGTCTCCCAGCATCTCTTTCTCCTAAGCTTTGTAAGAATGACAGGCAATCAATCAGATTTTACCTGGCACTGGCCCAGAGCTTTGTTTGCTCTTCAGATATTAAAACTAGATAAAAAAACAAATAACAAAAACAAATAAAAACTGAGAACAAGCTGCAGATATGAATGCAAATAGAGGACAAGCTGTAGATATGAATGTAAATCGTTTGGAATTGCTCTCCTACACACTTTTTTTTTTTAATGGATTTTCACTCCATCCCTTAAGCTGGAGTGCAGTTGTGTGAACCTGGCTTGCAAGCTCCATCTCTGGGGTTTATGCCATTCTCCTGCCTTAGCCTACCAAGTAGCTGTCACTACAGGTGCCCACCACCACACCTGGCTAATCTTTTTATTTTTAGTAGACTTCATGGGGGCTTCACCATGTTAGCCAGGATGATCTCGATCTCGATGTCTTCATGACCTGCCCGCATTGGCCACCCAAAGTGCTGCGATAACAGTCATGAGCCACCGTGCCCAGCCACTACTGAACTTTTTAGTTAAAGCCTTTCCCAGTCCATGAACCAAAAGCAAACCTTGCTGTCCCCCAGTGAACCACAATCTATCAGTCTCTCATTTTTAGATGACACACACATGTTTTTAATCTCAAGAAAATTAAAAATTATGAATGCAAAATATGAGATGATAGTAAATGTTCAATATGTAAACTTCTGGTGGAGAAGAGTCAGTTATCCACTTTGAGAAAGAGTCTGATATTTTTATGGACTCAGAAGAAAGAAAATATACCAACTAGTTTTGAAGAAAGCACTACTCATCTTTTCTGAGTCCTTGTGCCTGGAACAATTAATAGCTGATGTAATGACTTAGCTTGGCTTAGCAACTTGGCCTTGAGCCACACAAGAGCTAAAGTGAAAGCATGACCCAGGATCTTGGCCTGGGAGCAGAGGCTAAAATGATAATTTACAGAAATTTAGGTCAGAGTCTGAAGCATGTTTATTAATATAAGGTGCCCTTTGTAACACTGGAGTCCAATGAGTACATGTCCTAAAAAAGAGAAAACTATTTCCTGGAAGCACTCTGGTTACACAAAAGGCACAACATTTTAATGCAGTGTCTTGTTTTTTTATCTGAGTAGCTGTGGGCATGTCTTAAGCATACACACAAAAAACGTTGGGCTTTTTAAAAAAATTGATTTGATTGGGCCACAGGATTGTACAGGATTCTTAAATTTGTGTCTGCAGCCTGATATTACAGGCTGTTTCTCTGCTTGCAGAAATTTGACCAACAATCCACCACAACTATGTAGCTCTTCCTTGTCAATACTATTGAAGACCTAGATAGTTTCTGAGGGTCGACGGCACATTGCTAGAAGTCTTCTATGTGCAAGGCTTTTTGCCCTGTGAAACAACCCACATCTTTGTAAATATTGTAAAATTGTTCATGTCTTCTTAGTCATATCAGAAAAGCCCATAAGAAACAACTCCCAAACGTAAGACAAACATTCTCCCTAGAAACAATCAAAACAAAATTTTGTTACCCCAGGTTTTCTCATCTTCTTGATGTAAAGAATCTTTAGTCACATCATCATGAGCTTTTCCAGTTTTTACATCCAACCCTCCACGTTCTTTACTACCCTTATAGGAAATGCCCAATGAATGAGGTTCCAGTAAAGTGCAAGTTTCTTTTTCATTACAGTGCCTTAAACAAATAAACTAAGACCTGGGGAGGTTTTTTGATATATCAATAAATATATAGAGGCTTTCTAATATCTAGCCCTTTTTTTAGTCTTAAATGGGAAGACGTTATGTTATTGCTAAGCCAAAATTTACTGCTTCTGAGAAATAGCCCTACATACGACACAAAGATGATGGGACACAACACATTTGTTCTATAGCTTGTCATAATAAATGAAAAGAAGTCAAAGAGAGAAAGAGTGAAGAACAGACAAGATTCTAATTTCCAGTGGAAAGACAGACAGAGACCTTTGAACACCCTAATTTAAGCCATAGTGATCTCATAGATAAGAAGAAAAAAGAAAAAGAAAAAAAGAAAGGAAAAAAAAGGAAAGCAGGACATTGGCCCTTTAGATACCCCAGATTTAAACCTTTCCCAAACCAGGGCTGGGATGACGTCTTTGGGTCTTTGCATTTTCTAGCATTTCTTCTTTTCTGGATGCCACTTCATTCTTCAGTGTCTGCAGAAGAGAAAGCTTGTGGTATGCCTGATTCATTTAAAGATTTGCCAGGAACTGTCACCTGTACCAGTACCTGACATGCAAAGCTGTGTGCAGTGGCTGGACTCAACCAACACTCACTCATGCATCTGCCTCCATTCTGTGTCTGGTGCATACATAGCAAAATGAAACCTAAGCCCATAGTTTGAGCTGAGTGCAGCCTGTAAGATGGGTATGTAAAATTAGATAAGCAGGCTCAAGGGAAACTTTTACAAATGTGCCATCATGCACAGAGATTGTTGGCTGGTGAAGCGACGTCATAGAGATCTTGTGACCAAGATGACATTCATCACCAGTGGGCAGTGGATTATTCAATTATGCCTATGTAATGGAACCTCGCTAAAAACCAACAAGACTGTTGGGAACCAAGATGGCTGAATAGGAAGAGCTCCGGTCTACAGCTCACAGCGCGAACTACACAGAAGACGGGTGATTTCTGCATTTCCATCTGAGGTACTGTGTTCATCTCCCTAGGGAGTGCCAGAGAGTGGGTGCAGGTCAGTGGTTGCACGCACTGCGTGCGAGGTGAAGAAGGGTGAGGCATTGCCTTACACGGGAAGCACAAGGGGTCAGGGAATTCCATTTCCTAGTCAAAGAAAGCGGTGACAGACGGCACCTGGAAAATCAGGTCACTCCCACCCGAATACTGTGCTTTTCCGAAGGGCTTAAAAAATGGCACACCAGGAGATTATATCCTGCTCAGAGGGTCTTATGCCCAAGGAGTCTTGCTGATTGCTAGCACAGCAGTCTCAGATCAAACTGCAAGGTGGCAGCGAGGCTGTGGGAGGGGTGCACGCCACTGCCCAGGTTTGCTTAGGTAAACAAAGCAACCAGGAAGCTCGAACTGGGTGTAGCCCACCACAGCTCAAGGATGCCTGCCTGCCTCTGTAAGCTCCACCTCTGGGGGCAGGGCACAGACAAACAAAAAGACAGCAGTAACCACTGCAGACTTAAATGTCCCTGTCTGACAGTTTTGAAGAGAGCAGTGGTTCTCCCAGCACGCAGCTGCAGATCTGGAAATGGGCAGACTGCCGCCTCAAGTGGGTCCCTGACTGCGGACCCCTGAGCAGCCTAACTGGGAGGCACCCACCAGTAGGGGCAGACTGACATCTCACACAGCCTGGTACTCCAACAGACCAGCAGCTGAGGGTCCTGTCTGTTAGAAGGAAAAATAACAAAAAGAAAGGACATCCACACCAAAAACCCATACGTACATCACCATCATCAAAGACCAAAAGTAGATAAAACCACAAAGATGGGGGAAAAGCAGAGCAGAAAAGCTGGAAACTCTAAAAAGCAGAGTGCCTTTCCTCCTCAAAAGGAACGCAGTTCCTCATCAGCAATGGAACAAAGCTGGACGGAGAATGACTTTGACGAGCTGAGAGAAGGCTTCAGACGATCAAATTACTCTGAGCTATGGGAGGATATTCAAACCAAAGGCAAAGAAGTTGAAAACTTTGAAAAAAAATTTACACGAATGTATAACTAGAATAACCAACACAGAGAAGTGCTTAAAGGAGCTGATGGAGCTGAAAGCCAAGGCTCGAGAACTATGTGAAGAATGCAGAAGCCTCAGGAGCCGATGCTATCAACTGGAAGAAAGGGTATCAGCAATGAAAGATGAAATGAATGCAATGAAGTGAGAAGGGAAGTTTAGAGAAAAAAGAATAAAAGGAAATTAGCAAAGTCTCCAAGAAATATGGGACTATGTGAAAAGACCAAATCTACGTCTGATTTGTGGACCTGAAAGTGACGGGGAGAATGGAAGCAAGTTGGAAAACACTCTGCATGATATTATCCAGGGGAACTTCCCCAATCTAGCAAGGCAGGCCAACATTCAGATTCAGGAAATACAGAGAACACCACAAAGATACTCCTTGAGAAGACCAACTCCAAGACACATAATTGTAACATTCACCAAAATTGAAATGAAGGAATAAAGGATAAGGACAGCCAGAGAGAAAGGTCGGATTACCCTCAAAGGGAAGCCCATCAGACTAACAGTGGATCTCTCGGCAGAAACTCTACAAGCCAGAGGAGAGTGGGGGCCAATATTCAACATTCTTAAAGAAAAGCATTTTCAACACAAAATTTCATACCCAGCCAAACTAAGCCTCATAAGTGAAGGAGAAATAAAATACTTTACAGACAAGCAAATGCTGGGAGATATTGTCACCAACAGGCCTGCCCTAAAGGAGCTCCTGAAGGAAGTGCTAAACATGGAAAGGAACAACCGGTACTAGCCACTGCAAAATGATGCCAAAATGTAAAGGCCATAGAGACTAGGAAGAAACTGCATCAACTAATGGGCAAAATAGCCAGCTAACATCATAATGACAGGATCAAATTCACACATAACAATATTAACTTTAAATGTAAATGGACGAAATGCTCCAATTAAAAGACACAAGACTGGCAAATTGGATAAAGAGTCAAGACCCATCAGTGTGCTGTATTCAGGAAATCCATCTCACGTGCAGAGACACACATAGGCTCAAAATAAAAGGATGGAGGAAGATCTACCAAGCAAATGGAAAACAAAAAAAGGCAGGGGTTGCAATCCTAGTCTCTGATAAAACAGACTTTAAATAAATGAAGATCAAAAGAGACAAAGAAGGCCATTACATAATGGTAAAAGGATCAATTCAACAAGAAGACCTAACTATCTTAAATATATATGCACCCAATACAGGAGCACCCAGATTCATAAAGCAAGTCTTGAGTAACCTACAAAGAGACTTAGACTCCCACACATTAATAGTGGGAGACTTTAACAACCCACTGTCAACATTAGACAGATCAACAAGACAGAAAGTCAACAAAGATACCCAGGAATTGAACTCAGCTCTGCACCAAGCAGACCTAATAGACATCTACAGAACTCTACAATCCAAATCAACAGAATATACATTTTTTTCAGCACCATACCACACCTATTCCAAAATTGATCACATAATTGGAAGTAAAACTCTCCTAAGCAAATGTAAAAGAACAGAAATTATAACAAACTATCTTTCAGATCACCATGCAATCAAACTAGAACTAAGGACTAAGAATCTCACTCAAAACCACTCAACTACATGGAAACTGAACAACCTGCTCCTGAATGACTACTGTGTACATAACGAAATGACGGCAGAAATAAAAATGTTCTTTGAAAACGATGAGAACCAAGACACAACATACCAGAATCTCTGGGATGCATTCAAAGCAGTGTGTAGAAGCAAATTTATAGCACTAAATGCCCACAAGAGAAAGCAGGAAAGATCCAAAATTGACATTCTAACATCACAATTAAATGAAATAGAAAAGTAAGAGCAAACATATTCAAAAGCCAGCAGATGGCAAGAAAAAACTAAGATCAGAGCAGAACTGAAGGAAATAGAGACACAAAAACCCCTTCAAAAAATTAACGAATTCAGGAGCTGGTTTTTTGAAAAGATCAACAAAATTGGTACACCACTAGCAGACTAATAAAGAAAAAAAGAGAGAAGAATCAAATAGATGCAATAAAAAATCATAAAGGGGATATCACCACCGATCCCACAGAAATACAAACTACCATCAGAGAATACTACAAACACCTCTATGCAAATAAACTAGAAAATCTAGAAGAAATGGATAAATTCTTCAACACATACACTCTCCCAACACTAAACCAGGAAGAAGTTGAATTCCTGAATACACCAATAAGAGGAGCTGAAATTGTGGCATTAATCAATAGCTTACCAACCAAAAAGAGTCCAGGACCAGATGGATTCACAGCCAAATTCTACCAGAGGTAAAAGGAGGAGCTGGTACCATTCCTTCTGAAACTATTCCAATCAATAGAAAAAGAGGGAATCCTCCCTAACTCATTTTATGAGGCCAGCATCATCCTGATACCAAAGCCGTGCAGAGACACAACCAAAAAAGAGAATTTTAGACAAATATCCTTGATGAACATTCATGCAAATATCCTCAATAAAAAACTGGCAAACCAAATCCAGCAGCACATCAAAAAGCTTATCCACCATGATCAAGTGGTCTTCATCCCTGGGAGGCAAAGCTGGTTCAATATACACAAATCAATAAGTGTAATCCAGCATATAAACAGAACCAAAGACAAAAACCACATGATTATCTCAATAGATGCAGAAAAGGCCTTTGACAAAATTCAACAATGCTTCATGCTAAAAACTCTCAATAAATTACGTATTGATGGGATGTATCTCAAAATAATAAGAGCTATCTATGACAAACCCACAGCCAATATCATACTGAATGGGCAAAAACTGGAAGCATTCCCTTTGAAAACTGGCACAAGATTGGGATGCCCTCTCTCACCACGCCTATTCAACATAGTGTTGGAAATTCTGGCCAGGGTAATTAGGTAGGAGAAGTAAATAAATGGTATTCATTAGGAAAACAGGAAGTCAAATTGTTCCTGTTTGCAGATGACATGATTGTATATCTAGGAAACCCCATTGTCTCAGCCCAAAAGCTCCTTAAGCTGATAAGCAAGTTCAGCAACATCTCAGGATACACAATCAATGTACAAAAATCACAAGCATTCTTATACACCAACAACAGACAAACAGAGAACCAAATCATGAGTGAACTTGCATTCACAATTGCTTCAAAGGGATTAAAATACCTAGGAATCCAACTTACGAGAGACGTGAAGGACCTCTTCAAGGGGAACTAGAAACCACTGTTTAAGCAAACAAAAGAGGATACAAACAAATAGAAGAACATTCCATGTGCATGGGTAGGAATAATCAATATCATGAAAATGGCCATACTGCTGAAGATAAATTACAAATACAATGCCATCCTCATCAAGCTACCAATGACTTTCTTCACATAATAGAAAAATCTACTTTAAATTTCATATGGAATGAAAAAAGAGCCCACATCACCAAGTCAATCATAAGCCAAAAGAACAAAGCTGGAGGCATCACACTACCTGAATTCAAACTATACTACCAGGCTACAGTAACCAAAACAGCATGGTACTGGTACCAAACCAGAGATATAGATCAATGGAACAGAACAGAGCCCTCAGAAATAACACCACATATCTACAACTATCTGATCTTTGACAAACCTGAGAAAAACAAGCAATGGGGAAAGGATTCCCTATTTAATAAATGGTGCTGGGAAAACTGGCTAGCCATATGGAGAAAGCTGAAACTGGATCCCTTCATTACACCTTATACAAAAATCCATTCAGGATGGATTAAAGATTTAAACATTAGACCTAAAACCATAAAAACCCTAGAAGAAAACCTAGGCATTACCATTCAAGATGTAGGCATGGGCAAGGACTTCATGTCTAAAACACCAAAAGCAATGGCAACACAAACCAAAATTGACAAGTGGGATCTAATTAAACTAAAGAGCTTCTGCACAGCAAAAGAAACTACCATCAGAGTGAACAGGCAACCTACAAAATGGCAGAAAATTTTCGCTACCTACTCATCTGACAAAGGGCTAATATCCAGGATCTACAATGAACTCAAACAAATTTACAAGAGAAAAACAAACAACCCCATCAAAAAGTGGGCAAAGGACATGAACAGACACTTCTCAAAAGAAGACATTTATGCAGCCAAAAACACATGAAAAAATGCTCACCATCACTGGCCATCAGAAAAATGCAAATCAAAAGCACAATGATATACCATCTCACACCAGTTAGAATGGCAATCATTAAAAAGTCAGGAAACAACAGGTAGTGGAGAGGATGTGGAGAAACAGGAACACTTTTACACTGTTGGTGGGACTGGAAACTAGTTCAACCATTGTGGAAGACAGTGTGGCGATTCCTCAGGGATGTAGAACTAGACATACCATTTGACCCAGCCATCCCATTACTGGGTATATACCCAAAGGACTATAAATCATACTGCTATAAAGACACAAGCACATGTATGTTTATTGTGGCACTATTCATAATAGCAAAGACTTGGAACCAACCCAAATGTCCAACAATGATAGACTGGATTAAGAAAATGTGGCACATATACACCATGGAACACTATGCAGCCATAAAAAATGATGAGTTCATGTCCTTTGTAGGGACATGGATGAAATTGGAAATCGTCATTCTCAGTAAGCTATCACAAGAACAAAAAAACAAACACTGCATATTCTCACTTGTAGGTGGGAATTGAACAATGAGAACACATGGACACAGGAAGGGGAACGTCACTCTCTGGGGACTGTTGTGGGGTGGGGGGAGGGGGGAGGGATAGTATTGGGAGATATATCTAATGCTAGATGACGAGTTAATGGGTGCAGCACACCAGCATGTCCCATGTATATATATGTAACTAACCTGCACGTTGTGCACATGTAACCTAAAACTTAAAGTATAATAATAAATAAATAAATAAATAAATAAATAAATAAATATATAAATAAAAACCAGCAAGACAGGATTCATAGAGCTTTTGGACAACTGAACACATACAGTGTTCTAGAAAATTGCATGCTCATAAAAAGAGACACAGATAATTTTAAAGCTCATACAGAGTGTAGGGCTGTTTGTTTTGAAAGAAGTTTCTGCCTTTAATAATGTGTCCAGAATTTTAACTTATTAACTAGAGCATACTCTAAGGTAACCTAAATCTGCACACTACAAACATTAAAACCTGTGTATTTCCACCAAAATGATTCTAGATTTCACTAATATGTTGCAGCAAGTTTTACTTTAGAGAGACAAAGTTTTCTTTCATTAACTGTGTAAGAACTAGCTATTCATAAAGGAAAAGAAAATCAATTGATATCTCACCACAAATTCTAGTCATATGTTCAGTTTAGGAGAATGATCATCAGTGAATTTTGTGCCAGAAGTATTTCTTCTAAAAGACAAGTCTTTTAATTTATAATTGTGTGTCTCTGAAGTGTTTGTGCCACTATAAAGTCAAGGGCACCATCTCTGATAGTTCTGTGTCTTTCTGGGATGGAAGTTAAGGCTGCCATATAACGCAGTGCAGGTATTCCAGGATATAAAAATAAGTAAAATCAACATTATTACAGGATTTGCTGTCATAAACATCTAATAAAACACAACTCTGTTATTATATATAGTAGTAGCCATAGATACATATTAGAGCTTGCAAGAATAGTCTAGTACACAACAGTCTGCTTTTATATTTGGACTTATGTGTGCGTAAAATAATCACATTTGGGCAAAGAAACTCTTGTATTACTTCTTTTAAAGCTACAGTGCTTAAAATGATGTGAAAATCTAAATACTTAGCTTGGACATTTCCAGTTCTGTTTCCAAGCCTTAGCTATGGGTGAAATTGTTTTGGGCTATGAAGATGGATTAGGGCATCTTGCAACTCATGATACATTTAGTTCAGCTTAGTTCTCGTGCCCTGAGCAGACAGACTGACAATTTAAACTCATCAATTTTATTTTCAACATCTTTAACATGGATTCTGTCCCCTGGGCTGAGCTCCAGATCTTCCTCAGCACCTCACACTCTCTCTCATTGATCTGTTCCGACTCCAACTTAATATTATAGTGAATAAGGGCCTTACATTCTTCCAGTACAATTCGATTATGTGAATCAAGGTCCTTAATTTGAATCATAACCTCTTGAGTGAAAGTTCCCATCCAAAATACCTGAGAGGCCAGGCCTTTGGCACATGCCTCCCATGCTGTCAGCTTTCGCCAGCAATTAACGTATCACTGGCAGATGCTTTACCCATCATTTTTGGAAATGTAATAGTAGAACAGCCAATAGTAGAACAGACTCTGTCCAAAGGTCGTATAAGGGGTTTGGAACCAAACCTTTTCATTAGCCTCACGAGATCAAAAAGAGGCAGGAGGGATGCACCTAGTCCGATGGCAGGGCCATTGACTGATACAACAATAGGCTTTTTAAATTCAATAAAAGTATTCACAAAGTTCTTGATTGTGTCAAACAGTTCAAGCCTTGCTCTGTTTCTGTCATTCCTTAACTGTGTCACAAAGTACCCAAAATCAAGACTGCAAGAAAAGACACTTCCAGTTGCACTGAACAGCAGGAGCTTGCTTTCATCTGCAGCAGCACTATTCAGAGCATTAACCATATCTTTAATTACTCTGTATTAAGTGCATTTTTTTTCTGTCAATCTAGTTGATAGCACTATCTGGATAAATCCATCCTCTTTCTTCACTAAAATGTCTCTGTATGTGCTGCCACTTTCTGTTAACCTTATGGTGCAGTACATCTTCTTGAAAAAAGTGTGGTCTCTGCTGTCATCAGTAATATTTCTTTGCACACCTTTCACTCTTGGAACTGAGGTATGCATGCCTGTTGTTCCATTGGCTGCTAATGGGTCTATTAATACCACTATATCTTTTTGGGTAGCAGAACCTGTGGCCATGGAATTGGTAATTGAGCCAGACATCTTCGACATTAGTGGTTGTTTCTGAGTCTTGTTCTCTATTCCAGTCTGTTCTGCACCAGGATGTGAAAAAGGGTATCGGAGGAGTTTCCATTTTGTCACCTTGAGGGCCACCGTGTCCTGCTGATCTGCTGCAATAGGGTCCAGTTCCTCAAGTTTCTGAAAGCCACTCACAGTTTTCTTCTTGTTAAATGGGCTGTCAGGTGCAAGGGTCTTGATAGTTGAATTTATTATCTCCATATTCTTTGTGTCTGAGAGAATTGAAGCTGCCTTTCTCCTAACGTTCTTGCTGGCAGTAAATAACTTGCTGTTTTTGGATATGTGGTGTTTAGCAGTCACTAGCATTTTAGGAGAGTTTTTAGAATAGCTAACTTTTGTAGATCTGGAAGTTCTTCTGGCATTGTTTGAAAAAATTCTACTGTTTCTAGTCCATGTCAGTTTTTTCTGTTTTTCAGTCTGTCGTCTGTTAAAACTATGTATAAATTTTTCACAGTTCATGAGGTGCTGCTCTGGTTCCCAAGTGTAATCCTATTTGTCATAACCTTTCCACTGAACCAAATACTCTGTATTCCCATTTTTATCTTGTCTTTTGTCAACAATAGTTTCATCCTCAAACTCCTGGGAAGCCATGAGGAAAGACACAGGATTGGAGCAGTTGCTGTGCCCACTTCGTTTCAGTTGCTTCTCCAAATAGCCACTTCTTTCTGCCTCCAGTTCTTCACCAGGTTCTGCATATGGATGAACCTCTTCTATTTTGTCACCACTAGTGTAGTGAAAATTGTGTGAACTAGCAGCTATGCTATGTTCCTGAACCTCTCCACACTTACTCCCTGGTGGGACAGCTTGGGCTTTGTCTCATGCTGCATGATAGCTTGCTCAGTAGCCTCAGGTGAGAGTAGCTTAATCCACAGCCCCAACTCTCTGACGAAGTACAGAAAGCTTTCTTCCTTCCTGTTACTGTTTTTTGTTTGTTTGTTTAATTGTGGTAGCTATGACAATTGTATGGAACATTCTAATGTTATAACATTTTTAAAGTTACACTAGCTTACCTTCAGTAACACAAAAACCTTTACTCCTGTATAATTTACCACCGTTATTTCACTGAGTTCTCAAAATTATACCTTTATTCATTTTATGTCAAAAACAAATAAGAGGTGATTTTTTTATTAAATATATTTGTGTTTTAAGTTACGTGGAGAACAACTTGTGGAGGTGCATATTATTAATTTTTTCTTTCTTTTTTTTTTTTTTGAGATGGAGTCTCCCCCTGTCAGCCAGGCTGGAGTGCAGTGGTGTGATCTTGGAACACCGCAAGCTCTGCCTCCTGGGTTAACTCCATTCTCCCGTGTCAGCCTCCCGAGTAGTTGAGACTACAGGCTACTGCCACCTTGCCTGGTGAATTTTTTGTATTTTTAGTACAGACCGGGTTTCACCGTGTTAGCCAGGATGGTCTGGATCACCTGACCTCCTGATCCATGCACCTCAGCCTTCCAAAGTGCTGGAATTATAGGCATGAGCCACTGCATCCAGCCAAATTTTTATCTTATTTATTTGCTTATGTATTTATCTTTACCTTAATCTTTGTTTGTTCATGCTGCTTTTGCATGTCTGTCCATTCTACCCTGAAGCACTCCATAAGACTTTTCTTAAAGGGTAGTCTACTTGTAAAAGGTGCCAGTTTTTATATGGGAATGTCACAATTTGTCCCTCACCTTTGGTGGACAATTTAGTGGATCAAAAGTTTTAGGTTTGACGTTTTTTTCTGACAGCACTTGGAATATATTAGTCTACTGCTTTCTATACTGTTAGTTTTCAGATAAGAAATCTACTGCTTTTCAGTGGTTATTCAGATAAGTGATCCACTTGTTATTTTTAGGGACCCATTTACATGACTAGCTACTTTCCCTGCTTCCCTTGAAAATCCTCAAGATTCTCTTTGTATTTGTTTTAGACAGTTTAATTATCAGGTAAGTTTGAATTTGTTTCTATGAGTTTTTGTTACTTGGAGTCTGTTGAGATTCTTGGGTGCTTATTTATTGTGTAAATTGTCACGTTCTTATGACTATTTTGTTAAATAGTCTCCATGATCTTTTGTCTCTTCCTTCGAACTTCCAAAATGCATATGTATGGCTGCTTGATGGTGTCTCTCAGGATTCTAGGCTCTATAAATCTGCCTTGCCCCTTTTCAGACTCTGTTGGTGACCACTATATGGTTGACTGCCCCCAACGGTGTGTGTCGCAGTGTGGGGACAGTTTGTCAGTTGGTCTCACAAGGCTGATGCATCCCAGAGCTCAATTCCCAGACTTCAATCATTGTGGTCTCATTAGTGCACTACAATCTAGAAATCTCTAAATGTGAGGTATCACACAGAGTTCTTTGTCTCATGGCCAAGAAAATTAAGGAGGATGAATGCAAAAAGTTGGATCAAAACTTTTAAAGGTGAAAGTAAAAAACTCTTCACAGTGGGCGTGGAATGTGAGTGGTTTACCTACTATGAGGCTGTGCTTTACCGGTTCTAAAGGCAGAGCAGTAAAGGAATGTGCTTAGTGTTCTTGGAGTAAGTGTTATTCGATTTGGCCATGAAACTTGGCCTTGGATTCATCTGGAACTGCAGTGATGATTTGTGAAGCTACAAGTCTCAGCCTTGGAACTTGGCCCTGGATAAAGAAGGAGCTAAAGTGACAGCTTGGCCTGAGACCTTGGCGTGGGACCAATCAATGGATGAAGTAATGTCTCATGGCAACAATAATTAAGGAGGCTGGATGATGCAAAGTTCAAGTAGGAACTAAAGCACCACGACATCCATCTGGACTCTGTCCATATGTCATATAAGGTGTTTCAAACCAAGCCTTTTCATTATCTCAGAAGAAATCACAAAGAGGCAGTATGGATACATGTATTCCAAAGGATGGGCTACTGACTGATACAAAAATAGGCTTTTAAAATTGATTGAAATTATTCATAAAGTTCTTGATGGTGTTCACCATTTCAAGGCTTGTTCTGTTTCTGTCCTTCTTTAAATACTTCAGAAAGTACCCAAAATCGAGACCACAGCAAAGGACACTTCCAGCTGCACTGAACAGCACACGTTTGCTCCCACCCACAGCAGCTCTATTCAGAGCATTAACCTTTTCTTTAATTTCTTCTATATTCAGTGCATTTTGTTATGTCAATCTAGTTTATAGCAACGTATGGATGAATCCATCCTCCTTCTTCACTACAATATCTCTGTGTGTGCTGGAACTTTCTATTAGCCCTATGGTGAAGTACATATTCTTGATAAAAGGCTGGTCTCTGCCATTGCCAGTAACATTTCCTTGTCCACCTTTCACTCTTGCAACTAATGTGTGCATTTCTCTTTTCCCATTGGCTGCTAATAGGCCCATTAATACCATTGTACCTTTTTTGTTAGCTGAGTCTGAAGCCATGGAAGCAGTAACTGAGCCAGACTTCTGAGAAAATAGTGGGTGAATCTGGGTCTTGTTATCTATTCCACACTGTCCTTCTCTGGGATCTGTTAAAGCCCTGATGAACTTCCCTTCCTCCTCCTTGAAGACCACTGTGTCCTGCTGATCTGCTGCAATAGGGTCCAGATTCTTGAATTCCTGAATCCCACTCACTGAGTTCTTGTTAAAAGGGCTTTAAGGGGCAAGTGTCTTTCTTGATAGTTGAATATAGTAGCTCCATATTCTTTGGGTCAAACAGTGGTGACCCTGGATTACTGCTAACATTCTTGCTGGCAGCACATAACTGGCTGCTTTTGAATTTGTGGTGTTGGCCAGATACTAGGATTTTAGGAGCGTTCTTAGAAAAGTTGGTCTTGGTAGACGTAGAAGGTCATCTTCTGGTATTGTTTGAAAAAGTTCTAGTTGTTCTGGTCCATACCAGACTATTTTTCAGTCTGTCATCTGTTAAAGTCATATATTCAGTTTTCACCGGTGCTGCTCTGGTTCCCCTGTGTCATACTGTTTCTTCCTAACCTTTCCAACACAATTTTTTTTTTTTTTGACAAAGTCTTCAGCTATCACTCAGGCAGGAGTACAGTGGCATAGTTGCATAATCTTGGCTTACTGCAACCTCTGCCTCCTAGGTGCATGTGTTTCTCCTGCCTCAGCGTCCCAAGTAGCTGAGATTACAGGGTCCTGCCACCACACCTGACTAACATCATGATTTTTAGGAGAAACTGCTTTTCACTGTATTAGCCAGGATGGTCTTGATCTCCTGAACTCCTGATCTGCCCAACTCAGCCTTGCAAAGTGCTGGGGTTACAGGGTTGAGCCACTGTGCCTGGCCTCTGTCTTTCTGTTTTTGTCTTGTCTTTTGTCAACAATAGTTTCAACCTAAAACTCCTGGAAAGCCATGAACAAAGACACAGAATTGGAGCAGTTGCTGTGCCAAATTTGTTTCATTTGTGTCTCCACATAGCCACTTCTTTCTGCCTCCAGTTCTCCACCAGGTTCTGCATATGGATGAGCCTATTCTACTTCATCACACTGGTGTAGTAAAAATTGCTTGAAATAGCACCTACACCATGTGTTTTAGGCTCTCCACACTTACGCCCTGGTGGGACAGCTTCGGCTTTGTCTCATGATACATGATAGCTGGCTTAGTAACTTCAAGTGGAAGTAGCTAAATCCACATCTCCTACACTCTGGTGTAATACAGAAAGCTTTCTACCTACCTGTTCCTCTTTTTCTTTTTTAATTGTCATTGATACTGTGATTACATTGAATATTCTAAAGTTATTCCACTTTTAAAGTTATACTAGCTTACTTTCAATAACACACAAATCCCTTAACCCTGTATAGCTTCACCCCAATGATTTCCTTATTGAGTTCTCAAAATCATACCTTTATGCACTGTATGTCAAAAATGCAAGTTAGTGATATTAATTTTGTTAAGTCTATTTGTGTTTTAAATTACATGGGAAACAAATTATGGAGCTGTACAATCTTATTCTTTATGTTTTATAATGGCTTATATATTTATCTTTAGAGTAATATATATTCATTCATACTGCTCTTTATTGTCTGTTCATTTAAAAATGAAGTATCCCATAAGGCATTTCTAAAAATGTAGTCTACTGGTAAAATGTCCCAGCTATTATCTGGAAATGTCATAATTTCTCCCTCATTTATAAGGGACAATGTTTTGAACATAACACTTCTGTTCAAATGTTTTTTCTTACATCATTTGGAATGTGTTAATCTATTGTTTTCTGTCTTCTGAGTTTTCAGTAAAGATATCTGCTGATTATTTTTGAGGGTTCTTGAAACTTTACTAGCCACTTCTTTTGTTGCTTTCAGGATTTTCTCTGTCTTTCTTTTGAAGACTTTAATTATCATATAATTTGAGTTTGTTTCTTTTTGTTTCCCTTACTTGGAGTTTGTTGCATTTGACATTCTTTACCATTATTGTTTCTAAATAAACTTCCTGATTCTTTTTCTCATCCTTTGGATTTCCAGTACACATAATATGGCTGCTTGATAGTGTTCCACAGCATTTTAGACTTTGTTCCCATTACCTTATTTTTTTCTATCCTTTCCTAACTTAATAATATCAACACCCTTTCCTTGGTTTGCTGATAGTTTGTTCTTCCTTTGGCTCAAGCCTGCTTTTAAATATCTGTAGTGAATTTTTTTTTCTTTTTATCGCTAGACTTTTTTAGGTTTTAAAATAATTTTATATTTTTATTAATTTTTTCCATAATTTCTTGTGCTTCTTTTGTTTCTTCTATTAGCTTACTCTGAAACTTAATTTTAAATATCATATTTCAGTAAGACCACCAATTGGGCTGTCTAAAAATGTTTCGGATCATAATTTTTTTTAATTCTTAAAATTAGCCATAATTCTCTATTTCACTGTATGGTTTATCACTAGACATTTTAGGTTTTAAAATAATTTTACTCTTTTGATTAACAATTTTTGTTCATAATTGTTTGTGCTTCTTTTGTTAGCTCATTATGTAGCTTAATTTTAAATATTATATTTTAGTAAGGCTGCCATTTGAGCTGTGAAAAAAATCTTATTTTTTCATAATTTTTTAGTAGTTGTTCTTAAAATGAGACATATTTCTCTGTTTCACTCTGTGGTTTGTGATTTTGATGGTGCTGAAAAAGAGCATTTAAATTTTAAAGTGCTGTAAGTTGAAAATAAGATTTTCTGCATCTGTGGTTTGGTAGAGTTTTATTTATTCATTGTATAGGTTCTTTCTCTCCTATAAATCCGCTGTATTGAGCTTCTTCTTGGGTCTTTTTTGAGGCACATATTTATGGGGCACATATTGTTAAAACCACAATTCACTATATATATATATGTGTGTGCATGTGTATATATATGTATATATACAGTATGCATATATGTGTATATATGTATGTATATATGTATATGTATATATGTATATAATGTATGTGTATATGTATGTATATAATGTATGTATATAATACATACATATATGTATGTATATAATACATACATATATGTATGTATATATCTAATTATATATGATTAATTTTGAATGTTTTTGTCTACAAATGTCTTATGAGAAAAAGAACAATAAGGAAAAAATATTTTCACTTTTTAAATCTACTGAAAATTGGTTGCATAGAGGGACAAAGAGACTGCGTAATGTTTGGGGAATAAAACAATGATTATTCATCTCTTTCGGGACCTCCATAAGCAGAAGCAGCAAGCAGCAAGTGAGTCCTCATGAGATTTGAAGGACAGGGTCCCTTTTCTTTACCATGACTCTTGTAACCTGCTCCAGAAATATTTGCAAGGCAGCATCCCACAGTGGTGGTTAAAAAACAATAAGTAGCTGCTGTTGATCTGTGCTACAAAATTGATAAAATTTAATTTTTATTTACTTTTCAAATCTTCTTTTGGAAGCTCTAAACCTTCAGGTAGACTTGGAATTCTATAGTAATTGCATTATACTAATCCTGCCACTGCACCTACTGTATAGTTGAAGAGATGGATATACAGTGATCTGTTGTACATTGCAGAATTTTCCCAGAATCTACACTCATTTTACTTTGGCCTATTTGTCTTTGTACCTAAAGTATGCCTTGCATAGAAGTCACAAAAGTGACTCCTTTGTTTAAGGGGTACACTTGCAACAATGTGTGTCTTTCTAAGCAAGAGCTCACATTTACAGTTCTTACAAGTAAAATATTACATACTCTGACATTGCCTTACATGTTTTCCATATGCTCTTTCCCTTGCTTGATCCTCAATTTCTTTTTTGCTCATTTAAAAATTTGGCTAATTTTTCAAAACCTTCTGTTGTATTTTTGACATTACGGTTAGGTGTATTTGGGATTTCAACTATTATTGAAAACTTAAAATAGCCTACTATGAACAATACTAACTTGTGTGAATAATTTAGTGTTAAAGTCGACAATATAAAAATATGCTGCTCTTGTAGTTGTCCACCCTTCTCTATTTTTATTATTGTCTCTGATTATATCTGTGCACACAGACTGTTCATTAACAGTTAAGTTTGCCAGGGTTGAAATAGTAATATCATTTTTCTCATAGAGAAGCTTTAGTCACAACTTCCTTTAGCTTTTATCTAGACATGTTTGCTTGAGTTTCATTTAACCAGTTATGTATTTCAGGTTTGATAGCATTCTTCTGCTAAAACTTGGATATCTCACCACCTTCTGACTTCATGGTTTCAGCTGAACAATCATGTGTTAATTTTAATCAAGACCTTCTTGAACATAGCAAGTTGCTATTCCCTATCTGCTTTTACAATTTTCTTTGTATTGGCTCTTGATTGCCTCTAATGTTTTCTGATGTGGTTATCACTGATTATATTGTGGTTAAAGATTTTTGTCCTCTTTCATCTTTTAGATTGAGATTTTTAAGTTCAGGAAATGTTCAGCCATTTTTACCTTAAAAATTTTTGGCCTCTGTTTTTCTTCATTTATAAGATGCCCATATTGCATGTACCAGTAGACCTCATGGTGTTCTATTTACTCTTTATTTTATTTTTTCACTTTTTAAAAAAAAATTTACTCCTGAGGCTGGGTTATTTCAGTTTTTATTCCTTCAGATTGAATGAATATTTACCTGCTCAAATGTGCAGTTAAACCCCTTTATTATAGATTTTACTTCAGTAGTTATCCCATTTTTTTTACGGGTTCTTTTATAATTTGTCTCACTGTTGCTCTCACGTTATTCTTTCATCATTTGTCTGTAATATCTCTTTAGCCCTACTTAAAACTGCTGTTTTTAGTTCTTTGTCTATAAAATTTGGGACACATTTAATTCCTGCTTTTGGTTTACATTGTTCTTAACTTTCTGTTTGTTTTTGTGTTTTACCTTTTCAGAAAACTATATCTGAAATGTCATAATGTGCTAACACTGAATGTTACCTCTACATTTGAAATGTCATAATGTGATAACTCTGAATGCTTTTCCTTATTTCTGAAATGCAACTTGTTAGTTATTAAAAGCTTAGCTTGCATTCCATTAGCACTTTGAATAAGAGCAATGTGAAAACTATCACTTTTAAATTCAGGGTATGTATTAACACTCTCCTTTAACTCTCAGCGAGACTGTTATAATTCTCTCCTAACATTCACTTTGTTTTCACTCTGAATCTGTAGATAAACTTGAGGGTTAATGTATATTGTTTTACATTTCTTTTCGAATGTTACTGACATAAACATATGCATGATTATCTAAGTGCTTCAGTATATTAAACTGCTTTTGAATATTCAGATTTTTGCAAATACAAATCTCGCCAACTTTTGTTCCTGTTTCTCCTTTGCCTAGTGTAAAAAATAACTGTATTTTTTGTACTCAGCAACTTATATGTTTGTGACCAATTCCTAGCATTTCAACCCGAGAGTGATTTCTGAGTTAGGCAAAGGAGAAATAAACGTTTATTTTGTCAAATTTTCATATATCCTCTAGAAAGACTGAAAAAAAAAAAAAAACCACACAGTAATTTAGCACATAAGGGTTTCTTTGCTTTTTCCAGAAGCAGGAATCAGGTCCTCATTTTGACAATGTGGATTTCAATTCTGAAGTCTTCATCTGTGCCTAGGAGGTGACATGGCAATCCTTAAAGAAAAAAAAATTATCATTTTATAATTGTCTTTCTGGATTAAATGTTTACTTGGTTGATATAAACTATTGATTTTCAGGGTCCAGAGTGTTTTTGATGGTTTCAATTTTTTTTCTTTTTTTGAATGGTTTGAAACTGCCATCCCTGCAGTTTGCTTTTATTTTTATCTATGAATCACTGAGTGTTTTCTAATTTCAGAGTTTATTGTTATTTATGAGGTTTATGTTTTGTCTCTTGTTTAAAATACTTAAAATCTATGTTACACTTCCAATTTTGAATCCCTGATGTTAGGTTTTTGTTTTAGTCATTATGTTATAAAGTTTTTGGTTGTTTTTAAGTGAAATTATCAATTTTCTATAAAACATAAGAGGTAAGATTCTCTGTTATAAAGTACATTTTGATTTTTGTAAAACAAATGTACAATAAGTGGCTTACAAAGTGACCTTCAAATAAATATCTAAAGAAAATAATAAGAAAATAATGTAAGCATGCAGCAAGATCAATAAGTACAATGATTCCTGGTGGAAGCCTGTATAAATTGTTTTTAAAAAGCCAGCTACCTGTGGCTGCTGCAGACTTTAAGAGGTGAAAATTTATAGAGGAAAAGTTCTTAGAAGTAACTGACAGTCCATGTGATTGTCTAGGGTTTTTATAGGTCTGAAGCTTTTACTTAGATTTCAGTCTAAACCTGGTTCATGACTGAAAGTGGAATTTGAAAGGTTGTTACTAGCATCTATTGCTGAGAGGTTAGAAATGCTGCTAAATATCCTAAAATCTTCAGTCTCAGGCACCTTTAAGAAGCCGACAGCGTTGAAACATCTTTTGAGAAAATTATTTTTAAAAGCTCACATTTAGAACAATTTGATATTATATTTTGAAGATTTCTTAACTTCAACTTTAGATTCCATAAAGCAGAAGGATTTGAAAAATTGTATATAAGTTACTTTGATTCAACTTAGGGTAAACATTACTAAAGTAAGGTCAGTTCATTTAATCAATGATTAGAAACTGAACGATATATTTTCTATTTCTCTGCTTTTCCTTCCAATTACTTTTTCAATGTTTTTGTAAAACATGAATGTCAAAAAATAAAACCCTAGTCAGCCTCTGTTTTGGAGGTACCAAGGGAGAAAACGTAATGAATGGCATTTGGGATAAGGCTAATCTTTAGTAGAGTTGAAAGGTGTAAATAATACACATGCATACAGGTGCATTGGCTCACTATGTTATGGATACACATTGTGCATTCAGAAAGCACAATGTGTTCCCATAATATAGTCATGAATTGTCCCAGTCATAATATACTCATGAATGATCCTAGACTATTACAATAGGTAAGCCAAATGAAAACAAAGTTTTCAAGGACTATAGCTGGGGTTAGAGGATTTTGAATTTTGCTAAAGTTGTTTAGTAGAAACAATGCTCAAGTATCTCCTACTTTTTAAAATTTATTTGATAGAAGTTTGCATACTGGGCATCTCTGGTCAGAATTATTTGTTCTCTGCCTTGTTCCAACATAATAAAATAATGCATTCACAAAAATATGCATATTAGACAATATGAGAAAATAAAAATCAATGAATGAGGAAACTGATGTAATAGAAACAATTTTTGAAAATGTTAAGATAAATCCAAAAGAAGGTGAATTTCTACAATGGAAAATCTTTCCCGTTTGAATCAAAAATTTGTTTCAGAACATGAGCAAGTAACAGCAACGTGGTAATTATCCAGTTTTACACTGCTTCCTTAGTTCCCTCTTAGCGCCTGAGTTGTAGCCTCTGTTTTTGATGCTAGAGCCTTCTCCACGAGGCCAAACTATGAGCCGTATAGGGCTTGCTTTTTCTCCAACATTAATAAAATGCCATTGAATACCTAAAAGGAAAAGGCAAGATTAATTTTTTTGCTTAATATACTAAAGAAGAGCTCTGCTGTTTAGACACATTCTTGGAACAATGCAGAGGTGTGAAATTGAGGCATTGGCGGACATGAAGTGGTGTACAGCAGCTAGCATTATTTGTAGAAACAAAGTTGTTTGGGTACAGCTTCTAGTGAAAGAGGAATATTAATTGAACTCTGGAACTGACCTGATTTTTCAAAGTGCTGGCACTGTTTTATTATTATTACTGTTGCTATTACTATTATTACCTGTAACAGCTTTTTCACTGATTACTTAAATTTAAACCTGATTTTAGTGGGTACATTGTACAATGATTACAGAACCAGTATTTACTAAATATTTCTGAAAATTTAAATTGTTGTTTTCTAAGATGATATAATACACCTTTGTTTTTAAAGAAATGAAGAGTATTTACTAATTGGTAACCAGTTGTTAAATAATTCCTCTGACATATGTTCTAGAGCCTTGGAAGTAAGTAAATAGAAAAATAAGTACTTCAAAAGTTTTTTCTTTGTTCTTTTTTTTTTTTTTTTTTTTTACATAGTTGTCTATGGACCACAGAAGCACATATGCACATGTGTATATATGTCAGGATTTTTTGTATGGAATTAGTTTATAATGTCACCATCAAACAAGATGACTTATTAAAAGAAAGTTTACAGTTTTGGTATTTATTCAAAGAATGTTTTTTGGTTGTATCCTTGGGATAGTGATCAGCTCAAGACCTTAAGGAACATGACGGGTGACTTCTCCATTTCCAACTGAGGTACAGGGTTCACCTCACTGGGGAGTGTTATCAAGTGGGTGCAGGACAGTGGGTGCAATGCATTGAGTATGACCCAAAGCAAGGTGAGGCATCACCTCACCCAGGAAGCAAAAGGAGTCAGGGAATTCCCTTTCCTAGTCAAAGAAAGGGCTGAGAGATGACACCTGGAAGATCAGGTCACTCACACCATAATACTGCACATTTCCAATGGTCTTAGCAAATGGCACACCAGGAGATTATATCCCATGCATGGCTCACAGTGTCCTTTGCTCAAGGAGCCTCACTCATTGCTAGTATAGCAGCCTGATATCAAACTGCAAGGTGACAGTGAGGATGGGGGAGGGGCACCCATCATTGCTGAGGCTTGAGTAGGTAAACGAAGTGCCCAGGAAGGTCGAAGTGGGTGGTGCCCACCACAGCTCAAGGAGGCCTGCCTGCCTCTGTAGACTCCACCTGTTGGGGCAGGGCATAGCCAAACAAAAGGCAACAAAAACTTATGCAGACTTAAATATCCCTGTCTGACAACTTTGAAGAGAGTAATGGTTCTCTCAGCCCGCAGATGGATATCTGAGATCGGACAGACTGCCTCCTCAAGTGGGTCCTTGAACCCCAAGTAGCCTAACAGGAAGACACCTATCAGTAGGGGCAGACTGACACCTCATATGGCTGGGTACTCCCCTGAGACAAAACTTCCAGAGGAATGATCAGATAGCAACATTTGCTGTTCACCATTATCCGCTGTTCTGCAACCTCCACTGCTGATACCCAGGGAAACAGGGTCGGGGGTGGACCTCCAGCAAACTCCAACAGACCTGCAGCTGAGGGTCCTGACTGTTAGAAGGAAAACAGAAAGGACATCCACACCAAAATCCCATCTGTACGTCACCATCATCAAAGACCAAAGGTAGATAAAACCACATAGATGGGGGAAAAATGGAGTAGAAAAACTGGAAGCTCTAAAAATCAGAGCAAATCTCCTCCTCCAAGGGAACACAGCTCCTCACCAGCAATGGAGCAAAGCTGGATGGAGAATGGTTTTGAAGAGGTGAGAGAAGAAGGCTTCAGATCATCAAACGACACTGAGCTAAAGGATGAAGTTCCAACCCATGGCAAAGATGTTAAAGCCTTGAAAATAATTAGAAGAATGGGTAAACAGAATAATCAATGCAGAGAAATTCTTAAAGGACTTGCTGGAGCTGAAAACCAAGGCACAAGAACTACTTGAAGAATGCGCTAGCCTCAGTAGCTGATTCGATCAACTGGAAGAAAGAGTGGTATCAACGATGGAAGATCAAATGAATGAAATGAAGTGAGAAGAGAAGTTTAGAGAAAAAGAATAAAAAGAAGTGAACAAAGGCTTCAAGAAATATGGGACTATGTGAAAAGACCAAATCTACATCTCGTTGGTGTACCTGAAAGTGACAGGGAGAATGGAACCAAGATGGAAAACACTCTGCAGGATATTATCTAGGAGAACTTCCCCTATCTAGCAAGGCAGTCCAAAATTCAAATTCAGGAAATACAGAGAACACCACAAAGATACTCCTTGAGAAGAGCAACTCCAAGACACAAAACTGTCAGATTTGCCAAAGTTGAAATGAAGGGAAAAAATGTTAATGGCAGCCAGAGAGAAAGATCAGGTTACCCAGAAAGGGAAGCTCAAAAGACTAACAGCTGATCTCTCAGCAGAAAGTCTACAAGCCAGAAAAGAGTGGGTGCCAATATTCAACATTCTTAAAGAAAATAATTTTCAACCTAGAATTTTATACCCAGCCAAACTAAGTTTCATAAGTGAAGGAGAAACAAAATCCTTTAAGGACAAGCACACTCTGGGAGATTTTGTCATCACCAGGCCTGCCCTAAAAGGGCTCCTGAAGGAAACATTAAACACGGAAAAGAACAACCAGCACTAGCCACTGCAAAAGCATGCCAAATTGTTAAGACCACTGAGCCTAGGAAGAAACTGCATCAACTAATGAGTAAAATAACCAGCTAACATCATAATAACAAGATGAAATTCACATATAACAATATTAACCTTAAATGTAAATGGGCTAAATGCTCCAATTAAAAGACACAGGCTGACAAATTGGATAAAGTGTCAAGAACTGTCAGTGTGCTCCATTCAGGAAACCCATCTCAGATACAGAGACACACATCGGCTCAAAATAAAGGGATGGAGGAAGATCTACCAAGCAAATGGAAGACAAAAAGGCAGGGGATTCAATCCTAGTCTCTGACAAAACAGATTTTTAACCAACAAAGATTAAAAGAGATGAAGAAGCTCATTACACAATTGTAAAGGGATCAATTCAACAAGAAGAACTAACTATCCTAAATATATATGCACCCAATACAGGAGCACCCAGATTCATAAAGCAAGCCCTGAGTGACCTACAAAGAGACTTAGACTCCCACGCAATAATAATGGGAGACTTTAACACCCCACTGTCAACATTAGACAGATCAATGAGACAGAAGTTTCACAAGGATATCCAGGAATTGAACTCAGCTCTGCACCAAGTGGACCTAATGGACATCTACAGAACTCTCCATCTCAAATCAACAGAATATACATTCTTTTCAGCACCACATCACACCTATTCCAATATTTACCACATAGTTGGAAGGAAAACACTCCTCAGCAAATGTAAAACAACAGAAATTATAATAAACTGTCTATCAGAGCACAGTGCAATCAAACGAGAGCTCAGGATTAGGAAATTCACTCAAAACTGCTCCACTAAATGGAAATTGAACAACCTGCTCCTGAATGACTACAGGGTACATAACGAAATGAAGGCAGAAATAAAGATGTTCTTTGAAACCAATGAGAAAAAAGACACAACATACCAGAATCTCTGGGACGCATTCAAAGCAGTGTGTAGAGGGAAATTTATAGCACTAAATACCCACAAGAGAAAGCAGGCAAGATCTAAAAGTGACACCCTAACATCACAATTAAAAGAACTAGAGAAGCAATACCAGACACATTCAAAAGCTAGCAGAAGTCAAGGAATAACTAAAAGCAAAGCAGAACAGAAGGAGATAGAGATGCAAAGAATCCTTCAGAAAATCATTGACTCCAAGAGCTGTTTTTTCTTAAAAAGAACAACAAAATTGATAGACTGCTAGCAAGACTAATACAGAAGAAAAGAGAGAAGAATCAAATAGATGCAATAAAAAATGTAAATGAAATATGACCACCGATCCCACAGAAATAAAACTACCATCAGAGAATAGTATAAACACCTCTACACAAATAAACTTGAAAATCTGGAAGTAATGCATAAATACCTCAACACATACAACCTCCCAAGACTAAACCAGGAAGAAGTTGAATCTCTGAATAGACCAATAACACGATCTGAAATTGAGGAAATAATTCGTAGCTCTCCAACCCAAAAAATTCCAGGACCAGATGGATTCACAGCTGAATTCTACCAGAGGTACAAGAAACAGCCGGTACCATTCTTTCTGAAATTACTGCAATCAATAGAAAAAGGTGGAATCCTCTCTAAATCATTTTATGAGGCCAGCATCATCCTCATACCAAAGCCTCGCAGAGACACAACAAAAAAAGATAAATTTAGACCAATATCACTGATGAACATTGACGCAAATATCCTCAACAAAATACTGACAAACAGAATCCAGCAACACATCAAAAAGCTTATCCACTATGATAAATTGGGCTTTATCCCTGGGATGCAAGGCTCGCTTAACATATGCAAATCAATAAATATAATCCAGCATGTAAACAGAAGCAACAAAAGAAACCACTTGATTATCTCAATAGATGAAGAAAAGGTCTTTGACAAAATTCAACAATCCTTCATGCTAAAAACTCTCTTTAAATTAGGTATTGATGGCATGCATCTCAAAATAATAAGAGCTATCTATGACAAACCCACAGCCAATATCATACTAAATGGGCAAAAACTGGAAGCATTCCCTTTGAAAACTGGCACAAGACAGAGATGTCCTATCTCACCACTTCTATTCAACACAATGTTGCAACTTCTGGCCAGGGCAATCAGGCAGGAGAAGTAAACAAATGGTATTCAATTAGGAAAAGAGGAAGCTAAATTGTCCCTGTTTGCAGATGACTTGAGTGTATATCTAGAAAACCCCAACATCTCAGCCCAAAATCTCCTTTGGCTGATAGGCAACTTCAGCAATGTCTCAGGATACAAAATAATGTGCAAAAATCACAGACATTATTAAACACAAATAACAGACAAACAGAGATTCAAATCATGATTGAACTCCCATTCACAATTGCCTCAAACAGAATAAAATATGTAGGACTAGAACTTACAAGGGGTGTGCAGGACATCTTCTAGGAGAACTTAAAACAACTGCTGAATGAAATAAAGGAGGATACAAAGAAATGGAAGAACATTCCATGCTCATGGTTAGGAAGAATCAGTGTCATGAAAAAGGGCCATAAAGTCCAAGGTAACTCACAGATTCAATGCCATCCCCATCAAGCTACAAATGACTTACTTCACAGAACTGGAAAAAAATATTTTAAAGTTCATATGGAACAAAAAAAGAGCCTGCATTGCCAAGACAATCCCAAGCCAAAAGAACAAATCCGGAGGCATCATGCTACCTGACTTCAAACTATACTACAAGTCTACAGTAGCCAAAACTGCATGGTACTGGTAACAAAATGGAGATGCAGATCAATGGAACAGAATAGAGCCCTCAGAAATAATGCCACATATCTATGACTATCTGATCTTTGACAAACCTGACAAAAACAAGAAATGGGGAAATGATTCCGTATTTAATAAATGGTGCTGGGAAAACTGGCTAGCCATATGTAGAAAGCTGAAAATGGATCCCTTCCTTACACCTTATACAAAAATCAATTGAAGATGGAATAAGCACTTAAATATTAGACCTAAAACCATAAAAATATGGCAGGAAAACCTGGACAATACAATTCAGGACATAAGCATGGGCAAAGGCTTCATGGCTATAACACCAAAAGCAATGGCAACAAAAGCCAAAATTGACAAATGGGATCTAATTAAACTAGAGAGCCTCTGCACAACAAAAGAAACTACCATCAGAGTGAACAGGCAACCTAGAGAATTGGAGAAAATTTTTGCAATCTACTCATCTGACAAAGGGCTAATATCCAGGATCTACAATTTTTCCAACAAATTTACAAGAAAATAACAAACAACCCCATCGAAAAGTGGGTGAAGTATATGAACAGACTCTTCTTGAAAGAAGACATTTTTGCAGCCAAAAGACACATGAAAAATGCTCATCATCACTGGCCATCAGAGAAATGCATATCAAAACCACAATGAGATACCATCTCATACCAGTTAGAATGGCATCATTAAAAAGTCAGGAAACAACAGGTGCTGGAGAGGATGTGGAGAAATAGGAACACTTTTACACTGTTGGTGAGACTGGAAACTAGTTCAACCATTGTGGAAATCAGTGTGGTGATTCCTCAGGGATCTAGAACTAGAAATACCATTTGACCCAGCAACACCATTATTAGGTATATACCCAAAGGATTATAAATAATGCTGCTATAAAGACACATGCACACATATGTTTATTTTGGCACTATTCACAATAGCAAAGACTTGGAACCAACCCAAATCTCCAACAATGATAGACTGGATCAAGAAAATGTGGCACATATATGCCATGGAATACTATGCAGCCATAAAATATTATGAGTTCATATGATTTGTAGGGACATGGATGAAGCTGGAAACCATCATTCTCAGCAAACTATCTCAAGGACAAGAAACCAAACATCGCATGTTCTCACTCATAAGTGGGAATAGAACAATGAGAACACATGGACATGGGATGGGGAACATCACACACTGAAGCCTATTTTGGGGTGGGGGGAGTGGGGAGAGATAGCATTTGAAGATATACCTAATGTTAAATGATGAGTTGATGGGTACAACACACCAACATGGCACATGTATACATATGTAACTAACCTGCACCTTGTGCACATGTACCCTAAAACTTACAGTATAATAAAAAAGGGATACTTTTTGAGAATACTTACAAACTGTTTATTTTGCCATCCCTTTATATATGCATATATATATGTAGATGTGTGTGTGTATATACGTATATATATATATATAAATATGTAAGGGCGGTTATAACTACTTACGTACATGATCACAATAGGCTACCTGCAAGCTGAGGAACAAGGAGAGCAAGTCTGAGTCCCAAAGCTGAAGATCTTGAAGTCCACTGTCCGGCAAAAAGTGTATCCAGCATAGAAGAAAGACATATGCTTTGGAAGCTAGGCCCATCTCGCTTTTTGACATGTTTCTGTCTGCTTGATATTCACTAGAAGCTGATGAGATTGTGCCCACCAGATTAATGTAGATCTCCCCATTGACTCAAACGGGGACTTAATTTTTTTATGGGGAAACTCCCAAGAAACACATCCAGGATTAATACTCTGTATCCCTCAATCCAATGAATTAGACAATATTAACCATCACAAGTTCACCCCTTGTTAACTTGAATCAAAATGCATCTCCTGCTATAATACATAATCTTCAAATGCAAACAAAAATGAGGTAATAATTACAGCTAACATAGTACAATTATCCTCTTACAACCAGGAATGCAACAATCTGCAATCCAAACATGATTCCATAATGTTTGCAATACGCAGATGTTGATAAGAACTCAATAAATCATATGTAGCATGATTAAGGAAAATAAAAGAAAAGATTTTCTTAGTACATGTGTATACATGCATAAACTGTTTTTAACGAAAGAAGGAGGAAATACTTAAGACAATTAACGTTCCCATTGCTGCAGCTGGTCACGTGTTTATAATAGGTATTGATGACTAATTTCTTCTATTACCCATTCTGTGTTCCTTTCCTCTTCAGCAAGCACCTCGGATGTGGTTTTTATTTTTTTAATTTTTTTGTTGTTATTCATCTTGATAGTTCAGGTCAATCAACCCAGTCAACACTGTAACTGCCTTTTTAGAAAGTTGACATGAATGTAGGAGGAGGCCCAAGTGTCCAGGTGGCAATCATGACTTCCACTTTAATGGAATCATTCTTGTTTCATCTTTTGGCAGCACTTTTCCTCAGGGAGTTAAGACCTCTAGGCCAGCAGCACATAATATTATAAAAAACAGGAAACAAAAGTGTTGTTAGTGAAACACCAGCAGTGATAGTGAGTGGCAAAATTTCTACTTCCATCACTTGAATCCTGGACCAGTGAATTTTGGCTATGGGAGTAAGAATACCATATCCTGGATGCTGATTCAGAGAATACGTGGTCTTCTGGAGAACTTTGCAATAGCCCTTCAAAGTATGGTCACATAGTTGACATTGCAATTGTAACTTCAAAAGACCACTTCACAATCTTATTAATTTAGTTGCTTCAGGATAATGAGAAAAATGGTAAGACCAGTAGATTTAATGAGCAGGAGCCCACTGCCACATTTCTTTAGCTGCAAAGTTAGTGTACTGGTCAGAGGCAATGTTGTGTTGAATACCATAATGGTGAATAAGGCATTTTGTGAGTCCATGAATGGTAATCTTATCCGAAGCATAGCTTGAAGAATGGGGAAACCCATATCCACAGTAAGTGGCTATTCCAGTGAGGATAAACCGCTGCCATTTCCTTGATGAAAGAGGTCCAATATAATTAATGTGTCACCAGGTAGCTGGCTGATCACCCCAAGAAACTGGGCCTTACTGAGTGCTAAGTTTTGGTCTCTGCTGCTGACAAATTGGGCACTCAGCAGTGGCCATAGCCAGGTCAGCCTTTGCGAGTGGAGGTCCGTGTTGCTGAGCACATGTGTAACCTCAATTTCTGCCACCATGGCCACTTGGTTCATGGGCCCATCGGGCAATGACAGGGGTGGCTGGGGAAAGAGGCAGAGTGGTGTTGCCAGAACCAGTGTTTTTATCCACTTGATTATTAAACTCTTTATCCATTAAGGCTGCTCGCTGGTTAGACCTCACATGGAATACAAATATATTGACAGCTTTTGACCATTCACAAAGTCCATCCACATACCTCTTCCCCAAATATCTTTGTCATCAATGTTCTAATCATGCATCTACCAAGTGCCTGAGACCCAGCCAAAACATTGGCTATGGACCATGAATCAGTATATAGTCAGAAATCTGGCCACTTGGGCATTGATACAGGCTGAAGGAGAGAAGGTGGGGTGGCTGTATTGGAGATTGTGAGCCACTTTCTTATGTAACTTAGTTGTGCCTTAGGACCAGCTCAGCCTAGGCACGTGTATACCACATCCATTTCATGATGAAATGCTGCTGTGCACAACCCACTTTAAGACTCGATGGGTCAGAAAACACCAAGTTCATGACAGGCAGTGTAGTTCACATGGTGACTTGATGACCAACGTTCAAATATTCCCCCAAAGTCCAGCAGTGGGCCAAGAGCTGTCACTCCAAAGAATACTAGTTATCTGCAGAAAATGGCAGGGCCTTGCTTCAAAATCCTAGAGGTGTATGCTCTGATTCACCTGTGGGAGCACTGCAAACTATTGTCACATCGTTGGCATTGTAATTGTAACTTCAAAAAGCCATTTCACTGTTCTATTTAACTAGCTGCTTCAGGATAATGGGAAACATGGTAAGACAAGTAGATTTAATGAGCAGGACACTGCTGCCACAGTTCTTTAGCTGTGGGCTCCAAACAACCTTCCTATCTGCCACTGAAACTTCAAGCACCATTGAATCTCCCGGTTCATATGGCCCAAAGAGTAGAGGTGTTTGCAATGCAGTCTGAAGTAGTTGCAGAGTCTTTTCCTGTTTTGGATGCCCCTGAAAGCTGGCAGCCCTTTGGGTCACTAATAAGTGGGCTGGGGGGACATAGTCAAATGAGAAATGTGATGCTTCAAAAATCCAAATAGGCCTAGTAGTTATTATGCCTCTTTCTTGGTTATAAGAGGGGCCTCACATGACAACTTGTTCTTCACCCAGGAAAGTATATTTTGACAGGCTTCCCAAGACTGGACCTCTAGGAACATTATGGATGTAGAAGGTCTGTGAATTTTAGTCATATTTATTTTGCATCCTCTGGTACATAAATGTCTCACTAATAATTCAAGTATGCTTGCTACTTCTTGCTCACTCATCAAATCAGCCTAATTTTATCAATGAAATGGATCATTGTGATATTTTACAGAAGTGAAAAGCAATCAAATTCTCTCTGAATAAGATTATGATAGGAAGCCAGAGAGTTAACATGCTCCTGAGCAAGGATAATAAATGCGTATTGCTGGCCTTGCCAGCTGAAGGCAAATTCCATCTGGTGGTCCTTATAGACAGGAATAAAGAAAAGGGCACTGGCCAAGTGAATGGCTGTATACCATGTAAGAGGAGATGTATTAATTTGCTCAAACAATAAACCACATCTAGTATATCAGCTGCAAGTTGATTCACAACTGTGTTAAGTTGTGATACTCCAATGTCATTATCCAAGGTCCATCTGACTTTTGCACAGGCCAAATTGTTGAGTTGAATTAAATGTGCTTGTAGTTACCAATCCGGCATTTTTGAAATTTTTGATGGTGGCACCCATCTTCACAATCTTCTCAGGGTTTTGATATCATTTCTTATTTACTATTTTTCTAGGTAGGGACAGCTTCAGTGGCTGCCATTTGACCTTTCGTATTGTTGTAACCCTCACCTTGCAAGTCATGGAAATGTGGGATTCTGCCAGCTGATAAATAT
Source organism: Pongo abelii (assembly GCF_028885655.2). Lineage (NCBI taxonomy): Eukaryota > Metazoa > Chordata > Mammalia > Primates > Hominidae > Pongo > Pongo abelii. The sequence goes on along the minus strand of NC_072009.2, from coordinate 47,709,738 downwards.
ATCTATGCCAGTTATGCAATTTAGCACTGGGAAAATGACCACAGGATGACTGCAGGGACTCACTGGGCACTCTGTAAATCTGACCTAATAAGATAAAGCTCTATTAATTACCTGACCTCCCTGAGCTCCTACTTTAACTGTGGGACCACAATAACATTTTGGATCCTCTGGAACCCACATCAGCACAGAGCTAGAGGCCAGTAGTTTCTGCAAAGTCTGATTATTTCCCTTTCCCTAATGCACAATTACCTTGGTAAAGCCTGGAGGTCTTCTTGGGGAAAGATGGTGTAAAGATTTCCTGCAAAAATAGGCAGTTATGTTGTGGGTTTCTTGGTCAAGGAACCCAGCTTCCCTCTCATTCAATGGCTTCTCAGTCTTTAAACTGTCTCCAGCCTGGTAATTGATGGAGGGGCTGTATTTCTCTGTTTTCATCACTCAGAATCGTGTTTTGTCCTTTTGACCCAACGATTTCTGTATGTATAACGTAAGTATTAATGCAGTAAGCTTTCCATCAATTTCATTTCCATGAACACCGTGAATAATTGACCAATGACAAAGCCCTACAGGAGTCACATTATTTGACAGCCACTATCCATTAGCTGTGCCCACATTACCTTTGATGGTTGAGTGGTGCCACTTGACCCTGTCACATCGGGATCCAATTATTTTAATCATATTTATATTTTGTAGTTGAGTGACTGGTTTTCAAAGAAGAGCAATTACAGGGCAATTGTGCCCACCAGATTAAGGGTGGATCTACCTTCTCCAGCCCACTGACCCTAGTATTATCTGTCTTAGGTAACACTCATGCAGACACATGCCAGACTAATACTCTGTATATCGCAATCCGGTTAAATTGATACTCAGTGTTAGCCATCACAGGCTTGTGGCAATAAATTTGCAGGTCCCCACTGAGGCTTCACCTTCAAGCCAGTTACAGCCTGAAGTCTAGGTCCTAGGCTGATGGATAAGAATGGGAATCACTGGTGCTGTTTTGAAATTCAGGTGTTGTTGCCAAATAATCCAATCAGCAAACATGTTCTTTCCTTGGAAGCACGTAGTATTCCTGGACTCAGTCAGATTTGAGGACTATTCAAACTACCAGCTGTGGAGAGGAGGTACCTACCCAAGGGTCATCCCTCTCCTGTGAGCTTAGGAGATGTCAGGACTATCAGTGGTGGGCTGGAGCTACCCGCTTTCAGTCTCTGCTGAAAGCTGGGGACATAATGGGATGACCAGCTAGAGTGAGCAACTACCCAGTCGAGAGTCTTCTCTTTGCTGAAGGCTTAGCCGATCTTGGAACCACCAGGAGTGAAGTAGACCTACCCAATCCAGAGTCTTCTTTCTGTGGACAGCTTAACATCTCATACTATGATTAGCTGGATGGAGAAGCTACCAAGTCCAGGGTTTCTTTCCTGCTGAGAGCTGGACACTAATCCTTGACAGCTTGCCTGTAGAGATAAGCTGCCCGTTCTAAAGCCATCTCTCTGCTGAGAGCTGGACACTCATCAGAATATCCAGCCTGTGGAAAAGAGCTACCCAATCAGGATCTATTTTGAGTTCTGTCCCTCAGTAAATCTTATCTATAAATTTCTCACTCTCCACGTGTCCATCTACCTCATTCATCCTGGATAAAGAACAATTATTTGAGAATCACTGAATTGTGGTGCTGAAAGAACTGTAACACAAACAGGGAAAAAAAGTCTCTTGCTCATCAATTGTAAAAGACAAAAATAAGAGGACAGCTGTGACCCTTCAGGGTGCACAGACCTAGGGTATCTCAAAACCAGGGCTTTGACACCATATTAAGGGCTTTGTTGTTTCTGGCATCCTGAAACTTCTGGGCACCACTACATTCCCAAGTATCAGCTGTGGAAGCTGCTTGCAGTATGTCTGGTCTAGCTGCTGCACCTCAGTGAGGTGGCACTTCTCTTGGCACCTAAAGTTTCCTGCTTTGTAACAGCTGGCAGGGCTGGCCATGTATAGCAACTGGACCCCACACTTGCTCAAACACCATTGCCACTCTACCTCATGTTTGCCCTTGGCAGGTGTTAAATCCTCGCCCATAACAAGCTGAGTGCAGCCTGTCAGACAGAGTGGGTAGAGCAAGCTTAGCAGGCCTGAGAAAACTCAGGCAAAGTCACCACTGGCCACAGAGGTTTTCAATTGGCAAGATAACTCTCCCCAAATCCCATGACAAAAGGAGCATAGCTAGTTGTGTTTTAATGTCTTTCTTCTTTTGGATCTGGAAATACTTAAAATTCAGTCTCCTACAATTTGGAATGTTTAAACCTTAGTTGAAAATCATTATATTTCAAAATCTTTTAGAAATTATAGTTGAAAGATGGATTTTCCACTGACCACCCTATCCCTCTTACTTACGCAGTCATCTAGTCTCTGAGAATATACTTCTGTAATTCAGGGCATTGGGCTTCAGGTTGGCACCTTCCTCTGTATTATAAAGCTATCTAATAGAACAGAATTTCTGATTTTGACATTTTGTACTCAGATAATTTCTTTATGTGAGGAGCTTTTGCTGTGCATTGTAGGATGATAAGCAGCATTTAGGGCCTCTTCCATTCAGTGCCATTGTAATCTCCTTGTTTTTCCCATGGAAGAAATACCCAGATAGTTTTGTGTCTTGTGGAAGCAAAATTGATGACTATCTTTATCGTATAAGTTAATACACATAAAAAACCGGTGGTAGTAAGCTAGTGTAGTCATAGGAATGTTTTTACATTTTTTTCCGGAATGCAAATCATTACAGACAATGTGAAAAAGTGTGTGGTGATTCACACTTTTAGTGTTTTAGAGTGACAATACCATTGGACTCAGCAATTTCATTACTGGGTATATAGCCCACAAAAAGTAAGTCATTCTATTACAAGGACACATGCATGTGTACGTGTATTATGGCACTATTCACAAAATCAAAGTCGTGGAATTAACCCAAATGCCCATGAATGACAGACTAGATAGAGAAAGTGGGAAAACAGCAGCTTCATGACAACTAGCTGATTTATGCTGAGATGAATACTTAGCTGATGGGGTCATGGGTTCAGTGAACAACCATGGCACACATTTACCTGTGAAATAAATCTGCATGTCCCGCATATGTATCATGAAACTTAACATAAATAAAAATTAAATTAAATTAAAATGAAAAGGCTTTCATTTTTGTAGCAGTTATAGTAAATTTGAAATATGTGCGACACCTTTTTAAAGAGATTTTATAAAATAACTATAAATCACAGTTTTGACAAACTGCACTGAAAAGTAAATAAGTAGCATATTTCAATTCTTAGTTGATTGAATTTATTTTCTTTCATTTTGAGGATAGAATCTTACACAGTCTCTTCAGCTGAAGTGTAGTGGTGCAATCTTGGCATGCTGCAATCCCCTACCTCCCAGCTTCAAGGGATTAATCTGCCTCAGCCTTTTGATTAGCTGAGATTACACGAGTGCACCAACACAGCTGATGGGGTGTCACCATGTTGGCCATACTAGTCCCAAACTCCTGATGTCAATTAATCTGCCTGCCTCATCATCTGAAAGTCCTGGGATTATAGGTGTGAGTCAGGATGTCTGGAGGTTGAATGAATTTCTAATTGAGAAACATATCCATCTTGCAAAACTTTATTTTCTATATCATACTTTTATGAGTTCCTTCATATGTCTCATAAGTCAAGAAAAATAATATAATTTTAATTCATGCTCTTTGCATTGGAAATGAATGTATATCCATTGATGTGTAATTAAAAGAGTAAGTCTATTTAGAATGTCATTTTCCTTTTGTGTAAAACTCTCAGGTTTTAGAAATTTCTTTAATAATATAACTTTGGAAACTAATTACATTCATTGATATAAATGATTGTTTTTTAGGGATCTTTTATTGGTAAGAAAATTCAAAATTGTTTCAGGATGCAAAGAGATGTTTAATTATATCAAATAAACTGACAAGTATTTTCTTCGAGAAAACAGGTTTTTCTTAATTTAGGTTTTATATGACTAATATTATGATTAATTTCTCTTCCTAAAATTAATTTATGTTTCCATCTCCCCTGCATCAGTAGTTCACCTGCAATGTATAAGAAGAAAAAACTGCAAGCAGAACAGGCAGTTTCAAGATGCAGGTCACCCACTACCAGGAATCCTAGTTTGAGCTACTTGTAGTGCCAGCTATTGATGGTATAATAAAAATCTAAAAAAGAGAGTAGGCTCTTTGACTGCAGTATATGACACAGACAAAGCAATAACTAGTGAGTAGTTTAAATTATAAATATGCTTTTATTCATTAATATTCATTTACTTTGGTTTGAAATGTTATTTTTTTCATTTAGGAAAAGAAGTAACTCATTTTTTTTGTTTGTTTTTGGTAAACTAGCCCAACATTTTGTAGTCATCAGGTGTGTAAGCAGAAGAGCTTTAGTGAGAGAACACAATTTTTTTGAAGGAGACGCTTTTTTTAATGTTTTCCTATAGATGGTTTGATAACTTAACACATGAGTTGTTTTTATCATATGAGAAAAAATACAAAAATGTTACATTAACAAGGGGCCAAACTTAATGCTATAAAATGTTTTATTTAAAATGTGTGCACTGAAGTTTCCTGTTATTTTAGTTAAATTCTAAAAGAGGAATGGTTTTGAAAATCATATTAGAAGGGAAAATTTGAGTGCATTTTATTACTTCTAAATGTCCAAATAAGTTCCAGAAAAAGGGTAGTAATGTTTAAACTTACAAAGAACTTAAACACAAACTGGGATTTAACGTAAGCAAGTTAACATATAGTAACATAAAACTTAGTGTATTTCAAGTTTAAACTAAGTGTTAAGTATGTAATTAACAAACATATTCAATATAAGCCTTTAATTAATAAATATGAAATTATATACATACATATTTCCATGTAAGTATGTTTTTAGAACATTGTAGGAGTTTCCAGCTAACTCACTCTTTAAAAGATCAGATCTTTATTTGCATTGTGAGATCTATATAGAGGGAAAAATTTGCTTTTAAAAAACACTTCTTTGTTAATTTATTTAATGATTGTACTGACACAGTAAATATATATTTGCAAATGAGATTTTTTTAAATTTATTTATTTATTATTATTATACTTCAGGTTTTAGGGTGCATGTGTGCAATGTGCAGGTTAGTTACATATGTATACATGTGCCATGCTGGTGCGCTGCACCCACTAACTCGTCATCTAGCATTAGGTATATCTCCCAATGCTATCCCTCTCCCCCTCCCCCCCACACCACAACAGGCCCCAGAGTGTGATGTTCCCCTTCCTGTGTCCATGTGTTCTCATTGTTCAAATCCTACCTATGAGAATATGTGGTGTTTGGTTTTTTGTTCTTGTGATAGTTTACTGAGAATGATGATTTCCAATTTCATCCATGTCCCTACAAAGGACAAGAACTCATCATTTTTTATGGCTGCATAGTATTCCACAGTGTATATGTGCCACATGTTCTTAATCCAGTCTATCATTGTGGACATTTTGGTTGGTTCCAAGTCTTTGCTATTGTGAATAATGTCACAATAAACATATGTGTGCATGTGTCCTTATAGCAGCATGATTTATAGTCATTTGAGTATATACCCAGTAATGGGATGACTGGGTCAAATGGTATTTCTAGTTCTAGATCCCTGAGGAATCACCACACTGTCTTCCACAATGGTGGAACCTGTTTACATTCCCACCAACAGTGTAAAAGTGTACCTATTTCTCCACATCCTCTCCAGCACCTCTTGTTTCCTAACTTTTTAATGATTGCCATTCTAACTGGTGTGAGATGGTATCTCATTGTGGTTTTGATTTGCATTTCTTTGATGGTCAGTGATGGTGAGCATTTTTTCATGTGTCTCTTGGCTGCATAAATGTCTTCTTTCGAGAAGTGTCTGTTCATGTCCTTTGCCCACTTTTTGATGAGGTTGTTTGTTTTTTTCTTGCAAATTTGATTGAGTTCATTGTAGATTCTGGATATTAGCCATTTGTCAGATGAGTGGTTGAGAAAATCTCCAATTTTGTAGGTTGCCTGTTCACTCTGATGGTAGTTTCTTTTGCTGTGCAGTAGCTCTTTAGTTTAATTAGATCCCATTTGTCAATTTTGGCTTTTGTTGCCATTGCTTTTGGTGTTTTAGACATGAAGAACTTCCCCGTGCCTATGTCCTGAATAGTAATGCCTAGGTTTTATTGTAGGGTTTTTATGGTTTTAGGTCTAACGTTTAAGTGTTTAACCCATCTTGAATTGATTATTGTATAAGGAGTAAAGACGGGATCCATTTTCAGCTTTCTACATATGGCTAGCCAGTTTTCCCAGCACCGTTTATTAAATAGGGAATCCTGTCCCCATTACTTGTTTTTCTCAGGTTTCTCAAAGATCAGATAGTTGTAGATATGTGGCATGATTTCTGAAGGCTCTCTTTTGTTCCATTGATCTATATCTCTGTTTTGGTACCAGTACCATGCTGTTTTGGTTACTGTAGCCTTGTAGTATAGTTTGAAGTCAGGTAGTGTGATGCCTCCAGCTTTGTTCTTTTGGCTTAGGATTGACTTGGTGATGAAGGCTCTTTTTTGGTTCTATATGAACTTTAAAGTAGTTTTTTCCAATTCTGTGAAGAAAGTCGTTGGTAGCTTCATGGGAATGGCATTGAATCTGTAAATTACCTTGGGCAGTATGGCCATTTTCATGATATTGATTCTTCCTACCCATGAGCATGGAATATTCTTACATTTGTTTGTATCATCTTTTATTTCATTGAGCAGTGGTTTGTAGTTCTCCTTGAAGAGGTCCTTCACATCCCTTGTAAGTCGGATTCCTAGGTATTTTATTCTCTTTGAAGCAATTGTGAATGGGAGTTCACTCATGATTTGGCTCTCTGTTTGTCTGTTGTTGGTGTATAAGAATGCTTGTGATTTTTGCACATTGATTTTGTATCCTGAGACTTTGCTGAAGTTGCTTATCAGATTAAGGAGATTTTTGGGCTGAGACAATGGGGTTTTTAGATATACAATCATGTTGTCTGCAAACAGGGACAATTTGAATTCCTCTTTTCCTAATTGAATACACTTTATTTCCTTCTCCTGCCTAATTGCCCTGGCCAGAACTTCCAACATTATATTGAAAAGGAGTGGTGAGAGAGATCATCCCTGTCTTGTCCGAGTTTTCAAAGGGAATGCTTCTAGTTTTTGCCCATTCAGTATGATATTGGCTGTGGGTTTGTCATAGATAGCTCTTATTATTTTGAGATACATCCCATCAATACATAATTTATTGAGAGTTTTTAGCATGAAGGTTTGTTGAATTTTGTCAAAGGCCTTTTCTGCATCTATTGAGATAATCATGTGATTTTTGTCTTTGGTTCTGTTTTTATGCTGGATTACATTTACTGATTTGCATATATTGAACCAACCTTGCATCCCAAGGATGAAGCCCACTTGATCATGGTGGATCATCTTTTTGATGTGCTGCTGGATTCGGTTTGCCAGTATTTTATTGACGATTTTTTATCAGTGTTCATCAAGGATATTGGTCTAAAATTCTCTTTTTTGGTTGTGTCTCTGCCCGGCTTTGGTATCAGGATGATGCTGGCCTCATAAAATGAGTTAGGGAGGATTCCCTGTTTTTCTATAGATTGGAATACTTTCAGAAGGAATGGTACCAGTTCCTCTTTGTACCTCTCGTAGAATTCAGCTGTGAATCCATCTGGTCCTGGACTCTTTTTGGTTTGGAAGCTATTGATTATTGCTGCAATTTCAGCTCCTATTATTGGTGTATTCAGAGATTCAACTTCTTCCTGGTTTAGTGTTGGGAGAGTGTTTGTGTTCAGGAATTTATCCATTTCTTCTAGATTTTCTAGTTTATTTGCATAGAGGTGTTTTTAGTATTCTCTGATGGTAGTTTGTACTTCTGTGGGATCGGAGGTGATATCCCCTTTATCATTTTTTATTGCATCTATTTGATTCTTCTCTCTTTTTTTCTTTATTTGTCTTGCTAGTGGTCCAGCAATTGTGTTGATCCTTTCAAAAAACCAGCTCCTGAATTCATTAATTTTTTGAAGGGGTTTTTGTGTCTCTAATTCCTTCCATTCTGCTCAGATTTTAGTTATTTCTTGCCTTCTGCTAGCCTTTGAATGTGTTTGCTCTTCCTTTTCTAGTTCTTTTAATTGTGATGTTAGGGTGTCAATTTTGGATCTTTCCTGCTTTCTCTTGTGGGCAGTTTGTGCTGTAAATTTCCCTCTACACACTGCTTTGAATGTATCCCAGAGATTCTGGTATGTTGTGTCTTTGTTCTCATTGGTTTCAAAGAACATCTTTATTTCTGCCTTCATTTCATAAGTACCCAGTAGTCATTCAGGAACAGGTTGTTCAGTTTCCATATAGCTGAGCGGTTTTGAGTGAGATTGTTAATGGTGAGTTCTAGCTTGATTGCCCTGTGATCTGAGAGATAGTTTGTTATAATTTCTGTTCTTTTACATTTGCTGAGGAGAGCTTTACTTCCAAGTATGTGGTCAATTTTGGAATAAATGTGGTGTGTTTCTGAAAAAATGTATATTCTGTTGATTTGTGGTGGAGAGTTCTGTGGATGTCTATTAGGTCCACTTGGTGCAGAGCTGAGTTCAATTCCTGGGTATCCTTGTTGACTTTCTGTCTCATTGATCTGTCTAATATTGACAGTGGGATGTTAAAGTCTCTCATTATTAATGTGTGGGAGTCTAAGTGTCTTTTTTGGTCACTCAAGACTTGCTTTATGAATCTGGGTGCTCCTGTATTGGGTGCATATATATTTAGGATAGTTAGGTCTTCTTGTTGAATTGATCCCTTTACCATTATGTAATGGCCTTCTTTGTCTCTTTTGGTCTTTGTTAGTTTGAAGTCTGTTTTATCAGAGACTAAGATTGCAACTCCTACCTATTTTTGGTTTCCATTTGCTTGGTAGATCTTCCTCCATCCTTTTATTTTGAGCCTCTGTGTGTCTCTGCACGTGAGATGGCTTTCCTGAATACAGCACACTGATGGGTCTTGACTCTTTATCCAATTTGCCAATCTGTGTCTTTTAATTGGAGCATTTCGTCCATTTACATTTAAAGTTAATATTGTTATGTGTGAACTTGTTCTTGTCATTATGATGTTAGCTGTTTATTTTGCTCATTAATTGATGCAGTCTCTTCCTAGTCTTGATGGTCTTTACATTTTGGCATGATTTTGCAGTGGCCGGTACCGGTTGTTCCTTTCCATGTTTAGCTCTTCCTTCAGGAGCTCTTTTAGGGCAGGCCTGGTGGTGACAAAGTCTCTCAGCATTTGCTTGTCTGTAAAGGATTTTATTTCTCCTCCACTTATGAAGTTATTTTGGCTGGATATGAAATTTTGGGATGAAAATTGTTTTCTTTAAGAATGTTGGATATTGGCCCCCATTCTCTTCTGGCCTGTATAGTTTCTGCTGAGAGATCCGCTGTTAGTCTTATGGGCATCCCTTTGAGGGTAACCCGATCTTTCTCTCTGGCTGCCCTTAATATATTTTTCTTCATTTCAACTTTGGTGCATCTGACAATTATGTGTCTTGGAGTTGCTCTTGTCGAGGAGTGTCTTTGTGATGTTCTCTAAATTTAATGAATATGAATGTTGGCCTGCCTTGCTAGATTGAGGAAGTTCTCCTGGATAATATCCTGCAGAGTGTTTTCCAACTTGATTCTATTCTCTCTGTCACTTTCAGGTACACCAATCAGACGTAGATTTGGTCTTTTCACATAGTCCCATATTACTTGGAGGCTTTTCTTGTTTCTTTTTACTCTTTTTTTCTCTAAACTTCCGTTCTCACTTCATTGCATTCATTTCATCTTCCATCACTGATACCCTTTCTTCCAGTTGATAGCATTGGCTCCTGGCACTTCTGCATTCTTTACGTAGTTCTCAAACCTTGGTTTTCAGCTCCGTCAGCTCCTTTAAGCACTTCTCTGTATTGGTTATTCTAGATATACATTCTTCTAAATTTTTTTCAAAGTTTTCAACTTCTTTGCCTTTTGTTTGAATATCCTCCCATAGCTCGGAGTAATTTGATTGTCTGAAGACTTCTTCTTTCAGCTCATCAAAGTCATTCTCCTTCCAGCTTTGTTCCGTTGCTTGTGAGGAATGCGTTCCTTTGGAGGAGGAGAGTTGCTCTGCTTTTTAGAGTTTCCAGTTTTTCTGCTTTGTTTTTTTTTTCCCATCTTTGTGGTTTTATCTACTTTTGGTCTTTGATGATGGTGACATACAGATGGGTTTTTCCTGTGGATGTCCTTTTTGTTAGTTTTCCATCTAACAGACAGGACCCTCAGCTGCAGGTCTGTTGGAGTACCCGGCCATGTGAGTTGTCAGTCTGCCCCTGCTGGGAGGTGCCTCCCATTTAGGCTGCTTGGGGGTCAGGGGTCAGGGGCCCACTTGAGGAGGCAGTCTACCCATTCTCAGATCTCCAGCTGCATGCTGGGAGAACCACTTCTCTCTTCAAAGCTGTCAGACAGGGACATTTAAGTCTGCAGAGGTTGCTGCTGTCTTTTTGTTTGTTTGTGCCCTGCCCACAGAGGTGGAGCCTATAGAGGTAGGCAGGCAGGCCTCCTTGAGCTGTGGTGGGCTCCACCCAGTTCGAGCTTCCTGGCTGCTTTGTTTACCTAAGCAAGCCTGGACAATGGTGAAGGTCAGTCTCCCAGCCTCACTCCCACCTTGCAGTTTGATCTCAGACTGCTGTGCTAGCAATCAGCAAGACTCCGTGGGCATTGGACCCTCTCAGCCAGGTGCAGGATATAATCTCCTGGTGAGCCGTTTTTTAAGCCCATCCGAAAAGTTCAGTATTTGGGTGGGAGTGACCCGATTTTCTTTGTGCTGTCTGTCACCCTTTTCTTTGACTAGGAAAGGGAACTCCCTGACCCCTTGCACTTCCCAAGTGAGGCAATGCCTAGCCCTTCTTCAGCTTGCTCATGGTATGTGCACCTACTGTCCTGTGCCCATTGTCTGGCAATCCCTAGTGAAGTGAACCTGGTACCACAGATGGAATTGCAGAAATCACCCATCTTCTGCGTCATTTATGCTGGGAGCTCTAGACTGGAGCTGTTCCTTTTCGGCCATCTTGGCTCCTCCCCTCCCGAGATTTTTTTTAAACAAACGCTGCTGCTGTTAAACATTTTAGCCAACAGTTTTACATAGTTAATATATATATTTTTTCACTATATAGGATGATATGTACTAACAATTATTAACTGATCACCAATTTTATATTCCTGTTCCAGAAATTATCTCTGTGCCTCCAGTAATCCATACATGTAGCTATTTATTTTTTTACACAAATGAATGTATACAATAGACTATATTTTTAATGTTCTTTTGTACTTTGTCACAAATCTGTCAGTATATGAATATCAATTTAATTCTGTTTGTAGCTACATAACTTGCAGATCAATGTTCTCTAATTTATGCAGTCCACCTCTGAGATGGATTGACGTGTAAGTGGTATAAATTTTACATTAAATAAAGAAGAATTTACACTTCCACCATAACTTTAAACAAACCATTTCATTGACTTCATCTCACAACAAAATTCTGAGTGCAGGCAAAGTGATTATTGGTATTTGCTGAGGAAAGTAGCAGATATTTACATGAAATTTATAGCTTTTTGAGTCAGAACAATAACTTAAAGGAGATGCTCAATTAAAACTAGAAAAACTCTCATCATTTTAATGTAAGTTCTTTTTTTATTATTATTATACTTTAAGTTTTAGGGTACATGTGCATAATGTGCAGGTTAGTTACATACGTATACATGTGCCATTCTGGTGTGCTGCACCCCTTAACTCTTCATTTAGCATTAGGTATATCTCCTAATGCTATCCCTCCCCCCTCCTCCAACCCCCAACAGTCCCCAGAGTGTGATGTTCCCCTTCTTGTGTCCATATGTTCTCATTTTTCAATTCCCACCTATGATTGAGAACATGCAGTGTTTGGTTTTTTGTCTTTGTGATATTTTACTGAGAATAATGATTTCCAATTTCATCCATATCCCTACAAAGGACATGAAATCATCATTTTTTATGGCTGCATAGTATTCCATGGTGTATATGTGTCACATTTTCTTAATCCAGTCTATCATTATTGGACATTTAGTTTGGTTCCAAGTCTTTGCTATTGTGAATAGATCCTCAATAAACACACGTGTGCACGTGTCTTTATAGCAGCATGATTTATAGTCCTTTGGGTATATACTGAGAAATGGGATGGCTCAGTCCAATGGTATTTCTAGTTCTAGATCCCTGAGGAATCGCCACACTGTCTTCCACAATGTTTGAACTAGTTTACAGTCCCACAAAAGGGTAAAAGTGTTCCTATTTCTTCATATCCTCTCCAGCATCTGTTGTTTCCTGACTTTTTAGTGATTGCCATTCTAACTGGTGTGAGAATCTATCTCACTGTGGTTTTGATTTGCATTTCTCTGATGGTCAGTGATGGTGAGCATTTTTTCATGTTTTTTGGATGCAAAAATGTCTTCTTTTGAGAAGTGTCTGCTCATGTGCTTCACCCACTTGCGGATGGGGTTGTTTGTTTTTTTCTTGTAAATTTGTTTGAGTTCATTGTAGAGTCTGGATATTAGCCCTTTGTCAGATGAGTACATTGCAATAATTTTCTCCCATTTTGTAGGTTGCCTGTTCACTCTGATGGTAGTTTCTTTTGCTGTGCAGAAGCTCTTTAGATTAATTGAATCTCATTTGTCAATTTTGGCTTTTGTTGCCATTGCTTTTGGTGTTTTAGACATGAAGAACTTGCACATACCTATGTACTGAATGATAATGCCTAGGTATTCTTCTAGGGATTTTATGGTTTTAGGTCTAATGTTTAAGTCTTTAATCCATCCTGAATTAATTTTTGTATAAGTTCTAAGGAAGGGATCCAGTTTCAGCTTTCTACATGTGGCTAGCCATTTTTTCCAGCACCATTGATTAAATAGGGAATCCTTTCCCCATTGCTTATTTTTCTCTGGTTTGTCAAAGATCAGATAGTTGTAGATATGCAGCATTATTTCTGAGGGCTCTGTTCTATTACATTGATCTATATTTCTGTTTTGGTACCAGTACCATGTTGTTTTGGTTATTGTAGCCTTGTAGTATAGTCTGAAGCCAGGTAGCGTGCTCCCTCCAGCATTGTTCTTTTGGCTTAGGATTGACTTGGTGACGCAGGCTCTTTTTTGGTTCCATATGTACGTTAGTTTTTTCCAATTCTGTGAAGAAAGTCATTGGTAGCTTGATGGGGATGGCATGGAATCTATAACTTACCTTGGTCATTATGGCCATTTTCACGATATTGATTCTTCCTATCCATGAGCATGGAATGTTCTTCCATTTGTTTGTATCATCTTCTATTTCATTGAGCAGTGGTTTGTAGTTCTCCTTGAAGAGGTCCTTCACTTCCCTTGTAAGATGGATTCCTAATTATTTTATTATCTCTGAAGAAATTGGGAATGGGAGTTCACTCATGATTTGGCTCTTTGTTTGTCTGTTATTGGTGTATCAGAATGCTTGTGATTTTTGTACATTGATTTTGTATCCTGAGACTTTGCTGAAGTTGCTTATCAGCTTAAGGAGATTTTGGGCTGAGACAATGGGGTTTTCTAGATATACAATCATGTCATCTGCAAACAGGGACAATTTGAATTCCTCCTTTCCTAATTGAATACCCTTTATTTCCTTCTCCTGCCTAATTGCCCTGGCCAGAACTTCCAACACTATGTTGAAAAGGAGTGGTGAGAGAGGGCATCCCTCTCTTGTGCCAGCTTTCAAAAGGAATGCTTCCAGTTTTTGCCCATTCAGTATGATATTGGCTGCAGGTTTGTCATAGATAGATCTTATTATTTTGAGATACATCCCATCAATACCTAATTTATTGAGAGTTTTTAGCATGAAGAGTTGAATTTTTTCAAGGGCCTTTTCTGCATCTATTGAGATAATCATGTGGTATTTGTCTTTGGTTATTTTTATATGCTAGATTACATTTATTGATTTGCAAATATTGAACAAGCCTTGCATCCCAGGGATGAAGCCCACTTGATCATGGTGGGTAAGCTTTTTGATGCGCTGCTGGATACGTTTTGCCAGTATTTCATTGAGGATTTTTGCATCAATATTCATCAAGGATGTTGGTCTAAAATTCTCTTTTTCGTTTGTGTCTCTGTCCTGCTTTGGTGTCAGGATGATGCTGGCCTCATAAAATTTGTTAGGGAGGATTCCTTCTTTTTCTATTGATTGGAATACTTTCAGAAGGAATGGTACCAGTTCCTCCTTGTACCTCTGATAGGAATCAGCTCTGAATCTGTCTGCTCCTGGACTCTTTTTGGTTGGTAAGCTGTTGATTATTGCCACAATTTCAGAGCCTGTTATTGATCAATTCAGAGATTCATCTTTTTCCTGGTTTAGTCTTGGGAGAGTGTATTTGTTGAGGAATTTATCCCTTTCTTCTAGATTTTCTAGTTTATTTTGTAGAGGTTTTTGTGGTATTCTCTGATTGTAGGTAGTATTTCTGTGGGATTGGTAGTGATATCCCCTTTGTCATTTTTTACACGGTCTATTTGATTCTTCTCTCTTTTTTTCTTTGTTAGTCTTGCTAGCGGTCTATGAATTTTGTTGGTCTTCAAAAAACCGGCTCCTGGGTTCATTAATTTTTTAAAGGGCTTTTTGTGTCTCTATTTCCTTCAGTTCTGCTCTGATTTTAGTTATTTTCTGCCTTCTGCTAGCTTCTGAATGTGTTTGCTCTGCTTTTCTAGTTCTTTTAATTGTGATAGTAGGGTGTCAGTTTTGGATCTTTTCTACTTTCTCTTGTGGGCCTTCAGTGCTATAGATTTCCCTCTACACACTGCTTTGAATATATCCCAGAGATTCTGGCATGTTGTGTCTCTGTTCTCATTGGTTTCAAAGAACATCTTTATTTCTGCCTTCATTTCATTATGTACCCCGTAGTCATTCAGGAGCAGGTTGTTCAGTTTCCACGTAGTTGAGAGGTTTTGACTGACTTTCTTATTCCTGATTTTCAGTTTGATTCTACTGTGGTTTGCAAAACAGTTTGTCATAATTTCTCTTCTTTTCCACTTGCTGAGTAGAGCTTCACTTCCAACTATGTGGTCAATTTTGGCATAGGTGTGGTGCTGAAAATAATATATATTCTGTTGATTTGGGGTGGAGAGTTCTGTAGATGTCTATTAGGTCCGCTTGGTGCAGAGCTGAATTCAATTCTTGTGTATACTTGTTAACTTTCTGTCTCTTTGATCTGTCTAATGTTGACAGTGGGGTGTTAAAGTCTCCCATTATTATTGTGTGGAAGTCTAAATCTCTTTCTAGGTCACTCTGCACTTGCTATATGAATCTGGGTGCTCCTGTATTGGTGCATATATATTTAGGATAGTTAGGTCTTCTTGTTGAATTGATCCCTTTACCATTATGTGATGGCCTTCTTTGTCTCTTTTGATCTTTTTTGGTTTAAAGTCTGTTTTATCAGAGACTAGGATTACAACACCTACCTTTTTTGTTTTCCATTTGCTTGGTAGATCTTCCTCCATCCTTTTATTTTGGGCCTATGTGTCTCTGCAAGTGAGATGGCTTTCCTGTATACAGCACACTGATGGGTCTAGACTTTTTATCCAATTTGCCAGTGTGTGTCTTTTATTTGGAGCATTTAGTCCCTTACATTTAAAGTTAATATTGTTATATGTGAATTTGATCCTGGCATTATGATGTTAGCTGGTTATTTTGATCGTTAGGTGATGCAGTCTCTTTCTAATCTTGATGATCTTTACATTTTGGCATGATTTTGCAGCAGCTGGTACTGGTTTTTCCTTCCCATGTTTAAAGCTTCCTTCAGGAGCTCTTTTAGGGCAGGTCTGGTGGTGACAAAATCTCTCAGCATTTGCTTGTCTGTAAAGATTTTATTTCTCCTTCACTTATGAAGCTTAGTTTGGCTGGATATGAAATTCTGTGTTGAAAGTTGTTTCTTTAAGAATGTTGAATATTGGCCCCCACTCTCTTCTGGCTTGTAGAGTTTCTGCCGAGAGATCCACTGTTTGTCTATGGGCTTCCCTTTGGTGGTAACCCGATCTTTCTCTCTGGCTGCCCTTAACATGTTTTCCTTCATTTCAACTTTGGTGAGTCTAACAATTATGTGTCTTGGAGTTGCTCTTCTCGAGGAGTAACTTTGTGGCATTCTCTGTATTTTCTGAGTCGGAATGTTGGCCTGCCTTGCTAGAATGGGGAAGTTCTCCTGGATAATATACTGCAGAGTGTTTTCCAACTCACTTCTATTCTCCCCGTCACTTTCAGGTACACCAATCAGATGTAGATTTGGTCTTTTCAAGTAGTCCTGTATTTCTGGGAGTCCTTGTTTGTTTCTTTTTATTTTTTTCTTTAAACTTCCATTCTCACTTCATTTCATTCACTTTATCTTCCATCACTGATACCCTTTCTTCCAGTCGATTGCATCAGCTCCTGAGGCTCCTGCATTCTTCTCATAGATCTTGAGCCTTGACTTTCAGCTCCATCAGTTCCTTTAAGCATGTCTCTCTATTGGTTATTCTAGTTATTCATTTATCTAAATTTTTTTCAAAGTTTTCAACTTCTTTGCCTTTGGTTTGAATTTCCTCCTATAGCTCAGAGTAGTTTGATTGTCTGAAGCCTTCTTCTCTCAACTCATCAAAGTCATTCTCCGTCCAGCTTTGTTCTGTTGACAGTTAGGAACTGCATTCCTTTGGAGGAGCAGAGGCGCTCTGCTTTTTAGAGCTTCCAGTTTTTCTGCTCCGTTTTTCCCCATCTTTGTACTTTTATCTACTTTTGGTCTCTGATAATGGTGATGTACAGACGGGTTTTTGGTTTGGATGTCCTTTCTGTTTGTTAGTTTTCCTTCTAACAGACAGGACCCTCAGCTGCAGGTCTGTGGGAGTTTGCTGAAGGTCCACTCCACACCCTGTTTGCCTGTGTATCAGCAGCAGTGGCTGCAGAACAGCAGATTTTCATGAACCGGGAATGCTGCTGTCTGGAGGTGTCAGTCTTCCCCTACTTGGGGATGCATCCCAGTTAGACTGCTCAGGGGTCTGGTGTCTGGGACCCATTTGAGGAGGCAGTCTGCCCATTCTCAGATCTCCAGCTGCATGCTGGGAGAACCCCTGCTCTCTTCAAAGCTGTCAGACTGGGACATTTAAGTCTGCCGAGGTTACTGCTGTCTTTTTGCTTTTCTGTGCCCTGCCCCCTGTGGTGGAGCCTACAGAGGCAGGCAGGCCTTCTTCAGCTGTGGTGAGCTTCAACCAGTTGGAGCTTCCTGGTTGCATTGTTTACCTAAGCAAGCCTGGGCAATGGCGGGCTCCCCTCCCCCAGCCTTGCGGCTGTGTTGCAGTCTGATCTCAGACTGCCGTGCTAGCAATCCGCGAGACTCCATGGGCATAGAAACCTCTGAGCCAGGTGCAGAATATAATCTCCTGGTGCAGCGTTTTTTAAGCCCGTCAGAAAAGTGCAGTATTCGGGTGGGAGTGACTCGATTTTCCAGGTGCCCTCTGCAGCCTTCTTTGACTAGGAAACGGAAGTCCCTGTCACCTTGCCCTTCCCGAGTGAGGCAATGTCTTTCCCTGCTTTGGCTCACTCACGGCGCTCTGCACCCACTGTCCTGTGCCCACTGTCTGGCACTTCCTAGCGAGATGAACCTGGTACCTCAGATTGAAATGCAGAAATCACCCCTCTTCTGCGCCACTCATGCTGGGAGCTGTAGACTGGAGCTGTTCCTATCGGCCACCTGGGCCCCTCTCCTCTTTTTTATGTAAAGTTCTAATGGCAATGAATTTAATACAATCTTTTTTGTGCAAAAGATTTTAATGAATACACTCTTAATGATCAAAGCTAAGCCTGTGTTTAACACATGAATATTTAATACTACACCATCTTCTATAACTGTTTCAAAGAAAGAATTTTTTTTTCTTATCTCTTCTTGTGAAACATTTACTGAGTGGGAATATCTTCCCCGGTTGGACCCCATCCAACAAAAGGATTTGTGGGACTCAAAGACTCTGGTGCTACTTATCAAATACATTCTGTGATCTAGTAGTTATACCTGTTCTCTGTCATCGGCAACAGTATTTCTACCATTGGAAACACAGGTAGCAACATAGATGATGATTGTGGGGCTAGGAAATGAAGGTTTTCATCCTCTAGATTTCAGTATGGTTGGTCCATTGACAGCTTGATGGCTTGCCCAGAAAAGCCCATAGAAACTCAACGCCAGATGGTGAAAGCAGTTCGGAGGAAGGCTGTGCCCCGTAAAGCCTCATCGGGGAATCTGCTCAAGACCATGGAAACCCACCTCTTGCATCAACATGACCTGGATATGAGACATTAAGTTAAAGATGATCATTCTGGAGCCTTAAACTTTTAGTGCCTCATTGGATTTCTGATATACTTAGGGTCTGTACTCCCTTTACTCTTGTCAGTTTGTCATATTTGGAATGCCTGTATTTTCCCAATGCCAGTACCCCCATTGTATCTAGCACATAACTAACTTGCTTTAATTTTTGCAGATTCATAGGCAGGAAAACTTGCCTTGTCTCAGATAAAATATCAGATTTTGGACTATTGAGTTAATGCTTGAATGAGTTAAGACATTGCAGTACTATTGAAAAAGCATGACTGGTTTTGAAATGTAAGGATTTGAGATTTTGGAGGGGCCATGGTTCAAATGGTATGATTTTACTCTGTCCCCATTGAAATTTTATCTTGCATTTTTACATGTGGTGGAGGGGGACGAGATAGAGAGTAACCATATTATGGGGGCAGGGTTTTTTTTGTGCTGATCTGGTGCTAGTGAGTAAGTCTCATCAGATCTGATGGCTTTAAATATCAGTGTTTCCCTGAACAAGCACTCTCTTTGCTTGCTGCCATCCATACAAGATGTGACTTGCTCCTCTTTGCCTTGCCAGATACATAAATCTCTAAGTCCATAAACCAATCTTCCCTTTATAAACTGCCGAGTCTAGCATATGTCTTTATAAGTGCATGAAAATGTACTAATATAGTACAAATGTCATATTGACTAATAAAACTCTGAAACTTTAGTTTGACAGTCAAGTTAAGAAGTAAATAAAATGTGACTATACATAGATCTCTGAAAATGAATATCAATCACGTTTTAGTTCAGTAACATTTTGTTAACATCTTTTGATAAAAACAATGCAAAAGAGGTTGTGAAGTCAAGTTATTATAATGCACTCTGAGCTTTTATAATTTATACTAACTTAAGGCAAAAGCCATTTTACTTTTTTTAAGAGACAATTTTCTAGTGCTTCAGTCAGAATGAATACAGTGGTGCCACCATCACTACCTGCAGCTCCTAACTCTTGGACTTATGTCATCCTGCTTCCTCAGCCTCCCAGTTAGCTGCATCTAAAGAAAAGGCCAGTAGGCTCAGCTGGTTATTTAACTTATGTATTTATTTTAATTTTTTCTTAGAATCAGAATCTTGCAGTGTTACTCAGGCTGGTCTCAAATTCTAGGATGAAAGTGATCCACTCATTTTGGCCTCATTAAGTGCTAATATTAAAAGTGTTAAGCCAGCACATCTTATAATTTTTAAAAACTTTTTGTAAAGATAGTGTTTCAGGATTTGGCCAAACTCTGTTCCAAATTCCTGGCCTCATCTGTCCTTTTTCCCTTGCCCTTCCAAATTATTGGAGCTATCAATATGAGAAACAAAATCTGATGTAAACAATGATCCACCTTTTAAATTATAAGTAAAAATTTTGTTTAGAATAGATAAAGCTTAATACTGAATGATAAAGTAGAATAAGCTGTGATACAAATTTTTTGAAGTCAGAGTCAATTTTTAAATAAAAAATTCATATTTAGATTAAAGAATTTTGTGTTTACCAAGAATTCTCACACAATTACTGCAAAAATGTTTTCATGTGTTTAAAAATTGAAATAATACTTTTACTGTTAGGATATATAAAGCAGTATAATAGACAACCAAACCAATTATAATTACATTATGAATGAAATCCAAAGCCATGTACCAGTCACTGGAAGGAATACAAATAATTTTTCATGTAAAATACTGTGGTAATGATGAATATAGAGGCAATTTGTATACTAATCAAAGTAAATTCTTTTCCTTCATGCAGAAAATAATCCTACTGTTCAAAAAAATTATATATACAGTCAAAATCATTCATATTTTCAAGCTGTTCATAAAATATTTGTTAGCTAAGCTAAATCTTGGTGATTATATTACTGCTTCACTAACTCATTTTTCAAACTGCTTGGTAAAAAAATAATAATTAATAATTAATATAATAAATAAATGCTCTTCCATATTTCCATGTATTAAAAACCAATATTCTAAGGTAAAGATATCTTAAATATTTTACCTTGAAATAACTAAACCAAAAAGGCCACATTCATATAAATTAGAGCTAATAATTTCTCAAAAGGAACAAGAAGACTGAGGAAAATGTTTAAACTTATTTGGTATGTTGTAAAAACTCCTACAAGTCAAACACAAATTACTTATCATAAAAAGCAAATCTAAATCATTACACTGAGTACAGTTTAGGTCTTGAGAAATCTGTGTTTGCAGAATCTGTGGGTGTAAAAAGTCACTTATTTGTTGTAAATTAGACAACATTACTTACGCAGACACTGATGCTTATATGGTTCCTTATAGCCACTACTATCTGACGTTACTATTCTGATGTTTTCTTTTGTGCTATTAAGCATAATGTGCTGTAAATTGAAGATACATGATAAGCAATAATAATAGCAGCTGATATTTATAGCACTTAAAGAAGAGGTAATACGCTAAGAGACACACAGATACTAATGAGTTTAATTCTCACAGTTTTTTTTCCTTTTCTTTTTTGTTTCTTTTTTTTCTTTTTTGAGATAGGGTTTACTCTCTTCCCCTAGGCAGCAGTGCAATGGCAGAATCTCTGCTCACTGTAAAATATGCCTCCCAGATTTAAGAAATTCACCTGTCTCAGCATCCCCAGTAGCTAATTTCAAAGGCATCTGCCATGACGTATAGCTAACTTTCATATTTTTAGTAGAGAGGGGGTTTCACCCTGTTGGCCAGGCCAGTGTCACTGTCTTATTAAAAAAGCTAAGACCTGGCTGGGCAGGGTGGCCTGTAATCCCAATATGTTGGGAGGCTGAGGTGGGCAGGTCAGGAAGTCAGGAGATCCAGACCTTCCTGGATAACATGGTGCAACCTTGTCTTCTACTAAAAATACAAAAAAAATTAGCCAGCAGTGGTGTCTGGCACCTCTAGTCCCAGGTACTCTGGAGGCTGAGGCAGGCGAATGGCAAGAACCTGGAAGGTGGAGTTGCGGTGAGCCTAGAAAATGCCACTGCACACCAGCCTGGGTGACAGAGTGAGACTCTATCGCAAATAAATTAATTAATTAATAACAAGTGAATAAAATAAAATAAAATACAATGTTAAGACCAATATATGGTTATTTTAAGAGGTTTGCATTAAGAGTGAGAGAAAGGGTGAAAATAAATTTTTTCATTTCTCAGAGATGTGAATAGTAGACAGTATGATGTTACAAATGAACCACAAACTAAATGACAGCTAAGTTCACAACAATGCAGACAGCTTGGAAGTGAGAAGTTATGAAGGCCAAGAAAGACATCCATGTTATTTAACTTACAACATCTTCAAAGATAGCTCTTTATTCTGTCTCCCAAACAAGTTCCAAAGAGATAAAATGGCCTGGTTAGGCCTAAAGAATGAAATCTGTTTCTGAAACTACATGTGGTTGTTAAAACCTGTTGTAACCACAAAAAATGAAGAGATATCTGTAATAGAAAAGGAATAACATTTTCTTCTGTCAAGTCTTCAATATTCAATCATTAAATTGCAATTTATCTTAGACGACAGATGAAAACAATCTGTGAGATCTTCTACATCAACAACTATTCATTTAATAAGAATCATTTTTCTTCAAGTCAGTCTCTGTATTTTGTCAATATCATTTTCCTTTAAACCAGTTATCATCTTAGCTACCTGTCTGATACCACTAAAACAGTAAAGAGAAACCAGAAGTTAATTTTTTGGATGAGCACAAACAACTCTAATATCTTCTGGTTTTGCTCAATGAGATTTTTTTTTTTTAAACTGAACAAAACATAGATTTTATCCCATTTTACAACAACGTGGATGTTCCCCTTGCATTGGATATACTGTTCCAAAGAATCAAGAAGATTTTGATGACTGCTAATGTCCACATTTTAAGTGTTAAAAGATTTTTCACATTTGTACCGAAAGATATTATTAAAGAAAGAAATTATAAACATATATTCTTTATGTTTTTGTTTTGTTTTGCTTGGTTTTCCAGTGAAGACAATAGAAAATTGTCTTTCACAAAACCGATTCCTTGTGCCAATTGTTTGCAAACAGTCATACATAGATGCATGCACACATAAATTATTGAGTGAAAGTTTTGAACACAGAAACTCATAGTGTTATATAAATTTGAATGAAAAAGAAGAGAAATTTGACTAGATTTCAGAAAAAAAATGTTTTGAGCAGATCAAACAAATGAAAATAACTTGTTGATGCAAGTAAAAAGGAGAGTTGGTCACACCTGAGGCTATGGAACTGAAATAGGTAAATAAGAATTACATATGCAAATTAAACTTACAACCCTACACTTACAGTTTAGCTATGGCATCTAGAACCTCATACTGAGAGATATAGTGGGGAGTCAGTGCATTATATGTGCACTTCAGACATTTAAAAAAATCTAAGTGATAATGCTAATACAGAGAAGGGAGCTGCTGTGAGTGAAACAGAAGGAAGCCCAGAATTCAGAAGATCTCTTTTTCTTTCTAGCTCTGAGATATCTAAGAAGTACCTTCTTGAAAGAACAATACACTCTCATGAGAGGCTGAAGCTTATTTTAGAAACTAGAAAGAGCTATATGCTACAGTTTACAGTACAAAGTTGTGTGACAGTGTTTTATTGTCATGCATGCCACAAATTAGAACTTGATAAAATAAAGGAAAGAAAATCAAGGTGTTATTAAGCTTTGTGTGTGTGTAAGGGTGGGAAGGGGCAGCGATTCTCTTCATTGCACAGGTTGGAGTGCCGCAACACAGTAACAGCTCAGGAGATGTTTTCACCTCACTGTCCCAGGTAGCATGGACTACAGGTGCAGACAATTACACTCACCTAGGTCACTTTTTGCATCTTAATCAACATGAGATATCACCACATTAGTCGGGCTGTATTTGATCTGAAATCAAGTAATCTGGCTGTTTTGGCTTCACAAAATGTTAAAACTACCAGTGTGAAGAAACATGCCTGGCACAAGCTTGCAAATATATACATATATATAATTCGTAAGTATATATTTACACACACACATATATATGCATATATGTACATATACACATATATATTATATAAAGTTATACATTATATATGTATATATAAGTACATCACATATATATTTTCTTGCAGGTCTAGAAAGGGGTACTTTCTTGTCGTGATGAAAATGCTCATTAGATAAGAAAAAAAGGTTATTTGATGAAGAGTAATGTTTATCTTTGAGATACATAATCTCATGGATAAACATTACTCTAGAGACTAAAAGATGTCATTGATGCACTAATCTAATTTAAAAAGAGTAATGAAGGAACTTTAAGCATATACAAAAAGTCAATAAATGAAATGGCATTTTACCTTCACAAGTAGCTGACACTACAGGCTCAAACCACCATACATGAATAATTTTTGCATTTTTTATAGTGACAGGGTTTTGCCATGTTACCCAAGCTTATAAAATAATTTTTATTATGTGTGATGACAGCACCATCGTCAACTTTTTAAGGAAAAACTTTACAGATGCATTTAAACACTTATAGAGACAAAATTATGTAGTTGAGATTTGCTTCATTAGAGAACTGTTAAATCAAGGAAATGGCTACATTTTAATGTTTAGTTTGTATATAGAGTATAAATCTTATTATACTAAAAATTTAATTATATCTAAAGAGATGCAAGAGTACATGGCCTGTCTGTGCTGTGACAATTTTACTCTTTTTCTATTGGGATAATACTAGTAGAAATGACCAAGAAGACAACTATAATATTACTTTTGTTTAAATATTTAACATCAAATACATTATGGATTTTAAGATATATTTAAAAATTTTAGTTTGTGTAGAGTTGATTTCATCAAAATTAAATGATAACTCACCCATAATTTAACTGAACTGTTTCCAAAAACTTTTGGGTATGTAGAGTTGTAGTCAGAAAGCAGCTAATCCAAAGATTGACCTGAAGGAGTCTTAGGACACCAATACTGTGGTCTTTTCTATCTTCTGTCTTGTTTAATGCTAATTTGTCTTCACATTTGTGATAATACCTGAATACATCATCGTGAGGATAAGCCTTACTCTAGAGGCCAAAAGGCAGTATCTTTAAAAGTATTATGAAAGTAGTTGAATGAAATGTATACCAAAACTGAGTTAATGACATGATATGCAATTTTTTGTAGTATTTTCAAAGAAATTATTGTTTTTAATGTTTAGCATTAGTATTTATTACACAGGTGAACCATCATAAAGAGTATACAGAAAAGTTATCAGTAGAAATAATAAAATAATAACATACCACACAGGTAATTAAATAGACTACAATCTTCTTAAGTAGACAGGATTGGAAAGAAACCAGTGCTCTGCCATAAATAACTTACGAGAACTATGTACTTTTTCTCCTAGAATTCAGTGTCTTCTTGTGAGTATCATGCATTTTTGACATTTACATGATATAATTTATTTGATGTTTTGAGAATTATTACAGATCAATAAATATGGCCTTTGAAAGTAACTGTGGAAGGATCGAGAGCATACACAGAAGCTCTAAAGGTCATAATTTCCTTGTAGCTAAAGAACAAAATACAGCTCTTTTACACATATGAAACATGTTTCTCTATGCTTTGGTATGCATCTGAGGTTTATTACAGAGAAATAAAAATTATCTACTTCATGTCCTGATGAAGTTCATCACTTAGAAAAAGTAACTAGGCAGACAAGCATGTCACAGTGAAGGGCTGAGACAACATAAAGCACAAGCAACTAAGCACAATGATGGGGACTTAATTTGAATGTTATATTCTGTCTACTTCATTCACTTCTTACCAGCACAATTTGTCATCTCTATCTGTTTTCAGTTCAAAACCCTAGGGAAAAACCAGCTAGAGGATTAGGACCCAAATTCTATCTTTTTGTGCAGTAGTAGCTGTTAAGCAAGTAAGAGTGGACAACCCATACAGAGATCCTACTAAAAGAAATGCTAGCCAAGTTGTAATGCCTGCATATTGTGATCTGTCATATCTATAAAGGCAGAGACAAATGTTTGTTTTGTAATCTCTATAAACATTAAGTGCTAAGATGTTATTTGAAGGCCAAGTTATTTTTGATCACTGAGGAAAAGAAATGGACAAATTTTGGAACTGTTTACTACAGTTAAAATATTCTAATTTCTTTCTTTAGTTTCTATCAATATCTCTGCAAAAAAAGTAAATGAATGATAAACAGTTTGTAAACATTTCAAAAACTCAGGTTTTCTATATTCACTTACTTGATAGCTACATCTTAAATATGTGATCTGCTACTAAACACTAAATTTTTGCTGCCTTATTATCAACCACATACTTTTCATTTTCAGCCAGGTTCTTTTATACCTTTAGCAGCCTTATTGTAATTGTGAAATAATGTTGATAACAGGTCCATATAGCATTATCAGAAAAATGATTTTTTCTTAAGCAGAAGAATACCTCATTTGAGAAAAATATACAGAAAATCCTAAAAATAAACACAACTTATATCACGCGAAGAAAATTAAAGTTAAAAATTGAATAGCATATTTTAAATACAAGATGAGAATATACTTATTAAAATAAATATTTTTTATTCTTACAATTCTGAATTGCATTTACCATGTCATACAAATATGATTATATCAATGGTACCTTGAAAACAAACCAAAAATAATAATAATTGTCAAGTAAAATTTCAAGTTATTAGATACTGAGCATGAAAATATGCCATTCATAATATCTCAGACATTCTAGCTATATTATCAAAATGCAGTCCTGACAAAATCTCATGAAAGTACTGTAATCTCAGGAAGAAAAACAGTACCTGGTATTAGAAATTAAAAACAAATAAATAATCAAAATTTAACTCACATCTTTTTTATTCATCTTTGAACAATCATTGTCTACATCACAACATGTGTTTCCAGTTGCAGAAATACTGTTTCTAACCACTAACATTATGTATAGTTGCTAGATCACACAATTTATGTGACTAGTCACACCAGCCTCTTTGAGTCCCACAAGTCATTTTTGTGGGCAGGGTCCAATCGGGGGCAGATATTCCTACTAACTGAGTGTTTCACAACCTGAGAGAAGAAAATCTATGCTTATGCTCCAAAAATGATGATTCTGTCCATAGTTCTTCTAATCAGGCTGGTAAATTCATTTTATCAGGTGAACACAGCAATTTTCAAATGGTACTTTAAATTTGTACATCGTCAGCAACGTGATCCAATATATGCACCATTAACTAGAAATATCTTAAATCTACATTTTTAATGACACTGCTTCTGTAACAGTTTCATTTAGAAAAATCATATAAGATGGTATAGTATTAAATTTCCACATGCTAACACAGACTTAGCTTTAATCATTATGTGTTTACTGATTGAAAAACTTTTGTACTTAACAGCAAGTGTATTCAATAAACTGTCACCAGAAATTTATATAAATAGGACATTAGAATTTTCTCAGTTTAAACTGAGCACTTTATACAAGTCATTGTTCTTAAACCTAAAAACTATAATCTTGACATAAATATCTGCTTTTTTCCTCATTATATGGTGATGATTACTTTATATTCATTTTATTGTGAGACAAAGTCAATTAGGTGGTGTATTTAAAATTCCTGTGTGTGAGAACTGGAAATATTTCTCTACTTTATGAAACTGAACACAACTTACACATCAATCCATCTTAGATGTGGACTGCATAAATTAGAGCACATGGGATGCCAAGTTATGTAGCTACAGAACAGAAATAAACAGATCTTCATGTATTGACAGGTGTGTCACTAAGTAAAAACAAACAATTATATTGTGTAGTTTATATTCTCATTTCCATAAAAAAAGAAGAGGAGGAGAAGAAGAAGAGAAGAAGAAGAAGAAAGAAGAAGAGGAGGAAGAAGAAATAGCTCTATGTATGAAGAAGTGCATATACTTCAAAAAATATCTCTGGACCAGAAATACAATATGCATGGCAAGTTAATACTTTTTATTGCATGGTGTCTTATATATTTGGAAATATATATTAACCACAAGGAAAGAAAAGATTGACTTAATGTTTCATAACAGTAGTCTTTGCTTAAAAAATCTCTTTTTAAAAATATATTTACTCTGCCAATACAAGAGATAAATAAATTAACAAAAATACGTGTTTTTAAAAAGGAAACTCTCCTCTTTACATAGATCCCACAGGATAAGTAAAGATCTGTCCTTTTAAACAGTGAGTTTAGCTAGAAACTCCTGCAATGTGCCAAAAAAATATACTCACAGAGAGAAACAAATAAACTAATATAATTTCACATTTTCAATTAAATATCTGTACAGAATACTGCTGTTAATTGTATTTGTAACCCTCTGATCTCCCATGAAATGAACTAAATTTTATGTTTGTTTGTATTTTTTTTTTTTTTTTTGAGATGGAGTCTCGCTCTGTTGCCTTGGCTGTGATCTAGTGGTGTGATCTCGGCTCACTGCAAGCTCCGGCTCTCGGGCTCACGCCATTCTCCTGCCTCAGCCTCCTGTGTAGCTGGGACTACAGGCACCCACCAGCGCACCTGGCTAATTTTTCTAATTTTAGTAGAGACTAGTTTCACCGTGTTAGCCAGGATGGTCTTGATATCCTGAACTTGTGATTTGCCCTCCTCAGCCTCCCAAAGTGCTGAGATTACAGGTGTGAGCCACCGCGCCCGCTCTATTGTTTTTCAATTTAATTACATTACCTCTCGCTATGAGTTTCAGTTCCGTGTAAGGTTTGAACATTGCTATTCATTTCGTTTAATTGATGTGGATATTTAAAAGTAATAACATGCACTCACATGATCTCTTTTCACATTATGATTTTAAAATAATACCTCTCTTGGAATTTAACTAAAACAACATTAAGCAAGTTAAACTTTTTAATGAATACATTTTAAATATACCGTTTTTGTACCATTAAATATGGTTTCTTCTTACTCAAAAGTCTTACTATTTTTTCGTATATGATTAAATCAATCCCACTGAGGTAAATTACCAAAAGCATATATGAGAATATTTAAGAAATATCTTATTTTAAAAAATAATATTCTCTATATAAATGGTTTTAATTATATACTTGATGGCTACAAAATGTTAAGCTAGTTGATTAAAAACAAAGCAAAACAGAAGCGATGTGTTAATTTTTTCTAAATGTAAATATACAATTCAAACAAAGCTGTTATTAGTGATGAAAAACCTCTTTATGATTTTAAATACTCGCTACTTATTTCTTGGTCTATGTAATATATTTTCATCAAACAGACTGGTATCTTTTTGAGATTTTTTACCCAGACAATCTCGTGCTGCAGGTAGCTCAAAACCAGGGTTGTTGGTAGCGGGTGAACTATGGACTAGAATAGCCTGTTCTGCTGGCAGTTCTTTTATTTCTTAAATACTGCAGGTGAACTTTTGATGCTGGGAAGATTTAAACATCAATTCATTCCTAGTAACATACAAAAAGTAATCATACAGTATTGGTAAAAAACATAGCTTGAGAAAAAGTCTTTCAAAGAAAATACCTTTTAAGTTTATTTCACATAATTAAACATCTTATTGTATCTTGAAACAATTTAGAATACTCTTACAAAAGAAAATCCAAAGGAAATAATCACCAGTGTAATCAATAAATGCAATGAGTTTTCCAAATGAGATATGTGAAGCAATTTCTAAGTTGCGAGCACTCTTCACCATAGAAAAATGACTTTCTAAATAAACCTACTTTTTAATTATCTATTAATGGAAATAAATTCATTTCCAATAAAAAGGCAATGCACTTTAATTATCTTTTTGAATTACAAGACATAAAAAGAAACTCATCAAAAATATGATATAAAAAATAAGGTTTGTAAGATCAATTTTTTTTTCTCAATTGGAAATTTAGTCGAGGGCCGGCAAGGCTTGGTGGCACATGCCTGTAATTCCACCACTTCTAGAGGCCAAAACTAGCAGAATACTTGAAGCCAGGAGTTTGAGACAAGCATGGCCAATACAGTGAAAACCCCTCGGTTGTGTTGGTGCACGCGTGTAATCTCAGCTATTCAAGAAGCTGAGGAAGAATAAACACTTGAACTTTGGAGGCAGGGTGCTGCAGTGTGCTAAGATTGCACCACTGCACTCCATCCAAAGATGCAGTGTGGGATTCCATTCTAAAAATAAAAGAAAATAAAATCACTCAACTAAGAATTGAGATATCCTACTTATTTACTTTTCAATGCAATTTGTGAGAAGTCTGATTTGTAACTAGAAAGTATCTTAAAGGGTGGAACACATTTCAGTTACTGTAACTTCACTTCTAAGAAAAGAAAGCTTTTCTAGTTATATTTAATTTATTTAACTTTGTTTTATAACAAGTTTCAGGGTACATGCAGGACATGCTGGTTCATTGCATAAGTGACAGGATATTAGAACAGCAGAAAGTTAGATTAAAATAAGATCTTATAGAAAATTTGCATATTTGCTATTTTTGGTTTTTTTTTTTTTTTGGTTTCCTTTTTTCTTTTTTAAGACAGAGTTTCACTATTCTGATCCAGGCTGAACTCCAATAGCATGATCTTGGCTCATTCTCACCTCCTGGTTTCAATCACTTCTCCTGCCTCAACCTCCTGAGTAGCTGGGATTGCACGTGACTGTCACCATGCCCAGCTAATTTGCTAATTTTATTTGTTTATTTACTTATTGCATTTTTAGTAGAGACAGGGTTACACCATGTTGGCCAAACTGGTCTCGAATTCCTGACCTAGGGTGAATCACCCAATTTGGCCTCCCAGAGTGCTGAGATTATAGCTGTGAGCCACCCTGCACCACCTCTGAAAAATTGTTAAAAGTGTTTTTTTTAATTCATTCTTCATAACTCTTTAGAATAGTCAATGTCAACAATTTAGCTTCCAGAAGACACTAAGATGTGTGGAAACTTCAGCCATGGAAAGAGGATGTTATTATTGCACTTAGTGGAAAAGGTCAGAAATGCTGCTCATCTTCTTACAATGCATAGCAAAACCACCTCCACAAAAAGTAAGTATATGAGTATATAATGTCAAAATCCAGGCATTAGAAATTGTGTTCCAATAGTCACTTTGCCAGATGAAAACCACTGTGGCCAGTGGTGCCTTTGCTGGTGTTTTTCCCAGGCCTGCCACATGTGTTCTACCCACTCTGCCTGACAGGCTGCACACAGCTTGCATTAAGTGCCCAGATTTATCACCTGCCAAGGGCAAGCATGGTGGAGTGGCACTTGTTGTGTGAGCAAGTGTGGGCCTCAACCACTAAACTCATCCAGGCATGCCAGCTGTGGCAAAGGAAGAAATTTCAGTTGCCAATAGAAGTTCCATCTCACTGAGAAGCAGCAGCTGGGCCAGGCACACTGCAGGCAGGATCCACAGCTGATATTGGGAAATGCAGTGGGGCCCAGAAGCTTGGAGATGGCAGAAAATGCAAAACCCCTAAGAGGGTGTCAGAGTCATGGCATTGAGAGCACCTCAGTCTGTGCACCCTGATGGGCCACAGCTGTCCTCTTATTTTTGTGTTCCACAATACAATAAGCAAGGGGGCAAGTTTTCTCCATAGATGTGTTACAGATCATTCAGCCCTGATATTCAGCAGATCTCAAATTATTGTTCTGCATCCCAGAAGAAAGAGGGACATGCTGCCTTCAGTCTTTCCACATCTACCTGTAGAGATAAAGCATGCACTGGCTGAGGCCACAGTGATGGCCTCCCCTGAGTCAGTTTCCATGTATGATAATGTTGATTCTTTTCTGAGGCCACCCCCAATATCTCTGTTTGGTTCTAAGCTTGTAACTAAAGTACTGGTAGGCTCTTTAAGGTGATATTGAGAGTGCCACCCATGAGAAGATGTGGCAAACTGAAAAACAATTATTTGAGTTCTATAATATATATGAAGAGCAGACTAGAGAACACAGAAGTAAATGGATATTAAGGGTATGGGATAATAGCAGCAGGAACAGAGAGTTGTATCAGGCTGAATTTATTGACCAGGGTTGACTTAGTAGGGACTCTGCACTTAAAGATGCAGCACAGGGAGCTAAAGATTTCTAACAGTTTATCTGCTTGGTTAGCTAAAACGTGGATTCAAAGATGGCCTTCAGTGACTGAGCTCTGTAAATGTCTACTCTCCATTGGTTTATTGTAAAGGATGAAACCCAAAGGCCTTGGGAGATTGGAATGGTGGAATGGATTAGTTCACTTTAGACTTTCTCATCACAGCTGAGAGAGTCCAGAGGATATACTTTTGATCAATGCCTTGTGAAGTAGAGCAGCACCTGAATCTTTGAACAGCTCTGTAATTACTCTTCTCTGTCTGTCAGATCTAAGGGTGGGAACTGCAGCCACTCATTATAAAATTTAAATACACTAGGGATAATTGAATCCCAAGGTGGCAGGAACTAAGTGTCAACACTTGACCATCAAAGGCAAGGTGGGTTTAGGTACCATAATGGACAGCTGTCACGAAGCAGCAATCAGAAGGGTCTGACCCCTGTAGAGCCATGACACTGGCTAATTAATCAAGCAAATAGATGAAGAACTATTCTAAATTATAAGAACAGAATCTCATCTTCTCAAGCTGTTCCCATATCAAAGCCAATTAAGAGACACAGAACCCCTTGAATGAAGGAGAGGCTGGGTCCCCTTGAGGAAAGAACTCCACTCCATTACCAACAATTTATGCCGTGAATCTTTCTCCCATCGTTCCTTAAGTAACTTCTGGAATTTTGTCAGAGTAACTGTGCATTGAAGAAAGGGAAATGATCAGAATTTCCGGCTACTGGACCCTGGATCTGAGTTGATACTGACTGCAGGAGACATACAACATCATTGTGGTTTTACAGTTAAAATAGAAACTTATGAAGGTCGGCAATTAATAAAGTTTTAGCTTCGGTCAGACTTACAGTGTGTACACTGTGTACCTAGACTCATCCTAAGGTCATTTTCCTAGTGCCAGAAGGCATTATTGGCATAGACACACTTAGCTGCTGGTAGAACCCCGCATTTACTTCCTGACCTGTAGGGTGGGGACTACTAAAATGGGAAGAGCAAACGGAAGCCATTTGAGCTGCCTCTACGTGGAAATATAGTAAATCAAAAACAATATCACAACCCTGGAGAGATTGTGAAGTTTAGTACCACCATTAAGGACTTGAAAGATGCAGAATTGGTCATTACCAGCACATCTAAATGCAACTCTCACATTTAGCCTGTGCAGAACACAAGTGGATCTTTGAGAATGACAGGAGATTTTTGTAAGCTTAACCACGTGGTGACTCAAATTGCAGTTGCTGTACCAAATGTGGTTTTATTGCTTGAGCAAATAAATATATCTCCTGGCATCTGGTATGCAGCCATTGCCTGGGCAAATGCCTTTTTCTTCATTCCTGTCCATAAGACCCACCAGAGGCAATTTGCCTTCACCCGACAATACCAGCAATACACTTTTATTCTCCTACCTCAGGGATATACCAACTCTCTACCTTTCTGCCTTAATCTTGTTCAGAGAGACCTTGATTTCTTTTGGCTGCTGCAAGATATCACACTTGTCTGTGACATTGATGACATTATGCTGATTTGATCAAGTGAGCAAGAAGTAGCAAACAAACTGGACTTATTGGTGAGACATGTTCATACCATATTATAGTAAATAAATCTGACTAAAATTCAGGGACCTTCTACCTCAGTAAAGTTTCTATGGGTCCAGTGGGGTAAGACCTGTTGACATATTCCTTCTAAATTAAAGAAAAATTTGCTGGATTTGGCCCCTCATACAAACAAAACAATGGGGGACAATGTCTAGTGGGTTTCTTTGGATACTGGAGAAAACATATTCCTTATGTGAGGTTGTTACTCTCCCCCATTTATTGAGTGACTTAAAAGGCTGCCAGGTGTGAGTAGTGTCTGCAACAGGAGAAAGCTCTGTAGAAGATCCAGGCAAGCTTTTTTTCTACTTAGGCCATATGACCCAGAAGCTATAATGGTGATGGAGGTGTCAGTGGTAGATAGCGGTGCTGTTTGGAGCCTAATGTCGGGATCTCAGAGGTGAATCACAGCATAGGTCTCTAGGATTTTGAAATAAGGCCCTGCCATCTTCTGCAGATAACCACCCTCCTATTGAGAGATAGCTCTTGGCCTGTTACTGGGTTTGGTGAAAACTGAATGCTTGTCTATAAGTCATGAAGTCACCAAGTGAACTGAAATGCCTATCATGAACTGGGTGCTTTCTGATCCATCTAGTCATAAAGTGGGTTGTCCATAGCAGAATTTCATCATCAAATGGTAGTGGTATGTACATGCCCAGTATCAAGCCAGTCCTGAAGGCGTAAGTAAGTTACATGAGTAAGTAGCACAAATGCTCATGGTCTCCAGTCTTGCCACCATGTCTTCTCCTCTCCAACCTGCACTGATGGTCTCATGGATAGTTCCCTATGATCGGTTGACAGAATAAGAGAAGATGATGGCCTGGCTCCAGATGATTCTGTACAATATGTGGAGCCACTGCCCAAAAAGGAACAGCTGCAGCAGTACAGCTTTTTGCTGGGATATCCATGAAGAACAGTGGTGAAGGGACCTTTTCCCAGCAGACAGAACGTCAAGGAGAGATAGCCAGATGTGTGATTACATATGGGTTCATGGGCCATAACCAATGTTTTGGCTGGATGATCAGAAACTTGGAAGAAGCATTATCAGTAAACAGGTGGCAAAGTAATTTGAGAGAGAGTTATTAGATGAGCCTCTCTGAGTGGTCAAAAACTGTGAGGATAATTATATTTCATGTGAGTGTTCAACAATGTGGACCTCAGAAGAGGAAAAATTTTGTAAGCAGATGGATAGGATAAACCATCCTGTGGAAACCACTCAACCTCTCTCCTGACCTTCTACTGTAATCACCCAGAGGGCCCATAAACAAAATGGTCATGATTGCAGGGATGGAGATTATGCATGGGTTCAGCAAAATGGACTTTTACTCAGCAAAGCTAAGCTGGCTACGGCCACTGTTGAGCGCCCAATTTGCAAGCAACAGAGTCCAACACTGATCCATCCATATGGCACCATTTCTCAGGGTGCTTATACTGGATATGCATTTGCCTATTCTGCATCCAATGCTTCTGCCAAGAAGACTACCAACTGTGGACACACTAAATACCTCATCCACCAACATAGCATTCCGCACAGCATTCCCTCTGAAAAAGACACTCCCCTTATAGCTAAAGAAGTGTGGCACTGGGCTCCTGCTCATGGAATTCTCTGGTCTTACCACGTTTCCCATCATCCTAGGGCAGCTGGATTAATACAATGGAGTAATGGCCTTTTAAAGTTACAATTATGATACCAATGATGGGACAAGACTTTGCAAACCTGGGGCAAAGTTCTCCAGAAAGTAATCTATGTTCTGCAACTGTGTTGAACATATAGTACTTTTCCCACAGCCAAAATTAATGGGTACAGAAATCAACGGGTGAAAGTGAAAATATCCCCACTCACCATCTCCCTTAGTGATCTACTAGCAAAATGTTTGCTTCCTGTTTCCTTTACATTATGTTCTGTGGGCTTACAGGTCTTAGTTCCAGAGGGAGAAATTCTGCCACCAGGAGACAGAACGACAATTCCATTAACCTGCCAGTGAAGACTGCCTCCTTGGCATTTTCGGCTACTCCTATCTTTCAGTCAACAGGCTAAAGGAGTGGCAGTGTTGGCCATGGTGATTGACTTGAATTAGCAAGATAAAATCAGTCTACTATTTTACAAGAGAGGTACAGAAAAATATACATGGAACACAGGAGATCCATTAAGGTCCCTGATAGTACTTAAATGTCCTGAGATTAAGGTCAACGGAAAATTACAACAGCCTAATTTTGGCAGGACTCTAAATGATACAGAACCTTCAGGAATTTAGGTTTGGGTTACTCCAACAGAAAAGAAAGGAAGAAAGCAAGAAAGAAGAAAAGAGAGAGAGGGAGGAAGAAAGGAAGGAAGAAAAGAAGGAAGGAAGGAATAGAAGAAGTAAGGGAAGAATCAATGGAGGAAGGAAGGGAGGAAGCAAGGGAAGAAGGAAGGAAATAAGGAAGGAAGAAAAGAAAGAAGGAAGGAAGGAAGAAACGGGATTAAGGGATCTCAGCCGAGGTGCTTGTTGAACGCAAAGGCAACACATAAATTTTGGTAGAAGAAGGTAGACATCAACACCAGCTACAGCCATGTGACCAGCTGCAGAAATGAGGATTTTAATTGTTCTAAATGGTTTCTATTTTTGTTAAAAAAAAGTTTGCGTATGTATACACATGTAATAGTACCTTCATTTTTTCTTTTTCTTTATTATGTGACATTAGATTTACTGACGTCAAGTCAGCATTTGAGTATTCTTAACTTCACATAATAGTGTTTCAATTTGGGATTGGTGAATTACTGGTTGTAACAAAGATAGTTTTATTACGTTAGGTGTAATTATGATGTTATTATTTTCTTTACTTGAAGATTAAGTATGCACTTAGGAGATGTGTATGGGTTCAAGTTGTCAAGGGGTGAATTTGTGATGGTTAATACTGAACATCGACTTCATTGGATTGAGGTATACAGGCTATTAATCCTGGGTGCATCTGTTGGATGATTTCTCTGAAACAGTCTTTGAGTCAGTGAGCTGTGGAAGGCTGATCCACCTTAATCTGGTGGGCACAATCTAATCAGCTTTTAGTGAATATAAAATCAGGCAGAAAAATGTAAATTCATGAGTTGAGCCTAGCCTCCAAACCATGGCTAACTACCATGTTATTGCTAGCCGCTAAAGTTTGGAAACAAATCTTTTGATCAACTGTAAAAGATTTTACACTGTATAAACTAACCTCCTTTTTGGATTTATCTTAACATTTCCACATACATTTTTCTATTACAACTACTTCTTTATTCAGTTGTTTTTATTTTCTCAAATTGGCTCATGTAAATTTTTGTGAATGTATTTATTTCTGGTTAATTTAGAACATGACAGAGCCTAAATAATTGTGATCAAAGATTCCCACTATAAAAATCTTCTATCACATAAAATTTTAGAATAGTAGAAGGCACATCAGTGTTAATTCTACTCAACAACTTTAGCAAAAGCAAGAGTTCTCTAACCGCAGCTATAATCTTTGAAATTTATGTTTTGATTTGGCTTGGTTATTATAATGGCTTAGCAACTTTTATGTCATAAGACATATTTAATTTTTGCCTTATGGTAAATATGATGCCCACTGTGTATGCATGATGTTGTGTGCCAATCCCCAGGTGTGTATGTCTTTTCTGTATGCCTTCCAGCTGTAATTAAGTTTAGTTCTATCCCAAAAGCCATTCGTTGCATTTTCTTAATTGCCACCCCCAAAATAGAGGCTGCCTAGCTAGTGTTTTATGGAAATATTTAGAAAGTAATGGGAAAAGAAAAGGGGAGAAAGAAAAATACATGGTTTACTTTGTAATCATGGACTAACTGAACTGACTTCACTTTACTAACACTTATCTTAACTTGAATCAACAGAACTTTACAAAAGCTTCTTAAAATTCTTCTGATTTACAGAAACCAAAGATAGAGTTAAGTAATCTTGAAAATATAAAACCAAAGTGTGCTTTTTTAATTTAAAAGTTTCCAGAGAGATGATTTATCACTGTTAATTTCTCAAAGAGAGGCCTGAGACTCTAGATTTTAAGATATTTGTCAGCTTTTCTAATCTCTCAGGGCTATATGCTGGTAACAACCTTACCAATTCCACTTCCAGTCATGAACCAAGTTCAAGGTAAAAAGAAAGTAAAATCTTTTGACTTATAGAAACCCTAGCCACTCACATGGACTGTCTGTTACCTCCATGAGCTCAATGTCTACAACTGTTTCAATTCCACAGTCTGCTCCAGTCACAGTGACCTAGCTTTTTTCAAACAATTTAAGCAGGCTTCTGGTGGAGGTCATAAAACTTGTTGATCTTGATGCATGCTTGTGAGATTATTCCCTTATTATTTTATTTAGATATTTACTTCAAAGTCACTTTAGAGAGGAATTATTTTATGCTTGTCTCACTTGAGACCAAGCTGTACTCATGATAGAGAATTTTACCTCATGTATTTTATATGAAATTAATAGGATTAATTAATATAAAGCAAACAAAACACCTTACTTTATAACCACCAAAGCAAACAAGCAAAACATATAGAAACCCAAAATAAAAGTTTGACATTCAACTTCAGCATTTGAAACAACATTTTCATGGGACAAAACTTAGATCTCCTAAATAAAAATAAACTGAGATTAGAAAACAATTAGTGCTTCACAAATAAAACTGCAAGAAAATTACAGAGCAGGCAGCATCAAAGCATTCAAAGAAACCTCAGACAAATAAAAAACTGTCTACACCCAGGAAAACAACAGTTCACATCAACCAAGAAAACAATTAATCAAGAGAGACAATTTTAAAAGAGTTAATTTTTTGGATTGTCATACTGCCTCTCAGACACAGATGAAGCCTGCAAAACTGAAATCCACATTTTCAATTTGAGGCCCTGATTCCTGATTCTAGAAGGAGTAAAAGAGCCCTTATGTGTTAATTTATTGTGTTTGTTCCAGTCTTTCTAGAGGATAAATGATGAATTGATTAATCATTTTTATTTCTGTTTTGCCAAAGTCAGAAGTCACTCTTGGTTGAAAATGCCAGGAATTGGTCACAAACATTTAGGTTCCTGAGAACCAACAATGCAGTTAGTTCACATAATTGACAATCTGTTAATACATATTCAGTTTTTTAAAATAATAGCTTGTATACTGCTCTTATAGAAAATTCTATTTAAGTGGATACTAAGCTGCCAATAACTAAGAAGACATCTTGAAGAAATGAAGAAAATTTATAATTTGTAAAATAATACACAAGCAGAAAATATCTAGATAAAAAGAAGCTAAAGAAATATTGTCTAAACATCCCCCCACCAAAACAAAGCTATTACTATTACCTAGCAAAGATAATCATTACTATTACATTTATTATAGGTAGCTATTACATAAAAAATTACAAATCTAATTTCATGGACACTCTGTGCATGGAGACATAATCTGAGACAATAATATAATTTGAGAAGGAAACAGAAGTACAGGAGCAGAGTACTTTTATGTTGTTGAACTTAGACTTTAGATTATTTAAACAAGGTAGTATTATCCAACGTAGGCTGTTTTAAGTTTAGAATATTTCTTGAGGTTCCAAATGTAAATAATTATTGTATAAAATATATAGAAAAGGGAAGTTTTGAGAAATTAAGGATTTTTTCTGAAAGATCAAAGGAGAAATTAAAAAATCAAATAAGATAAAGAACATACAGAAAGCAAGTAATTAAATATCAGAGTGAATAGTTTTTTACTTTTAATAACTTTAAATGTGAGCTCCTTCATAAAAAGGCGCAGAATGATGCAAATGCACCTTTAAAAGAAGGGTTCACATATATGATTTCCCTGCAAGTGTCACTTTAGGTGCAAAGAGAGAGATTGAAAGTAAAATGATACAGGTTCTTGGAAAAATGTGACAATGGA
This sequence comes from Pongo abelii, assembly GCF_028885655.2. NCBI lineage: Eukaryota > Metazoa > Chordata > Mammalia > Primates > Hominidae > Pongo > Pongo abelii. The sequence goes on along the minus strand of NC_072009.2, from coordinate 47,670,803 downwards.
CTACAGAGCACTAAGTATCTGTGTCTTCAACGATTCAATATGTGCAGTGGCAGAATCTCTATGATGCAAATATTTTGGAATTATAGATCCTATCTGAAGTTTTGAAGCTTTCAAAAGATGATTTGTAAAGTAAACCACAATTAAATTCGATCGGTTTTGTAGCATAGGTCCACAGCAGTTATTTATTCTTATCAAATACTGCAGTGGTGTGCAGCCTTGCAAATACTTCTGGAGCAGCTGGCATTAGCCATGATAGACAAAAATGACCTTAACCTCCAAATCTAAGGAGGACTTCTAACCGATTGCTGTTTCTTATTACAGAGGTCTTGCGAGTTGTGAGCAGTTATTGTTTCATTTTCCAAACTTTTTGCAGGCTTTTTCTCCTCCTACTCTAGTAACTTTCAGGCAATTTAAAAAGGCATAGACTTTCTTTCCTAATTTTTCTTTTTTTTCTCTTTAGAGGTCACAGAATGATAGACAAAGCATTCAAAGTAAAACATATGTAAGTGAAAATTCAGAATAAAATTTGTTGCTAAACATCTGTGCTCCAAAATGATGCAGCCTCAAGCAAAACCCCGAACAAAATCAGTACGACTGATTGTCATGACAGAAATAGCCTAGATGATCAATAAACAAACCCCTAGCAAGCTATAGAGGGAGAAAATCGGATTTTCAAAGGTACAGCACTTAAAAATTTATATGACTGTTTTTGACACCGCAGAATCACACAGCATAAAGTGAAATAAGAAAGTATGGATCACCCTAAAAAGAAAAAAAAAATCACTAACAGAAGCTTTTCCCAGGTGGTTCAAATGGCAGGCTAACTAAAAAATAATTTTCAAAATTAACAATTTTTTAGAAAGCTAATGCAATGAAGAAAAGCACAGAAAGCCATGAACAGAAAAAAAATTTAATAGACAGTAAACTTAAAATAAACTAAACTTACAATATAGTAAACACAGTAAAACTAACAAGAAAATTCTAGGCCAGGTTCAGTGGTTCTCTCTCTCTCATATATATATATAAGAGATATATAGGTATATAGATATATAGATATCTTACACTTTAGATTATGTTAGACTTTAGATTATCTAAATATATATAAAATAGATATAAAATATATTTCTATATTATATATTTATATAGAACATATAATATAAATATATATGTGTATGTATATGTGTGTGTGTGTGTGTGTGTGTGTGTGTATATATGTATATCTGGAGCTGAAAAGTTAAACAACTGTCACTAAAATTTACCACAGCCTGGCACAGTGGCTCACACCTGCAATCTTAGCAGTTTGGGTGGCCAAATTGGTTAGATCATGAGGTCAAATGATGAAGATTATCCTGGCCAATATGGTGAAACCCTGTCTTTACTAAAAATACAAAAATTATCAGGGTGTGGTGGCATGAGCCTGTAGTCCCAAATACTTGAGAGGCTGAAGCAGGATAATTGTTTGAAATCAGGAGGCCGAAGTTGCAGTCAGCTGAGGTTGCTTCACTGAACTCCACCCTGGTGACAGAGAAAAATTCATTAAAGAAAAAAAAAAACTCTACAGAGATTTAAAAGGACATTTGAGCAGATAGAAGAACAAAATATCAGCAGATCTCAGAAAAGGGCAGTTGAAACTATTAAGTCAAGAAGGCAATAAATAAATAAATAATAACTGTTAAAAAAAACCTAGAAATCAGTGGGACATCATCAAGCTGACCTCCTAAAGGAAACTAAAATGGTAGTAGTCCAGAAGCTCACAAATTTGAGGAATTAAATAAACACCAAAGAAGTTCAACAAACTCCAAGCAGCATAAACTCAAACACATTCAAACTTACTTGATAATTAACATATCTAAATCAAAAACAACTTGAAACTAGAAAGCAGCAAGAGAATCATCTGGTCATGTAAAAAGAACCCTCATGAGTAATCAGTGGATTTCTTTTCTGAAAATTCAGAGGTCAGAAAGTAGTAGACTAATATATTCCAAATGCTGTACGAAAAAAAACTTTTGACAAAAATCTTATGTTTACACTAAATGCCCATCAAAAGTGAGAGAGATATTATAAAATTCCCACCTAAAAGCTGCAGTATTTTACAAGTAGACTACTCTTTAAGGAATGTTTTTCGAGTATTTTAGGATAAAATGAACAGACATGAAACAGCAGTGTGAATAAGTAAAGATTAAGATAAAGATAAATATTGAAACAATATAAAAGATAAAAAAATTAATGTGCACCTCCACAATTGGTTTTCCACATAATTAAACCACTATGATATATTTTAAAAACTCATTAGCTTGTGTTTTTGGCATACAGTGCCTAAAGGCATAATTCTGTGAACTCAATAAGTGAAATAAGAGTGGCCATGCTGTAAATGAGTAGTGGCTTTTTTATGTTAGTGAGAGTAAAGTGACATGGATTTAGAAGTGTTTTCACTTTAGAATGTTTAATGTAATCATTAGAAGAGCCACAAAGGAAAAGTACCAGGCAGGTAGAAGCTTTCCGCACTACACCAGCAAATTAAGAGTAGTGGATTCATCTGCTTTTATCTGAGACTACATAGCCAGCCATCTTGGCACCCTAAAGGAAAGCCTGAGCTGTCCAATCATGAGTAAATGTAGAGAGCCTAAGGGACATAGCATCGTTGCTTCTTCACACAACTCTTTCTACACCACAGGCAAAAAAGTGGAAGAGGCTTATCCATACCCAAGGTCTGCTGAAACACTGGAGGCAGAATGCAGTGACTATATAGAGACTCAACTGATAGAAAGATGACACAGCAGCTGCTTCAATACCATCTCTTTCTTCCTAGCTTCTCAAAAGGTTGAGGTTCAAAATATTGTTGACAAAAGACAAGACAAACTTGGGAAGACACAGTATTTCATTCAGTGGAAATCTATGACAAACAGGATGACACATGGCAACCAGAACAGAACCTCATAAATTGTAAGAAATAGTATATCTTTAACAGATGACAGAAAAACAGAGACAAAGGACATGGGACTGGGTGTGGTGGCTGATGCCTATAATCACAGAACATTGGGAAATTGAGGCAGGCAGATTATGTGGTCATGAGTTCCAGATCAGCCTGAACAACATGGTGAAACCACATCTCTACTAAAAATACAAAAATTAGCTGAGCATGGTGGCATACATCTGTAATCCCAGCTACTAAGGAGGCTGAGGCAGGAGAATCCCTTAAATTCAGGAGGTGGAGATTGCAGTGAGCTGAGATTGTGCCACTGAACTCCAGAATGAGTGACAGAGTGGGATCCCATCTGAAAAAGAAAAAAAAAAAAGACATGGAATGGAATGAGTAGAAATATTTCAAACAATGCCAGAAAAGGAACATCCAAATCTATCTACAATAACTTTTCTAAGAACGTTTCGAAAATACTAATGACTCCCAAACACCACAAATCCAAACACAGCCAGATATATGCTGCTGGCCACAATGTTAGGATAAATGCAGTTTTACCTTTCTTTGACCCGCAAGTATGAAGTTAGGAAGTTAACCCCTCAAGACAATTGCACTTCAGAGCCCATTTATCAGCAAGAACTCAATGAATGGCTTTCAGGAACTTGAGAAACTGGACCCTATTGTGTCACATAACCTGGACACAGAGGTGCACAAGATGACAGCAGAGAAGCCCATCAGAGATTTCTCAGATTCAAGTGCAGAAGAGGCTGGAAGAAAAGATAGGCCCCAGATACACCCACTAATGTCTGTGGTATCTGTCTCAATTACCACTACAGGCTCAGCTAACAAGGAAGGTACATTGGTATTAATGAATCCATTAACAGCCAATGGAACAAAAAACATTCATATTGCTGTTTGAAGAGTGAGAGATGGTAAAAGAAAGATGATTGATGATTGAAAAAAAACAGCATTTTATCAAAAGGATGTGCTTTACCCTAAGGTTAACAGAAAATGCCAGCAGATTCAGAGACACTGTGGTCAGGAAACAGAGTGTCATTACCCAGAAATTACCATCAACTAGATTTACAGAGAATACCTCACTAAATACAGAGGGAATGAAAGAAATTGAGAATGCCCTGAATAGGGCTGCTGTGGATGACAGAAAATGTGTGCTCCCTGCTCAGTGCAGCTGGCAGTGTCCTTTGCTGTGGTCTTGATTTTTTGTGCATTTAAGAAATGACAGAAAGAGAGCAAACATGGAAATGGTGGACATCACAAAGACCTAGCACATAGTTTTATTCAGTTTAAGAAACCTATTTTTGCATCAGGCAATAGCGCAGTAATTTGACTAGGTGTATCCATATTGCCTCTTTGTGATTTGCTTTGGGGCTAACAGACAGGCTTGGCTTGAGACCTCTTTTGTGACATTTGGACAGAGTTCAGGTGGCTTGTTCCACCGTTACATTTCCCAAGATGATGGGTGAAGCATCAGCCAGTGAAATGTGGTTTGGTGGGAGAAAGCTGACAGCGCTGGACGCATGTGCCAAGGGCCTGGTCTCTTATGTGTCTTGGACTGAAACTTTCACTCCAGAGGTTGTGATCCAAATTAAAGAGCTTTCCTCTTGTAATCCAGTTGTTCTGGAAAAATATAAGGCTTTTGTTCACTGTAAAATTAAAATGATGTTGGAACAGGCCAAGGAGAGAGTGTGAAATGCTGAAAAAAATTCTGGAGCTCAGCACAAGGGATAGAATCCATGGCCAAATATATACAAAGAAAAATTGATGAGTTCTAATAGTCAGTCTGTTCAGGAGCCAAGAACTGAGCTAAGCAGAATACATCATTAGCTGCGAGATGCCCTAATCCATCTTCATAGCCCCCAAAAAATTTCACGCCCAGCTAAGACTTGAAAGGAGACTGAAAATATCCAAGGTACTTATTTAATATTATCAATTCACTTCAAGCACTGTAACTGTAAAATAAATGATGAAACAGCTTTTTTGTCCAAATGTCATTACAGTATGCACAAGTCCAAATATAAGAGCAGACAGGTGAATATTAGACTGTTCTTGCAAGCTCTATTTTCTTTTTCTTTTTCTGAGACAGAATCTCACTCTGTCACCCAAGCTAGAATGCAGTGGCATGGTCTCCGCTCTCTGCAACCTCTGACTCTCAGGTTCATGTCATTCTCCTGCCTTAGCCTCCCAAGTAGTTGGGACAACCAGCACTTGCCACCATGCCTGCCTAATTTTTTTTTTCTATCCTTACCAGAGATGATATTTCACCATGTTAGCTAAAATGATCTCGATCTCCTGACATCGTGATTCACCTGCCTCAGCCCCCCAAAGTGCTGGGATTACAAGTATTGCCACCGCGCCTGGAAGAGCTCTAATTTTTATCTATGACTACTACTACATAAAAGACCAGAGTTGTTTTTTATTAGATTTGGATGACTGAAACTCTGTAGTAGTGTTTTTTATTATTATTACTTTATTTTAAGAATCCCAGAATGCAGAGTCTATTGGAGTATGAGGCAGTTTCTTCTGCCCTCCCCTGAACAGAGACACAAATACAACTGAGATGGTTATTTGAATTCATCAAGTCACAAATATCTCAGAGACAAAAAATTCTAAGCTGAACATATGGTTAGAATTTTTGCTGAGATATCAATTGATTTATATTTTGTTTTTTGCATAAGGCTCTAGATCTTACACTGTTAACATGAATAAACAGCTAACTCTTTAAAGTAAAGCTTGAACAGGATTAGTCAATCATGGAATCATTTAGGTAGAAATATCTAAGTTTTAATGGTCTTAAAGTGTGCTTTTAGATTAATATGGATTATATTCTATTTAATGAGCTAAAATTCTGGACACATGATTAAATGCAGAAACTTCCTTCAAAACAAAGGAAAAACACATACATATTCTTAGACGTTTAAAATTATTAATGTCTGGTTTTATGTGCACACAATGTTCTAGGATACTCCATAAGCTCAGGTTTCCAGAAGCTCTGTGAAGCCTGCCATTTTGGGTTATTATGCAGGATCCGTTACATGGGCGTGATTGAATAATCATCTTGTCCTTGGTGATCACACTGAGTTTTGTTGCAGGATCTATAGATTATCCCTTTCCCAGCCAAAAATCTCAGTGGATGGTAGCACCTTTGCCAAAATTTCTCTTGGGCCTGCTGGGCTAAATTTGCCACTCATTTTGACAGGTTGCACTCACCTCAAACTATGTGCTCAGATTCTATTTTTACTATGGGTGAGACAGGCCCAGAACAGAGAGAGAAACTCAGTGAGTGACTGTTGAGTCCAGCCACTTCACACAGCTGAATATGTTGTCTATGATAAGGTGTAAAGCCCAGGTGATGCCAGCTCCCTGCAAGCCTTGGGATGAATCAGCATAGCAAAAGCCTTTTTTTCCTCACCACTCAGAAATACAGTGGCATCCAGAAGATTAAAAATGCCAGAAACCGCAAAGTCCCCAAAATGGTATCACAGTGCTGGCTTTGAAAATGTTTATGTCTGGGCTCCTTTAAGGACTGAACCTCTCCTATCCTTTTTTATTTTTTAAATCCCAGTAATAAAAAATGTGACAAGTGGGGGTTTGTGTGTTTCAGACCCATTTTTGTTACTAATCTTATAGTTTTGTCCTTAAGTGGGTTCTGAGCTCTTCTCCCATGTCTAGGAAGAATAAGATTTGTGGCCAACTGGAGAATAATTAAGGTAAACAGAGGCTTTATTGAGTGGAGGTACAGCTCTCAGGAGACAGAAAGTAGGTAACTCCATTTCACAAACAGGACATACCTGCAGCCATTCAACACTCAGTTAAGAGAAGACCTAGAGTGACCAAGTGCAGTTTTCTGACAGGTTGCTACAATGTCTCTGAAGCCCTCAGTGGAGAGGCGATTCAGAGTGGGCAGCTTCTATATGCAGGAAGTTTGTTGAAATGTGTCCTCAGATTTAAGTTGAGAGATGACAAATCTGTCTGCTGATGTGAAATACCAATAAGTGTACAACTCTCAGTGAAGAGAGGCTACTCAGGAGGCTAATGCAGGAGAATCACTTGAACACGGGAGGTGGAGGTTGAAGTGAGCTGAGTTCACACCACTGCACTTCAGGCTGGTGACAGAGTGAGATTCCATCTCAAAAATAATGATAATTATTATTTTAACTAGTTTAGAGGAAAACATAAATGTCCTGATGGAGCTAAAAAACACAGGGCAAGAACTTTGCACAGTATACCCAAGGATCAATAGCTGAATTGATCAAGGAGAAGGAAAAATATCACAGATTGAAGATAAACTTAATGAAATAAAGCATGAAGACAAGATTAGATAAAAAAGAATGAAAAAGAAGAAATGAAGCCTCCCAGAAATATGGGATTATGTGAGAAGACCAAACCTGTTATTGATTCGTCTACCCAAAAGTGATGAGGACAATTGAACCAATTTGAAAAACAAACCTGAGGATGTTATGCAGGAGAACTTCCCCAATCAACAAAGACAGGCCAATGTACAAATTCAGGATATATAGAGAACACCACTGAGATACTTCACGAGAAGACAACCCCCAAGACACACAGCCAGCAGATTCTCCAAGGAAGAAAAAAAGAAAAAATAATGCTTAGAGCAGCCAGAGAGAAAGATCAGGTTACCTACAAAGAGAAGCCCATTAGACTAAAGGCAGATATTTCTGCAGAAACCCTGAAAGCCACAAGAGAGAAGCAGCAAATATTCACTGATTTTAAAGGAAAGAATTTTCAGACCAGAATTTTATATCCATCCAAACTAAGCTGTATGACCAAAGGAGAAAGAAAATAATTTTTAGACAAGTAAATTTAGAAACATTTTGTCACCACCATGAGTGCCTTACAAGAGCTCCTAAGGGAAATATCAAATATGGAAAGGGACACCTGGTAACAGCTACTGCAAAAAAATAACAAATATAAAGTCCAACAACTCCGTGAAGAAACTGCATCAAGAATATGCAAAATAACCAGCTAGCATCACCATACCAGGATCAAATTGACACATAATAATATTAACCTTAAATATAAATAAACTAAGTATGCTTTATTCAGGAGACACTTCTGATGTGCAAAGGCACACATAGGCTCAAAATAAAAAGATGGAAGTATATTTTTTCTTTTTTTATTGTACTTTACATTTTAGGGTACATGTGCACAACGTGCAGGTTTGTTTCATATGTATACATGTGACATGGTGGTGTCCTGCACCCAGTAACTCGTCATTTACATTAGATATGTCTCCTAATGCTATCCCTCCCCCCACCCCACAATAGGCCCCAGTATGTGATGTTCCCCTTCCTGTGTCCACGTGTTCTCATTGTTCAATTCCCACTTATGAGTGAGAACATGCGGTGTTTGGTTTTCTGTCCTTGAGATAGTTTGCTGACAATGATGGTTTACAGATTCATCTATGTCCCTAAAAAGACATGAACTCATCCTTTTTTATGGCTGCATAGTATTCCATGGTGTATATGTGCCACATCATTTTCTTAATCCAGTCTATCATCGTTGGACTTTTGTGTTGGTTCCAAGTCCTTGCAATTGCGAATGATGCCACAATAAACATACGTGTGCATGTGTCTTTATGGCAGCATGATTTATCATCCTTTGGGTATATACCCAGTAATGGGATTGCTGGGTCAAATGGTATTTCTAGTTCTAGATCTCTGAGGAATCCCCACACTGACTTCCACAATGGTTGAACTAGTTTACACTCCCACAGACACTGTAAAAATATTCCTATTTCTCCACATCCTCTCCAGCACCTGTTTTTTCCTAATATTTTAATAATCACCATTCTAGCAGGTGTGAGATGGTGTCTCATTGTGGTGCTGATTTGCGTTTCTCTGATGGCCAGTGATGATGAGCATTTTTTCATGTGTCTTTTGGATGCATAAATGTCTTCTTTTGAGAAGTGTCTGTTCATATCTTTTGCCCACTTTTTGATGGGGTTGTTTGTTTTTTTTCTTGTAAATTTGTTGGAGTTCTTTGTAGATTCTGGATATTAGTCTTTTGTCAGATGAGTAGATTGGAAAAATTTTCTCCCATTCTGCAGGTTGCCTGTTCACTCTGATGGTAGTTTCTTTTGCTGTGCTGAAGCTCTTTAGTTTCTTTTTAGCTCTTGAATTTCCGAGCCTGTTATTTGTCTATTCAGAGATTCAACTTGTTCCTGGTTTAGTCTTGGGAGGACGTATGTTTCGAGGAATTTATCCATTTCTTCTAGATTTTCTACTTCATTTGTGTAGAGGTGTTTATAGTATTATCTGATGGTAGTTTGTATTTATGTGGGATCAGTGATGATATCCCTTTCATCATTTTTTATGTCAATTTTGCTGATCTTTTCAAAAAACCAGCTCCTGGATTCATTGATTTTTTGAAGGGGTTTTTGTGTCTCTACTTCCTTCAGTTCTGCTCTGATCTTAATTATTTCTTGCCTTCTGCTAGCTTTTGAATGTGTTTGGTCTTGCTTCTCCAGTTCTTTATTTCTCATGTTAGGGTGTCAATTTTAGATCTTTCCTGCTTTCTCCTATGGGCATTTAGTGCTATAAATTTCCCTCTACACTCTGCTTTGAACGTGTCCCAGAGATTTTTGTGTATTGTATCTTTGCTCTCATTGGTTTCAAGGAACATCTTTGTTTCTGCCTTCATTTCATTATGTACCCAGTAGTCATTCAGGAGCAGGTTGTTCAGTTTCCATGTAGTTGAGTGGTTTTGAGTGAGTTTCTTAATCCTGAGTTCTAGTTTGATTGCACTGTGATCTGAGAGACAATTTTTAGTAATTTCTGTTCTTTTACATTTTCTGGGGAGTGCTTTACTTCCAACTACGTGGTCAATTTTGGAATAGGTGTGGTTTGATGCTGAAAAAAAGGTATATTCTGTTGATTTGGAGTGGAGAGTTCTGTAGATGTCTATTAGGTCCACTTGGTGAAGAGCTAAGTTCAATTCCTGGATGTCCTTGTGAACTTTCTGTCTCGTTGATCTGTCTAATGTGACCGTGTGGTGTTAAAGTCTCCCGTTATTATTTTGTAGGAGTCTAAGTCTTTTTGTAGGTCTCTAAGGAGTTGCTTTATGAATCTGGGTGTTCATGTATTGAATACATATATATTTAAGATAGTTAGCTCTTCTTGTTGATTTGATCCCTTTACCATAATGTAATGGCCTCATCTCTTTTGATCTTTATTCATTTAATGTCTGTTTTATCGGAGAGTAGGATTGCAACCCCTGCCTTTTTTTGTCTTCCATTTGCTTGGTTGATCTTCATCCCTTTATTCTGAGCCTATGTGTGTCTCTGCACGTGAGATGGCTTTCCTGAATACAGCACACCGAGGAGTCTTGACTATTTATCCAATTTGCCAGTTTGTGTCTTTTAATTGGAGCACTTAGCCCATTTACATTTAAGGTTAATATTGTTATGTGTGAATTTGATTCTGTCATTTTGATGTTAGCTGGTTATTTTGCTCGTTAGTTTATGCAGTTTCTTGCTAGTCTTGTTGGTCTGTACAATTAGATATGTCTTTGTAGTGGCTGCTACTGGTTGTTCCTTTCCATGTTTAGTACTTCCTTCAGGGGCTCTTTTAGGGCAGGCTTTGTGATGACAAAATCTCTCAGCATTTGCTTGTCTGTAAAGGATTTTATTTCTCCTTCACTTATGAAGCTTAGTTTGGCTGGATATTAAATTCTGAGTTGAAAATTCTTTTCTTTAAGAATGTTGAATATTGGCCCTTATTCTGTGGCTTGCAAAGTTTCTACAAGAGATCAGCTGGTAGTCTGATGGGCTTCCCTTTGTGGGTGACCTGACCTTCTCTCTGGCTACCCTTAACATTTTTTCATTCATTTCAGCTTTAGTGAATCTGAGAGTTATGTGTCTTGGAGTTGCTCTTCTCAAGGTATATCCTTGTGGCATTCTCTATATTTCCTGAATCTGAATGTTGCTCTGCTTACTAGGTTTGGGAAGTTCTCCTGGATAATAGTTCCATTCTCCCCATCACTTTCAGTTACACCAATCAGATGTAGATTTGGTCTTTTCACATAGTCCCATATTTTTTGGAGGCTTTGTTCATTTCTTTGTGTTCTTTTTTCTTTAATCTTCTCTTCTCACTTCATTTCATTAATTTGATCTTCCTTCACTGATACCCTTTCTTCCAGATGATCAAATCGGCTACTGAGGCTTGTGCATTCATCACGCAGTTCTCATGCCATGGTTTTCAGCTCCATCATGTCCTTTAGGGACTTCTCTGAATTGGTTATTCTAGTTAGCCATTCTTCTAATTTTTTTTCAAGGTTTTTAACTTTTTTACCATGGGTTCACACTTCCTTCTTTAGCTCGGAGTAGTTTGATCATCTGAAGCCTTCTTCTCTCAAGTTGTCAAAATCATTCTCCATCCAGCTTTGTTCCATGGCTGATGGGGAGCTGCATTCCTTTGAAGGAGGAGAGGTGCTCTGATTTTTAGAGTTTCCAGTTCTTCTGCTCTGTTTTTTCCCAATCTTTGTGGTTTTATCTACTTTTGGTCTTTGATGATGGTGACGTACAGATGCGGTTTTGGTGTGGATGTCCTCCCTGCTTGTTATTTTCCTCCTAACAGTCAGGACCCTCAACTTCAGGTCTGTTGGAAATTGCTGGAGGTCCACTCCAGACCCTGTTTCCCTGGGTATCAGCAGCAGAGGCTGCAGAACAGTGGATATTGGTGAACAGCAAATATTGCTGCCTGATCATTCTTCTGAAAGTTTTGACTCAGAAGAGTACCCAGTCATGTGAGGTGTCAGTCTGCAGCTACTGGGGGATGCCTCCCAGTTAGGCTACTTGGGGTGCAGGGACCCACTTGGGGAGGCAGTCTGTCCGTTCTCAGATCCAAAGCTACATGCTGGAAGAACCACTATTCTCTTCAAAGCTGTCAGACAGGGACATTTAAGTCTGCATAGGTTTCTGCTGCCTTTTATTTGGCTATGCCCTGCCTCCAGAGGTGGAGTCTACAGAGGCAGGCAAGCCTCCTTGAGCTGCAGTGGGCTCCACCCAGTTCGAGCTTCCCAGACACTTTATTTACCTACTCAAGCCTCAGCAATGATGGTTTCCCTCCCACAGCCTCACTGTCGCTTTGCAGTTTGATCTCAGACTGCTGTGCTAGCAATGAATGAGGCTCCATGGGTGTAGGCCATCCAAGTCTGGTGTGTGATATAATCTCCTGGTGTACCGTTTGCTAAGACCATTGGAAAAGTGCAGTATTACTGTGGGAGTGACCTCATTTTCCAGGTGCTGTCTGTCACCCCTTTCTTTGCATAGGAAAGGGAATTCCCTGACTTCTTGTGCTCCCTGGGTGAGGTGATGCCTCGCTGTGCTTTGGCTCATGCTCGGTGCACTGCACCCACTGTCTGACATGCCCCAGTGAGATGAATCCCGTACCTCAGCTGGAAACGCAGAAATCCCCTTTCTTCTGTGTAGCTCATGGTGGGAGCTGTAGACTGGAGCTGTTCCTATTCGGCCATCTTGACTCCACCCACCTTCTCTATCTTTTGACAGAAAAGTGTTTGGAATCAGAGTTTTTATCTAATTTTGCAGATCCTACAGTGCCACCTTGTAAGATAGGATTTTTCTCTGTGTAGAGCCTTGTCAGCCCTTTGCCTAAAATGTCTAGTTTCTAACTTTCTCTTCCTCCTGTGTCCTGCTAATAATTATAAGACTCTATGTCCCATCTGTAAGCAGAAAATTTCCAATTTCAACAGTCAACAAGATGCTGTCCTTGAGAGACAAATTCCAACCTCTTTGCTGAAGTTTTTATAAAAGAAGGAAGGGAGTGAAATCTTTTTGTTATATTTCTTGAGGCAACTGTTCTGCATCCAGCTACATTGATACCTAAATAAGAAGAGAATGTTAAGTTTCAAAGTCAATCTGTCTTATTTATGAGGATGTCAATGTTTTGCTAAGACCATAGTAAGGGAAGCCAGGATAGCATAATAACTCAAACTCTATTAAAGACTCTTGCTGCAATCTAACTACTGCATAATCTCTCTTTGGCTTCCCAAATATCTGGAAGTTTTTGGGTTGAATGGGCTTAGGAGACAAACAAAAAATTATATATATATGTGTGTGTGTATATATATATGTATAATTTTATATATGTATAAGGAATTAGGAATTATATATACACACACATATATACACATATATATACACATACACACATGTGTGTATATATTTATATATGTATGCAATATATGTGTGTGTATATATATATACACACATTTATAGACAGAGTATGCATGTGTACATATATACACACTCATATATATGTGTCTGTATGTGTGCATATATGTGTGTATATATATACACGTGTGTTATATATACACACACATATGTGCACGTATGTGTATACTTATATACATAAATAGGCACATACCATCTATATACACATACAGGAGTGTATACGTATACATCCATAAACTCTGGGTATTACTTATGTGCCCATTACATATGTGCATGTTACATATATATATACACACGCATACATTGTGTGTGTATGTGTATATGCATATGTATATATATATACACATATAGATATATATACACACATATACCCATGTATGAACCCAAGTGTAAATTTTCAGCAAACTTTTAGTGTATAAAAACAGACATTTTGCCAGCAAATTACTACATGGTTTGAGAGCTATTAATGCACAGATTAAATCAATGAGTGCATTACAGCACGGTCTGCCATTCCTGACAGCCATTCCAAGTGACTTACCTCCCATAGTAGTAGATCTTAAAGATTATTTCCTTACTATACCCTTACAGGAGGATAAGCAAAATTTTACCGAAAAGCATGCTCACCGCTCCTATGCTATTTCAGCGTTTTGTAGGACAATCCTTAAAGGAGCCTCAGAATATAATTCCTACTGCCTACATCATTCATTATACGGATGAAATTCTTTTGGCCGCTTCAATGGAAGAGTCATTACAGCAATTGTCGAGAGAAGCAAAACACGGGGAAATCTCAAAATAGTTAAAGAAAAGGTAGAAACAACCTCCCCATACCAATACTTAGGCACTATTGTTACTGAAAAAAGTGTTCAAACTCAGAAAGTAGTCCTCTGTAGGGACAGATTACAAACCTTCAATGATTTCCAACAACTATTAGGAGACATAAATTGGCTGTGTCCAATCCTAGGTATTGCTACTCATCAACTCAAACACTCAGACCCTCCATGGAAATTCGTCATTAGGAGCAATGGGCTTAGGAGACAAACTCGTTGCTCCAGCATCTTACTAAGGAGGCAGAAGCTGAGTTACAGCTTGTAGAGCAGATTCTTCAGCAAACACATGCCTCCTGGCTAAGCCAAAAAGGCCTTTGATTCCCTTTATTCTTTCTACCCCTCGTTCTGCAACAGGAATTTTAGGCCAGAAAATAGAAAATTATACAATTGTAATAGAATGGCTTTTTTTGAAATTCAATCAGAGAGTAAAATCTCTGCAAGTTTATCTTTTTTAACTACTCAATTTATAACAAGGGTTAGGAATAGATCAATATCACTTAAGAGATATGATTGAGACAAAATTACTGTTCTTCTTTTAGAGTCAGTCTAAGTGTATGAGGAGAAATATTGGATTCCCAACAACAGGCTGAAGCATGGGAAATGTTGACTGTGTGGCAAATTGCTCTTTCAGATTATGCAGGAATAATACATAAACATTATACATCAGACAAAATTTTGCAATTTTAAAAGTTCAACTTTTCATCTTCCCCGTGATTACTGGTCACAAGCCCATTTCAGGCAGCCAGACCTACTTACTGATGGTGTTTCCAAAGGTCGCAAAGCCACTTGTGGTTCTAGGCATGCTCAAACAATTAAAAAACCCAGAGTTTCAGCTCAATACTAAGAACTAATGGCAGTTATTCATGTTTTGGAGTACACTGCTTCATCCCTTATTAACACTCTCTGTGATTCAGCCTATTTTGTAAATGTAGCCCATCATATTGGGACTGCCACTATTAAAGGCACTCTAGAACCAGAGCTGTTTAACTTGTTTCTATGACTTCAGCAAGCTGTTTGTTCTCATGCTGCTTTTTATATTTCTCATATTTGCTCTTCCACACAACCCCCTACACCACTATTTCTATGTAATAATAGAGCCAATAAATTGATTTGTTCTGCATTTCAACAAGCTCAAACTTCTCATGTATTACTGCATGAAAACTCTTCCTTTACTCATATGTTTCATTTGCCTAACAGCCAGGCAGCAGCCAGTAAAAGCCTGTCCTACTTGCCAGCATGTCACTGGAGTCACAAACATAGAAGACTGTAACCCTTGAGACTTAGCTTCAAATGAAATCTGACAGATGGATGTTACTCACAAAGCTGCCATTGGCAAGTTCTCCTTTGTTCATGTGACTACAGACACTTATTCTCATGTGCAGCATGGTACATGCAAACCAGGTCAGACAGCTCGTTATGCATAATGACATTGTCTGTCATCATTTGCACATATGGGGTGGTCCCTAAACAATTAAAAACTGACAATGGACACGCTTATGTTAATCATGCTTTCTAAAATATTTTATAGCTGTGGTCCGTCACTCAGAAAACAGGAATTCCTTACAACCCCCAAGGACAAGGAATTATATATAGAGCGGGCAAATCAAACATTAAAAGGTGTGCTGAAACAAACAGAAAGGGGAAAGAAGAGACCAGTTGCCACTTCAAACAAAATACATTTACTTTTACTTTAATTTATTTTTTTACTTATTTACTTTAAATTCTTTGACTCCTGGCACAGATAGTAAGACTATGGCAGAACAACACTGGTAAATGTTATAGGGAGATTTACTGATGTAAGGACAAGGGTATGCTTGTGTTTTTAAAGGAGATGGATAATCTGTGTGGGTGCCCTCAGTGTGTTTGTGACCATGTAAAGGGAGGCTGGAAAGAGCCATGGATCCCAACTATGGATCTGACTCCTCTATTACAAGCCATTAATCACTTGAAATTGCTGGAGCACTAGGGTCAGGCAAACACCGCTGATTTCACGATTATGGGCATGCTACCTGTAACATCCTGTACAGTAGGTTTTCCTTGTGCAGAGACAAAAACATATTGGGATTATATTCTCAATCCCCCAGTATTATCGAATGTAATTTGGAGGGACGCTCCCCCTGACATCTATCATGATCATGAAGCATGGGCACCAGGACCCCTAGCACCCTCTGACAAAGAGTAATTACACTCTCAGAACAATGATTATCAATTATGCTCCTCCATTGGCAGGACTTACTTTATGCATCACCCAGGGTACATCACTCAACTGCAGTGGCCTTGCAAATTAATCTCATTTATGGCTGAGTTACCATGGAAAAAAATATGTACCTGTTAGGTCTTAGCTCTATTAACATTACTGGTGTAGCTACTAATCACTCCCAGCCACATCCTCCAAATTGTATTAATTAAACAGAATGGGCTCCCTTTGATAATTCTTACCCCCCTCCTTGGACCCAGTGTCTTGACCCACTAGCTAGACAACAGTTCATGCTAACAGGAGACATTATTTTCTGGGTCCCTGTGGTCATTTAGATTGGACAGATGAGAATCCGACCTCATGGCATAAACTTCTTTGATGCTGATCAACATCTCTTCAATACATTGCGCTGGGATTCAATCTCAATCTGCAGAAAGGTTCGCTTGGCATGGAACAGGCATTAGCCTACCTTTGCCTCAATTGTATTACCAAGGAAAGAGAGGTCCAATTCAGGAGTCGAAAGGGAAAGCAGCACTCCACTACACGAATGGCAGAATTTGTGTCGGAACACTATCTAATTATAGTAATTGTGCTGAACACAGTTTTAATATTACCCTTGTATAAAATATTACCACACAATTTACAATTTTTGTTTTTAAACTTATGTTTTTCTAGCAGCAAAAAGGACCAACTCCGGGTAAACGATGCCCAATTGACTTGTGATTCCTGTCAACTGCATTATTCCCTTAATCATAGCACAGTACAAACATACAGCATATCCACCCTAGTAATTCTAGGTCACAATCCCAGATTATGGATTCCTGCTTGTAGAGCCTTAGGCATGAAAATTTTTGTGAATGTCTCCTTAGGTACATTAATAACGTCTGTTGTGGTGCCCTTAGTAGCAATGTACAGCTCCATTCAAACAGCTCAATATGTAGAAAATTGGATGTATACAGCCGACCAGGCATGGATGCTTAAAAATAAACTTAACACTGAGAAACACACGGAAGCAGCAATGTTAAAGACTACAGTTCTGTGGCTAGGAAACCAAGAACAAACTTGTAGTCGTGGCAACAATTGCTTTGTCATTTTAAGCATACTCATATTTGTGTAAACAATTTGCAATAAAACCAAAGGGAATATCCATGCAAACTTGATTTACAAAGTAAAATTCTTAACTCGAATAAGCATACTCAAGTATTTCAGCCATCTCTGAGAACTTAGGAAGAATTCCAGCAAGGTTGAGAGAGCCTTAACCTTTAGACGTCCTCCAAACATCACCTCAGTGTCTTTCTTGTGATTATCAGAGTAATGTTATTATGTCTCTGTTTTATGTTCATTGTCTGTAAAAGCAGCTGGACCACCAAACAGCAGTTGAGAGCTGCACAACCTGCAATTATCTTTACTCAATTAATGCAAAAAGGAAAAAAGAGGAGATGTTGGAGGCCAAAAGAATGACGGTCGTTACCAACTCAGTAATGACTGGAGGGTCTATGAACAGAGAGGGAACTTTTCTCATGAAAGCAGCATGTTGGCAACCTGACACATCATGTCTGGTGCCAGAAGGTATGCTGAGGGCAGTCATGCCCCAAGCACATTATTTCTTGTGGGTATATATAGGAACATCTGAAGCCTGTAGTATAAAAAAGCTATTATGTGAGCCTGTGATAAATCAAGCAGCTGACCAGCAATTACCTTTCCTCCCTATTGATTCTGCCTAATAAATATGAAGGCCTGTAGCAGCTCAGGGCCTTTGCTGACTAGAAGGAATGAGCACACAGACCCCTGTTTAAAAGATCTTTTCATCTTTGTCTTCATTTCTGCATTCAACCCCCTTCGTTTCATCCCATAGTAACTGACTGCCATGCTGTCTCTATTAAAAATACAAAAAAAAAAAATAATAGGTAGGCTTGTTGGCAGACACATGTAATCCAAGCTACTTGGGAAACTGTGGCAGAAGAATCCATTCAATCCAGGAGACGGATGTTGCAGTGGGCCAAAATAATTCCTTTGCACCTCAGACTGGGTGACAAGGTGTGACTCCATCTCAAAAAAAGCAAAAAACCAAAAGGAAGAAAACAAAACAAAAGAAAACAAACAAAAAATATGTTCTGATTAAGAGAACCAAAACAAACAAACAAACAAGCTGCAGGCTGAGAAAAATTTAGGAAACACATCTGAAAAGTGACTTTTATGCAAAATATACAAAGAAATAAGATGACCCAATTAATAAGTAGAGACCTGAATAGATACATCGCCAAAAAAGATGCGGAGATGGAAATCCTGGCACACAAAATACTGCTTGCTGAGCCCCTGTTACTTATTCTGAAGGCTGAGGCTCCAAGCCATTTCCTGAGGAGCAAGAGTGGCTACCAGAGTGGCAGTGGCTCCAAAGATCATCCCCACCTACCCCAGCTCTACACTTCCTCCAGGTTCCAAGGATTCCCCAGCCATTCAGCATGATCACCAGGAAAGAGCCAGAAGGTGGATATTTTATTTCACAAATTTTCTTAAAATTCTGGATGCCAACAAGTATCCTTTGGTTGTAACTTTTATATTTATCCTAACAATCTTGGGGCACAGACAAGTATAAGGAAAGATGATTTTCCACCTACATTTGATTCCATGAAGAAATAAAAGAATTGGCATGGCCAGGCATGGTGTCTCACACTGGTAATCCCAGCATTTTGGGAGGCTGAGCCGGGTGGGTGTCCTTAGGTCAGGTGTTTGAGATCATCCTGCTTAACATGGTGAAACAAGCTCTCTACAAAAAATGTAAAAAATTAGCTGGTAGTGGTGGCTGGATACTGTAAACCCTGATCCTCAAGAAGCCAAGACGGGAGAATTGCTTGAATCCAACAAACTGAGGTTTCCAAAACCGAGATCATGTCATTGCACTCCAGCCATCGGAACAGACCAAGACTTTGTCTCAAAACAAACAAACAAACAAAATAAGAACAAAACAAAACAGAACAAACAAACAAAAAAGGATTCAATTACATTTTTTGGCAGTTATTTTAGAATGCTTGGCACAATGCATTAGTATTTTGGTATTCTCAAGACAGAAAACACAGTAACATGAGCAAGTAAAAACCAAAGAGCAAGTCATTACAAATTCATGGGATTAATTTCATCTGGCATTCTTTCTGGCTTTTATTTAAAATCTGTAATGCTGAAATAATCAGACGTTTTACTTGTGATATCTAAATGCAAAAGGAAACAACGTTAGTGAACCATTATTAAATGAATCTCAGCCTTCAAATTTGATTCTGATGCAGTGGAATATTTTGTGAAAGATGAAAATCTAACAGACCAAACACACATTATTTCAAATTTTGGCCTACTTTTGTAGAAGCAGATTTAAGAACCAAAACCTTCATAGCTCTAATTTTTGTCAGTGATTCAGCATTGCTAGATATGCAGTGAAACTGAAATCAGAGTTTTTTTCAATTCCAACAGAAACTAATTTGTACTCTGGACATTCGTGTTGCTCCTTTGAAATCCATAGAGAAATCACTTGATTGAAACGGACTTTTACACAGGGAAAAATCACGCTAATACCCCACATTGTCTTATTGGCTACAGTTCACTATTTTATTGTAGTCACCATAAGATTCGAAAAAATAGCAGATAAATGACTATGTGTGCTAGCATAATTTTATTATTTTTTACTAAGTGGAGCTGAGAGTACATTATTTAAAATTGGTTTCCTGTGGCACAACACATGTATGCTTTTTGGCAGCAATCATAGGTTAATGAACAAACAATAACAACAAAATCATGCACAACAACACCTGCCGTTTGGGGAAGGCAAATTAAAATAAGAGTGAGAGCACTGAACAGCTATACTGTGTCTAAATTTCTTTTTAAATATAATCAAAACTGCAACAGAAAATCTCATTAATTGCTGAAGGAAGGCATAATTGTACAGTAACTTTAAAATATGGTTTAAAACCATACATAAACATACCTACAAATTTGTATGTATGTTTACATTTGTAACGTACACAAACAAATGTATCATTTCAAACATTTTTGAGTGTATAATTTGGAATTATTAACTGTGCTCAAATTGTGCAACCATCACCACCATTTCACAATCTCACCAGCAATGTACAAGGGTTCTGATTTCTCCACATACTCTCAAACTTTTCTTTAAAAAATAATGAAAAATACCAATGAGGATAAAGTGGTAATCTCATTGTGGTTTAGATATTCATGTATTAAGTGGCTAGTGATTTTGAACATCTTTTCATGCGCTTATTGGCAGTGGATTTGTAAATGATTTCTTGGCTATATCACTGAATAAATACAAAACATAAGAAAAAATAGATCAATTGAACTTCATCAAAACTAAACACTTTTGTGCCTTAAAGGACATTGTCAGCATAGTGGAAAGAAAACCAACAACATGGGACAAAATATTTGCAAGTCATATATATGGTATGTATACAAATCACCCACTTGGATCTCTTCCAAATGCACTCTTCATTTTCTACTACTCTAAAAAACTTTAAATAAACATCAACTTTTGCAGTGAAACCTTTCTCAGTCTCCTTTGCTACTTTATTCCCCTCAGTCAAATTCTTTCTTCTGAGAAGGCAAGAGTTGAGGTTACTGAAGACCATGATAGATTTGATGCCAATAACTCAGATAACTTCCACTGGTAACAAGTGGATTAGCTGCTGGACAGGGTGGTGGGAGTTCATGTGTAGTGTGTGGCTGGCCTGGCCCCAGGCAGTTCTGGACTGTGGAAGGACCAGAACCCCATGCTACAAGCACTCTGTGGAGACAGAGCTCACATTGCTGAGGGAATGCTGAGGAAGAAATTTTGTCTTTTTAGTGAGGTCACATTCCTTTACATAATATAAAATTAACTGTTTCTTAATGAATTCCTTAGTGATCCTTAGTACATGCATATTTGTGTGCAACAACCACATCTTAGTTCCAAATTATTTCCATTATTCCAAAAGGAAATTCCCTACTTATTAAGAAGCTCCTACCCAATCTCTACTCTTTCTGACACCAGCAAACAATAATCTGATTTTTTTCTCTATGGATTTACTTATTCTAAATATTTACATAAACAAAATCATTCACTATGTGACTTTTTTGGTCAGCTTCTTGAGCCAAAATTTAAGTTTCTTCACATTGTAGCATTAGAGTTGTAATCCTTTTCACAGCTGAATAGTATGCCATGGTATAAACATACAACATTTTGCTTCTTATTATTTGTTGATGGACATTTATTTGGTGTGTTTCCAGATTTTAGTTATTGTGAATGCTGATATGAACACATGTATACATGTTTTTGTTTGAATACCTCTGTTACATTTTTTTGTGTATATAGCTTGGAGTGGATTTTGGCGGTTCTATGGTAATTTTCTGTTTAGCTTTTGCAGAACCACCAAACTATTTTTCACAGCAGCTGCAGCATTTTTCTTTCAGATTTTCCCACTTCCATTTCAACCATTGTTAGCTCTTTTTTTTCAATTATAATTGGTGTGAAGGGGTATTTTACTGTAGTTTTGACTTGCATTTCCCCTAGGTTAAAGTGCGCAGGAGACATAAGAGTTGGAGGAGCAAGAGGAAGGCTGAGGACAGCCATGTGGAGAGGATAGGCAAGCTCCAGGGGAGAGAGTGGCTGTGGCAAACTCTGCCCGGTCTCAGGTCCAGCAGTGAATGGAAAGTGAGCCCTTGATTGTATTGTGGATTTTCTCACAATCTAGCTATTTCAGCAAGGAGAGTGTGTGATTTGGGGTACTGCACCCCCTCTTCTCATAGGTCCCCTATAATTCAGTCCTCACTAGGCACCTGCCTGGAGTCAACCTGGTCTCTGCTCCCAGACAAAGGAGACCCTCATACCCTGGGATCCTGATCCTGGTGGTCCCTAATGGACACAGGACTGGAAGGAAGAGCACAGCCCGTATGTGCTACAACAAAGACTGTAAAGTACATAAGTGGACACTACATTTAGCTCAGACATCGCAGGCCACATGAACCAGGCTCACCACTCATTGGCCTCAGCCTCCCCCTTTGAGAAAGAAACTGCCACAACCATTAATCTCAACAGCCTTTCCAGGATTTAATAGGTCAAACAACTTGGAATTCTGCTGATTTTAAATGCTGCTGTCATTCCAGATCTCACACAATCCTAGCGCCAGAGACTGGAGTCAGAGTCTGCAGGTTGCTTTCTCCTGCTGCTGTGGGAAAATGTGACAACTCATTCTCCACTTGTGGCTGCTACACAGAGTGCTTGACCACCAACATTTAATTATTTCCACTTTTAGCTCTAAAGTTTAACAAAGTGTGTCTGTGGTGTAAGCTGTCACTAACTTCCCTTCCTGTGGGCCTTCCAGAGACTACCACAAAACACATGTCACTCTCAAAAACAAGCTGCTGTCAATTTGGTTAGCTCTGGGTTGACTTTTAGAAAAACTGTGGCCTCAGAAAGCAACTTCCTTTGGCTGCAAACCTAGAAGCCTGTACAATGAGCATTAAGATGGCCTTGAGCTTAGACCCAGAAAAGTTCTGTGTGCAAGGCTTACTCCTCCCTTCTGCAAAAAACAGTGATGACCTAATACACTAGCCAGCTGCCCAGTGCCTCGTGTAACCCAAAACTTCATCATAACATTAACCTTAACCAAGCCCCTACTCCTAATCCTAACCAAGAACCCCTCATGCTAACAGCAACCCTAAGCTTCAAAGTTGACCCCATCTTCAACCCTGTGCCTAGCCACTCACTAAAACCTAAAACCCAAAACAAATCCCAATTCTAAATCCTAAATCTGACAGCTAAACCTAAATTTGACCCTGACCCTGAAATAACCCTAACACAAGGGTAACACAAACATTACAGAAACCTGAATTTAAGATCTAAGCCTAAAACCTTAACCCTAAAACAACACAAAAAAAAACCTAAACAAAAAACCCTATCTCTAACCCTTCAATGCTAATGTTAACCCTAACACTAACAACAACCGCTATATGTAACCCTAAATTCTAGCTCCTAAACTTACTTTCTGAACAGGAACATAACATTCACATTAAGTCTAATACTAACCCCTAACACAAACGCTAAATCTCCTATTACAACCCTAACCCTACACCTAAATGACACCTAAACCTAGCTCTTACAAACAGACAGAAACATGTCAAAAAGCGAGATGGGCCTAGCTTCCAAATCATATGTCTTTCTTCTATGATGGATACATTTTCTCTCAGACAGTGGACTCCATGTTCTTCAGGTTTGGGACTCAGACTTGCACTCCTTGTTCCTCAGCTTGCAGGCAGCCTACTGTGATGATGTACATAAGTACTTATAATCTCCGTTACATATTTATATATACATATACTTATAAACACGCACACACACATGTATATGCAAATATAAAAATATATAAAGAGATGATAAATTAAACAGTTTGTAAATATTCTCAAAAAGCATTATTTTTTTATTAAGTTTTAGGGTATATGTGCACAAAGGGCAGGTCACTTCTCCCCTCTCCCCTTACCCCAAAACAGGCTCCAGTGTCTGATGTTCCCCATCCTGTGTCCATGTGTTCTCATTGTTCAATTCCCACTTATGAGTGAGAACATGCAGTGTTTGTTTTTTGTCCTTGAGATAGTTTGCTGAGAATGATGGTTTCCAGCTTCATCCATGTCCCTACAAAGGACATGAACTCATCATTTTTTATGGCTGCATAGTATTCTATGCTGTATATGTGCCACATTTTCTGAATCCAATCTATCATTGCTGGACATTCGGCTTGGATCCAAGTCTTTGCTATTGTGAATAGTGCCGCAATAAACATACGTGTTCATGTGTTTTTATAGCAGCATGATTTGTAATCCTTTGGGTATATACCCAGTAATGGGATTGCTGGGTCAAATAGTATTTCTAGTTCTAGATACCTGAGGAATCCCCACACTGACTTCCACAGTGGTTGAACTAGGTTACAGTCCCACCAACTGTGTAAAAGTGTTCCTATTTCTCCATATCCTCTCCAGCACCTGTTGGTTCCTGACTTCTTAATGATAACCATTCTAACTGGTGTGAGATAGTATCTCATTGTGGTTTTAATTTGTATTTCTCTGATGGCCAGTGATGACGCACATTTTTTCATGTGTCTTTTGGCTGCAAAAATGTCTTCTTTTGAGAAGTGTCTGTTCATATCCTTTGCCCACTTTTTGATTTTTTCTTTTCTTGTAAATTAGGTGGATCTCTTTGTAGATTCCGGATATTAGTCTTTGTCAGATGAGTAGATTGCAAAAATTTTCTCCCACTCTGTAGGTTGTGTGTTCACTCTGATGGTAGTTTATTTTGCTGTGCAGAGGCTCTTTAGTTTAATTAGGTCCCATTTGTCAATTTTGGCTTTTGTTACCATTGCTTTTGCTATTATAGCCAGGAAACCCTTGCCCATGTCTATATCCTGAATGGTATACTCCAGGTTTTCCTCCAGGGTTTTTATGGCTTAAGGTCTAATATTTAAGTCTTTAATCCATCTTGAATTAATTTTGGTATAAGGTGTAAGGAAGGGATCCAGTTACAGCTTTCTACATGTGGCTAGCCATTTATCCCAGCACCATTTATTAAATAGGGAACCATTTCCCCATTTCTTGTTTTTGTCAGGTTTGTCAAAGATCAGATGGTTTTACATGTGTGGCATTATTTCTGGGGGCTCTGTTCTGTTCCACTTATCTACATCTCTGTTTTGGTACCAGTCCCATGCTGTTTTTGTTACTGTAGCCTTGTATTATTATTTGAAGTTAGGTAGCGTGATGCCTCCAGCTTTGTTCTTTTGGCTTAGGATTGTCTTGGCAATGAGGGCTCTTTTTCAGTTTCATGTGAACTTTAAAATAGTATTTTTTCCAATTCTGTGAAGAAAGTCATTGGCAGCTTCATGGGGATAGCATTGAATCTATAAATTACCTTGGGCTGTATGGCCATTTTCATGACACTGATTCTTCTTACCTATGAGCATGGAGTGTTCTTCCATTTGTTTGTATCCTCTTTTATTTCATTGAGCAGTGGCTTGCAGTTCTCCTAGGAGATGTTCTTCACATTC
Source organism: Pongo abelii (assembly GCF_028885655.2). Lineage (NCBI taxonomy): Eukaryota > Metazoa > Chordata > Mammalia > Primates > Hominidae > Pongo > Pongo abelii. The sequence continues at coordinate 47,645,560 of NC_072009.2, read as the reverse complement.
CTTGTAAGTTGGATTCCTAGATATTTTATTCTCTTTTGTAATATTATTTTATTTTGGTAACATTATTATACTTTAAGTTTTAGGGTTCCTGTGCACAATGTGCAGGTTTGTTACATATGTACCTATGTGCCATGTTGTTGTGCTGCACCCATTAACTTGTCATTTAGTATTAGGTATATCTCCTAATGCTATTCCTCCCCCGTATCCCCTTCCCCACCCCACAACAGTCCCCGGAGTGTGATATTCCCCTTCCTGTGTCCATGTGTTCTCATTGTTCAATTCCCACCTATGAGTCAGAACATGCAGTGTGTGGTTTTTTCTCCTTGCAATAGTTTACTGAGAATGATGATTTCCAGTTTCATCCATGTCCCTACAAAGGACATGAGCTCATCATTTTTTATGGCTGCATGACATTTCATGGTGTATATGTGCCACATTTTCTTAATCAAGTCTATCACTGTTGGACATTTGGGTTGGTTCCAAGTCTTTGCTATTGTGAATAGTGCCACAATAAACATAGGTGTGCATATGCCTTTACATCAGCATGATTTACAGTCTTTTGGGTATATACCAAGTAATGAGATGGCTTGGTCAAATGTTATTTCTAGTTCTAGATCCCTGAGGAATCACCACACTGACTTCCACAATGGTTGAACTAGTTTACAGTCCCACCAACACTGTAAAAGTGTGCTTATTTCTCCACATCCTCTCCAGCACCTGCTGTTTCCTGACCTTTTAATTATCACCATTCTAACTGGTGTGAAATGGTATCTCATTTTGGTTTCGATTTGCATTTCTCTGATGGTCGGTGATGGTGAGCATGTTTTTATGTGTTTTTTGGCTGCATAAATGTCTTCTTTTGAGAAATGTCTGTTCATGTCCTTCACACATATTTTGATGGAGTTGTTTGGTTTTTTCCTGTGAATTTGTTCGAGATCATTGTAGATTCTGGATATTAGCCCTTTGTCAGATGAGTAGGTTGTGAAAATTTTCTCCCACTTTGTAGGTTCTGTGTTTACTCTGACGGCGGTTTCTTTTGCTGTGCAGCTCTTTAGTTTAATTAGATCCCATTTGTCAATTTTGGCTTTTGTTGCTGTTGCTTTTGGTGTTTTAGACATGAAGTTCTTGCCCATGACTATGTCCTGAATGGTGTTGCCTAGGTTTTCTTCTAGGGTTTTTATCGTTTTAGGTCTCACAAGTAAGTCTTTAATCCATCTGGAATTAATTTTTGTATAAGGTTAATGAAAAGATCCAGTTTCAGCTTTCTACCTATGACTAGCCAGTTTTCCCAGCACCATTTATTAAATAGGGAATCCTTTCCCCATTGTTTGTTTTTCTCAGATTTTTCAAAGATCAGATAGTTGTAGATATTCAGCGTTATTTCTGAGGGATCTGTTCTGTTCCATTGATTTATCTCTCTCTTTTGGTACCAGTACCATGCTGTTTTGTAGTATAGTTTGAAGTCAGGTAGCATGATGCCTCTAGCTTTGTACTTTTGGCTTAGGATGGATTTGGAGATGCTGTCTCATTTTTGTTTCCATATGGACTTTAAAGTAGTTTTTTTTTTTTTCCAATTCTGTGAAGTAAGTCATTGACAGCTTGATGGGGATGGCATTGAATCTATAAATTACCTTAGCCAGCATAGCCTTTGTCACGATTTTGATTCTTCCTGCCCATGAGGATGGAATTATCTTCCCTTTGTTTGTATCCTCTTTTATCTCATTGAGCAGTGGATTGTAGTTCTCCTTGAAGAAGTCCTTCACATCCCTTGTAAGTTGGATTCCCACATATTTTATTCTCTTTGAAGCAACTGTGAATGGGAATTCACTCGTGATTGTGCTCTCTGTTTGTCTGTTATTGGTGTACAAGAATGCTTGTAATTTTTGTACATTGATTTTGTATCTGAGACTTTACTGAAGTTGCTTATCATCTTAAGGAGATTTTGGCTGAGACAAAGGAGATTTCTAGATATAAAATCATGTAATCTGCAAACAGGGACAATTTGACTTCCTCTTTTCCTAATTTAATACTCTTTATTTCCTTTTCCTGCCTAATTGCCCTGGCCAGAACTTCCAACACTATGTTGAAAAGTAGTGGTGAGAGAGGACATCTCTGTCTTGTGCCAGTTTTCTAGGGGAATGCTTCCAGTTTTTGCCCATTCAGTATGATATTGACTGTGGGTTTGTCATAGATAGTTCTTATTATTTTTAGATATGTCCCATCAATACCTAATTTATTGAGAGTTTGTAGCATGAAAGGCTGTTGAATTTTGTCAAAGGCCTTTTCTGCATCTATTGAGATAATCCTGTGGTTATTGTCTCTGGTTCTGTTTTTATGCTGGATTACATTTATTGATTTCTGTATGTTGAACCAGCCTTGCATCCCATGGATGAAGCCCACTTCATCATGTTGGATAAGGTTTTTGATGTGCTGCTGGATTCTTTTCGCCAGTATTTTATTGAGGATTTTTGCATCAATGTTCATCACGGATTATGGACTAAAATTCTCTTTTTAATTTGTGTCTCTGCCAGGCTTTGCTGTCAGCATGACGCTGGCCTCAAAAAATGAGTTAGGGAGGACTCCCTCTTTTTCTATTGATTGGAATAGTTTCAGAAGAAATGGTACCAGTTCCTCCTTGTACCTCTGGTAGAATTCGGCTGTGAATCCATCTTATCCTGGACTCTTTTTTGTTGGCAAGCTGTTGATTATTGCCTCAATTTCGGAGCCTGTAATTGGTCTATTCAAAGGTGCAACTTATTCCTGGTTTAGTCTTCGGAGGGAGAATGTGTCAAGGAATTTATCCATTTCTTCTAGATTTTCTAGTTTATTTGCGTAGAGGTGTTTGCAGTATTCTCTGATGATAGTTTTCATTTCTGGGGGATCACTGGTGATATCCCATTTATCAATTTTTATTGCATCTATTTGATTCTTGTCTCTTTTCTTCTTTATTATTCTTGCCTGTGGTCAATCAATTTTATTGATGTTTTCAAAAAACCAGCTCCTGGATTTATTAATTTCTTGAAGGGTTTTTGTGTCTCAATTTCCTTCAGTTCTGCTCTGATTTTAGTTATTTCTTCCATTCTGCTAGCTTTTGAATATGTTTGTTCTTGCTTTTCTAGTTCTTTTAATTGAGATGCTAGGATATCATTTTTGGATTTTTCCTGCTTTCTCTTGTGGGCATTTAGTGTTATAAATTTCCCTCTGCACAATGCTTTGAATGTGTCCCACATATTCTGGTATGTCATGTCCCTGATCTCCTTGGTTTCAAAGAACGTCTTTATTTCTGCCTTCATTTCATTATTTACCCAGTAGTCATTCAGGAACAGGTTGCTCAGTTTCCGTGTAGTGGAGCGGTTTTGAGTGAATTTCCTAATTCTGAGTTCTAGTTTGATTGCACTGTGCTCTGAGAGACAGTTTGTTATAATTTCTATTTTTTACATTTGCTGAGGGGAGCTTTACTTCCAACTATTTGGTCAATTTTGGAGTAGGTGTCGTGCGGTGCCAAAAAAAAATGTATATTCTGTTGATTTGGGATGGAGAGTTCTGTAGATGTCTATTAGGTCCACTTGGTGCAGAGTTGAGTTCAATTCCTGGGTATCCTTGTGAATATTTTGTCTCATTGATCTGTCTAATGTTGACAGTGGGGTGTTACAGTCTCCCATTATTATTGTGTGGGAGTCTAAGTCTCTTTGTAGGTCACTCAGGACTTGCTTTATGAATCTGCGTGTTCCTGTATTGGGTGCATATATATTTAGGATAGTTAGCTCTTCTTGTTGATTTGATCCCTTTACCATTATGTAATGGCCTTATCTCTTTTGATCTTTGTTCATTTAAATCTGTTTTATCAGAGACTAGGATTGCAACCCCTGCCTTTTTTTGTCTTCTATTTGCTTGGTTGATCTTCATCCCTTTATTCTGAGCCTATCTGTGTCTCTGCGCGTGAGATGGCTTTCCTGAATACAGCACACTGATGGGTCTTGACTCTTTATCCAATTTGCCCATCTGTGTCTTTTATTTGGAGCATTTAGCCCATTTACATTTAAAGTTAATATTGTTATGTGTGAAGTTGATCCTGTCATTATGATTTTAGCTGGTTATTTTGCTCGTTATTGATGCAGTTTCTTCCTAGCCTCAATGGTCTTTACAATTTGCGTGTTTTTGCAGTGGCTGGTACCTGTTGTCCCTTTCCATGTTTAGCACTTCCTTCAGGAGCTCTTTTAGGGCAGACCTGGTGGTGACAAAATCTCTGAGTTTTTGCTTGTCTGTAAAGAATTTTATTTCTCCTTCACTTGTGAAGCTTAGTTTGGCTGGATATAAAACTCTGGGTGGAAAATTCTTTTCTTTAAGAATGTTAAATGTTCGCCCCCACTCTATTCTCGCTTGTACACTTTCCACTGAGAGAGCCGCTGTTAGTCTGATGGGCTTCCCTTTGTGTGTAACCCAACCTTTCTCTCTGGCTGTCCTTAACATTTTTTCCTTCATTTCACCATTGGTGCATCTATTTTATTCTCTTTGAAGCAATTGTGAATGGGATTTCACTCATGATTTGGCTCTCTGTTTGTCTGTTATTGGTTTTTAAGTATGCCTGTGAGTTTTGCACTTTGACTTTGTATCCTGAGACTTTGCTGAATTTGCCTTTCAGCTTAAGGTGATTTTCGGCTGAGATGATGGGGACAGATGATATACAATCTTATCATCTGCAAACAGGGACAATTTTACTTCCTCTTTTCCTAGTTCAATACCCTTTATCTCCTTCTCCTGTCCGATTGCCCTGGCCAGAACTTCCAACACTATGTTGAATAGGAGTGGTGAGAGAGGGCATCCCTGTCTTGTCCCAGTTTTCAAAGGGAATGCTTCCAGTTTTTGCCCATTCTGTATGATATTGGCTGTGGGTTTGCCATAGATAGCTTTTATTATTTTGAGGTACATCCCATCAATACCTAATTTACTGAGAGTCTTTAGCATGAAGCATTGTTGAATTTTGTTGGAGACCTTTCCTTCATCTATTGAGATAATCATGTGATTTCTGTCATTGCTTCTCTTTATATGCTGGATTACATTTATTGATTTGTGTATGTTGAACCAGCCTTGCATCCCAGGGATAAAGCCCACTTGATCATGGTGGATAAGCTTTTTGATTTGCTGCTGGAATCTCTGTCAGTATTTTGTTGAGGATTTTTGCATAGATGTTCATCAGTGATATTGGTCTACATTTCGCTTTTTCTGTTGTGTCTCTGTCAGACTTTGGTATCAGGATGATGCTGGACTCATAAAATGACTTAGAGAGGATTCTCTCTTTTTCTATTGATTGGAATAGTTTCAGAAGGAAAGGTATCAGCTCTTCCTTGTGCCTCTGGTAGAATTCAGCTGTGAATCCATCTGGTCCTGGAATTTTTTTAGTTGGATAGCTATTAATTATTTCCTCAATTTCAGAGCCTGACTTTGGTCTATTCAGAGTTGCAACTTCTTCCTGGTTTAGACTTGGGAGGTTGTATGTGTTGAGGAATTTATCCATTTCTTCTGGATTTTCAAGTTTATTCGCATAGAGGTGTTTATAGTACACTTGGATGGTACTTTGTATTTCTGTGGGATCAGCGGTCATATTCCCTTTACATTTTTTGTTGCCTCTATTTGATTCTTCTGTCTTTTCTTCTGTATTAGTCTTGCTAGTGGTCTCTCAATTTTGTTGATCTTTTCAAAAAGCAGCTCCAGGATGAACTGATTTTTTGAAGTGTTTTTAGTGTCTCTATCTCCTTCAGTTCTGCTCTGATCATAGTTATTTCTTGCCTTCTGCTATCTTTTGAATGTGTTTAGTATTGCTTTTTTAGTTCTTTTAATTGTGATATTAGGATGCCAATTTTAAATATTTCCTGCTTTCTTTTGTGGGAATTTAGTGCTATAAATTTCCCTCTACACACTGCTTTGAATGTGTCCCAGATATTCTGGTATATTCTGTCCCTGATCTCATTGGTTTCAAAGAACATCTTTATTTCTGCCTTCATTTTGCTATGTACCCAGTAGTCATTCAGGAACAGGTTGCTCAGTTTCTATGTAGTGGAGCGGTTTTGAGTGAATTTCCTAATCCTGAGCTCTAGTTTGATTGCACTGTGCTCTGAGAGACAGTTTGTTATAATTTCTGTTGTTTTACATGTGCTGAGGAGTGCTTTCCTTCCAACTTTGTGGTAAATTTTGGAATAGGTGTGATATGTGGTGATAAAAAAATGTATATTCTGTTGATTTGGGAGGAAGAATTCTGTAGATGTCTATTAGGTCCGCTTGGTGCCGAGCTGGGTTCAATTCCTGGGTATCCTTGTGAACTTTTTGTCTCATTGATCTGTCTAATGTTGACAGTGTGGTGTTACAGTGTCCCATTATTATTGTGTGGGAATCTATGTCTCTTTGTAGGTCACTCAGGACTTGTTTTATGAATCTGGGTGCTCCCGTATTGGGTGCACATATATTTAGGTTAGTTAGCTCTTCTTGTTGAATGGATCCCTTTACCATTATATAATGGCCTTCTTTGTCTCTTTTGATCTTTGTTCGTTAAAAGTCTCTTTTATCAGAGACTAGGATTGCCACCACTGCCTTTTTTTGTCTTCCATTTGCTTGGTAGATCTTCCTCCATCCCTTTATTTTGAGCCTGTTTGTGTCTTTGCATGTGAGATGGGTTTCCTAAATACAGCACACTGATGGTCTTGACTCTTTATCCAATTTGCCCATCTGTGTCTTTTAATTGGAGCATTCAGCCCATTTACATTTAAGGTTAATATTGTTATGTGTGAATATGATTTTGTCACTATGATGTTAGCTGTTTATTTTGCTCATTAGTTGATGCAGTTTCTTCCTAGCCTCAATGGTCTTCAGATTTGGTATGTTATGGAAGTGGCTGGTACTGGTTTTTCCATTCCATGATTAGCTCTTCTTTCAGGAGCTCTTTTAAGGCAGGCCTGATGATGACAAAATCTCCCAGGGTTTGCTTGTCTGTAAAGGATTTTATTTCTCCTTCACTTTTGAAGTTTAGTTTTGCTGGATATAAAATTCTAGGTTGAAAATTATTTTCTTTTAGAATGTTTAATATTGGCACACACTCTCTTCTGGCTTGTACACTTTCTGCTGAGAGATTAGCTGTTAGTCTGATGGGCTTCCCTTTGTGTGTAACCCGACCTTTCACTCTGGCTTCCCTTAACATTTTTTCCCTTCATTTCAACTTTGGTGAATCTGACAATTGTATGTCTTGGAGTTGCTCTTCTCAAGGAGTATCTTTGTGGTGTTCTCTGTATTTCCTGAATTGGAATGTTGGAATGCTTTGTTAGATTGGGGAATTTCTCCTGGATAATATCCTGTGGAGTGTTTTCCATCTTGGTTCCCTTCTCCCTGTCACTTTCAGTACACCAATCAGACATAGATTTGGTCTTTTCACATAGTCCCATATTTCTTGGAGCCTTTGTTCACTTCTTTTTATTCTTTTTTCTCTAAACTTCTCTTCTCACTTCATTTCATTCGTTTTATTTTCCATCACTGATACCCTTTCTTCCAGTTGATTGAATCAGCTACTGAGGCTTGTGCCTTTCTCCAGTAGTTCTTGTGCCTTGGTTTTCAATTCCCTCATGTCCTTTAAGGACTTCTCTGCATTGGTTATTCTTCCTTTAATTATTTCCAAGGTTTTTAACTTCTTTGTCATGGGTTCCAACGTCCTCCTTTAGCTCAGACTAGTTTGATCATCTGAAGCCTTCTTCACTCATCTCATCAAAGCCATTCTCCATCCAGCTTTGTTCCATTGCTGGTGAGGAGTTGTGTTCCTTTGGAGGAGGAGAAGTGCTCTGATTTTTAGAGCTTCTAGTTTTTCTGCTCTATTTTATCCCCATCTTTGTGGTTTTATCTACCGTTGGTCTTTGATGATGGTGACATACAGGTGGGGTTTTGGTGTGGATATCCTTTCTGTTTGTTAGTTTTCCTTCTAACAGTCAGGACCCTCAACCACAGGTGTGTTGGAATTTGCTGGAGGTCCACTCCAGACCCTGTTTCCCTGGGTATCAGCAGCAGAGGCTGAAGAACAGAAGATATTGGTGAACAGCAAATGTTGCTGCCTGATTGTTCCTCTGGAAGTTTTGTCTCAGGGGATTACCCAGCTGTGTGAGGTGTCTTTCTGCTCCTACTCATGGGTGCCTCCCAGTTAGGCTACTTGGGGATTTGGGACCCACCTGAGGAGACAGTCTGTCTGATCTCAGATATCCAGGGGTGTGCTGAGAGAACCACTAATCTTTTCCATGCTGTCAGACAGGGACATTTAAGTCTGCAGAGGTTTCTGCTGCCTTTGGTTTGTCTATGCCCTGCCCCCACAGGTGGAGTCTACAGAGGTAGGCAGGCCTCCTTGAGCTGTGGTGGGTTCCACCCAGTTTGACCTTACAAGCCCCTTCCTTTACCTGCTCAAGCCTCAGCAATGGTGGGTGCCCCTTCCTCAGTCTCACTGCCACCTTGCAGTTTGATCTCAGACTGCTATGCTAGCAATGAGTGAGGCTCCGTGATCATAGAACCCTCCAACCCATTCACAGGATATAATCTCCTGGTGTGCCATTTGCTAAGGCCGTTGGAAAAGTGCAGTATTAGGGTGGGAGTGACCTGATACACCTTTCTTTCAAGTGCCATCTGTCACACCTTTCTTTGACTAGGAAAGGGAATTCCCTGACCCCTTTTGCTTCCTGGATGAGGTGATGTCTCACCTTGCTTTGAGTCATACTTGGTGCACTGCACCCACTGTCCTGCACCCACGTGATAACACTACCCAGTGAGATGAACCCATTACCTCAGTTGGAAGTGGAGAAGTCGCCCGTCTTCTTCCTTCAGGTCTTGAGCTGATCACTATCCCTAGGATACAACCAAAATGCATTCTTTGAATAAATACTAAAGTTGTAAGCCTTCTTTTAATAAGTCAGCTTGTTTTATGGTGACATTGTAAACTAATTCCATACAAAAAATCTTGACATATATACACATATGCATATGAGCTTCAGTTGTCCATACCCATCTGCGTAAAAAAAAAAAAAGAAAAAAAAAAAACTTTTAAAGTACTTATTTTTCTATTTACTTACTTCCAAGGCTCTAGAACATATATCAGAGGAATTATTTAACAAATGGTTACCAATTAGTAAATACTCTTCATTTCTTTGAAAACAAAGGTGTATTATGTCTTCTTAGAAAATGACAATTTAAACGTTCATAAATATTTAGAAAATACTGGTTCTGTAATCATTGTAAAATGTACCCATGAACATCAGGATTAAATTTAAGTAGTCTATAAACCTAACTCCCTCAGTGAAAAAACTGTTACAGGTAATAATAGTAATAGTAACAGTAATAATAATAAAACAGTGCCAGCACTTGGAAAAATCATGTCTATCACAGGCTTCAATAAATATTCCTCTTTGACTACAAGATTTACCTGAACAATTTGTTTCTACAAATAGAGCCAGCCTCTGTACCACTTAATATCTGCCAATGCCTCAATTTCACACTCTCTGCGTTGTTTCAAGAATGTGTCTAAACAGCAGAGCTCTCCTTTAGTATATTAAGCAAAACAATTTAATCTTGCCTTTTCCTTTTAAGTATTCAATGGCATTTTATCAATCTTGGACAAAAAGCGAGCCCTATATGGGTAGGAGTTCTGCCAAGTGGAGAAGACTCTAGCATCAACAAAAGAGCCTACAGCTCAGGCGCTAAGTGAGAACTAAGGAAGTAGTGTAAATGTAGATAATTACCATGTTGCTGCTACCTGCTCACCTTCTGAAACAAATTTTTGATTCAAATGAAAAAGATTTTCCATTGTAGAAATTCATCTCCTTTTGAATTTATCTTAACATTTTTAAGAAATGTTCCTATTACATCGGTTTCCTCATTCATTGATTTTTATTTTCTCTTACTGTCTAATGTGCATTTATTATGAATGCATTATTTTATTACATTTGAACAAGGCAGAGAACAAATAATTCTAATCAAAGATATCCACTCCGCAAACGTCTATCAAATTTTTTTTAAATGTAGGAGATAAGTGAGCATTGGTTCTACTAAACAACTTTAGCAAAATTGAAAATCCTCTAACCCCAGCTATAAGCCTTGAAAATTTTGCCTTCATTTGGCTCACTTATTGTAATATCCTAGGATCATTCTTGACTATGTTATGACTGGGATCATTCATGACTATATTATGGATACACATTGTGCTTTCTGAATGTTGACTTTTCTCCCTTGGTACCTCCAAAACAGAGGCTGACAAAGGTTTTATTTTTTGACATTCATGTTTTACAAAAATATTGAAAAAGTAATTGGAAGGAAAAAGAGATAAATAGAAAATATATTGTTTAATTTCTAATCATTGATTAACTGAACTGACCTTATTTTATTAATGTTTACCCTAAGTTGAATCAATGGAAATTATATACACTTTTTCAAATCCTTCTGCTTTATGGAAACCAAAGTTGGAGTTAAGAAATCTTCAAAATATAATATCAAATGGTTATAAATATGAGCCTCTAAAAATAATACTCTCGACAGATGTTTCAACACTGTTAACTTCTCAAAGGTGCCTGACATTCAATATTTTAGGATATTTAGCAGCATTTCTAACCTCTCAGCAGTAGATGCTAGTAAGAACCTTACCAATACCACTTTCAGTCATGAACCAGGGTTAGAGTGAAATCTAAAGTAAAATCTACAGACCTATAAAAACCCCAGACAATCACATGAACTGTGTGTTACCTCTATGAACTCATCCTCTATAACTTTTCCCCTTCTACAGTCTGCTGCAGCCACAGGTAGCTGGCTTTTTAAAAACAATTTATACAGGCTTCCACCAAGAATCATTGTTCTTATTGATCTTGCTGCATGCTTACATTATTTTCTTATTATTTTCTTTAGATTTTTTTATGAAAGTCACTTTGTAAGCCACTTACTGTATATTTGTTTTACAAAAATCAAAATACACTTTATAACAGAGAATCTTACCTCATACATTTTCTGCAAAATTGAAAATTTCACTTAAGAAAAACAAAAACTTTCTAAAATAACCACTAAAACAAAATCCTAACCTCTAGGATTCAAAATTGGAAGTGCAACATTCACTTTAAGTATTTTAAACAAGAGACAAACATAAACCTCATAAATAACCATAAACTCTGAAATTTGAAAACACTCAGTTATTCATAGGCAAAAATAAAAGCAAAACTGCAGGGATGGCAGTTTCAAAACATTCCCAAAAAAAGGTTCAAACCATCAAAAACATTCTGGGCCCTGAAAATCAAGAGTATATATCAACCAAGTAAACATTTAATCCAGAAAGACAATTATAAAATGGTAAAGTTCCTTTTTTTTTCTTTAAGGATTGTCATATAACCTCCTAGGCACAGATGAAACCTTCAGAATTGAAATCCACACTGTCAAAATGAAGACTTGATTCCTGATACTGGAAAAAGCAAAGAAGCCCTTATGTGCTAAATTGTTGTTGTTGTTGTTGTTGTTTTCCCCAGTCTTTCTAAAGGACATATGAAAATTTGGTAAAATGAACATTTATTTCTCCTTGGCCTAACTCAGAAGTCACTCTTGGTTGGAAATTCCAGGAATTGGTCACAAACATTTAAGTTGCTGAGTACAAAAATACTGTTATTTTTTACACTAGGCTAAGGATAAACAGGAACAAAAGTTAGAGAGATTAGTATTTGTAAAAATCTGCATATTCAAAAGCAGTTTAATATACTGAAGCACCTAGAAAATCATGCATATGCTTACAACAGTAACATTCTAAAAGAAATGTAAAACAATATACATTAACCCTCAAGTATATCTATGGCTTCAGAGTGAGAAGAAAGTGAATGTTAGGAGAGCAATATAAACAATCCCCCTGAGAGTTGAAGGAGAGTGTTAATACATACCCTGTATTTAAAAGTGATAGCTTTCATATTGCTCTTATTCAAAGTGCTAATGGAATGCAAGCTAAGCTTTTAATAACTAACACATTGCGTTTCAGAAATAACAAAAAGCATTCAGAGTTAGCACGTTATGACATTTCAAATACAGAGATAACTTTCAGTGTTAGCACATTATGACATTTCAAATATAGTTTTCTGAAAAGCAAAAACAGAAAAACAAACAGAAAGTTAAGAACAATGTAAACTAAATGCAGGAATTAAATGTGTCCCAAATTTTATAGACAAAGAACTAAAAACAGCAGTCTTAAGTCGGGCTAAAGAGACATGATAGACAAATGATGAAAGAATAACGTGAGAGCATCAGTGAGACAAATTATAAAAGATCCTGTAAAAAAATGGGATAAATACTGAAGTAAAGTCTATAATAAAGGGATTTAACAGCACATTTGAGCATGTAAATATTCGTTCAATCAGAAGGAATAAAAACTGAAATAACCCAGTCTGAGGAGTAAAACTTTTTAAAAAGTAAAAAAAAAATAGAGTAAATAGAACACCATGAGGTATACCAGTATATGCAATATGGACACCTTATAAATGAAGCATACCAGAAGCCAAAAATTTGTAAGGCAAAAATGGCTGAACATTTCCTGAACTTAAAAAATCTCAATCTAAAAGATGAATGGGGACAAAAGTCTTTAACCACAATATAGTCAATGATAGCCACATCAGAAAACATTATAGGCAATCAAGAGCCAATACAAAGAAAATTGTAAAAGCAGATAGGGAATAGCAATTTGCTAGGTACAAGAAGATCTTCATTAAAATTAACAAATGATTGTTCAGCTGAAACCATGAAGTCAGAAGGTAGTGGGATATCCAAGTTTTAACAGAAAAATGCTATCAAACCTGAAATGTATAACTGGTAAAATGAAATTCAAGTAAACATGTCTAGATAAAGAAAAGCTAAAAGAAATTGTGACTAAAGCTTCTCCATAAGGAAAATGCTATTAATATTTCAACCCTGGCAAACTTAACTGTTAATGAACAGTCTGTGTGCACAGATATAATCACAGACAGTAATATAAATTGAGAAGGATGGAAAACTACAAGAGCAGCATATTTTTATATTGTCGACCTTAAACACTAAATTATTCACACACGTTAGTATTGTTCATAGTAGGCTATTTTAAGTTTTCAATAATAATTGAAATCCCAAATACACCTAATTGTAATATAAAAAATACAACAGAAGGTTTTAAAAAATTAGTCAAATTTTTTAAATGAGCAAAAAATAAATTCAAGATCAAGCGGAAGAATAAACATATGGAAAACATGTAAGTCAATGTCAGAATATGTAACATTTTACTTGTAAGAACTGTGAATATGAGCTCTTGCTTAAAAAGCACACATTGTTGCAAGTGTACACTTAAACGAAGGAGCCACATTTGTGACTTCTATGCGAGGCATACTTTAGGTGTAAGAACAAATAGGCCAAAGTAAAATGATAGTAGATTCTGGGAAATTTATGCAATGTACAACGGATCACTGTATATCCGTCTGTTCAACTATACAATAGGTGCAGTGGAAGGATTAATATGATGTGATTACTATAGAATTCCGAGTCTACTTGAAGTTTTACAGCTTCCAAAAAAAGATTTTCAAAGTAAATAAAAATTAAATTTTGTCAACTTTGTAGCCCAGATCAACAGCAGCTACCTATTCTTTAATAACCACCACGCTGGGATGCTGCCTTGCATATATTTCTGGAGCAGCTTACAAGAGCCATGGTAAAGAGAAGGGACTCTGTCTTCCAAATCTCAGGACTCACTTGCCGATTGCTGCTTCTGCTTATGGAGGTCCCTACAGAGGTGAATAGTCATTGTTTTATTCCCTAAACATTATGCAGGCTCTTTGTCCCTCTGTGCAACCAATCTTCAGTAGATTTAAAAAGCAAAATATTTTTTTCCTGATTGTACTTCTTTTCCTCTGAAGACATTTGTAGAATAAAACTTTCAAAATTAATCATATATATGGTTAATCACATATATTAATCATATATAATCATATATTATATAATATATAATACATCATTAATTAATATATAATTAATATATAATACATAATATATCATTAATTAATATATAATTAATATAATATATAATTATAAATATTACATATTATGTAATATTGATATTACATAATATACATACCAATATAGATAATATACATAATGTAATATTACACATAATGTATAATATTATATGTATATATACATATATTATACGTATAATATTATATGTATATATACATATATTATACATATAATATTATATGTATATGTTATACATATGTTATTCTACATATGCTATTGTACATATAATATTATATGTACATATACATAATGTATACGTATAATAATGTACATAATATACATAACAATAGACACAATATACATAATATAATGTTATGTAATATTATATAATATGTAAAATGTAATATAATATGTAAAATGTAATATAATATGTAAAATGTAATATAATATGTAATATATAATATAATATATAATATATGATATAATATATTATATCATATATTATATATTCTAATATAGAATATATATTGTATATAATATCATATGTTATATATGATATTATATATAATATGTATCATATATAATATATAATGCACATCATATATTATATATTATATATAATATATCTGATATATAATCATATATACAAATCATATATCAATCATATATACACATACATGTGTGCATACATATACATATATATACAAAATAAAATGTGGTTTTAACGATATGTGTCCCAAAACAATATGCCTCAAAAAAGACCCAAGAAGAAGCTCAGTACAGCTGAGTTACCAGAAGGAAAGAGCCTATGTAATGAATAAACAAAACTCTAAAAAACCATAGAAGTAGAAAATATCTTTCTCAAAGTTACAGCACTTTAAATTTTAAATGCTCTTTTTCAGCACTGGTAAAATCACAAACCACAGAGTAAAATAGGAAAGTATGTCTCATTTTAAGAACAACTACAAAAAAATTACGAAAAAATAACCTTTTTTTGACAGCCGTAATGGCAGCCTTACTAAAATGTGATATTTAAAATTTAGCTACCTAATAAGCTAATAGAATAAACAAAGAAGCACAAACAATTATGAACAGAAATTATTAATCCAAAGAGAAAAATTATTTTAAAACCTAAAAATGTCTAGAGATAAACTGTAAAGTGAAATAGAGAAATATGGCTCATTTGAAGAATTAAAAAGAAATTATGATCTGAAACTTTTTTCAGACATCCCAAATGGTGGTCTTACTAAAACATAATATTTAAAATTAAGATTCAGAGTCAGCTAATAGAAGAAACAAAAGAAGCACAAAAAATTGTGAACAAAAATTAATAAAAAAATAAAATTATTTTAAAACCTAAAAAAGTCTAGGGATAAAAAGAAAAAAATATTCACTACAGATATTTAAAAGCAGACTTGAGCTGGGGGAAGAACACTCTATCAGCAAACCGAAGAAACGGTGTTGATATTATTAAGTTAGGAAATGATAGAAAAAAAAGTAAATTAATGAGAACAAAGCCTAAAATGCTGTGAAACACTATCAAGCACACTTATTATGCATACTGGAAGTTCAAAGGGTGAGAAAAAGAATGAGGAAGACTATTTAGAAACAATAATGGTAAAGAATGTCAAACGCAACAAACTCCAAGTAAGAGAAACTCAAAAGAAACAAACTCAAGTTATATGATAATTAAACTCTTCGAAAGACAGAGAAAATCTTGAAAGCAACAAAAGAAGTGGCTAGTAATGTTCCAAGAACCCTCAAAATTAATCAGCAATCTTATCTGAAAACTCAGAGGACAGACAGCAATAGACTAACATATTCCAAATGATGTAAGAAAAAACTTTTGAACAGAAATCTTATGTTCAAAACATTGTCCCTTATAGGTGATGGAGAAATCAGGACATTTCCAGATAAAAGCTGGGACATTTTACCAGTAGACTATCTTTTTTAAAAATGTCTTATGGGTTACTTCATGGTAAAATGAACAGACAATAAAGAGCAGTATGAATGAATATATACTATGGTAAAAATAAATATATAAGATATTATAAAACATAAAGAATAACCGTGCACACCTCCATAATTTGTTTCCCAAGTAATTTAAAACACAAATATATTTAATAAAAACACTATCACTAACTTATATTTTTGACATACAATGCATAAAGGTATGATTTTGAGAACTCAATAAGGAAATCGTAGGGGTGAAGCTATACAGAGTTAAGGGATTTGTGTGTTGAAAGTATGCTAGTATAACTGTAAAAGTGGAATAACTTTAGAATATTCAATGTAATCACAGTATCAATGACAATTAAAAAAGGAAAAGAATAACAGGCAGGTATAATTCTTTCTGTACCACATCAGAGAGTAGGAGATGTGGATTTAGCTACTCTCACTTGAGGCTTCCAAGCTAGCTATCATTTACCATGAGACAAAGCCCAAGCTTTCCCACCAGGGCGTAAGTGTGGAGACCCTAAAGCACATGGCATAGCTGCTATTTCAAACAATTTTCACTATACCAGTGGCAAAGAAATAGAATAGGCTCGTCCATATGCAGAACCTGGTGAAGAACTGGAGGCAGAAAGAGGTGACTATGTGGAGACAAATGAAACAAATTTGGCACAGAAACTGCTCCAATCCTGTATCTTTCTTCATGGTTTTCCAGGAGTTTGAGGTTGAAACTATTGCTGACAAAAGACAAGGCAAAATGGAAAGACAGAGGCCAGGCACAGTGGCTCACATCTGTAATCTCAGCACTTTGCAAGGCTGGGGCGGGCAGATCATGACTTCAGGAGATGGAGGCCATCCTGGCTAATACAGTGAAAACTGGTTTCTACTAAAAATCATAAAGTTATACAGGTGTGGTGGCAGGCCCCTGTAATCTCATCTACTCAGGAGGCTGAGACAGGAGAATCACATGAACCCAGGTCGCGGAGGTTGCAGTGAGCTGAGATTGTGCAACTGTGCCACTGTACTCCCGCCGGAGTGACAGCTCAAGACTTTGTCTAAAAAATAGAAAAATAAATAAAATTTGGTGTTGAAAAAGTTAGGAAGAAACAGTGTCATACCAGAGCAGCACTGGTGAAAAATGTATATTTGACTTTAACAGATGACAGACTGAAAAACAGAAAAAATTAAAAAGTGGCATGGACCAGAACAACTAGAACTTTTTCAAACAATACTAGGAGATGAACATCTACATCTGCCAAGCCCAACTTTTCTAAGAATGCTCCTAAAACTCTAATGTCTGTCCAACACCACAAATTCAAAAGTAGCCAGTTATGTGCTGCCAGCCAGAATTTTAGCAGTAATCCAGGGTCACGTCTGCCTGATGCAAAGAATATGGAGCTACTATATTCAACTATCAAGAAAGACACTTGCCCGTTACAGCCCTATTCACAAAAGAACACAGTGAGTGGCATTCAGGAACTCAAGAATCTGGACCCTATTGCAGGAGATCAGCAGGATACAGTGGTCTTCAAGGAGGAGGAAGCGAAGCTCATCAAGGCTTTATCAGATCCCAGGGCAGGACAGTGTGGAATAGAGAACAAGACCCAGATTCACCCACTATTTTCTCAGAAGTCTGGCTCAGTTACTGCTTCCATGGCTGCAGACTCAGCTACCAAAAAAGCTATAGTGTTATTAATGGGGCTATTAGCAGCCAGTGGAGAAACAGACATGCATATATTAGTTGCAAGAGTGATAGGTGGACCAAGAAATGTTACTGACAATGACAGAGACCAGCCTTTTATCAAGAAGATGTACTTCACCAGAGGGCTAACAGAAAATACCAGCACATACAGATATATTGTAGTGAAGAAAGAGGATGGATTCACCCAGATGTTGCTATAAACTAGATCAACATTAAAAAATGCACTGAATATAGAAGTAACTAAAGAAATGGTTAATGCTCAGAATAGGGCTGCTGTGGGTGGGAGCAAGCTTGTGCTGTTCAGTGCAGGTGGAAGTGTCCTTTGCTGTGGTCTCAATTTGGGGTAATTTCTGAAGTATTTAAGGAAGGACAGAAACAGAACAAGCCTTGAAATGGTGAACACCATCAATAAATTTGTGAATAATTTCAATCAATTTTAAAAGCCTATTTTTGTATCAGTCAGCATCCCATACTTTGGAATAGGTGCATCCACACTGCCTCTTTTTGATTTCTTTTGAGCTAATGAAAAGACTTTGTCTCAAATCCCTTATATGACATCTGGACAGAGTCCAGATAGCTGTTATGTTACTTTAGCTCCTACTTGAACTTTCCATCATCCAGCCTCCTTAATTATTGTGACCATGAGACATTCCTTCATCCTTTGATTGGTCCCAGCCTAAGGTCTCAGGCCAAGCTGTCACTTCAGCTCCTTTCTTGGTCCAGGGCCAAGTTCCAAGGCTGAGACTTGTAGCTTCTACAAATCATCACTTCAGCTCCAGGTGAATCCAAGACCAAGTTTCAGGGCCAAGGCAAATAACGCTTACTCCAAAAACACTAAGCACATTCCTTTACTTCTCTGCCTTTAGAAACTGTAAAGCACAGTCTCATAATAGGTAAACCCCTCACATTCCACCCCCACTGTGAAGAGTTTTTTACTTTCACTTATAAAAGTTTTGATTCAACGTTTTTGCATCCATCCTCCTTAATTTTCTTGGCCATGAGACAAAGAACTCTGTGTGATACCTCACATTTAGAGATTTCTAGATTGTAGTGCACTAATGAGACCACAACGATTGAAGTCTGGGAATTGAGCTCTGGGATGCATCAGCCTTGTGAGACCAACTGACGAACTGTCCCCACACTGTGATACATACCCTTGGGGGCATTCAACCATATAGTGGTCATGATCAGAGTCTCAAAAGGGGCAAGGCAAATTGATACAGCCTAGAAACCTGAGGGACACCATCAAGCAGCCATACATATGCATTTTGGAAGTTCGAAGGAAGAGACAAAGATCATGGAGACTATTTAACAAAATAGTCATAAAGAATGAAACAATTTAAGACAATATGTAAGCACCCAAGAAGCTCAACAGGCTCTAAGTAACAAAAACTCAAAGAAACAAACTCAAAGTTACCTGATAATTAAACTGTCTAAAACAAACACAAAGAGAATCTTGAGGATTTTCAAAGGAAGGAGGGGAAGTAGCTAGTCATGTAAAAGGGACCCTAAAAATAGCCAGTGGACTGCTTATCTTAATAACCACTGAAAAGCAGTAGATTACTTATCTGAAAACTAAGACGATAGAAAGCAGTAGACTAATATGTTGCAAGTGATGTCAGAAAAAACTGTCAAACCTAAACCTTATGATCCACCAAATTGTCCATCAAAGTAGAGGGACACATTATGACATTCCCACTTAAAAGCTGGCACCCTTTACAAGTAGACTACCTTTTAAGAAATGTCTTATGGGGTACTTCAGGGTAGAATGGACAGACACTCAAAGGCAATATGAACAAACAAAGCTTAAGGTAAAGATAAATATATGTACAAATATATAAGATACAACATTTGGCCGGGCACGGTGGCTCACGCCTGTAATCCCAGCACTTTGGGAGGCCGAGTTGCACGGATCACGTGATCAGGAGATCAAGACAATCCTGGCTAACACGGTGAAACCCTTTCTCTACTAAAAATACAAAAAAAATTGACAGGCAAGGTGGCAAGCGCCTGTAGTCTCAGCTACTCGAGACGCTGACATATGAGAATGGCGTGAATCTGGGAGTCGGAGCTTTCAATGAGCCTACATCGCACCACTGCACTCCAGCCGAGGTGACAGTGCGAGACTCCATATCAAAAAGAAAAAAAAAATTAACAATATGCACCTCCACAAGTTGTTCTCCAAGTACCTTAAAACACAAATATATTTAATAAAAAAAACCACTTCTAATTTGTGTTTTTGACATAAAATGAATGAAGGTATAATTTTGAGGACTCAGTAAGTGAAATAGTGGAGGTAAATTATACAGGAGTAAAGGTTTTGTATGTTACTGAAGGTAAGCTATTGTAACTTTAAAAATGTTATAACATTAGAATGTTCCATACAATTGTCACAGCAACCACAATTAAACAAACAAGCACAAAGGAGTAACAGGCAGGAAGAAAGCTTTCTGTTCTACACCAGAAGGTTGTGGCTGTGGATTTAGCTATCCTCACCTGAGGCTACTGAGCAAGCTATCATGCACCATAGCATAGCTGCTATTTCACACAATTTTCACTACACCAGTGGTGATGAAATAGAAGAGGTTCATCCATACGCAGAAGCTGGTGAAGAACTGGAGGCAGAAAGGAGTGACTATGTGGTAACACAACTGAAAAAATGTTGGCACAGCAACTGCTCCAATCCTGTGTCTTTCCTCATGGCTTCCCAGGAGTTTGAGGTTGAAAGTATTTTTGACAAAAGACAAGATAAAAATGGGAATACAGAGTATTTGATTCGGTGGAAAGGTTACAACAAACAGGATGACACTTGGGAACCAGAGCAGCACCTCACAGACAGTGAAAAATGTATACATGATTTTAATAGATGAAAGACTGAAAAACAGAAAAAACTGACATGGACTAGAACCAGTAGAATTTTTTCAAACAATGCCAGAAGAAGAACTTCCAGATCTACAAAAGCGAGTTATTCTAAGATATCTCCTAAAACGCTAGTGACTGATAAACACCACAGATCCAAAAACAGCAAGTTATTTCCTGCCAGCAAGATCGTTAGGAGAAAGGCAGCTTCAATTCTCTCCAACACACAGAATATGGAGATAATAAATTCAACTATCAAGACCCTTGCACCTGACAGCCCCTTTAACGACAAGAAAACTGTGAGTGGCTTTCAGAAACATAAGAAACTGGACCCTATTGCAGCAGATCAGCAGGACACGGTGGTCTTCAAGGTGACACAAGGGAAACTCCTCCAGGACCATTTTTCACGTCCTGGTGCAGAACAAACTGGAATAGAGAACAAGACTCAGATACACCCACCAATGTCGCAGATGTATGGCTCACTTACTGCTTCCATGGCCACAGGTTCAGTTACCCAAAAAGGTATAGTGGTATTAATAGACCCATTAGCAGCCAATGGAAGAACAGACATGCATACCTCAGTTTCAGAGGTGAAAGGTGGGCAAAGAGATATTACTGATGACAGCAGAGACCAGCCTTTTATCAAGAAGATGTAATTTACCATAAGGTTAACAGAAAGTGCCAGCACTTACAGAGATATTGTAGTGAAGAAAGAGGATGGATTCACCCAGATAGTGCTATCAACTAGATCGACAGAAAAAAATGCACTGAATACAGAAGTAATTAAAGAAATGGTTAATGCTCTGAATAGTGCTGCTGTGGATGACAGCAAGCTTGTGCTGTTCAGTGCAGATGGAAGTGTCTTTTGCTGCAGTCTTGATTTTGGGTACTTTGTGACGCACTTAAGGAATGACAGAAACAGAGCAAGCTTTGAAATGGTGGACACCATCAAGAACTTTGTGAATACTTCTATTCAATTTTAAAAGCCTATTGTTGTATCAGTCAATGGCCCTGCCATTGGACTAAGTGCATCCATCCTGCCTCTTTGTGATCTCGTGTGGGCTAATGAAAAGTCTTGGTTCCAAACCCCTTATACGACCTTTGGACAGAGTCCAGATGGCTGTTCAACTATTACATTTCAAAAAATGATGGGTAAAGCATCTGCCAATGAAATGTTATTTGCTGGGCGAAAGCTGACAGCATGGGAGGCATGTGCCAAATGTCTGGTTTCTCAGGTATTTTTGAGTGGAACTTTCACCCAAGAGGTTATGATTCAAATTAAGGAGCTTGCCTCATATAATCAAATTGTACTGGCAGAATGTAAGGCCCTTGTTCACAGTAATATTAAGTTGGAGCTGGAACAGGCCAATGAGAGAGAGTGTGAGGTGCTGAGGAAGATCTGGAGCTCAGCCCAAGGGATAGAATCCATGTTAAAGTATGTTGAAAATAAAATTGATGAATTTTAATTGTCAGTCTGTCTGCTCAGGACACAAGAACTAAGCTGAACCAAATGCATCATGAGTTGCAAGATGCCCTAATCCATCTTCATAGCCCAAAACAGTTTCACCCATAGCTAAGGTTTGGAAACAGAACTGGAAAGGTCCAAACTAGGTATTTAAATGGTCACATAATTTTTAAGCACTGTAGCTTTAAAAGAAGTAATAAAACAGCTTGTTTGCCCAAATGTGTTTGTATTGTGCTCACATAAGCCCAAATATAAAAGCAGATTGTTGGATACTAGATTCTTCTTGCAAGCTCTAATATGTATCTATGGCTACTACTATATATAAGACCAGAGTTGTGTTTTATTGGGTGTTTATGACAGAGAATCCTGTAATAATGTTGATTTTTCTTATTTTTTTATCCTAGAATACTGCTACTGGCTTACAAGGCAGCCTTAGCTTCCCTCCCAAAAAAGACACAGAACTGTCAGAGATGGTGCCTTTAACTTTACACTGGCACAAACACTTCAGAGACACACAATTATAAATTAAAAGACTTCTCTTTTAGAATGAATATTTCTGGAACAAAATTCACTGATGATCATTCTCCTAAACTGAACATAGGACTAGAATTTGTGGTGAGATATCACTTGATTTTCTTTTCTTTTATATATGTCTAGTTCTTACCCAGTTAACAAAAGAAAACTTTATCTCTCTAAGGTAAAACTTGCTGCACCATATTAGTGAATTATGGAATCACTTTGGTGGAAATATCCAGGTTTTAATGTTTGTAATGTGCAGATTTAGGTTACCTTAGAGTATGCTCTAGTTAATAAGTTAAAATTCTGGACACATTATTAAAGGCAGAAACTTCTTTCAAAACAAAGACCCCTACACTCTGTATGACTTTTAAAATTATCAGTGTCTCTTTTTATGAGCACACAATTTTCTAGAACACTGTATGTGTTCAGTTACCCAAAAGCTCTATGAATACTGTCTTGCTGGTTTTTATCAAGGCTCCATTACATAGGCATAGTTGAATAATCCACTGGCCACTGGTGATGAATGTCATCTTTTCCACAACATCTCTAGGGTGTCGCTTCACCAGCCAACAATCTCTGCGGATGATGGCACCTTTGTGCAAGTTTCCCTTGAGCCTTCTTGTCTAATTTTAAACACCCATCTTACAGGCAGCACTCAGCTCAAACTATGGGCTTAGCTTTCAGTTTTCTATGGATGCACCAGGCACAGAATGGAGGCAGATGCATGAGTGAGTGTTGGTTGAGTTCCATCACTGCACAGAGCTTTACATGTTTTCTGTGATGAGGTAAGCAGGTAAGGTGCTGGTAAAGGTGACAGTTCCCTGAAAATATTTAGGTGAATCAGGCATAGCACAAGCTTTCTTTTCTGCAGGCACTGAAGAATGCAGTGGCATCCGGAAATGAAGAAATGCCAGAAAATGCAAAGACCTAAAGACGTCGTCTCAGCCCTGGCTTGGGAATGGTTTAGATCTGGGATATCTAAAGGGCGAATGTCCTGCTTTCTTTTTTCTTTTTCTTTTCTTTTTTTCTTTTTCTCATCTATGGGATCACTATGGCTTAAATTAGGTTTTTCAAAGTGCTCTGTCTCTCTTTCTACTGGAAATTAGGATTTGTGTTTTCTTCACTCTTTCTGTCTTTCACTGCTTTTTATTTATTATGACATGCTATGGAAGAAATGTGTTTTGGCCCAGAACCTTTCTGTTGACTGTAGGGCTGTTTGTCAGAAGCAGTAAGATTTTGGCTTAGCAATAACATAACGTCTTCCTATTTGAGACCAAAAAAAAGGCTAGATATTAAAAAGGCTCTATATATTTATTGATGTATCAGAAAACTTCCCCAGGTCTTACTTTATTTGTTTAAGGTGCTGTAATGAAAAAGAAACTTGCAATTTACTGGCACCTCATTCATTGGGCATTTCCTATAGGGGTAGTAATGAACATGGAGGGTCGGATGTAAAAACTGGAAAAGCTGATGACGGTGTGACTAAAAATTCTCTACATTAAGAAGATGAGAAAACCTGGAGTAACAAAATTTGATTTTGATTGTTTCCAGGGAGAATGTTTCTCTAAAATTTGGGAGTTGTTTCTTGTGGGCTCTTCTGATATGACTGCTAAGAAGGCATGAACAATTTTACAATATTTACAAAGATGTGGGTTGTTTCACGGAGCAAAAAGCCTTGCACATAGGAAATTTCAAACAATGTGCCTTCATCCCTCAGAAACTATCTAGGTCTTCAGTATTATTGAGAAAAGAAAGATACGTAGTTGTGGTGTATTAATAGTAAAATTTCCACAGGCAGCGAAACAGCCTGGACTATCAGGCTGCAGACAGAAATTTAAGAATCCTGCACAATCCTGTGGCCCAAGCAAATAATTTTTTAAAAAGCCCAACTTTTTGTGTGTGTGTGCTTAAGACATGCCCACAGAGACTCAGATAAAAAAACAAGACCCCACATTAAAATGTTGTGTCTTTTGTGTAACCAGATTGCTTCCAGGAAATAGTCTCTCTTTTTTAGAACATGTACATATTGGACTCCAGTGTGTTACAAAGGGCACCTTATATTACTAAACATGCTTCAGGCTCTGAGCCAAATTTCAGTAAATTATCATTTTAGCCTCTGGACCCATGCCAAGGTCCTCGGCCATCCTTTCACTTTAGCTCTTGTGTGGCTCAGGGCCAAGTTCTTGAGCCAAGCTGAGTCATTGCATCAGGTACTAATATTTCCAGGCACAAGGACCCAGAAAAGATGAGTAGCGCTTTCTTCAAAACTAGTTACTACGTTTTCTTTCTTCTGAGTCCATAAAAATATCAGACTCTTTCTCAGAGTGGGCAACTAACTCTACTCCACCAGAAGTTAACATATTAAACATTTGCTATCATCTCACCTTTTGCATTCATAATTTTTAATTTTCCTGAGATTAAAAAATCTGTGTGTCACCTAAAAATGAGAGACTGATAGATTTTGGTTCTCTAGGGCACAGCCACGTTTGTCTATGGTTCATGGACTGGGAAAGGCTTTAATTAAAAAGGTCACTAGTAGCTGGGCAGGGCGGCTCATGACTGCTATCACAGCACTTTCGGTGGCCAATGCAGGCAGATCATGAGGAGATCGAGATCGAGATGACCCTGGCTAACATGGTGAAGCCCCCATGAAGTCTATTAAAAATACAAAAAAAAAAGCTGCTTGTGGTGGTGGGCACCTGTGGTGAAGCTACTTGGTAGGTTAAGGCAAGAGAATGGCATAAACCCCGGAGGTGTAGCTTGCAGATACCCAAGATCACTCAAGTGGGCTCCAGCTTAAGCAACAGAGTGAGAATCCATTAAATAAAAAAAGTGAGTAGGAGTGCAATTCCAAACTATTGACGTTCATATCTGCAGCTTGTCCTCTATTTGCATTCATATCTGCAGCTTGTTCTTAGTTTTTGTTTGTTTTTGTTATTTGTTTTTCTTTTTTTAATTTCTGAAGAGCAAAGAAAGCTCTGGGCAAGTGCCAGGTAAAATCCGATAGATTGCCTGCCATTCTTACAAAGCTTAGGAGAAAGGGATGTTGGGAGAGACATTGGCAGTCTTCTTTCACCCTCCACTGTTGAAAATGTTGCCTCTGTTCCAACTATTTTCTTTCACAGAGGATCCAGCTGTCATGTAGGACTGAAAGGATATCTAAGTTAATTGAAGATTTCTGGTTAAGACTATACCACGGCATTTTGTGAAGGCCTCAAAACGAACTCCAGTTTCTGACAGCCTATGAGAGTGTTGCCACCAAAAATTTCAGGCTTTTCTGTGGAATTTGTTTATTTCTTTTTTGTCATTGTATGGCTAATGTCCCTCCTGTTTCTTCTTTGTATGCAATGTTGTGATATGGAGATGTAAGCTCACTGATAAAAGTCAATCATTAGAAACATAATTCAAAGAGTTGCTATTTTGTGATTTTTTTTCTTTCAAATAGGAAGAATTCAAAATTGTGGTCTAAAAATTTTTATTTGATAAGGATCTTTTTGTCTGCCAATGATAGATATTCACTTCGCTGTAAGGAATGGCATACATTCAAATAAAATTTCTCTTTTTGGCTGGTTATTTCTCTTTAAAAAGCTCCACAAAATCATATATATCTAAACAATTTCTTTGTGAGATGCATCTTTTTTCTGCAGAGACACACACTGTGGGGACAGGTGATAGAGCGTTAAACTTCTTTTTCTAAATTTTGAGAATATAAACCTGGGATTCAGCATTTTCATGGAATATTTTAGATCTTAAAATGCAACCTAGTGAAATTATTTTTTTCTCTGTGGGGAAGCCTTGCCAGTACTTTGCACAAAACCCTTGGTTTTCTAACTCCTCTCTCTCCTATATCTCTCTAACAGTAATAAGACTCTGTGACCTATCAGTAAACAGAAAATTTCCACTTTCAATAATCAGAAAGAAGATGCCTTTGAGAGAAACATTTTAGCTAAGTACTGTCTTATGAAAGCCAGCCATATGAGCTTTACTTGTTTTAAGGCACACCTTCTTCCTCCAGCAGCACTGACATTTAAACTAACAGAAAATTTTATGTTTCAAAATCAATAGATCTTATTTCCTGCAATTTCAATATTTTTTCTAGTCCATAGCAAGGGAAGCCACAAATAGCATTAAAATTCTTACTCTGTACAAGTGTCTTGCTAGAATCCAATGACTATACCATCTTTTTTTTAGATTCCCAAGTTACTTTGGTTATCCTCTGGGTTGAGTAGGCTTAAGAAATCAACAAAGAGTCACCAGTGGAGAGCTAAAGCCTGTGCAGGTAAACATTACTTGTCCTGCTGTCTATATCCTCCAGAACTGTTGGTGAAGGTTTAGCTTGCATCCATGGGGGACAACTATGTCAGTCATCAGACTCAGAAAAGACAAGAGGAATGCAAAAACAAGGAATATCCTATCTTTCTATTCAGTCAGGGCCATTTCAAAAGGGGGAAAAAGATAATAGGAAGATTTTTTTCCATATTTCTTCAGTAACTTTACAAGCTATCTGCAGTGTGCACCTCCCTAGATTACTGTCTGAAACACAGAAATTTCATTGACTGTGAGATGCTGAAAAAAGAAAGTGGCTTATTTATGTATTTATTGCTCAAGGGCATGACAGCCATAACAGCTCCAGGACAGACACTCCTAGCTTTCTGAGGGAAGTATTCATTTTAGTACTATTCAACAGGTACCTCTTTTCTTCGGATGGCAAACAAAAGAGTTTGATTTTTTCTTTTTTTCTTCAACCTTACTTTGACTTGGGAGAAAACCCAGATGTTTCTAGGCATGGTAAAACTGACTTTGCCCTCTTGGCAGTCATAACAGGCAAGTTTCAAAGAGATAATTCATTAAAGTCAGAGACAAGCCCCCGAGGTAAACTAAATTATATCCTCTAAATGCCATATGTGCCACCCTCATTTAGAACCTCCAATAGCCATTTCATCATCTTGTCTTATTGTGCCACTTCAGAAACCCCAACCTCACTGTTGCCCCTGCAGGAAATACTCCATAGATGTGATACTTGTATAGTAGAAGTTTTCTTCTCATTGTAGGAACTTAGACAAAAAAGTGAAAAACATAATTAAATGTCCCCTGATGACCCCAGTGGACATACAGAGATATTTCAAAATCTAACTCAAGTGCTTAATCATATCTGAATAGATGATACATTACTACTAAACCAAACCCTAACTGTTGCCCTGAAGCATGCAGCTTTACAGAGAGCAGAGTTATCCATGGATGAACCACATGTCTTTTACAAAATCTTGAAAAAGGGAGGGTGAAAAGGAAAAAAAAGTTGAACTGATAACGGAATTATTATTCATAATAGGAAAGGATGAAGTGCTGAAAACTCTATTGGAATCTCATTGATCCTATAGCGGAGTAAAAAAAAAAAATAGTGAGCCTACTGGAAGGCTTATTATTGAACAGAACAAAACCTCATAATTACTCTAAACTATTCATAATAGGTTAAAAACACATAAAATTATAGAGGCTTTTTTAAAATCCTGAGAGAGGTTTTAGTGAAACCCATGTTCCTAACTCCCTATTGAGTTAAGATAAAGTTAATCTTAAGAGAAAAGTTTATTACTGAAGCAGACCCTGACATCAAAAGAAAGCTGCAAAAATATGTCCTAGGTTCAGATAATATTGTTCTTTTAACAAGACACCACAATATAACAGCCTTTCTTTCATTTCAGATAACACTAAGAGTCTTTTCTTTTACATTTAAGAAGATTAAGAACTGTATACAAAGGAAACTGTTTGGAGCTAAAGTTTAAATAAGTGGCAAGAGAAGCTCTCTGCCAGTAGAGATAGAAGCTTGAATTAGTTGTCCACTGGGGTTTAACGTTTTTATGGCCTAAAAAATAAAGATATATACTTAGTTTGCAAGCTGTCATAGAGAATGTGTGACTTAGCTTTGCCCAGGCCCAGGACCTATTAGACAGCTTAACTCACGCACTTTGCCTGGGAGCAGTCTGAAGTGGTAATTTGCAAAGACTGCTTAGCTTGGCACAGGACCTAAAGTAAAAGCTTGTCTTGGGATGCTGGCTCAGGAATAATCAGAGATTGAAATAATGATTCATATGGGTTGAGCAACCAGTCAAATACAAAAAGAAATATTTCAGCCAGTACCCACTAGATCCCACTGGGTTTATGCCCACAAAACCAAAAAAAAAAAAAAACCAAAAAAAAAACTTTATTTTCGGAAAGCCCTCTGAGTATACAGAAAACAGCATGCCTATGCCAGACACTGATTCCCAGTCTGAATGAGTGGGAGGTTTGTACAAGATTTTATCTGAATGGACTGAAAGTTCTGTTATCTGTGTTGCTACAGCCATGCTATCAGGCACAACCTTCTGTGTTAGATCCCTTATTGATGCCTACACTTTTTTTTGGTCTGATTATTACATTGGAATCAGGCCCTTATCTGTTGATTGGGAGTCTTCCAGAAACCATTTCCTTGCTGTTTTCATATGGAAAGCTAGCTAAGTTGTCTTTGTCTTCCCTCAGAAATGAAAACTCTAACTTCTCTTAGGAGACTGGGCATTGGTCTTTCTGGATGCTTTCTGCTGGAGAAGAGTGTTGTGTAGAAAACAGTAGGTAGGATTCTACTGAGAGTTGGTGTAAGTGTTTGTAGAAGAAAGACATGTTAATGCATGGTTTAATTTGCATTATATTTTAAGGTGTGATAGACTTAAGGCAAAAAAAGAAAACCAGCTTCAATTATTAGAAAAAGCACATCACAACTAGACAAGAAGAGTAAGAACAGCTGAAATTCTTCAAGGCTGCTAACACGACTGAATAATTGTGGCTATAATTATACCTATTAAGATTTTGTTACATGAGACCGGTTTAGTTAGCTTTCTTATTTGATCCTTTAAAGCAAAAATTCTGTTACAGGAACCGTATTTTCTCTTATTATCAGAAAATATTTGTGGAAGGCATTTCCAGAATTAGAATATTGTTCTAGATTTCTCTATTACTCATATCTTTCTGTTTTCCAAAATCTGTAGCTGGACCTCACGGGTTGGCTACCAGAAAAAATATTTTTAAAAAAAGGTTAATTAAAATTGTAGGAAAACCTTAAAAACAACTTATGAAGTGAGAAATTGATGATAGGGGTGTGACAGGCTTTGAGATACATATCTTTGTTCTAGTCCTAATTTTTGTTAAGAATGAATCATGATAAAATTTAGTCATTGGCAAAACAGACTTGCCTTACACTTAGCCAGACAATTTTTGAACAGTGCTGTGAGAAATACATTTACATGGGCTTTCCTCATGGGTTTTTATGAATCTCTACTCTACAAGGAATCTTAAATAGGACATTATAAAGCTGCGTGCAACCACAGGTATGACCCTTAGAAACATATTATTTGGATAAAGTCCTCTATTTTTTGAGATTCCAAGTTCATGTGGTTCCTAGGCCTGATAGAAAGTTACCACAGATTAGAAAACCTGTATTGGGACTGTGTAAACAAAGTATAAGGCTGGGTTTCTTAGACGGCTTTTATTGGTTCTAAAAGTCAGATGTAATTCATTAAAGAAGGCACACTCTACCAGTCAAAGCCTTAGAAAAGCAACCAGCTTATTCTATTGGGTTATGTTGCAAATGAAAACATATTTTTATTGCACTGAATAAA
Organism: Pongo abelii; assembly: GCF_028885655.2. Taxonomy (NCBI): domain Eukaryota; kingdom Metazoa; phylum Chordata; class Mammalia; order Primates; family Hominidae; genus Pongo; species Pongo abelii. The sequence goes on along the minus strand of NC_072009.2, from coordinate 47,615,406 downwards.
ACAGTTACATTGTTGTAAGTTAAGAATAATTACACACACTTTCCGAATTTTAGGGGAACTAGGCATAGAGCAAAAAAACATGTTCCAAGTTTTGTTAACAGGAGTATACCAATTGACAGTGTTAAAATCTTTAACTAGTTTAAAAGAAAGTGCACTTGACTTTAAAAAACAAAACAAGAATTAGAAATGTTCTAAAATAAAGGTAAAGAGATTTCTTCATTCTTCTGTTAGTTTAGTCTATTTTAACATTTGTCCTACTTGATATTTATAAGCATTTTAGCTATCCCTAAGTTCTGTAAATTTTCCTGTAATAAGAAAACCTACAGTTAAGAACAGCTGGTAAAGCTCTACAGCTAATTTTAAACCATTATTCTTGATGAAGATTAAATCTCTGTAAATGGCAAAATGTCTAGAGTGGTTAGAAACAGAATAGGCAAAGACATTTGATTACTTCCGTGGTTTACAACAGCTTAACATAATCACCTTAATTAAAATTGATAGCACATATTCAGATCTTAAGAACATGAAGAACCCATGTGCTTTTGAGACTTGTGTTAATATTACTCACTAAAATATATTCTGAAAAAATAAAATATTGCCATCAAAATCACATGTGTTTAAATATATTTTATAATCCACTTTAATTTTTCCTTTATTCCCCAGGGGCTCTCTGAGGCATCCAAAACACAGCTTTCAGAAAATACATCCTTGAGGTTAAAATTTTATTCTGGGAAGGCTGCCAAATATTTTCGATGATTAAGACCTTTAATGTTATGATATCCAATTCCAGATTTCCATAAGTCATTGGTGTTGCCAAAATACAGTTGGTAGAAATGTTTGAAAGGGCAGAAACATTTTTATCAGCCTTCAATATTACATAATAAACCCTTTCTGAAAGACAAATTTTCCTTTTGTAGTTCTCCCCTAATATTAAACCCAAACTTAATGAAATCTTATGTAAAATTATATTTAACCTTAGAAAGTTTGACAAACAAGTGAAATTTGCACAAACTATTACAACATTTTAACAAACTTCTACAAATTTGCTAAAGAGAAGATTAATGTCTCCAGAAATTTTTGTTGTGGTTTCACTTCAATGCTTAACGGCAGAAATAAACATAAAATCCTTTTCAACCTAGCGTCTGAGTTGGCAGAGTTTTCTTTTGCAAGATTAATTTTTTTAAAGTTATTTTCAAAATTTGTGTAAACAGTTAGCTTTATTTTACTTAATTAAAGAAAATACTTTACCTCTAGGAAAAATGTACATTTCCATGCCTTTCTAGAATTTATTTTCACTACAAACAAATTTTACTCCAATACCACACCTGTAGATTAAATTTATACACAGTATTCTCAATTACACATACACAGTATTCTCAATTACACATTATAATAATATCTTTAACAATTAATAACTTCAGGGCAGCCAGAGAGAAAGGTCGGGTTACCCACAAGGGGAAGCCCATCAGACTAACAGCGGATTTCTCAGCAGAAATTCTATAAGCCAGAAGAGAGTGGGAGCCAATAGTCAACATTCTTAAAGAAAAGAATTTTCAACCCAGAATTTCATATCCAGCCAAACTAAACTTCATAAGTGAAGGAGAAATAAAATACTTTCCAGACAAGCAAATGCTGAGAGATTTTGTCACCACCAGTCCTGCCTTAAAAGAGCTTCTGAAGGAAACACTAAACATGGAAAGGAACAAATGGTATGAGCCACTATAAAATCATGCCAAATTCTAAAGACCATTGAGGCTAGGAAGAAACTGCATCAACTAGTGAGCAAAATAACCAGCTAACATCAAAATGACAGGATCAAATCCACATATAACAATATTAACTTTAAATGTAAATGGACTAAATGCTCCAACTAAAAGACACAGATGGGTAAATTGTATAAAGAGTCAAGACCCAGCAGTGTGCTGTATTCACGAAAACCATCTCACGTGCAGAGACACACATAGGCTCAAAATAAAAGGATGGGGGAAGATCTACCAAGCAAAAGGAAAACAAAAAAAGGCAGGGGTGGCAATCCTAGTCTCTGATAAAACAGACATAAAACCAACAAAGATCAAAAGAGACAAAGAAGGCCATTACATAATAGTAAAGGGATCAATTCAACAAGAAGAGCTAACTATCCTAAATATATATGCACCCAATACAGGAGCACCCATATTCATAAAGCAATTCCTGAGTGACCTAGAGATTTAGACTCCCACACAATAATAATGGGAGAATTTAACAATCCACTGTCAACAATTGACAGATCAATGAGACAGAATGTTAACAAGGATATCCAGGAATTGAACTCCGCTCTGGACCAAGCAGATCTAATAGACATCTGCAGAACTCTCCACCCCAAATCAACAGAATATACATTTTTTCAGCACTGCACCTCACCTATTCCAAAATTGACCACATACTTGGAAATAAAGCTCTCCTCAACAAATGTAAAAGAACAGAAATTATAACTGACTGTCTCTCACACCACAGTGCAATCAAGCTGGAACTCAGGATTAAGAAACTTCCTCAAAACTGCTCAAGCCCATGGAAATTAAACAACCTGCTCCTGAATGACTACTGGGTAAATAACAAAATGAAGGCAAAAATAAAGATGTTCTTGGAAACCAATGAGAACGAAGACACAACATACCAGAATCACTGTGACACATTCAAAGCAGTGTGTAGAGGGACATGTATAACACTTAATTGCCCACAAGAGAAAGAAGGAAAGATCCAAAGTTGACACCCTAACATCACAATTAAAAGAACTAGAAAAGCAAGAGCAAACACATTCAAAAGCTAGCAGAAGGCAAGAAATAACTAAAATCAGAGCAGAACTGAGGGAAATAGAGACACATAAAACCTTTCAAAAAACTAATGAATCCAGGAGCAGGTTTTTTGAAAGGATCAACAAAATTGATAGACTGTTAGCAAGACTAATAAAGAAGAAAAGAGAGAAGAATCAAACAGATGCAATAAAAAATAATAAAAGGGATATCACCACAAATCTCACAGAAATACAAACTACCAACAGATAATACTACAGACACCTCTACACAAATAAACTAGAAAATCTAGAAGACATGGATAAATTCCTTGACACATACACCCTCCCAAGACTAAACCAGGAAGAAGTTGAATCTCTGAATACACCAATAACAGGCTCTGAAATTGTGGCAATGATCAATAGTTTACCAATCAAAAAGAGTGCAGGAACAGATGGATTCACAGCCAAATTCTACCACAGGTACATGAGGAACTGCTACCAATCCTTCTGAAACGATTCCAATAAATAGAAAAAGAAGGAATCCTCCCTAATTCATTTTATGAGGCCAGCATCATCCTGATACCAAAGCCAGGCAGAGACACAACAAAAAAAGAGAATTTTAGACCAATATCCTTGATAGACATTGATGCAAAAATCCTCAATAAAATACTGGCAAACTGAACCTAGCAGCACATGAAAAAGATTATCCACCATGATCAAGTGGGCTTCATCCCTGGGATGCAAAGCTGGTTCAATATATGCAAATCAATAAATATAATCCAGCATATCAACAGAACCAAAGACAAAAACCACATGATTATCTCAATAGATGCAGAAAAGGCCTTTGACAAAATTCAACAACACTTCATGCTAAAAACTCTCAATAAATTAGATATTGATGGGACATATCCCAAAATAGTAAGAGCTATCTATGACAATACCCACAGCCAATATCATACTGAATGGGCAAAAACTGGAAGCATTCCTTTCGAAAGCTGGCACAAGACAGGGATGCCCTCTCTCACCACTCCTATTCAACATAGTGTTGGAAGTTCTGGCCAGGGAATTTAGGCAGGAGAAGGAAATAAAAAGTGTTCAATTAGGGAAAGAGGAAGTCAAATTGTCCCTGTTTGCAGATGACATGATTGTATATCTAGAAAACCCCATTGTCTCAGCCCAAAATCTCCTTAAGCTGATAAGCAAGTTCAGCAAAGTCTCAGGATACAAACTCAATGTACAAAAATCACAAACATTCTTATACACCAATAACAGACAAACAGAGAGCCAAATCATGAGTGAACTCTCATTCACAGTTGCTTCAAAGAGAATAACATACCTAGGAATCCAACGTACAAGGGACATGAAGGACGTCTTCAAGGAGAACTCCAAACCACTGCTCAATGAAATAAAAGAGGATACAAGCAAATGGAAACACATTCCATCCTCATGGGTAGGAAGAGTCAATATCGTGATAATGGCCATAATGCCCAAGGCATTTTAAAGATTCAAGGCCATCCCCATCAAGCTACCAATGACTTTCTTCACAGAATTGGAAAAATCTACTTTAAACTTCATATGGAACCAAAAAAGAGCCTGCATCGCCAAGTCAATCCTAAGCCAAAAGAACAAAACTGGAGGCTTCACGCTACCTGACTTCAAACTATACTACAAGTCTACAGTACCCAAAAGAGAATGGTACTAGTACCAAAACAAAGATATAGATCAATAGAACAGAAGAGAGCCCTCAGAAATAATGCTGCATATCTGCAACTATCTGATCTTTGACAAACCTGAGAAAAACAAACAATGGGGAAAGGATTCCCTATTTCATAAATGGTGCTGAGAAAACTGGCTAGCCATATGTAGAAAACTAAAACTAGATCCCTTCCTTACACCTTATACAAAAATTAATTCAAGACGGATTACAGACTTAAACGTTAGACCTGAAACCACAAAAAACCTAAGCATTACCATTCAGGACATAGACATGGCCAAGGACTTCGTTTCTAAAACACCAAAAGCAATGGCAACAAAAGCCAAAATTGACAAATGGGATCTAATTAAACTAAAGAGCTTCTGCACAGAAAAAGAAACTACCGTCAGAGTGAACAGAAAACCTACAAAATGGGAGAAAATTTTCGCAACCTACTCATCTGACAAAGGGCTAATATCCAGAATCTACAATGAACCCAAACAAATTTACAACAAAAAAAAAAACAACCCCATCAAAAAGTGGGCAAAGGACATGAACAGACACTTCTCAAAAGAAGACATTTATGCAGCCAAAACACACATGAAAAAATGCTGACCATTACTGGCCATCAAAGAAATGCAAATCAAAACCAGAATGAGATACCATCTCACAACAGTTAGAATGGCAATCATTAAAAAGTCAGGAATCAACAGGTGCTGGAGAGGATGTGGAGAAATAGGACCACTTTTACACTGTTGGTGGGACTGTAAACTAGTTCAACCATTGTGGAAGTCAGTGTGGCGATTCCTCAGGGATCTAGAACTTGCTATAAAGACACATGCACACGTATGTTTATTGTGGCATTATTCACAATAGCAAAGACTTGGAACCAACCTAAAGGTCCAACAATCATAGATAGGATTAAGAAAATGTGGCACATATACACCATGGAATACTCTGCAGCCATAAAAAATGATGAGTTCATGTCCTTTGTAGGGTCATGGATGAAATTGGAAATCATCATTCTCAGTAAACTATCGCAAGGACAAAAAACCAAATACCGCATATTCTCACTCGTAGGTGGGAATTGAACAATGAGAATACATGGACACAGGAAGGGGAACATACTCTGGGGACTGTTGTGGGGTGGGGGGAGGGGAGAGGGATAGCTTTAGGAGATATACCTAACGCAAATGACAAGTTAATTGGTGCAGCATACCAGCACGGCTCATTTATACATATGTAACTAACCTGCACATTGTGCACATGTACCTCAAAACTTAAATTATAATAATAATAAAATAATAAAAGAGCTCTGATAGCATATTATGTCAATGAGATCATGTCATATCACTGGACCTAGTAGCCAGGTGTTAAAACTTTTGCTTAAATTGTTTCCCATGTGTGCATTGTGAGACTCTTCTGTCAGGGCACTGCCAAAAAGAAATATTGTCACATATCTATGAGCCTATCCACTAGGTGATTTGTCTATTTTACTTGTGTTTTGCTCCCAAGGAACACTGTGACAACTTTTAATGTAGCATTTAGGAAATATGACTTCTCTCTCCTGCTAGGTCCTGTGCTCTAAAGAAGCAGGTACATGGTGCTGAATGCAAAACTTAAATAATGCAACTATGCTCTTTATTCTGGAGTCTGCCAAAAGAGGACATTATTAAATATTGTTGACTCTAACACCTTGAAGTTGCACCCACATGATATGACTCTTCTGACTTAGCACGGCCTGAAAAAGAGATTATAATGTATTCTCAGCTCAGAATCCTGGTGATGAGACTCTCCTACCTTGGTTCTTCCCACAGGAGAAATAGTGACATATACCTGGGTTCAGCTCACATGCACAAATACAGCTGTTATATCTAGACCCAGAAAGAGGAGATATTTTGACATTCTTAGCCAGTCTTATGGCCATAAGTAAAGCAATGTGTCTACTAATTGTATAAAGTTCACAGAGGACTATGACACTCAGGCATATGACATAAAGCCTGAATGGTACAAAGGATGTCGTAACACGGACAGCAACCCAGTGCTATTGTGACTCTAGTATATACACTCAGCTGATCCTACTGTCTTTCTCTCACAAGAATAGGCCCTACAAATAAGGTACTAAATCTCACACAAAATAGCTGTCAATATTTGAAACTCTTCCTCTCATACATGTGTCTGGTCCACAGGTCTTTCGGTGATGCATGATTCAGCACTCCTGTGAAGCTGTGACTTCCCTCCTGGAACACAATCTTAAAGTGGAATTGGGCATCTTATACATGGATCTTGCTCACTGTTGAGGTTGTGACTCCTCCACTTTGGCCCAAGTCATGGGGGGTGTTGACTCAAATACACAAACCTGGGACTTGTGTGGGATTGTGAAACTTGTATCTGAATATTTCCTAGTGTGTGATTAGGACATAAAAGTTAGTCCAGCTTCTGAACAACTTGACTCTCATTTTTAGGCCATAACCACAGATAAAACTGTGACATGCCTGGATCATACACCTAAGCATTGTTGCCTGGGCCTGCCTACAAATTGCACTTTTACATATCACTGGGACAAGCACCAAGGTGATTTGAATTATTTGCCTGAGTGCTGCTCAAGAAAAGCATTGTGGCTGATATCTAGGTCCATCAGGTAAGTGATGTGACTCCCTTCTACTGCCTTGGCCCTGCACTTATGGTGCATTGAAACACATAACTGGGTTCTGCACCCAAGTGGTGTGACTCTCCCTTTTGGGTTCTGCTAATGAGAAGCTTTGTAACATATCACTTTGCTCATCACCTAGCTCATGTTTCTCCTCTCTTATCTCGACCTGATCACAGGGAAGATTTTGACATATTGATAAACTCAGCGCCAACGTGTAGTCACTTTCTTACCTTGGTTTTGCACATAGCAGCCATTGGGACATACATCTATGCCAATTGCCTTGGTTAAGTGAGCCTCCTCTCTTTCTTAAGTCCTGCCCATAGGTGGAATTTTGATATATCACCAAAAACGGTATCCAGTTGATGTGATTCTTCTTCCAGGGTCCTGCCCACAAGAAGTATTGTGATATCTCAAAGGATCAGCACCCACCCAGGTGATGTGACCTTCCCAGTTGCTCTCCACCCGCAGCTGATATTGTGCAATACACCTGAGATGAGATAAGAGGACTAATCATGACTCTTAAATATGGAGCCAAGTCATATGCTGTATGGTGACTCCCATTCCTGATGCATTTCTCTAGTGTTATTGTGACATACACAATTGTCCACCTCCTGAGTGATTTAATAATCCTGCCGAGGTGTAGCCCACAAGTGAGATTCACCAATATACTTCAGCTGCTCACCTTGGTGATTTGACTCTCCTGTCTTAACAATATCCTCAGAAAGGATTGTAACATGTCTCTGAATTTATCTTCTAGGTTACCTGTCTCCCTGTCTTGCCTCCTCTGCCTGGACTCTGCTTCCACAGAGATTGTAGCACTTTTTTCTTTTCTTTTCTTTTCCTTTTTTTTTTTTTTTTTTTTTTTTCACCTAGGCTGGAATGCAGTGGTGCGATCTTAGCTCACTGCAACCTCTGCCTTAGGGATTGTAGCATTTCTAAGCACTGCATGCAAATGACATAACTCTTTTGTCTGGTCCCTTCAACAGAAGGCATTGTTGCACTTCTCTTGGCCAACAATTTAGGTTATATGACCCTCCTTTTCTGCCTAGACACTGCTTAAAAGGGGCATTGTGTCATACATCTGGGTGTAACCCACAAGATATGCAACTTTTCTTCCAGGAACTTGTCTACAAGTAGAATATTTGAAAATTTCTGGTTCAAAAATTAGGTGACTTAGCAGTCATACCTGTTTCATTATCACAGAGTAAATTGTAATATATTACTAGGCACAACTCACAGGCATAATAATGACTCTCATACCCCACAAATAAGAGTAATTTTGACTCTCACTACTTGCTTTAGAAACATGAGTGATTGAATCTTTCACAGTTAAAAAAAGGTCACAGAAGATCATAATAGCCTCAGAAATTTTATAAAGCCTTTGGCTTGTACAGAGAGTGTAATAACAGAATACAACAGAAAAGTGAAATTGTGGGTCTCATACACACACTCAGCTGGCAGAAAACACTGTCACCATCTCATATATATGAAGCCAGATGTCACTCCTGAAAACAGGATATGTGTGGCATTGTAAATCTCATCCCGGGAATTTTCTGCAAGTGTGAGATAAATATTTGCCTAGTACCTTATGATTGGACTCTCCAAACTGGTTTCATCCCATATATGTTATTGTCATATGTACCTTGGCTAACCTCCAGGTGATGTGACTCTCCTGCCTAAGCCTAGATCCAGCACCCTGGTCATGTTACATTTTTGCCTGAGCCCTGCCTACAGAAATCATTGACATATCACATTGATATGTCACTGTGTCAACAACTTAGGTAACATTAAACTCCTCATTAGAATGGTCCCTGTGCACTGTGAGGGACAGTGACATATGGCTGGGCCAGGCACAAAGCTGATGGTACTCTTTTGCTAGGATCATGTCCTAAAAAGGGCATTATGACAAATTTCTGGGTCTTCACCTAGTTGATTTTGCTCTACTGCTTGGGTCATGCTTACCTGTATAGCGACATGTTTCTAGGCTAGGAAAAAATGTATTAGTACTCTTTCACCTGGGCCAAGTCTCAGGGAGACATTGTGACATATCTCTGACCCTATCACCTAGGTGATGTGACTCCCTGCCTGGGTCCTGCCCACATACAGCATTGAAACATAAGGGCAAAATCTGCACCTATTTGCTCTAACTCTCTTGCCTGGGTCCTGTCCTAAGGTAGCCTTTTGAGATTGCTCGGAATCCGGCATCAGCATGATGTAGCTCTTTTGCCTGCTTTCACCTCACATGTAAGATTGTGTCATACACCTGCGGAAGCACCTAGGTGATGTGTAATATGACTCTTCTCTTCTGCTTGAGCCCTGCCTACTTGGGATATTTGGCCATATATCTGAGCTCATGTCCTAGGTGAGTGACCCTGTTTTTCTGCCAGAGAGTTTACAATGAGGTAATGTGAGATATTGCTAAGCCTAATACTTAGGTAATATGACTCTTCATTTTTTCCTGAACTGTGCCCATGAAAAGGAATTCTGACATATCACTGGGCCCAGTACCCAGATGATGTTCCTCTGCTGCCTTGGTCCTTCATAGAGAATTATGCCATGTGGCTGGGCCCCCAACCCTGATGATGTAAGTTTCTGCCTGTGCCACAGCAATGGAAAGTATTTTAGCATATCTTGGTCCCATGTTGTAGGCGTGTTTGCTCTCATCATTTATTTGCTTTTCTTCCACATTTGGGATTGTGTTATATTGCTGGGTCTAGCACCCAGTTAATGTAACCCTCATTTCTGCACCCTTCCTAGAGAGGGCATTGTGACATATTGCTTGGCACAATACCTAAATTGTGCTACCCTCTTGTCAAGTATTTTCCTACAAATTGGATTATTAAATTTACATTGCTTCTATTCAGAGGGATGATAGTCAAATTTAAATTGGGATTACACCAATAGTAGATATGTTGCTTCTCATCACTATGCTTATGGCAATAGGTAAGATTGTGAATTGCATATTTGTACAAAACTCACAGAATGTTACAACACTAACTCATATTCTATAAACTTTTTAGGTGGCACACAGAAATTTATAACAGAGCCCAGCAAAGATTAAGATCATGATTCCTGATTTCACATGCAGGTGAGAGCAAAAGTTGTCACCATCCCACATTTACAGAGGTCACCATCAAAGTACTGAGTCTAACTGGTAAATAAAGTACAAAGATAGAATTTTGACTTTCCTATATGGATCTTGCTACAGATGAGATGGTGGCTCATTTCTGGACCCATATCACAGGCAAGATAATCAGTCTCCCATCTGAACCCAGCCTGTAAGAGAGATGTTGATTATCATAGTTGAGCTTAAAGCAATATATAAGATTATGAGTCAATACGAGCATGTATGCCTCAGAGTAGATTGCTACTCTCATGCATGTTGCATAAAGCCTTCGGATGCTGTAGAGTGTGTCATACAATGATCTAGAGAACACATGAGATTGTGACTCTCACATACACAACAAGCTAGCAGTTAAAATTGTCACCCAAAAGATGAAGGGATTGTGTCATATCTCTAGGCCTAGTACTCCTAGGTTTGGGAATTTTTGGCTTAAATTATTTACCATGGGTACATGGTGATCCATCACTGGGTTAAAGTGATGAAAAGGTGACTCTTCTGATTGGACCCTGGCACCAGGGGATATTATCATATATCTCTGGGCCTATCAGGTAAGTGATGTGTCTCTCCTCCCAGTGCCCTTCCCACAGGGGACACTGTGACATGTTGCTAGACACAACATCTAGATAATGTGAATCTCCTCTCCTGCCTGGATCCTGTCCACTGAAGAAATTGTGACATACCACTGAGTATAAAACCTAGATGCTGTGACACTATGCTTTATTATGTACTCTGTCAAGGGAGGGAATTTTAATATATTGTTGATCATGGCACCTAGTGGGTGTGACTATCCACTATTTTTTCAACCATGTATACAGTGGGCATGATGGCATATTATTGGAGATTTACCCAGGTGATATAAGCCTCCTGACTGCATTGTGCCTACAGAGGATGCTTGGCTATGCTTGGCTAAGGACCCAGATGATGTGACTTTACTGTCTTGTCTCTGCCCAAAAGTAAAATTGGGACTTCCCCATGAGATCAGTTCATATGTGTAGCAATAACTTTCAAACTTTGACCCAGCCAGGGGAGATATTTTGACTCTCATTGCCAGTCTTACAGCCATGGGTAAAGTCAAAGACCTCCACCTGTAAGAATTCACAGAAAACTGTGCTACTCACGTATATCACATAAATCATCAGTGGTACAAAGAGTTTCATAACAGGCACCAACAACCATGTGCTACTTTGAGTCTTGGATGCATATCCAGCTGACACAATTTTCATTCTCATACATAAACAGAGCCTACAATGAGGTATTAAATTTCACACACATAAGCAGTTGAAATCTTAAAATTGTAAATCTCATACATGAATCTGATCCACAGGTGGTTTGGTGACATTTGAACCATGATTCAGGAAACCTGTAGTGCTTTGAATCTACTAATGGAACACAATCTTCAAGTGGGACTGGGGCTCTTATACATGCATCTTGCCCATTGTTGAGATTGTGATGTCTGTACTTTAGCCCAACATATAGATGTTGACTCTTACACCTGAAGCCAGGACTTGTGTGAGACTGTGAAATGTATTTCTGAATATTTTCGAGTGTGTGATTGAGAAGTATGACTTTGCCCCGTGTCTGATTGTTTTGACTCTCCTTTCTAGGCCCAGAGCACGGTTCAGATTGTGACATATGTGTGCTAAGCACCTAAGCAATATATAACACCTTCTTGGGCAATGAGACCAAGGGCACTTTTACATATCCCTGAAAGAAACACCTGGCTGATGCAAAATCTTGGCTGAAAGCTTGCCTACAAAGAGCACTGTGGCTTTTATCAAGGTCCATCATATAAGTGATGTGACTTCCTTCTACTGCCTTGGCCTTGCACTTCTGGTAGATTGTTACACATAACTGGGTACTGCACCCATGTGATGGGACCCTTTGTTTGGAGGGAGTAGATTCTAACAACATAAAAACTGTATACCATATCACTTGGCTCAGCACCTAGGTGATGTTTCTTTTCTCTTGACCGAACCCTGAACACCAGAGAGATGGTGACATATAGGTGAAACCAGCACAAGGTGAGTTCACTCTCCTGCCTTGGTCATAGGCATAGCGGCCATTGTGACATATATCCAAGCCAATTGCCTAGGTGTTGTTTGTGTCCTCTCCTGCCTAAGCCCAGCCCACAGGGGATTTTAGATGTATCACTGAAACCAGCATCCTCGTTATGTGACTCTTCTTCCAGAGGCCTGTCCACAACAAGATTGTGACATTCAACTAGACCAGCATCCACTCAGGTGATGACAATTTCCTTTTTTCTCCATGTTCACAGGTTATATTTTGCCATATATGTGAGAGCAGATCAAAGGCCTAATAATGACCATTGTACCTGGAGCCTGAAGCTTTTTATATGTGTTATTGTGACATTTTTTCTTTGCCAATCTCCTGAGTGATTTAATAATCCTACTTAGTTATAGCTAACAGATGACATTTTGACATATACCTGGGCAAAACCATGATGATTTGACTCATGTTTTAACAGTGTCCCCAGAAGGGATTGTAACATATTGCTGGATTCATCCTCTAGATTATGTGTATCTCCTCTCCTGCCTGAATCCTGATTCTAGTGAAGATGGTAGCATTTCTATGCACTGCATCCAAATGACATGATTCTATTGCACGTGGCCTTTTCAACAGGAGGCATTGTGACATATCTCTGGGGCCATGATTTAGGTGATATGACTGTACTGACCTTCCTGGACATTCTCCCCAAGGGGTATTATGCCATAGGGCTTTGCTTAAAACCCAAGTTTTGTGAATTTTCTGTTAGTGTCTTGCCTTCAAAGAGAATATTGGAATAATTATGGCTTAAAATTTAGGTGATGTGATTGTCCTGTCTGTTTAATAACCACAGAGGTAATGGTGACATTTACCTAGGCACAGCTAACAGCCATGATAATGACTCTAATATGGGAACCCAGGCAATAAGATAAATTTTGACTTTTGTCACAAGATTTTGAGACATGAGTGATGTCAAAGATCTTCATCTGGTTAAAAGGTCACAGAAAATTATAATAAACACAGATAATTTATAACAATCTTGGGTTATATACAGTGTCATAATAATGCCTAGCAGACAGAGAAAATTATGAGTCTCATATGCACACCCACATAACAGTAAGGGCTTTCGACATCAAAGATGAATGAAAGCAATTATCCTATATAAAAAGAGGACATGTGTGGCATTGGATATCTAATTCCTAGAATTTAATTCTATTGCAAATGTGATATAAATCTTTCCCAAGCACCTGTGTAGTTTCACTCTTCAGATTGGTTCCCGCCTATATAAGGAATTTTGATGTCCACCTGGGCCAATTTTGAAGTGATGTGACCCTTCTGCCTTGGATGTGCTCTCAATAAGAATTGTGACATCACCGGATCCAGAACCCAGGTGATGTTACATTCTTGTCGCAATATGCCCGCCCCCGATAATTCAATGTTATTTCACGTAGGTTCTTTTCTATTTCCCTAAGTGTTGGCTGGTCTGAGAAATAAAGGGAAAGAGCACAAAACTGATAAATTTTAAAGCTGGGTGTAGAGGGGAGACATCACACATTGGCAGGTTCCCTGATGCCCCTTGAGCCATAAAACCAGCAAGTTTTTATTAACAATTTTCAAAGGGGAGGGAGTGTATGAATAGGGTGTGGGTCACAAAGATCACATGCTTCAAGGTCAAGAAGGGATCCAAGGCAGAAAGTCGGGGTGAGATCACGAGGTCAGGGCAAGATTAGAATCACTAATGAACGTCCATGTCCAGCTGTGCATGCATTGTCATCTTAACAGGGTTCAAGGGCAGAGAAAATGTCTGACTAGAATTCTCCAGGCTGGAATGTCCTAATGCTATCAAGCCTGGGGATGCTGTCAGACACTAGGGTGTGTTTCATCCCTATACACATCTGCATAAAGCAGACACTGCTAGGGTGGCCATTTTAGAGCTTCCCCCTGGGAATGCATTATTTTCCCAGGGCTGTTAACTATTAATATTCCTTACTGGGGAAAGAATTCAGTGGTATTTATCTTACCCATTTTCAGTAATAAGAGAAATATGGCTCTGTCCTGCCCAGTACACAGACAGCCAGACTTTAAGGTTGTCTCTCTTGGTCCCTGGGAGTCGCTGTTACTCTGTTCTTAAGGTGCCCAGATTTCATATTGTTCAAACACATGCTCTACAAACAATTTGTGCAGTTAACGCAATCATCACAGGGTCCTAAGGCGACAAACATCCTCAGCTTATGCAGATGATGGGATTAAGAGATTAAAGTAAAGACAGGCATAGGAAATTATAAGAGTATTTATTGGGGAAGTAATAAATGTCCCTGAAATCTTCACAATTTATGTTCTTCTGCCATGGCTTCAGCTAGTCCCTCTGTTCGGGGTCCCTGACTTCCCGCAACATCATTGTGACATATCACTGTGTCCATCACTTAGAAGAGGCTGCCAGGCTCATGTAAAAATAGGGCATTTTGACATATCATAGGCCTCTCATGTAGGTGATATGGCTTTTCTGCTTGGGACTTGCCCACTTGAATAGTGATAGATTGCCAGGGCAGGCACAAAAGTGATTGTACTCTTTTGCCAGGGCCATGCTTTAAAGAAGGCTTTGTGACATATCTCTGAGCCTATCACCTAGATGATGTGACTTCCTGCTTTGCCTTGTCCACATGGATCTTTATGATATAAAGGTGGAAACTGCATCCTAGGTGACATAACTCTCTTGCCTGGGTCCTGTTCAAAGGGGGACTTGTGAACATGTCAGGGCCCAGGACCAGATGATGTGGCTCTTTAGCCTGGTTTCTGCCCACATATTAATTTGTGATATATGGAAAAAGAAGCACTTATGTAATATGACCCTCTCTGCCTGAGCCTTGGCTACTTGCGACATTGGGTCATATCTCTGAGCCCATCATGTAAGTGATGTGAATCCCTTCTACTGCCTTGGCCCTTCACTTACGGTGCAGTGTGACACATAAGTGGGTACTGCACACAGGTGACGTGACTCTCCTTTTGGGGTTCTGCCAACAGGAAGTGATGCAACACATCACTTGGCTCAGCACTTTTGCTTGGGCCCTGACCACAGGCAGATTGTGGCTTGCTGCTGGGTCCAGAAACAATGTGAGGGCACTCTCCAACATTGGTACTGCACATCAAAGATATTGTGAGATACATCTATATAAATTCCTTAGGTTAAATGAGTGTCCTCTCTTGCTAGAGTCCTGCCAACAGAGGGGGTATGGATATGTCACTGCAGTCAGCATAAAGGTGATGTGACATTTCTGCCAAGGTCCTGCACAGAAGATGGATTGTGACATCTCACTGGCGCCACCTCCACATAGGTGATGTGACTTTCTTGCCTTCTCTATGGCCACAGTTGATATTATGCAATATACCAGAGATAATTACAAAAGTCTCAAACAAACCATATGCCTGGTAATTGTGACATGTGCTTTTGCCCAGCTACTGACTTAATTTTTCTGCCTTTGTATAGCCCATAAATGAGATTTTGACAAATAACTGTGCCACACATATTAATGACTGCTTGTGCTATCTTAACAGTGTCCTCAGGGGGAATTGTTAACATATTTCTGGACACATATTATAGGTTACATGCCTGTCCTTTCCTGCCTGGACCCTGCCTCCTTTGGTAATTGCAGCTTTTCTAAACACTGTATCCAAATGATATGAATTTCTTTCTTGGGCCCTGCCAAAATGAGACACTGTGACATATGTTTGGGCCCATGATTTACGTTATATAACTTTCCCCTCCTGCCTGGATACTGCTACAAATGACATTGCACCACATAGCTGGACCTAGCACACAAGCTATGTAAAATTTCTGACAGTATCCTGCCTACTGAGGGGATGTTGGAATATTTCTAGCCCAGTACTTAGGTGGTGTGTCTGTTCTGTCTGCTTCATAACCACAGAGGGAATTGTAACATATACTAGGCATGGCTCACAGGAATTATGACTCTCATATGAAGGCTCAGTCAATAGAAAATATTTTGACTCATAGCTAACTTTAGGGACATGTGTGATATCTTGGATCTCCTTCTTCTGCAAAGATCGCAAAACATTACAACACTCCACATATTTTACAAAGTCTTTAGATTATACAGACAATGTCAAAGTAGGGCTCAGCACACAGGTGAAATTGTGAGACCTGTATACACACCGAGCTGTGGGTAAGGACTGTTATTATTTCACATGGATTAAACCAACTGTCACACATAAAAGCAAGATGTGTGGTATTGTAAATCTCACCTTTGGAGTTTTCTGAAAATGTGATTTTGATATAAATTTTTGCCAAGCTCCTGTATGATTTGAGTCTCCAGAGTGGTTTTAGTCCATATATGGGATTGTGATATCTACTTAGGCCAAACCCTAAGTGACATGACTCTCTTTCATAGGCCCTTCTCTCAGTAAGGATTGTGATCTATCACTGGATCTAGCACCCAAGTAATGTCACATTCTTACCTGTGTCATGCCCACGCAAATTATTGTGACATATTTCTATCTCCACCTCATAGGTGACATAACTCTTTTCTCTGGAATGGGCCATGGACAAAGCAAGGATAGTGACATATTGCAAGTCCAGGCCCACAGGCAAGGATACTCTTTTGGCAGAACCATGCACAAACGAGGGCATTTTGACATATCTCTGTGTCTATCACCTAGGAGATGTGGCTCTCCCACTTGGGCCCTGCCAACCTTGAGAGTGAAATATTTCTTGGCCATGCACACAAGTAGTAGTAGCCATTTGCCAGGGCTATGCTTCATAGAGGACATTGTGACATAACTCTGGATCTATCTCCTAGGTGAAGTGACTCCTTTTTTGGGCCCTACCCACCTGGGACATTGTGGCATAAGCAGAGAAACTGCACCTGGGTGATGTAACTCTCTCTGCTGGGGCCTGTTTTAAGAGAGCCTTGTGCTATATCTCAAGACCCAGCAACCAAGTGATGTGGCTATTCTGCTTTGTTTCTGAGCAAATGTTACCTGTGAAATATTCCATGGGAAGAACATAAGTGATATGGCTCTCCTCATCTGCCTGAGTCCTGCATACTGGGGACACTTTGACATATCTCTGAGCGCATCACCTAAGTGATGTGACTCTCTTTTTCTGCCTGGGCCTTCACAATAGGATAATTTGGAGCACACTACTAAGCCCACCACTCACAATATGTGACTCTCCCTTTTTTCCTGAATTATGCCACAATAAATGGAATTTTGACCTATTGCAGGGCCCATAACCCAGATGACGTCACTCTACAACCTTGGTTCTACATAAAGAGAAAATTATGACATGCGGCATATTGCTGGGCCAAGCACCCTTATGATATGACTCTCCTGCCCATTCTTGAGCCAATGAAGGTATTTTGGCATATCTTAAGCCCATTATCTGGGTACTTTGGCTCTCATAAATTGACTGGGTTTTTTCCACATATGGGATGGTGTCATAATGATGGGTCCAGCACCCAGTTAATTTGACACAATTTCTTATACCATGCCTGGAAAAGGCATTGTCGCATATTGGTTGGCACAGCATCTAAGTGATATTATCCTTCTGTCTAGTTTTTGCTCATATATGGGATTATGACACATGGCTTTCTTCAGTTCACAGGCATAATGATTAAACGTACATTGGGATTCAGCCAATTAAAAAATCCTCTGCCTCTCAGTGTTAGGCTTAGGGCAATAAGTAAGTTCCTGGGTTGCATGTTCTTCCAAGCTCACAGAAGTTTACAACACTAATTTATATTGTATAAACTCTGGGGGCAGAGAGTTTTATAACAGGGCCTGGCAAAAGGTTCAGAATGGGACTCTCATTTACACACCAAGATAAAATTAAAAGTTGTCACCATCCCACATTTACAATGCCCACTGTAGAAGTTCTGAGTCTGATGAGGGAATACATCACAAATTTGAAATTGGGACTTTTTTTATATGGATCTGGACACAGATGGGATGGTGACTTATTTCTGAACCGAGCCCACAGACATAATAATGAGTGTTCCTGGCCTGGCATGGTGGCTTACACCTGTTACCCCAGCACTTTCAGAGGCCGAGGTGGGTGTGTCATGAAGTGAGGAGATCAAAACCATCCTGGTTAATACAGTGAAACCCAGTTTCTACTAAAAATACAAAAAATTAGCTGGGCATGGTGGCACACACCCCTAGTCCCAACTACCAGGGAGGCTGAGGCAGGAGAATTGCTTGATTACAGGAGGCGGAGGTTACAGTGAACTGAGATGGCACCACCGCACTTCAGCCTGGGTGACAGAGTGAGAATCCATCTCAGAAAAAAAAATAATAATAAACAATACATAAAAATAAGTAAAATAAAATGGGTCTTCCCTTTTAACCCTGCCTATAGGAGAGAAGTTGTGTGTCATAACTCAATTTAGGGTGATATGTAAGACTGTGTGTCCATGTGAGCAAATAGGCCTCAGAGAGGTTTGAAACTCTCATACAGGTTTTATAAAGCCCTTGGATGTTTTTCAGAGTGTAATACATTAGTCCAGAACACACGTGAGATTGCTACTCTAATATACATGCTCACCTAAAGGTTCTCATCCTCAAAGATGATGGGATTGTGTCATATCACTGGCATTGTATCACGGTGTTCAGACTTTTTACCTCAAATTCCTTTCCATGGGTGCATTGTTACATATCACTAGGTCAGAATCATAATAATGTGCCTCTTCTGCCTGGGCTCTGTTAACAGGGGATATAATCACAAATATCTGGGTCTATCAGCTATGTGGTTTCTCTCTCCTGCTTGTGCCCTGCCCTCAGAGAACATATTGAAATATCACTGAAACTAACATCTAAGTAATGTAACTCTCCTCTCTTGCCTGCATCCTAACCCCAAAAGAATTGTGACATATGGCTGAATGTAAAAGTTAGGTGGCATATCTCTCCTCTCTATTCAAGAGTACATGTTTGTGCTGCGTTCTATTTCATTACTTTGGTATTCCGCCTTTATTCTACCAGTGCCAAAGTGCTTTGATTACTGTAGGTTTTTGTACGTGTGTGTTTGGAAATTGTTATGTGTAATGCTTCTAATATTTTTCTTCTTTTTAAAGTTTGGCAGGCTTTCCATGGTCCCTTAAGATCTTATGTGGTTTGTTTTCTATTTTTGGAAAACTCAAATTTAAAATTGAAAAGGGTCATGTTGTATATGTGGGTTACATTAAGCCGCTAAGAAGCATGGACACATCACAATATTATGCCTTCCACTCTTAAAAAGAGCATGCTCAAAATGTGTTGTTGGCCATGTGTGGTGACTCATGCCTGTAATCTCAGCACTTTAGGATGTTAAGGAGAGTGTACGGAGACTTCAGGATATCAAGACCATCCTGGCCAACATGGTGAAACCCTGTCTCTACTAAACTATAAAAAATATTTGTACTTTACTGTTGTGTGACTGTATTCTCATCTACACAGGAAACATGGTGGTTTGCATGCCTTTATTCCCAGCTACTTGAAAAGGTGAGGCTGGGGAACTGCTTGAACCCAGAAGTTAGAGGTTGCTGTTAGCTGAGACTGTGTCAATGCACTGCAGTCTAGGAACAGAGTGATACTCCATCTCAAAAAAAAAAAAAAAAAAAACTTTTTTTCTGTTACCAATTTCTAGTTTTATTTCATTTGCACTATAAATAATTGAAAATTTTTAATTTAAGAAATTATGAAGTCTTTTGTAGTGTCACACGTGGTCCACCTCAGAAAACGTTTTATTAGCTATTGAAAAGAATGTGTATTCAGTTTTCTATATATATTTCTTAGGTGTAATTATCACATAGTGCATTCAAGATGTTCCTTCCCTTATTAATATTCTGTGTTGCTTTATTTATTCCTAAAAGTGGGATATTGGTGTATCCTTCCATTATTATATTACTGTACATGTTGGCTTCAATGCCGTCAATTTTTACTTAATGTGTTTGAGAAAACTTTCATGTATTTATAGATTCTCAGTGAATGATCTCTCTTACTATAATCTAATGTCCTACTTGGTCTCCTGTAAATTTTGTCTTCAAGTAAATTTGGGGCGGTTCCAAGATGGCCAAATAGGAAGAGCTCCAGTCTACAGCTCTTGCCTGAAAAATGCTGAAGATGGCTGATTTCTGCATTTCCAACTGAGGTACCAGGTTCATCTCACTGGGGCTTCTCAGACAGTGGGTGCAGGACAACTGGTGCAGCTCACCAAGCATGAGTCAAAGCATGGTGAGGCATTGTCTCACCCAGGAAGTGCAAGGGATCAGGGAATTCCCCTTCCTAGCCAAGGGAAGCTGTGACAGACAGCACCTGGAAAATCAGGTCACTCCCACCCTAATACTGCACTTTTCCAATGGTCTTACCAAATGGCACACTAGAGATTATATCCCATGCCTGGTTCAGAGGATTCCACACCCATGAAGCCTTACTCATTGCTAGCACAGAAGTCTGAGATCAAGCTGCAAGGTGGCAGAAAGCCTGGGGGAGGGGGATCCGCCATTGCTGACGCTTGAGTAGGTAAACAAAGTGGCCCAGAAGCTCAAACTGGGTGAAGCCCACCACAGCTCAAGGAGGTCTGCCTGCCTTTATAGACTCCACCTCTGGGGGCAGAGCATAACTGAACAAAAGGCAGCAGAAAGCTCTGCAGACTTAAATATCCTTGTCTGACAGCTTTGAAGAGAGTAGAGGCTCTCCAAGCAAAGTGTTTGAGATCTGAGATAGGACAGACTGCCTCCTCAAGTGAGGTCCTGACCCACAACTAGCCTAACTGGGAGGCACCCCCACAGCAGGGGAAACTGGCACCTCACACGACCGGGTATCCCTTTGAGATGAAGCTTCCAGAGGAATGATCAGGCAATCACACAACAGTATTTGCTGCTCAGCAATATTCACTTCTCTGCAGCCTCCACTGCTGATACCCAGGAAAACGGGTCTGGAATGGACCTCAGGCAAATACCAACAGACCTGAAGCTGAGGGTCCTGACTGTTAGAAGGAAAACTAGCAAACAGAAAGGACATCCGCACCAAAATCCCATCTGTACGTCACCTCATCAAAGACCAAATATAGATAAAACGACAAAGATGGGGAAAAAACAGAGCAGAAAAACTAAAAATTCTAAAAATCAGAGCACCTCTCCCCCTACAAAGGAACGCAGCTCCTCACCAACAATGGAACAAACATGGATGGAGAATGACTTTGACGAGTTGAGAGAAGAAACCTTCAGACTTCTCCAAGCTAAAGGAGGACATTTGAACCCTCCGCAAAGAAGCTAAAACCTTTTAAAAAAAAATTAGACAAATGGCTAACTAGAATAACCAGTGTAGAGAATTCCATAAATGACCTGATGGAGCTGAAAACCACGGCACGAGAACTATGCAATGAATGCACAAGCTTCGGAAGCCAATTCAATCTACTGGAAGAAAGGGTATCAGTGATTGAAGATCAAATCAATGAAATGAAGTGAAAAGAAAAGGTTAGAGAAAAAAGAGTAAAAAGAAATGAACAAAGCCTCCAAGAAATATGGGACTATGTGAAAAGACCAAATCTATATCTGATTGGGGTACACGAAAGTGATGGGGAGAATGGAACCAAGTTGGAAAACACTCTGCAGGATATTATCCAGGAGAACTTCCCCAACCCGGCAAGGCAAGCCAACATTCCAATTCAGGAAATATAGATAATGCTACAAAGATACACCTTGAGAAGAGCAACTCCAAGAAACATAATTGTCAGATTCACCAAAGTTGAAATGAAGGAAAAAATGTTAATGGCAGCCAGAGACAAAGGTCGTGTTACCCACAAAGGGAAGCCCATCAGACTAACAGCTGATCTCTCAGCAGAAACTCTACAAGCCAGAGGAGAGTGGGGGCCAATATTCAACATTCTTAAAGAAAAGAATTTTCAAACCAGAATTTCATATCCAGCCAAACTAAGCTTCATAAGTGAAAGAGAAATAAAATACTTCCCAGACAAGCAAATGCTGAGAGATTCTGTCACCACCAGGCCTTCCCTACAAGAGCTCTTGAAGGAAGCATTAAACATGGAAAGGAACAACTGGTACCAGCCACTGCAAAAACATGCCAAATTGTAAAGATCATCGATGCTAGGAAGAAACTACATCAACTAACGAGCAAAATAACCAGCTAACATCATAATGATGGAACAAATTCAAACAAAAATATTAACCTTAAGTATAAATGGGGTAAATGTTCCAATTAAAAGACGCAGACTGGCAAATTGGATAAAGAGTGAGGACCCATCAGTGTGCTGTATTTAGGAGACCCATCTCACGTGCAGAGACACACATAGTCTCAACATAGAAGGATGGAAGAAGATCTACCAAGCAAATGGAAAAAAAAAAAAAAGGCAGCGGTTGCAATCATGGTTTCTGATAAAACAGACCTTAAACCAACAAAGATCAAAAGACACAAAGAAGAGTCAATTATCCTAAATATATATGCACACAATACAGGAGCACCCAGATTCATAAAGCAAGTCCTTAGAGTCCTAAACAGAGACTTAAGCTCCCACATGGTAATAATGGGAGACTTTAACAACCCACTGTCAATATTAGACAGATCAATGTGAAAGAAAGTTAAAAAGGATAGCCAGTAATAGAACTCAATTCTGCACCAAGTGGACCTAATAAATCTCTACAGAACTCTTCATCCCAAATCAACAGAATATACATTCTCCTCAGCACCACATCACACTTATTCCAAAACTGACCACATAGGTGGAAGTAAAGCACACCTCAGCAAATGTAGAAAAACAGAAATTATAACAAATTGTCTTTCAGACCACAGTGCGACCAAATTAAAACTCAGGATTAAGAAACTCACTCAAAACCGCTCAACTACATGGAAATTGAACAACATGCTCCTGAATGACTAATGGGTGCATAACAAAATGAAGGCAGAAATAGAGATGTTCTTTGAAACCAATGAGAACAAAGACAAAACATACCAGAATCTCTGGGATACATTTAAAGTAGTGTGTAGAGGGATATTTATAGCACTAAATGCCCATAAGAGAAATCAGGAAAGATCTAAAATTGACACCCTCACATCACAATTAAAAGAACTAGAGAAACAAGAGAAAACACATTCAAAAGCTAGCAGAAGGCAAGAAATAACTAAGATCAGAGCAGAACTGAAGGAGATAGAGACACAAAAAATCCTTCAAATCAATGAATACAGGAGGTGGTTCTCTGAAAAGATCACAAAAATTGATAGACAGCTAACAAGACTAACAAAGAAGAAAAGAGAAGAATCAAGTAGACACAATACAAAGTGATAAAGGGGATATCATGACCGATCCCACAGAAATACAAAGTACCCTCAGAGAATACTAAAAACACCTCTACACATATAACTAGAAAATCTAGAAGAAATGGATAAATTCCTTGACACTTACAACCTCCCAAGACTAAACCAATTAGAGGTTGAAACCCTGAATAGACCAATAACAGACTCTAAAATTGAGACAATAATTAATGGCCTACCAACCAAAAAAAGTCCAGGACCAGACAGACCCACAGCCAAATTCTGCCAGAGGTACAAGGAGGAGCTGGTGCCATTCCTTCTGAAACTATTACAATCAATAGAGAAAGAGGGAATCCTCCCTGATTCATTTTATGAAACCAACAACATCCTGATACCAAAGCCAGGCAGAGACAGAACAAAAAAGGGAATTTTAGACCAATATCCCTGATGAACATCAATGCAAAAATCCTCAATAAAATACTGGTGAACCGAATTTAGCAGCACATCAGAAAGCTTATCCACCACGATCAAGTGGGCTTCATCCAGGGGATGCAAGTGTTGTTCAACATAGGCAAATCAATAAATGTAATACAGCATATAAACAGAACCAATGTCAAAAACCATGTGATTATCGCAATAGGTACAGAAAAAGCCTGTGACAAAATTCAGCAGCCCTTCTTGCTAAAAACTCTTAATAAATTAGGTATTGATGAGACGTATCTAAAAACAATAAGAGCAATTTATGACAAACCCACAGCTAATATCATACTGAATGTGCAAAAGCTGGAAGCATTCCCTTTGAAAACTGGCACAAGTCAGGGATGGTCTCTCTCACCACTCCTATTCAACGTAGTGTTGGAAATTCTGGCCAGGGCAATCAGGCAAGAGAAAGAAATTAATGATATTTAATTAGCAAAAGAGGAAGTCAAATTTTCCCTGTTTGCAGATAACATGATTGTATATTCAGAAAACCCCACTGTCTCTGCCCAAAATCTCCTTAAGCTGTTAAGCAACTTCAGCAAAATCTCAGGACACAAAATCAACATGCAAAAATCACAGGCATTCTTATACACCAATAACAGATAA
The DNA here is from genome assembly GCF_028885655.2 of Pongo abelii. Classification (NCBI taxonomy): domain Eukaryota; kingdom Metazoa; phylum Chordata; class Mammalia; order Primates; family Hominidae; genus Pongo; species Pongo abelii. Next base: position 47,590,817 of record NC_072009.2, on the reverse strand, counting down.
ACAGAGAGCCAAATCATGAGTGAACTCCAATTCACAATTGCTTCAAAGAGAAGAAAATACCTAGAAATCCAACTTACAACAGATGTGAAGGACCTCTTCAAGGAGCTCAAATCACTGCTCAATAAAATAGAAGAGGACACAAACAAATGGAAGAAAATTCCATGCTCATGGATAGGAAGAATCAATATCGTGAAAATGACCATACTGCCCAAGGTAATTTATAGATTCCTTGCCATTCCCATCAAGCTACCAATGACTTTCTTCACAGAATAGGGAAAAAAAAATACTTTAAAGATAATGTGGAACCAAAAAGAGACCATATTGCCAAATAATCCTAAGCCAAAAGAAAAAAGCTGGAGGCATCATGCTACCTGACTTCAAACTATACTACAAGGCTACAGTAACCAAAGCAGCATGGTACTGGTACCTAAACAGAGATATAGACCAATGGAACAGAACAGAGCCTTCAGAAATAATGCCACACAACCACAGCCAATTGATCTTTGACAAACCTGACAAAAACAAGAAATGGGGAAAGCATTCCCTATTTAATAAATGGTGCTGGGAAAACTGGCTAGCCATATGCAGAAAGCTGAAATTGAGTCCCTTCCTTACAGCTTACACAAAACTTAATTCAAGATGGATTAAAGACTTACATGTTAGACCTAAAACCATAAAAACCCTAGAAGAAAACCCAGGCATTACCATTCAGGACATAGGCATGGGCAAGGACTTCATGTCTAAAACACCAAAAGCAATGGCAACAAAAGCCAAAATTGACAAATGGGATCTAATTAAACTAAAGCACCTCTGCACAGCAAAAGAAACTACCATCAGAGTGAACAGGCAACCTAGAGAATGGGAGACATTTTTTGCAATCTACTCATCTGACAAAGGGCTAATATCCAGAATCTACACGGAACTCAACAAAGGTACAAGGAAAAAACAACCCCATCAAAAAGTACATGAAGTATATGAACAGACACTTCTCAAAAGAAGACATTTATGCAGCCAACAGACACATGAAAAAATGCTCATCATCACTGGCCATTAGAGAAATGCAAATCAAAACCACAATGAGATACCATCTCACACCAGTTAGAATGGAGATCATTAAAAAGTCAGGAAACAGCATGTGCTGGAGAGCATGTGGAGAAATAGGAACAGTTTTACACTCTTGATGGGACTGTAAACTAGTTCAACCCTAGAAATCAGTGTGTAGAAGTCAGTGTGGCAATTCCTCAGGGATCTAGAACTAGAAATACCATTTGACTCAGCCATCCCATTACTGGGTATATACCCAAAGGATTATAAATCATGCTGCTATAAAGACACATGCACACATATGTTTATTGCAGAACTATTCATAATAGCAAAGACTTGGAACCAACCCACATGTCCAACAATGATAGACTGGATTAAGAAAATGTGGCACATATACTCCATGGAATACTATACAGCCATAAAAAAGGATGCATTCATGTCCTTTGTAGGGACATGGATGAAGCTGGAAACCATCATTCTCTGCAAACTATCACAAGGACAAAAAATCAAACACCATATGTTCTCACTCATAGGTAGGAATTGAACAACGAGAACACTTAGACACAGGAAGGGGAACTTCACATACCGGGGCCTGTCATGGGATTGGGGGTTGGGGGAGGGATAGAATTGGGTGATATTCCTAATGTAAATGACGAGTTAATGGGTGCAGCACACCAACATGGCACATGTATACATATTTACGAAACCTGCATGTTGTGCACATGTACCCTGGAACTTAAGGTATAAAAAAAAGTAAATTGTATGAAATATGAGAGTTTTCAACTTAATAACTTTTTGCCTCTTTTCCACTTATTGGGTTAACACTTACATGGAATATATTTCTCATCCTGCCATTTTCTGTCTTTTTTTTATTAGATCTGAAGTGATTCTCTTGAAGACATGACATAGTTTGATCTTGAGATACATCATGATATAGTTAGAATTTTTTTTTTTTTTTGTCATTTTGAAGGATACTTTGGCTGGGTGTATCATTCTTGCTTAGACTCTTTTTTTTTTTTTTCAGTGTTTTAACTAAAACATCCTGTTCCCGTCTTGCCCAAAAAATTTATGATCATAAATTTTCTTGTAATCTTGCAGAAGCATGCACATAAATAACACGTCTCTTTTATCTTCTTGCATTCCTGATTCTCTTCTTGTCTGTGAATTTCAAAACATTGTTTATGTTGTGTTTTGTTAGAAATATCTTTGGTCAACCTTAGTTGTAATTTGCTGAGCTTCTTAATTTTCTTATATTTTTTACGAATGTTGAAGTCCATATTAGTTTTTTTTGGTACTTCTACTCTACAATTTTTATTTCTTTTTGTGATCTTTATCTTTTGTGAATTCCTTTTTGTTATTTCATTTTGTTACCTTTATTTCCACTTTACTCTTTCATATGGTACTATTGATTTTTAGGGTAATTATTTTTCTTTTAAATATAGATCTAGACTTTAATTCAAATTATCAGAAGTAATTTTTAAATCTCCATTTTTTACAAAATTGTTTTCTGTATATTCATTTTTATGTTTGATTGATCCATATTATCTTGATGTATTTGAATGTTTGCCTCACTGTCTAGGTGGGGAAGTTATCATTGATGATATTCCAAAATACATATTTCAAGTTATTTTCATTCTCCCTATCTCTTTAATCATATATTTGGTTACTTTACATAATTAAATATTTCTCAGAGGTTTTGTTCATTTCTATTTATTCTTTTTATATTATTTTTGTCTCTATTATTTTGGAAAGACAGTCTCGAAGCTCTGAAATTCTTTCCTCTGCTTAGCCTATTCTGCAGTTAATATGTGTGAATAAATTATAAAGTTTTCATATTCTGTTTTTCAGCTCTATCACAATGGCCACATTTTCCTCCAGACTGTTTTATCTGTCAGTTTCTGCATTTTTCCTTTCCTTGTATTGGCTTGAAACTTACTTTTGTAGCTCAATGAAGCTTATTTCTATTCACATTCTGAATTCTATTTCTGTCATCTTAGGCCTTGCTGGAAATGTAGTTTTGTTACTTGGATGAAATAAGTCACTCTAGCTTTTTTTTTTCCCCAACAGTTTTGCATTGATTTTGTCTCGTCTTTGTACTCATATATTTGAGGTTGCTGAACTTTGAATGAAGTTTTTTTTTTTTTAATCCTATTTGGATGTTCTTGAGTATTTGATTGTGGCATAAGGTGTTTTCATCCAAGAGGACTTTTTCTTGGGAGAAGTTTTTATTTTTATTTTTATTTTTATATGTTTTGTGGTGGGGCGAGGGGCAATGCTCAGCTCACAACTCAGAGGCTTCATACTCACGGGGAATTGTATTGAGCCCCAACTCTCTTCCCTGTCTCCTTGATATTTGGAATCTGCCACTGTGTTGAAATATGTTGCCACAGCTTCAGCAGAGTGCTAGGGGATATGGAGTTTCTGCCTGTCTTTGCTTATTCATCTCAGTAGCAGAAGCATAGTAGCTGGGATGGAAGTAGGTGTACCTGCTGGAGACTGTGGGCTGTTGCACTAAATGTGGTGTTAATATGCGGCAGGATGCCTGCCAATGAAGTTCTGAAGCCTTCTTTTTGCCCCCTAAAGAAGAAGTGATTGTTCAGAATGTGGGAGGATACACTGTTCTCTGCACAGTGTTAGCATAAAAGTAGTGGTGAGGCATTTTGGTTCTCTGCCCACCAAAGCTTTATCTACAATGGTAGCTGCTGGGGTGGTAGGAGCATACTGCATTCCCATTTGCTAGTGGGCCAAGCAAAGCCAAATCTGTCTTTGAAGACATGTGCCAGCAAACTAATATGAGAAGTTGCCATGTTTTTGAGGGAAAGTGCAGTGTGGGAAAGAAACCTGTGAGCTGGTGCAGTCATAGGGGCTGCCTAGCTGGAGCTTTTCAAGAGTTATATGTGGCCTACCAATGCAGATGGTATTGTATGGGCTCCCAATGTGCCTGAGACTGCCCTGTAAGGATCTGGGTGCCAGACTGGGTGCCTGGGAGAGGCAGCAAACCACGGAGTGTTCAGTTAGACAAGCTTCTGATTTGCAAGGCTATAGTGCAGTAATTACATCTAACACTTCCCTAGGGCAAAACTCTCTTATGGGAAAAAGTTGCTCTTAGAGAAATGGTCATTACTGACCTCATTTTACTACAGGTGCTCTTCACCAAATGCTCTGGTCACCACATGAGCTGGCTTGGTGCCCTACCTCTTTGCTGGTTTTCTGGAGGCTTCATCTAAGAGAGATGCAGGTCAGCAATCCCTCAGTGCAGTCAGCCCATGATGAAGGATCTGTGATTTCGGTCAAGTTAGGGGTCAACTGCCTGGTGAGGAGCAGTGGGTAGTTTGTGGGACCCATGGTGAATGAACTGGCCTCCTCTCCTTGGGTAAACTGCAGCTTGTTTGATGTTTGAATAAGGCACTTGGGGTTTTGGATTTTTCAGTAGCTAAGAGTAGCAAGGAAAGTTCTACTCTAGAGGCAGTGGAAGAAATATTTTCAGTTGCTGCTGGAGTCTCTGTCCAGGGAGTTGCTAAGTTGCTGCTATCTCAATAGCTCCAGCAGTGATTGGCTAGTAGCCCCGGCATGGAGAACCTGTCCAGTGAGAATATGTGAGAACAGGCACTCACATAACAGTATGGCCACTTTTCTGAAGGGTTGCCTCAGTATGCTAGGTGTCCGTTGCCATTCCTAGTCACCTAAGATTTTCCAGTACTTGAAGTTACCACCAGTGAATGTTGCTAAACAAGTGCAGTGTGCCCTTTTTTCTGAGAACTCAATCCCAGGGAGGTGTAGACCTCTTTCCAACCCAACAGCACCTGTAAGAGGTATCTGGAATCCTTTGTTGAAATTTCTTACTCAGTAAAGAGAATGTAGTTGAGGAGCCACTTAAGAAAGCAGTTTAGCAACATTTTCTTAGTACATCTCTGCTCTGCAGAGGTACGACTTCCATCCACAGTTTATTTAGATTCTCTAAAGCCAGAAGGCTGGAGCAGCTAAGTCACACACATAGGAAAAATTGCTGCTCACTCTTCCCTCTAGCAATTATATCACAAAGAGGTTTCAAAACTCCACCAACCAAAGAGCACCAGTGGTGGTAGCTGCTCACTCTGATTAGGAAGTCTTTTGCAGTGCAAGAAATGAGATTGGGCACCTGATTTAACAGGCATTCTGACCATGTATTTTTGGGGTGCCTGTACTGTGCTAGGAGATTCTTCATGCCCCACATAAGCTTGGGCTTTTTAAAGCCTGAAGACTGGAATGGGGAAGTTGCCCAAGCATCTAAGGTGGTGTCCCACTCGACTTTCTGATAGCTTCAGGCCAGGGAGGTGCAGAGCTGCTACCAATGGTTGACCAGAATGCTAAGCCAATAGGTCTTACCCTGTGGGGCACTGTGGGCATGGATCCTAAGACTATCACTGGTCAGCCTCACGGATTCTGCCTCTTTTCTACGAATATTTACAGAAGTGTAGCCTCCTGCTTTACTGGAGTTGCAACCACTTTTTCTGGGAAGTCTGGAAAAACTGAGTACTTAGGGTTCTTGAATCTCTGCACAGGCCTCAGCAGCTGATTTCTGAGACTCCACATAGCTCTGTGTGTTCAACTGAAGGCCTTGATGAAGTAGGTTCATGAATAGATCTCCTCACCTGAGGGTTGCAAAGATCTGTGGGAGATCCGTGGGTTCCCAGGGTCACACATATACTCACTGCTTTATTGAGTGGGGAGGTTTTCTTGGCTCCATGTTGTTCCGAGGTGGCCCATTGTCCTGCCTTGCTTTATTCCATTCTCCATAACTTAAGTTGTTTGATTTTTCCCAATGCAAGTACGTGGATGTTTCAGTTGAAGGTGATGTATTTATGCACAGCTTGCATTCCTCTCTATGAGAACTACACAGACTAGCTGCTTCTAGTCAGCAATCTTGATCACTTTCCTATAACAGGGACCTAGTTTTTAATATTAAAATAATTTAGTATTTTTCAAAAGCAAATATTGACATAATTTAACTCTTACATTTGTTGCTATGTCTTCATATCTAGAATGTATGTGAAAGAACATGGACAATGGTTGCTCCACCAGAGTTATGAGAGGTTCTTCCATATTAGATGGACAGATTTATATATTTTGCAATGGAAGTTTAAGAAAACTGAAATCTAAGATACATGAAGAATTTCTAAGTGAAAAGGCCAAGTATTGGTTGGTTTACAACTGTATCATAGTAACAGGATGATAGCAGTGTGGTAAGTGATCAGGATAATATTATGCAAAATAGGAACAATTTGAATTTTGAAGAAAAATTGTTTTACCATTTGCAAATTAAGGTAATAAAAATACAGTGAATTTAAAAATACCTTTTTAATGACAATGTGTGGACTTAATTTTTTTTCAAAATAACCAAAATTGTCGTTATTGCATTAAGGCTATTTAATATTGAATGTATGTCTTGCCACTGATGTTATCTTAACTTACTCAAAGCAGTAGGTGACAGATGGTGACAATAGGCTATAGGGTGACAGTGAAATAACATCTCTAGTGATCCTTTTGTCAGTGGTCTTTAACTTAGAATAACTTGGAAAATATGATTTTTACAACTTACATTTATGTTTTTCTTGTAACCACAGGTTATTGTGATGATTCTAATGGAGAGTATGTGACTATAATGGAGCTACCTTCTTCTGAATTCTGAACAACTATTTACAAAATTTTATCCTACTTTTTTCTGTTAAACATATGACTTCTCTGGTCTGCTAAACACATAAAGACCTTTAGTTTTAATTTACATGAATTTAAATGTAAGAGATATATTACTATAAATAAACTTTAGGTATGTAACAGATGTATAGCAAGTAATTATAGTTATTTATGGCTGTGTACCTACTTTGAGAAGAAAAGCAAAATATTAGAATGAAACAGATAATTTTACAAGTGCTGATAACTTATCACCAAATAAAAAACTTCAATGATTTTGAAAGCAAATTTTTTTTCACAGCTTTGTATTAAACTCATTTATTTGAAATATTATTGCTCCTGGCTTAGAATAATCTTGACCAAATTCTGCTTTTTTTGTTTGTCCCTTTGCCTGTCGCTAACTGTACACATAATGTATAGTTATCTTTTCAGAAAATTTCACATAACATTCTTTGGTGTGGGTGCAGTGGCTGACATCTGAAATCTCAGCACTTTGTGAGGCTGAGACAGGTGGAATACCAGAGACCAGGGGTTCAAGACCAGCCAGGCCAACATACTGAAACTGCATCTCTACTAAAAATACAAAAATTATCTGGGTGGGTACCTGTAATCCCAGCTACACCAGAGGCTGAGGCAGAAGAATCACTTGAAACTGGGAAAGAGAGGTGGCAATGTACCTTCTGGACCTGCGGGGTGGGCACTGTGCAGTGGCTTGGTAAAAGTGGGGTGAGCAGCCCCTCACTGAGGGAATTTCATTGCCCATTTTTCTGATGGGCAAATTGAGCACCCAAAGCCACAAGCCAAGAGGGGCAAAAGCACATATCTGAGACATCAACTTTTTTCTTTACTGACTCCCTTAAGTTTCAGACTTCCCTGGGCTTGCCTGACTCCTCTCTGGGCTTGTCTTTAGAAAAAAGACTCTTCTTCCTTGTGAATGTAGGCAGAGAAGCAACCAGTCAGTTGTGGTAAGCCCACCCACAGCTTCTTTTTTGGGCCAACCTGGGCATCTACACTCCACTGGACTGCAAAACTGAAATTCCAGAGTCCAGAATTCACATTTTGTTCTTGAACAAGAGTTAAGCACCCAGGCCAGAGCATAAGTGGGCCTGTTAATTCCATGGCACAAATCCCAAATCAGAGAACTGGCTTGACTGTTCAGCTCCACCCAGGCAAGGTTTGTACTGCTTCAAGCAGATCCCATTCTCTTCCTGCCTCCTCAGCTACACCCAGGCAGGGTTTGTACTGTTTCAATCAGGTCCCATTCTCTTCCAGCCTCCCATAACTTGCCATCATTACCAGCTCTTTCTCTACCCTCCATACCCTATAATTTTTGAAATTCCTCTGAAGACTGCCTGAGCCAAGTATCAAGGTTTACAGAGCTCTAGCCTACTCAGGCTGTGCCAGGAAGGGAGATCTCACAACCTACCTTGACACTTGAGTCATGTATAAATAGTAGCAACTCTAGGAGAAGGACTGTCACATACTCAGATCCTTCTCTGGTCTCCATAACAAAAGATATGTTAGAATGGCAAGAATAATAATACACAACCCTGGCAGTTCTCCCTTTTAAAGGGCAGCCTCATTCTGGTCGTTCTGAACCACAATTTTAGGGTTTATTTCAGCATGTCCCACCTTGTAAAATAGTACTAGAGCCCCAGAATGATATGGTCAAGTGAAATTCTGGAGAAGGAGCACCTCAGCAGCCTGAATGAACCTATAATAGGAACAGACCCTACCAGCTAAGAAGCCATCTCATTAACTTAGATATCCATATCAGCAATGTGCACACACATCAGGCCTCTTAGATAAAATCCTGTCAATGCAGTGATTCATGAAAAAGCAAAAACCTGTTTGTCTAGAGTCTCAGGAAGAAGAACCTCTGTTTTCTGAACCAGATTATATGATGGTTGCAACTGACAGTGGTAACTTTACTTGGGAATATCTGGACACTAACCTTATATTAAAAGGGCTTCTGAGTGTTAAAACTTTCATGTGACAAGAATCGAGCTGTGGCATGCCTGGGAGCAGTGGCTAATGCCTGTAATCCCAGAAATTAGTTAGTCCAAGCCAGATGGATCACCAGAGGTCAGGAGCTCGAGATCAGCCTGACCAACATGGAGAAACTTCGTCTCTACTAAAAATGCCAAGAGTTCAAGATAAGCCTGACCAACATGGAGAAACCTCATCTCTACTAAATATACATTAGCTGGAGATTGTGGAACTTGCCTGTAATACCAGCTACTTGGGAGGTTGAGACAGGAGGAGATCATGCCATTGCACTCCAGCTTGGCCAACAGAGTGAGATTTTGTCTCAAAGAAAAAAACTTCTTGTAGTGGCCAACCTAGAAATTATTCTTTATCTATGAAGAACATCTGAGCCCCTGGTCTGTCCTATCCTGTGGCATGGAACACAGGCCACACAGGGGATTGAAGCCCTTTCATTTCTTGTTAAATAAAGGCTGACAGCTGAAAGGTTATTCAGACAAATGTGCTAAATAAAAATACTACACTAACTAAAAGCTTTTTGCAAGTGGGTGTTGTTATTTTACTTAGCCCACTGACACTGGACTTTCTCCACTTTATATAAGTCCAAAGTAAAACTCCATATCTCATTCACTGGTTCTGAGTCTATTCCTTGACATCTTGAAACTGGTGCCATATACATGGGAGACAAATTTGACACAACTTACTCCATAGTAAAGAAGGATTTCAGTCTCTGCTCAATGGAATTCAAAACTCACCAAGCCATCAGCTAGAGAAGGATGTAATTGTTCTCTTTACCACTCTCATTCAAGCCTCTTTTTTTCCAATGAACTTTCACTGGAATACCAAGAAAGATGAACATGAAACACATCGTGGTCAGATGTAAGATTGATGAAGAGGCAGTGACCACTTTCAAAGCAAAAGGGAGCATTTTTCTTTCCCCATGAGCAGCTCTAAACTTCTGTCATCATTTTCTGACTTCGGTAGTTGTTTCATCCTGGCTTTGGAGGAAGCATAGGTCCTAGGTAGTAAATACCTTCACTTAATACTGGTGCAACAAGGCTTTCTTTTGACAAATGTGTCCTCTGTAATCATGAGCTTCTATGCAATCTGGACAATGCACAACCAAAAATAAAAACTATGAAAGAGAGATGAGTAGGTTTTAGGGAAACAACTTCCCACTTTTTTCTTTGGCAAGTTCAAAGAATTTTGACGGTAGACAAATGTGCAGAAGAGGACAGTATAGCATAATTCCTCATCACATGAGTTTACAACCAAGAGTTTTCAATCCTAACTGTGAGAGCTCCAGATGAAAACCAGAAGTTACTTCACTGTTCATCTATTAATGTCTGATTCCACAACATTTTTTTTATCGTACGGAGGAGCCTTCACTGAGGATTTTTCCATTGAACATACAGAGATAGACAGGAAAAGGTAAAATAACAACTCCATAAATTTATTAAACAAAGTGTAGAAATTTTTATCTTCTCATATTATTACCATTTTCACACACACATAGTTGCATGTATATCTACCCATAAAGCTGAAATTTTCATCATAAATCTGTTATATGTCAAGTTTAAATTTAAAAATATATTTTTCAGTCAGTCATGGTGGCTCACACCCATAACCCTAGTACTTCTGGATACCAAGGTGGATGGATCACTTGAGGCCAGGAGTTTCAAACCAGCCTGGTGAAACTACATCTCCTCTAAACATCAAACAACAACAAAAAAATTCCGAGGATGGTAGTACACGCCTGCAATGCTACTTGGGACGTTGAAGCAGGACAATTTCTTGAATCTGAGATATGGAGGCTGCAGTGAGCCGAGATCGTGTCACCACACTCCAGGTGGGGTGACATAGCAAGATTCTGTCTCAAAAACAGACCAACACAAAAATATTTTTTCTTTCTTGCAACAAAAAGACACACATGTGGTCTAGACATGCCCTGGTGGAGTGGAGTGGGTGTGGGGCCTGTCCTGGTAAAGAAGGAAGAGGGGCCAGTACCTGGGATTGTGTGTGAAGGATGAATTGGCACACAAATAAAGGGGTGGCCAGGCCCTTGGCCTAGCAACACTGAAGCTTACAGGTGGTTTCAGGAAGCAGGATAAATGGCCCGTGGACTTAATGCTAGATGGTTCTGTAACAATGAAACATCTGCCCAGGGATCTTAGCAATCCTGCTAGGAGGCCCTGACTATACCCTGGATTGGAGATGCCTGGGTTAGAGTGGCTGCCAGAGAGCCTCAGCAAACACAAGTTTTGACCACTATGGCTGGGTCAATCTAAAATAGCTCATCTCTTCTGATTTACAATACAAAATATAGAAAAATAAAGTGAAACAAGTAAAATCAAGAGAAAAAAATTTAAAAATAAATTTAAAGTAATTAAAAAATAGTAAGGACAAATAAACTGAAATAAAATAGACCAAAATAAAGAGAAATGTAATTAGGATCAGGGAAAATAAATGAAATGAAGATGAAGAAAATAAACACAATAAAATTAAGAGAAATAAACAGAAATGAAATAATTTGCAATAGAATAAAATAAAATTTTATGAATCAGGAGAAAAAATAAAAATTAAAAATAAAGATAAAGATGGAGAAATAGCATAAAATAATATAGAGGGATAAGAATGGAAGTAAATAAGATAAAAAAGAAATTAAATAAAATTTTTCAAACAAGACACAAATTGGAGAACATTTGAAATGAAGAGATGATAATATAAAATATAAAACATAGAAACAAACAAATGCATAGAAAAAATGAAAGTAAATAAAAAATAAAAACAAAATAAAGAAAAGGAAAAATATACAGAAAAAAAAGTTAAAAAGCAAAATAAGACCTGGGGATAACCTACAAAACATTTCATCCAACAATAGCATATTACATATTTCTATAAGCATTTGGCACGTTTTCTTAGATTGACAAACTTTTAAGCTAGAATGCAAGTTTTAGCATATTTAAACAGATGGCAATCACAAAAAAATTATTTCTGACTACAATAAAATATAACCGGAAGTAAGAACCAAAAGAAAACTAGTATGTCTGTATATATATGAAAACTAGACAAATTCTTGGGCATACTGTTTTTCAAGAGTTAGAATAGGCAAATTTCTTTTTTTTATTTTTTATTTTTGTATTTTATTATTATTATTATTAATATACTTTAGGTTTTATGGTACATGTTCTCAATGATTTACATGTTAATTGCTTGGATTCACTCAGGCTGCTGGCAGAAATATTACAGGGAACTGTTAGGAAAAGTTATAAGGAATAGTAGCAAACCTTTTCGGAAGGCTAAAAGGCTAAAATTATTATATAGCTTGTAATAATTGAACAGGCTGAAGGCAACCTGTTCTTACCTTAAAGCATTAGGCCATAGGGTAAATACTAGGGACAATTGATGCTTCTCCAGTTAAGTCTGTTTACGCTCCTCCATGAACTAAGATGGCTCTCTCTGGAGAGGTCGATCAGAGAAATTGCCCCCAGTGGTATTTACTTTAGACTATGGTACCTGAGGTTTAATCATTCATAGAACGATTCTCTTAACTATGTTAATTATCCACAAGTGTGTTTACTCAAAACTTCTGTGATTAATTCTATACTAAATAAAAGCCTGGAGTGTGCGTTGCTCAGGGGGGCTGCCATTCTTTACAGGACTCTCCTTGGAGTCTGGGAGTGGCCTTGGACCCTCTGCTGGACTGGCAAAGCAGAATGTCTGTGTGTCAGGACAGTTTATTCACCCATCACCAGGTCAGGGGTCTGCAAGGGACAGACCCCTGAAGCTACTGCCCCCACAAAAGGAGCACTGCCTCAACTGGTGCCCCCATGTAAGGGCAGCCAGGGCTCTGCAGAAACAGCTCCCTGTAACTGGAGCCCATTGTGTGAGGCAATCTGTGAGGGAAGTGTGAGAACCACTCTCATGAGGAAAGCTGTGGAAGAAGAGTGAGGAATGTGACGGACTCCCTGAAAGCAAAGGTGGAAAAAGAATCCACGTGGTGAAGTCAGTGACTAATCAGTAAGTCATTGGTACCCACTTGAGGTTACCAAGTTCTGGGGGAAGTTGAGTCAAGCTGAGGTATTCTCATGGGACAACACTTATCAGCTTAACAGAAACAGTATATAAAAGTGTTGAAACAGTTGCTTAGGCTAATGGGGCATCAGTTTTGCAGGCTCAACTGAGGGATATAATGCAACCTGTTGTAATCCTGAGAGGTGAAGCTGGCTGGGCTTTGGGTTGGGTGGGGACTTGGAGAACTTTTCTATGTAGATAAATGATTGTAAATGCACCACTCAGCACTCTGTGTAGAGCTAATTGGGTAAGGGACTTGGAGAAATTTTCTATTTAGCTAAAGGATTGTAAATGCAGCCAACGGTGCTCTGTGTCTAGCTAAAAGTTTGTAAATGCACCAATCTGCACTCAGTAAAAACAGATCAATCAGCACTCTGTAAAACGGAACAATCAGCAGGATGAGGGTGGGACAAATTAAGGGAATAAAAGCAGGCCACCTCAGCCAGTAGCGGCAACCTGCTCGGGTCCCCTCCCACGCTGCTGAAGCTCTGTTCTTTTGCTCTTTGCAATAAATCTTGCTGCTACTCAGTCTTTGGGTCCACACTAGCTTTATGAGCTGTAATACTCACCATGAAGGCCTGTGGATTCACTCCTGAAGCCAGAAAGACCACGAACCTGCCAGGAGGAACAAACAACTCTGGATGCACCAACTTTAAGAGCCGTAACAATCACTGCAAAGCTCTGCAGCTTCACTCCTGGCCAGCGAGACCATGAACCCACTGAGAGGAAAAAACAGTTCCAGATGTGCCACCTTTAAGAGCTGTAACATTCATTGCGAAGGTCTGTAGCTTCACTCCTGAAGTCAGCAAGGCCATGAACACCTGAAGGGACAAACTCTGGACACACTGTCTTCAAGAACTGTAGCAGTCACTGTGAGGATCTCTGGATTCATTCTTGATGTCAGTGAGACCAAGAACCCACTGGAAGGAATCAATTCTGGACACCTTTTGGTGACCACAAAGGGACTATTGCCTATTGCCAAGCAGTGAGTACCATCAACCCCTTGTGCTTGCTATTCTGTCCTGTTTTTCCTTAGAATTCTGGGGCTAAATGCTAGGCACCTGTCGGCCAGTTAAAAGTGACTAACTTGGTCACTGGACTAAAGACTTGGGTGCCAGGCTTTCTGGGAAAGGGATCTCTGACAACCACCAACTCTTCGGAGTTGGGAGTGTTGCTTTACTTGGAACTAGCTTCCACTTTTCCTGTGCTTCTGGGCTGAGCTGAGGATTGACAGGAAAACCATTCAGCTCCAGGGTCTCGACAACAAATTGGTTGACCCCACAGCCATGAACGGAACTTTTAGAGTCATGTCACCCAAGAGAGACTCTCCCATGTATCCTGTCTATCCTGACCCTTGCCTCCTGGGTCCTAATGCCTGTCAGACAATCTTCCTCTTGCTTCTCTTCTCTGAGGCTAGTCCTGCTTCTAAAAACCACTCCCTGTCTCTGGTGCTTTTCTAGTTTCTCCTGTAAGAATGCTTTCTAGTGTAATCTCCAGGACTCTATTCCCTTCTTCTGGCACTCAGACTCAGCAATCACAAAGACATAATTTTTGCCCAAAGTCCCATTATAGGGGGGACTATCTGGAATTTTAGGATCCCTCCTCAGAAAAACAGGCCTAAAAATCCTATTCCTGAAGCTACGATATGGGACTCCTCAGAAATTTTATCTTTCTTATTCATATAAGTGAGGACAAAAGGCATCACCCTTCCAACTCTAGAGATCATTTCCCTCCCTCAGGGTATGGCTCTCCACTTCATTTTTGGGGTATAACATCTTTATAGGACAAGGATATAGTCCCAGTACTAACAGGATAATGCTTAGGACTCTAACAGGTTTTTGAGAATGTGTCAGTAAAGGCCACCAAATCTGACTTTTCTCAGTCCTCTTTGTGGTCTAGGTGGACAGGAAAGGGTGCAGGTTTTGTTGTGGTCCAGGAGGAAAACTAGTGTTTCTGCTGCTGCATTGGTGAGTACAACTATTCTGATCAGCAGGGTTAAGAATCCGTTGTGGGTTCTTAGGCAGGTGGAGAAACAAACAAACAAAAAGAGTGGGCCTTTTTGTCTTTCAGATGGGAAACACTCAGGCATTAACAGAACAACACTTGAAATGCATCCTAAGCCATTGGGAGCAATTTGACCCACAAGTCATGAAAAAGAAGTGGCTTATTTTTTTCTGCACTATGACCTGGACCCAATATTCTCTCTCTGATGCAGAAAAATGGCCACCTGAGGGAAATATAAATTATAATACTATTCCGTAGCATGACCTTTTCTGTAAGAGGCAAGGCAAAAGGTGTGCAGTACCCTATGTCCAAGCTTTCTTTTCACTGAAGGAGAATACAAAATTATGCAAAGCTTGCAATTTACATCCCACAGGAGGACCTCTCAGCTTACCCCCATATCCTAACCTCCCTAGGGAAAGGAAGAAACTCCTTCTGCCATCCTTGAGTGGCTAAGGGAGGTCTTAAGAAAATATACTCCCCTGTCACCCAAATCACTCGATGTTCAATTGATTCTAAAAGATAAGTTTACTACCCAATCAGCCACAGATATCAGGAGAAAGCTCCAAAAGCAAGCCCTGGGCCATGAACAAAATCTGGAAGCATTACTAAACCTGGCAACCTTGGTGTTCTATAATAGGGACCAAGAGGAACAGGCCCAAAAGGAAATGTGACATCAGAGAAAGGCTGCTGCCTTAGTCATAGCCCTCAGATAAACAAACCTTGGTGTTTCAGAGAGAACAGAAAATGGAGCAGGCCAACCACCCAGTAGGATTTGTTATCAGTGTGGTTTACAAGGACACTTAAAAAAAGATTGTCCAATGAGAAACAAGCTGTCCCCTCATCCATGTCCACTATGCCAAGGCAATCACTGGAAGGTGCACTGCCCCACAATGCAATGGTTCTCTGGGCCACAGGAACCCAACCAGATAATCCAACAACAGGACTGAGAGTGCCTGGGACAAGTGCCAGCTCATGCCAGCTCATGTCATCACCCTCACTGACCCATGGGTATGCTTATCCACTGATGGCCAGGAAATTGACTTCTTCCTGGACGCTGATGTGGTCTTCCCGGTGTTAATCTCCTGTCCTGGACGACCATCCTCAAGATCTATTACCATCCAAAGAATCCTGGGACAAGCCATAACCAGGTATTTCTCCCACCTCCTGATTTAGAATTGGGAGACTTTCATCTTTTCAAATGCCTTTCTTGTTATGCTTGAAAGTCCCACACCCTTATTAGGGAGGGATATATTAGTCAAAGCTGGAGCTATTATCTACATGAATATGGGGAACAAGTTATCCATTTGTTGTCCGTGGCTTGAGGAGGGAATTAACCCGGAAGTTTGGGCATTGGAAGGACAATTTGGAAGGGCAAAAAATGTCTGCCCAGTCCAAATCTGGCTAAAAGATTCCACCATTTTTCCTTATCAAAGGAAATTTCCTTTAAGGCCTGAAGCTCATAAAGGATTACAGGATATTGTTAAACATTTAAAAGCTCAAGGCTCAGTAAGGAAATTCAACAGTCCCTGCAGCACCCCAATTCTAGAAGACCAAAACCCGAAGAGTCAGTGGAGATGAGTGCAAGGTCTTAGACTCATCAGTGAGGCACTAATTCCTCTATATCCAGTTTTACCCAAACCCTATACCCTGCTCTCTCAAATACCAGAGGAAGCAGAATGATTCATAGTTCTGGACCTCAAGGATGCCTTCTTCTGTATTCCTCTGCACTCTGGCTCCCACTTTCTCTTTGCCTTTGAGGATTCCACAGATCACAGTTCCCAACTTACATGGACCATCTTGCCACAAGGGTTTAGGATAGTCATCATCTGTTTGGTCAGGCACTGGCCCAAGATCTAGTCCATTTCTCATGTCCAGGGACTCTGGTCCTTCAGTATGTGGATGACTTACTTTTTGCTACCAGTTTGGAAGTCTCATACCAGCAGACTACTCTAGATCTCCTGAACTTTCTAGCTAATCAGGGGTACAAAATGTCTAGGTCAAAGGCCCAACTTTGCCTACAGCAGGTCAAATATTTAGGCCTAATTTTAGCCAGAGGGTCCAGGGCCCTCAGTAACGAATGGATACAGCCTATACTGTCTTGCCCTCACCCTAAGACATTAAAACAGTTGTGGGGGTTCTTAGAATCACCCACTTTTGCCAACTATGGATCTCCAGATACAGCAAGATGGCCAGACCACTCTATACAGTAATCAAGGAGATCCAAAGGGTAAATACTTATCCAGTAGAATGGGAACCAGAGGCAAAAATACCCTTTAAAACCTTAAAACAGGTCCTAGTGCAAGCTCCAGGTTTAAGCCTTCCCACAGGACAAAACTTCTCTTTATATGTCACCAAGAGAGCATGGATAACCCTTAGAGTCCTTACTCAGATTCGTGGAACAATCCCCCAACCAGTGGCATACCTAAGTAAGAAAATTGATGTAGTAGCAAAAGGCTGGCCTCACTGTTTATGGGTAGTTGTGGCAGTGGCTGGCTTAGTGTCAGAGGCTATCAAAATAATACAAGGAAAGGATCTCACTGTCTGGACTACTCATAATGTAAATGACATACTAGGTGCCAAAGGAAGTCTGTGGCTATCAACAACAACCTGCTTAGATACCCGTTCTACTCCTTGAGGCACTGGTGCTTCAAATACGTACATGCATGGCCCTCAACCCTGTCACTTTTCTCCCAGAGGATAGGGAACCAATCAAGCATGGCTGCCAACAAATTACAGTCCAGACTTATGCCGCCCAAGATAATCTCTTAGAAGTCCCCTTAGGTAATCCTGACCTTAACCTATATACTGATGGATGTTCATTTGTGAAGAATGGGATACGAAGGGCAGGTTATGCCACAGTTAGTGATGTAACCACACTTAAAAGTAAGTGTTTCCCCCCAGGGACCAGCACCCAGTAAGCAGAACTACTGGCACTTACCCGAGCCTTAGAACTGGGAAAGGGAAAAAGATAAAATATGTGTAAAGATAACAAGTATGCTTATCTAATCCTACATGCACATGCTGCAATGTGGAAAGAAAGGGAGTTCCTAACCTCTGGGGGAACCCCCGTTAAATTCCACAAGGAAATCATGGAGTTATTGCGCACAGTGCAAAAACCCAAGGAGGTGGTAATCTTACACTGCCAAAGCCATCAAAATGGGAAGGAGAGGGGAGAACAGCAGCATAAGCAGCTGGCAGATGCAGAGAAAGACCAGCAGAAAGGAAAAAGAGAAAGAGACAGAAATTCAGAGTGAGAGAGAGAGGAAGAGACAGATGGACAAAGAGGGTGTCAGAAAGAGAGAGATGAAAGAGAAGACAAAGAGAAAGAAAGAGATATAGAAATAGTAAAGAAAAAACTGTATACCCTATTCCTTTAAAAGCCAGGGTAAATTTCTAAATATCTACCCAGCCAAGGCTTATTCTTCTTATGTGGAACATCCAACTACATCTGCCTCCCCACTAACTGGACAGGCACCTGCACCTTAGTCTTTCTAAGTCTCAACATTAACATTGCCCCAGGAAATCAGGCCCTATCAGTGCTCCTCAAAGCTCAAGTCCATCATTGCAGGGGCATGCAACTAATACCCCTACTCATAGGGTTAGAAATGGCCACTGCTACCAGAAGCAGAATAGCAGGTTTATGTACTTCATTTTCTTACCATCACACACTCTCAAAGGATTTCTCAGATAGTGTGTGAGAAATCACAAAATCTATCCTTACTCTACAATCCCTGCTAGATTCTTTACCAGCAGTGACTCTCCAAAACCACAGAGGCCTAGACCTCCTCACTGCTGAGAAAGGAGGACTCTGCACCTTCTTAAGGGAAGAACATTGTTTTTACACTAACCAGTGAGGCATATACAAGATGCTGCCTGGTGTTTACAGTAAAAGGCTTCTGAAATAAGACAACATCTTTCAAACCCTTATACCAACTTCTGAAGTTGGGCAACATGGCTTCTCCCCTTTCTAGGTCCCATGGCAGCCATCTTGCCACTACTTGCCTTCAAGCCCTGTATTGTTAACCTTCTTCTCAAATTTCTTTCCTCTAGAATTGAGGTCATCAAGCTAGAGATGGTCTTACAAATGGAACCCCAAAGGAGCTCAACTAACAACTTCCACCAAGGACCCCTGGACCAACCTCCTGGCCCTTTCACTGACCTAAAGAGTTCCCCTGTGGAGGACACTACAACTGCAGTGAAGTTCTTTGCCCTTATATCTAGCAGGAAGTAGCTAGAGTGGTCATTGTCCAATTCCCAACAGCAGTTGGGGTGTCCTGTTTAGAGAGGGGATTGAGAGGTGAAGCTGGCTGGGCTTCTGTTTTGGATGGGGGCTTGGAGAACTTTTTGTCTAGATGAAGGATTGTAAATGCACTAATCAGCACTCTGTGTCCAGCTACAGGTTTGTAAATCCACCAATTAATGCTCTGTGTCTAGCTAATTGGGTAGGAGACTTGGAGAACTTTTCTGTCTAGCTAAAGGATTGTAAATGTACCAATCAGCGCTCTGTGTCTAGCTAAGGGTTTGTAAACACACCAATCAGCACTCGGTAAATTGGATCAATCAGCACCCTGTAAAACAGACCAATCAGCACTCTGTAAAATGGACTAATGAGAAGGATGTGGGTGGTGCCAAATAGAGAAAAAAGCAGGCCACCCGAGCCAGCAGCAGCAACCTGCTTCAGTCACCTTCCATGTTGTGGAAGCTCTGCTCTTTCAGTCTTTGCAATAAATTTGCTGCTGCTTACTCTTTGGGTCTGCACTACCTTTATGAGCTGTAACACTCACTGTGAAGGTCTGCATCTTCTTCTTGAAGTCAGCAAGACCAATAACCCACTGGAAGGAACCAATTCTGGACACAATCCCAAGACCATGGTTCCCAGAAAAAGGAACACTGGATGTAGAACTCTGGGAATAAGTGGCGATAATTCTTCAACATCAGACAAAAAGGCAAGAGGTCCCAGCTGTTATGGGCTTTAATTAGAGCAGCCCTGTCTCCGTTATACACAGAACAGCCTATAAAGGGGAAGGAGGAGGAAATGTCACCTGCCTTATCACCTCCTCTTCCGTGAGCCCTAATATCACTGGGCCAAAATAACAAAGAAGAAACAGAGGTTTTACGTGAGTCCTCTTCTTCAATATGTAAGAAAAAAGACCAGGAATACGCTCCAGCTATTAGTCCCTGTCTTAAGCTGTCAGCAATAAAAGGAGAGTTACTAGCCTGCCCGGTAATGCAAAATTCAGCAAAGCAATCAGGTTCATAAAGGGTTAACAATAATCATTAAAAGCCAGAGCCACAGGGTCAGGACGAGGAAGCAGTAAGTAGAAAGAGAAACTCCACCCACACTGTGACAGAAACAACAAAGAACCAAGCTGCAGCCAGAACTAGCCTGCTGTGAAGGGGCCAGAAGCACACGTGACAAAGCCCACCCAGGCCACATGTGCCCAGCAGCTGGGGAAGCAAGCCAGCGCAAGCGAACAATGACCCAGGCAAAAAATGAGGACTTTACAAATGTAAAGCAGCCACAGCACCGGGACCTGCCTGCTCCTTTCTCTAGCTCCACAGGCTATCCAAGACCAAATCTCATGTGCTCCTTGTTTACAAGCAACATCTCAGATTATAGTTCTCAGCTAAAATTTAAGTAAAATGTAAGAATTATAAAACCTCTTTCTAATAATGTCCACTGTTGTTATCTCTCTTCCACCCTGATGAGGCTCACCAAATTCAATTTAAGTAAAACAGTAACGTTTAAAGGTTGAGACATTACAAACAACCCATGAGCTAGTTTAGAAACAGTTAAAAGCAAACTTTGCTATCTAGTAGAAAAAAAATTCCTGATTACGAGATTATTCATTTTATGGATGATATTCTACTAGCAGACCCAATGGAGCCAACACCTTTAAATTTGTTTACCTCTGTCGTAAATAATATAGAGCTGAAAAGTTAGTCATTGCACCTGAAAAAGTACCCATGTCCCCTCCTTGAAAATATCTTGGATATCTGCTAATCTCCTGGTCAGTAAGACCTCAAAAGTTTAAACTAAGTACTAACAACTTACACACCTTAAATGATTATCAGAAATTATTGGACAATATTAACTGGATTTGTCCCATTGGGGGAATTCCTATGAATAAACTACAAAACCTGTTCTCTATCTTAAAGGGCAACCCAGCCCTCAATTCCTCCAGATATTTAAGCCTTGCAGCAAAAAGGGAAATCAAGGAAATTGAGCAAGCCATCTTTCAAAGGCAGCTAGATCACATTGATCCACGGTATTCCAATCAGCTATTTATTTTTTCCACCTAACACTCCCCTACAGGGTTACTAGGACAAATGACTCCCAGGCTATGTTTCCTAGAATGGTTTTTTGCTCCCATCCCGGGACTAAAACACTGTCTCCTTATATTCAGTTAATTACTAAAGTCGTCTATTCAGGTCACAAACTTTAAAATCAGTTGCCACATAATGGATATCATCGTGATTCCTCTAAGTAAAGAGCAATTCAAAGCTGCATTATCTTTGTCAATACACCCACAAATAGTTTTATCTGATTACACGGGGCAAATAGAGCACATCCTCCCTACTGATAAACTCCTTCATTTCTTATCTCATACTCCGGTAATAATGTCTACAAAAATAGTTTACTCTCCTATAACTAATGCTTTAACACCGTTTACTGATGTGTCTGGCAAACATGGAAAAGCAGCAGTCTGGTAGAGACCATATAGTTCAATCATGCGATCTGAGTTTACTAGCACACAGAAAGCTAAGGTTACTCTGTTTATCTATTAAAAGAGGTTTACAACTTTAACTCTACTCTGGAGGGAGGACGGTTTACTCTTTCTCCAACTTCAGCAGTTGACTAGATCAACATACAAGTCACATTATTATTACACACATTTGAGCCCACAGCTTACTTCCTGGCCCATTGGCTTATGAGCAGTGATCAAGCAGACCTACAGGTTATGACAGCATTGCTAGACCAAGCCATCCAATAGCATGAATTTTTCCATCAAAATTGAAGAAATTTACCAAATTACTCAGAGACTGGCTAAACAAATTATCCTACAATGCTTGGATTGCCAGCTCACAGGTAAGTCCCTTCCTTCAACAGGTGTTAACACTTGGGGAACAGAACTTAACCTGCTATAGCAAACAGATGTTACACCCATACTTGAATTTGGAAAATTTAGACATGTACAAGTATCTATTGATACCAACACTCATTTAATTGCTGTCCAAGATCAGAGAGATACAGAAAGGTTAAAGAGAGAAATAGAGGGAAAAAGAAAGACTAGAAAAATCAGAGGTCAAGATTACAAAAAGTAAGACAAAGAAAAGAGATAAAGAGAAAGAAATGTTAAGAAAGTTATAACCATTAGAACGCACCTTTATTAAGGAAGGTTATAAAAGAAATAAAGTTAAAGCATGTCAAAAATTGTCTGTGAAAGTCACAAAAAGATTATAAAAAGAAAACTATGCAGGACATGTTGTATAATTCTGTTTTGAAAGTCTAAGCAAGTTTTAAAATGTCAATGTTAACAAAATTCTCTGAGTAAACATTGGCTAAAGTTAAAGATGTGTCATCCAGTTTTTCTGTAAGCCGGACATTAAAAGCACAAGCTCTTTAACAAAGATTATAAGACATCTCTTAGCACAGGTACAATCTCTGCAATTTCCAATACACCAGCACCAGCCAAGACACTGCATCCTCATCAAAGGATTAAAAGAGGAAAAAACTCAAGCCAGCCTAGGAGAGATCCTGCAAGATGATGCAGCTTTATCAGAAGAAGATGACTCAGAAGGCTATGCAAATGCTGCCCCATTTTTACTCTCTCACTTTGTCTACTACCTGTATCTGCCAAAATCTATTAAGCCCATCTTCTAACCTGCTTTGCTCTACCCTAGTACTTAGACTAACACCCCCTTTCCAGCTTCTAACAACACAACAGCTTAATTAAAAGGAAATTAACATTCTCCCAGTGAGGTTCCTCATTAATAGCTTACAGTGAACTCAGATGACAAGTAACTCTACAAGTCACTCCGACTGGAAGAAGTATTGTTAATTATACTCATGATTGTTTTGTGTTATTTGCTATTTCTATGATGCAAAGCTGGAATAAGATCAGGGGCCACTTTGCCTGACAAACCTATGACTGCACATATCTGTGCTCTGCAATCAAAAACCCGATGCAGAAAAGAATGAAGGGGAGGATTTTGGGATTCACTCAGGATGATGGCAGAAATGTTAAAAGAAAATAATTAGGGAAAGTTGTAGAATAATCACAAACTTTTGGAATGCTGAAAGGTTGCATAGCTTGTAATAATTCAGTGAGCTGAATGTAGCCAGTTTTAACTTTAAAGCATTTGGTCATAGGGTAAATACTAGGGCAAATAGAGGCTTCCCCAATTAAGTTTGTTTACCCCACCTCCATTAACTAACCTTTAAGCCAGATGGTCCTTTCTGGGGAATGTCGATCAGGCAAATTGCCCCCACTGGTATTTACTTTAAACTGTGATAACTGAGACTTAATTATTCAGAGAACTATTCTCTTAACCAGGTTAATTATCCACAAGTGTGTTTACTCAAAACTTCTGTTATTAATTCTAAACTAAATAAATGCCTGGATTGCAAGCTGCTCAGGGTGCAGCTGCCACTCTTTACAGGACTCCCTTTGGAGACTGTTAGTGTCCTCAGACCCTCAGCTGGACTTGCAAAGCAGAATATCTGTGTGACAGGGTACTTTATTCATCTGTTGCTGGCTCAGGGGTCTGCAAAGGACATACTCCCTGCAGCTAATGCCCTCATGAAAAGAGTGGTGTCTCAGTTAATGGTATTAGAAATGATCTACAGGTCAATAAGAACTATTTCAAAAAGCCAGTAGTACTTTTTGCAGAAGTAGTAAAATAGTCTAAAATGTTTGAGTCAATATTTAGCTGTGTCACCCAGGCTGGAGTGTAGTGCTATAATCATGACTCACCATAGCCTTGACATATCAAGCTCAATTGATCCTCTCACCTCAGCACCAGAAGTAGCTGAGACTGCAGGTGCATGCCACCATGCTCAGCAAGTTCTTGTATTTTTTGTAGATACAGGGCTTCACCATATTGCCCAGGCTGGTGTCAAACTCCTGGTGTCCTGCAATCCACATTCCTCGGCTTCCCAATGTATTAGCATCACAGGAGTATGCTAATATTGCACTATAATTTACATAAACACTCAAAAACAAACAAGCAAAGCAAAAAAAAGTAGCAAATCAACTTGGGAAAAAAAGAATACCCTTAGATAAATATTTTCTACCTCAAAACATATCAAAATAGTGTGGTGCTGGCATAAAGACAGTTAAATAAAGGTTGAAACAAATAACAGAAGCCAGAATGAAACCCACATGCATAAATTCAGCTTATCTTAAAAAAGGTTCTAATTCCTCGTGTTATAGAACATTCTCTTTCAGCAAAATTGTGTTCTTGTCACATGACTAGGAAAGATTCGGCTCTGGGACACTCCTGAAGGGTAAGGAGTAGATGTGATTGGGTGAAAAAAAAAAGGAAAAAAGAAAGAATCTCAACTGAGTGAGTGGGAGTCATGTTTACCAGGCCCCCACCTCACAGATTGCAGAACACCAGACCATCGCACAGGAACTGATGAAGCCAGGCTCCTCCTCCCTGCACAAGGGGTAAAATTTCCATGGCCTTCCAAGGATCCACTCCCTTCCAGTGTTCAGATGGAAATTAGTCAAAGAGAATCTGTTGGAAAAAGGCAAGCTTCATCTGGGACAAGCACTCTGATTTTTCAGCCTTCAGGCTGTTTTAGGCTTGAAGATGGGATTTTGTCCATGACCCTTGGATGTTTTCTAACTCCGTTATTTTCCCCTCTAAATAAGTACATCTAACTGCTGTTAGAATAAGGATAAAAGTGAGAACAAAAACCACTTTTAAGTACCTCCTGATGACAGGGAACACTGTTGTGAAAAAAAACAGCAGTCAGACCTTCCTTAGAGGCCTAAGTGTCCCCAGTGAAAGGGGCCATTTTCTCAGGCTCTGGTAGTGTGACTGTTTGAAGTTTGATAGCCTGAAGGTGAGGAGAATCAAACTGTGTTATTAAAAAACACGTATTAAAATGAACCAAGGGGAAGGTGGAAAAGACAGCTAAAAATATCCAAGGTCTTTCAAAAGTTTGCATAGGGAGAGGGAGGCCAAGAGTCCAACAGGAAAAAGAAAGAAGGAAAGAGAGAGAGAGAAAGACAGACAAAGAAAGAAAGAAAGAAAGAAAGAAAGAAAGAAAGAAAGAAAGAAAGAAAGAGAAAGACAGAAAGAAAGAAAGAAAGAAAGAAAGAAAGAAAGAAAGAAAGAAAGAAAGAAAGAAAGAAAGAAAGAAAGGAAACAAAGAAAGAAACAAAGAAAGAAACAAAGAAAGAAAAGAGAGAGAAAGAAAGAAAAGATAAAGAAAGAGAGAGAGAGAAAGAAAAAGAAAGAAAGAGAAAAAACAACTTTTATCCTTTTGACAGGATATCAGTCTTCTGGGTTCTTTTCTCCTGGGTCCAATCCTAAGCCACCTAGTTTAATATTTGGGAAATTAACTCTTCCAAACTTGGAGGATGCATTGAAGGGGAATGTCTCAAAACATGGCGATATGATTACCTATCTGTAAACAGCAAACAGAGGAGAAAAAAATGAAAAGTAAGCATTTTTTCAAAGGAGTTCCAAGGGTTCAGGATGCATTCAAAAGGGGTATAGGCTAAAAATGAATGGCTACTTATCTTGAAAGAGAGAGAGGAGCAGGAGTCCCTGGCTCCTTTCTCTTCCTAGCAATTACCCAGGGTATGTTGAGCTATAGGAGAAAGAATATCCTTTTTCCCACTTCAAACCTTGTATCTCCAAGTCCCAGTGATTGTAACAGGGTGCCTCCCATGGGTGTCGAGGTAGCTTTCACCAATGTTAACAGGGATGCGTAAGGGGGTGGATATATCTGCTCTTACCCATATGTGCCCTATCTTCCCTGCTGTCAGTAGCTCTGGAGTTCATTAGACCTCATTTATGGCATGGATAGTAGCATAATCTTTATCCGTGAAATCGGGGGCTTGGCTTAATCACTGGGAATTAGTTATGCTCACTGGCATTGTGCTTTTTTACCTCCATTATCACCTGCCTCTATGTTTCTCAAATTTTCTACTTTTTTCTATGGTGACAACCAGAAGCTTAGAATTGAGGCTGGAACAAAAATGTGTCTCAGGGCATTGCATGGACATTTTATCAGGAGCTGAATGCTAAGGTGAAGCTGTGGAATTGAGTTCTTCTACAAGGGTGAGAAAAGAATGACTGTGACATACTGAGGAAACTAGTGGCTACAGTTGTGCTTCATTAAATTTAGGTGGGCACCCTATATATTCCCATCACTCTGCAGAATTTGCAGGATAATTGTCCGGAACTAGAATGTTAATCCAGATTTTTACGTTACCAATTCCTTTTGTTTATTGTGGGCTGCAGTTGAAGATCATTAGCTGGGTCACAGAAACAAGCAAGGTTGGTCTAAAATATAGGCAGCAATGCAAAACTAATGAGTTTAGAATTTAATGACAAATATATAATAAGTTGTGAAACATAAACTTTATCCAGTCATCTTATATTAAAAAACAAATCATGATAGGACTGAGTTGTTTGTAAATTAAGTTTTATTCTGATTCTTGGCCTGATTATTTGCATAAAATGCAGCAAGAATAATTATTTCTAGATAGGTCTTTTACATTGGCTTTGATGGAAGAGTTACATCTTCAGGGTGATGGGCCCAGCAATATGTCATAATTATCTCTTTCTGCAGGACACAGGCAGAAAAATGACATCATCTGGGTGCTGCATCCTGCAATACATCAAAATTTATTTTATTGGCATGGTTTGGAAAAACATCCCTCATTTTATCTCAGTATTGGGCTTAGCAATATGTCACAACATCCCATTGTAAGGACTAAGGCAGAAGAAAACAGACACATCACTTAGAACATGGGCTCAGATATATGACCCATGTCCCAAGTAGGCAGAGCTGAGGCAGAAGAGAAGAGTCATATCAACCTAGGTGCTTCCCTAAGTATATAACACAATCTAACATGTGAGGAGAAGTCAGGCAAAAGAGTCACTTCACCTTTATGCTGGTTCCTGACTAAGCCTTGCCAACAGGGAGGATTTAGATATGTCACTGAAGCCAACATCCAGGTGATTGACTCTTCTCCAAGAGTCCCACCAGCAAGGAGAATTTTGAAATTTCACTGGACATGCACCCACCTAAATGATGTGACTTTCCTTACTTTCTTCTCCCTCCCCACAAGTGGTAATGTGCCATACACTTGAGAACAAATAAAAGGCCTAATAATGACTCTTGTACCAGGAACCAGGTCATGTGCAGGACTGTGACTCTCAACACTGAACGTTTTCACAGGTGTTATTCTGACATTTATTTTTGCCCAGCTCTTGAGTCCTTTAATAACCCTGCCTATTTATACTCCGGATGTGACATTTTTACATATAATTGGGCCAAAACCTTGGTGATTTGACTTTTGTCTTAACAGTGTCCTCCGAAGGGATCATAAAACATCTCTGGACCTATGATCTAGGTTATGTGACTTTCCTCTCCTGACTTCACACTGATTAAATTGAAGAGTGTGGCATTTCTAAGCACTACATCCAAATGATATGACCCTTTTTCCTGGGTCATTACAACAGAGGGCTTTGTGATATATCTCTGCACCCATCATTTAGGTGATATGACTCTCCTCTCCTGCCTGGAAACTCTTCACAACTAATGTTACACCATAGTGCTGGGCATAACACCCAAGTTCTGTTACTTCTCCATTAGGGCCTTGCATACAAAGAGAATATTGGAATATTTCTGGCTCAGGATTTACGTGATGTACTGTCCTGCCTATTTAGTAACCACAGACGGCACGGTGACATATACCTAGACACAGCTAACAGGCATGATAATGACTCTCATATGTGGACACAGCCAATAGGAGAAATTTTGACTCTTACAACTAGGTTTAGAGACATGAGTGACATGAAGCATCTCCTACATTTATCAATGTCACAGAAGACTACAACACTCACGCCTTCTTTACAACACCTGTAAGTTGTATAGAGAGTGTCATAGCAGGTCCTAGGAGAAAGAGCAAATTGTGAGTCTCGTTTGGATACCCAGCTGACTGTAAGGATTTTCACAATCACAGATGTATAAAAGCTACCATTCTACATGAAAAAAAGACACACATGGCATTACAAGTCTAATCTCTAGAAATTTATTTTATCATGACTGTGATATAAAACTTTTCCATGTGCTTTTTTGATTTCACTATTGGGACTGGTTCCAGCCTACATATGGAATTTTGATATCTACCTGGGCCAACATTAAAGTCTTGTGATCCTTCTGCCTGGCCTGCTCTCAGTAATAATTGTGACATCATTGGATCCAGTACTTAGGTGACATTAGGTGACATTACATGCTTGCCTGCCCCATGCCCACACACATCCTTGTGACATAGTATGTTGTCCATCACTGAGGTGATATAACTTTCCCTCTGAAATGGGCCCTGCACACAGGGCAGGAGAGTAACATACTCATCAGCCAGGCACATGGGTAATGATACATTTTTTTGCCAGGGCCATTCACAAAAGATAAGATTATGACATTTTACAGGGTCTATTATACAGGTGATATGACTCTGCTGCTTAAAAACTGCCCACTGGAATAGTGACATATTGCTAGACCAGGTGACAAAGGTGATTGTACTCTTTTGCCAAGACCATGGTTTCAGGAAGGTTATGTGACATATATCTGGGCCTATCACCTAGGTGATGTGAACTCCTTCTTAGGCTGCCCACATGGAGCATTGTAACATAAGGTTGGAACCTGTTCCTAGGTGATATAACTCTCTTGCCTAGGTCCTTTACTAAGGGGGATTTGTGAATATCTCAGGACCCAGGAACAGGTGATGTGGTTCTTCAGCCTGGTTTCTTCCCACATATTAAATTGTGACCCATACCTAAAGAAGCACCTAGGTAATATGACTCACTTTTTTTTGCCGGAGCCCTGCCTATTAATGACTTTGGGTCATATCATTGAGCCCATGACCTAAGAAATTTGACTCACTTCTTCTGTCTGGAATTGTACAGTGGGAGAATTGTGACATATTGAGAAGCCCCATACTTAGGTTGTGTGACTCTCCTCTTCTTGCTAAAGAGTGCCTACGAACAGGGCTTTTGCTGTATATCATGACGCAACACCCGGATAATATTATATTACTCTTCTGCCTAGGCCATGGATAAAGAGGGAATTGTGGCTTATTGCTTGGCCCAGCACCCTAAGAATGTAATTCTTCTGTCTGTGTCAGGGCCACAGAAGGTATTTTGACATATCTTTTGCTCATTCTGTAGGTATTTTGGCACTAATCAGTTTGCTGTGTTTCTTCCACATGTTTTTGTGTCATATTGTGGGTTCCAGCCCCCAGTTAATGTGACCCCATTTCTTAGGCCCTGCCTGGGGAGGGCACTATGATATATTCCTTGGCACAACACCTAAATGATGTTAACCTTCTTCCTAGTTTTTTGCCCACAAATGGGATTATGGCATATACTTTCCTTCTGCTCAAAGGCATGATGATCAAGCTTATTGTGGGATTAAGCCTATAGGAGACATTTTACCTTTTACCCCTAGGTTTAGGTCAATGGTTAAGGTCCTTCATTTCATATTTGTTCAAAGATCACAGAATTTCACAACATTAACTCATATCCTACATTTACAAATCTTATTGTTGAAGTCCTGAATTGAACACATCAATAGAACCAAAAGTTCGAATTGTGACACTCGTAAGGGAATCTGACTACAGGTGAAATGGTGAATCATTTCTACACCCAGCTCACAGGCCTAATAATGGTCTCAACCCTGATGCCAGCCTATAGAAGACATGTTGCCTGACATACCTCGGTTTAGGGCAATATGTAAGATTATGAGTCCATATAAGCATGTAGCCCACAGAAAGTTTTGCAAGACTCATGCATGTTGCATGAAGTTTTCAGATGTTGTAGAGAGTATCATACAACGGCAAGCACACTTGGGAGTTTGTGACTGACATATACACAACTAGATAACAGTTAATGGTGTCATGCTTAAAGATGAGGAGATTATGCCATCTCCCTTGGCTTAGTATAGCAGTATTGAGACTTTTTGGTTTAAATTATTTTCCATGAGGTCATTGTTACATATCACTGGATCAGAACCATGAAAACATGACTCTTCGGTCTTGGTCCTGCAAAAAGCAGATATTTTCACATATCTCTGCACCTATTGGCTAAGTGACATTTCTCACCTGCCAGCCTGCCAGTGCCCTGCCCACAGGGGACACTGTGACATATTGCTAGATATAGCATCTATGTAATATGACCCTCCTCTCCTGCATGGATCCTGTTGACTGAAGAAATTGTGACATACCACTGAGGGCAAATCCTAGGTAAAATGGCTCTCTTCCTTGTTGTGTACTCTGCCAAAAGAGGGAATTATTACATATTGTTGAGCCCAGCATGCTTGTGGTGTAATTCTTTTTTTTTTTTCTTTGAATATGTCTACATTGGGAATGGTGGCACATTACTTGAGGCTATACCCAGGTGATGTGTCTCTTCTTCCTGGTTTCTGCCCACATGTTAGATTGTGACATATATCTAGAGAAGGATATAAGTGATATAGCTCTTCTTTTCTACCTGAGCCCTGCATACAGGAGCACTGGGATGTATCTCTGAGCCCATGACCTAAGTGAAGTGACTCTCTTCTCCTGCCTGGTCTTTACAATGAGAGGATTGTGACATTGCTGAACCCAGCACTCAGGTTATTAGAGAAACAAAAATTTTGACCTATTGCAGGGCCCAGCACACAGAAAATGTTACTCTTTTGCCTGGGTCCTGCATATATGAAGAATTATGGCATATTTCTGGGCCCAGCCCCCTAATAATGTGACTCTCATGGCTGAACCAAAGCCACAAAAGGTATTTTGATATATCCTGGGCTCATTCTGTCGGCATTTTGGCTCTCACTTCTAGGTTGTTTTCTTCCACATATGGGATTTTGTCATACTGCACTTCCAACACCCAGCTGATGTTACTCTAATCCCTATACCCTTCTTAGAGAGGACATTGTGACATGATGCTTGTCACAGCACCTAAGTGATGTTACCTTCCTGACTCACTTTTTGCCCACAAATGTGACTATGTCCTCCTATACCTTACTTCAGTTCACAGGCATGATGGTCAAACTTATCCTGGGATTCAGCTGGTAGGATATATTTTTCCATTCGTTACTAGGCTTAGGGAAATAGATGAGGTCCTGGGTTTCATATTTGTATCATACTCAAAAACTTTACACTAACTCATAATGTATACACTTCTTGGGTTGTAAAGAGAGTTTTATGAAAGAGATCAGCAAAAGTTTAGATTGGGACTCTCCATTAGACACCCAAGTGAAAGCAAATATCGTCACCATCCCACATGTACAAAGCCCACTATTAAGTTCCTAAGTCTAAAAGTGAATCGAGAAGAAAATTGGAATTGTGATCTTCATATGTTGATCTGGCCTCAAGTGGGATAGTGACTCATTTTTGGATCCAGCTTACAGGCAAAGTAATGGGTCTCATCCCTGAACCCAGCCTAGAAAAGATATGTTGACTATCATATCTGGGCTTAGGGCAATATATAAGATAACGAATCCACACAAGCATGTTGGTCTCAGAGTGGTTTACAATTCTCATGAATGCTGTATAAAGCCTTTGAAAGTTGTAGAGGGTCATACAATGATCCAGGAAACATGTGAGATTCTGTTTCTCATATTCACACGCAGCTCACAGTGAATCATGTCACTCAGAAAGACAAGGAGTTCTGGCATATAATGAAGCCTATTACCAAGATGTTGAGACTTTTTGGCTTAAATTCCTTCCCATGGATTCACTGTGACATATCACCGGGTTAGAATCATAATAATGTGACTCTTCTGCCATGACACTGCCAACAGGGAATATTATCACATATCTCTGGGCCTATAAGCTAGGTGATTTGTCTCTTCTTTTTGTACCCTGTCCCCAGAGGACATTGTGAAATATTGGTTTACATAATATTTAGAAAATGTGACTATCCTCTCCTGCCTCGGCCCTGCTCACCATAGAATTTGTGACATACCACTGATTGCAAAATCTAGGTGATGTAGCTCTCCTTCATATTCTAGACTCCTCCAAAGGAAAGATTATTACATATTGCAGAGCTCAGCACCTAGGTGGTGGAACACTCCTCTTTTTCTTCTTTCCTGTCTATAGTGGGTTTGGTGACATACTATTTGAGGCTGTTCCCAACTGATGTGACTCTTCTGACTGGACCCAGCCAAAAAATGAGTGTATACTTTATCACTGGCTCAGCACTCAGGTGATGTGGTGTGACTCTTCTGATTAGCCCCAGACTACAAATAAGATTATACAATATAACTGACTCAGCACCCAAGTGATGTGACTCTCCTGGCTTTTTTCTGCTCACAGATCCAGTCATGACATGTACCTGGTTTAAGCACACATGCACAATAATAATTCTCATACCTGGACCCATCCAGTAGAGATAACTGACTCTCACAGCCAGTCTCACGGCCACTGGTAAAGTCCTGGGCTTTTAACTTGTATAAATTTCATGAAGGATTATAATACACAGGTATATCATACAAAGCCTTAATGATACAAAGAGTGTAATAACAGAAACCAGCAATGAGGAGAGAACCCTTGTATGCACACCTAGCTGACACGATTGACATTCTCACACATGAACAGGGCCTAGGAATGAGGTAATAAATCACACACATAAAAAGCAGTCAAAGATTGAAATAATTACTCTCATACATGGATCTCAGTCACAGGTGGTTTGGTAACATATGAACCATGATTCAACACACCTGTGGTGCTGACTCCCCTACTGGAAAACCATCTTCAACTGAGATTGGGGCTCTTAATACATGGATCTTGCTCATTGTTGAGATTGTGACTCCTCTGCTTCAACCCAACTCACAGAAAAATTGAATCACTTACACAAAAGAAATACTTGTGGGGGATGTGAACCTTATTTCCAAATCTTTCTGAGAATATAAAAGGGAGAGGTAACTTTGCCTAG
The DNA here is from genome assembly GCF_028885655.2 of Pongo abelii. Taxonomy (NCBI): domain Eukaryota; kingdom Metazoa; phylum Chordata; class Mammalia; order Primates; family Hominidae; genus Pongo; species Pongo abelii. Next base: position 47,557,868 of record NC_072009.2, on the reverse strand, counting down.
CACATGAATAATCTGACTCTCTTTAGTAATCCCAGACTAGATTGTGCCATATGTGAAACAAGCACCTAAGAAACATATAAAAGTTTCCAGAGCTCCCACTGCAAAGGTCACTTTTATATATCACTGAGACAATCACCTAGGTGATGTAAATTATCTGCCTGAAAACTGCCTATGAGAATTGTGTCTTAAATCTAGGACCATACGTCATTGTGACATATATCTGCACCAGTTGCCTAGGCTAAGTTGTTCTCTTCTCTTGCCAAAGTTCTGCCCACATAGTGGGTTTTGATATGTCACTGCAAGCAGCATCCAGATGATGTGGCTTTTGGGCCAGGGTCCTGCCCACAAAGTGTATTGTGACATTTTACTGGACCCACACACACATGGCTGATGTGACTTTCTTGCCTACTCTCTGGCCACAGGTTACATTCTTGCTTGCAGCTTGCCCACCAAAATTATCGTGACATATTTCTGTGTCTACCTCATGGGTGATGTAACTTTCCTCTCTGGATGGGCCCTGCACAAAGAAAAAGTAGTGACATGATTCAAGACCAAGAACACAGGTAAGACTACTCTTTTGCCAAAGCCATGCCCAAAGGAGAGGATTCTGATGTATCTCTGGTTATGTGGCTCTCCTTCTTGGGTATTGCCAACCTGGAGCATGACGTGTTTCTACACCAGGCACACAGGTGATGGTACTCTTTTGCCAGGGCTATGCTTCATAGAGGACTTTGTGACATATCTCTGGCCCTATCACCTAGGTGTAGTCAATTCCTCCTTGGGCACTACCCACATGGAGCATTGTGGCATAAGCAGAGAACCTGCATGTAGGTGATGTAACTCCATTGTCTGGCAGCTGTTCTAAGACAGCCTTATGCAATATCTCAGGATGCAGAACCCAAGCTATGTGGCTCTCCTGTCTGTTTTCTGCCCACATGTTACATTGTGATATATTCCTCAGGAAGCACCTAGGTGATATGAATGTCCTTGAATGCCTGAGCCCTGCCTACTGGGGTCATTGGGATATATCTCTGAGCCCATGACCAAAGTAATATGACTCTCTTGTACCAGGGCCTTTAAAATGGTGGGATTGTGACATATTTCTGAGCCCAGCATTTACAACAGATGACTCTATTCTTTTTTCTGAACCATGACCACAAAGAAATTTTGACCTATTGCACACAGATGATGTTATTTTTCTGCCAGAGTCCTGAATAAAGATAAAATTATTGCAGGTGGTGGGCTGACCACCCGGATGATGGTACTGTCCTACCCATGCCAGAGCCACAGAGAGTATTTTTGACATGTCTTCAGCTTACTATGTAGGAGTTTTGGCTCTTATCTGTTGGCTAGTACTTTTCACATGTGGAATTCTGTAATATTGCTGGGTCCAGCACCCAGTTAATGTAACATACCTTCCTAGGTTCTTCCTAGAGAGGGCATTGTGACATGCTGATTGCCATATCACCTACATGATGTTACTCATTTTCCTAATTTTTTGCCCACAAATGGGATTCTGACATCTACGTTGCTTCAGCTTAGAGGTATGATGGTCTCCTATATTAGGATTCAGGCAATAGAAGATATTTTGCCTCTCATTGCTAGGCTTAGGGCAACAGATAAAATTCTGGGTTGGAAATTTGTACAAAGCTCACAGAAGTTTACAACACAAATTTGTCTTGTATAAACTACTTGGGTGGTACAGAGTTTCATAACAAGGCCCAGCAAAGAGTTAAGATTGTGACTGTCAATTACACACCCAGGTGAAAGTAAAAGTTGTCACTATCCCGCATTTACAAAGCCCACTGTTGATGTACTGAGTCTAACAAGTGAAAAGAATATAAAGATAAAATTGTGGCTCTCATATATGGATCTGGCCACATGTGCGATTGTGACTCATTTTTGACCAAGCTCACAGACATTCCTGACATCAACCTAAATATGAGATGTTGGCTATCATACCTGTGTTTAAGGCAATATATAAGATTGTGATTTCATATAAGCATGCGGGCCTCAGAGTAGCTTGCAACTTTCATGCATGCCATATAAAGCCCTCATTACATTACAGAGTGTGTCATATCATGGCCCAGCACACACGTGACATTATGACTCATATACACACCAAGCTAACAGTTAAAGGTATCACTCTCAAAGATGAGGAGATTTTGTCTTATCGCTGGTCCCAGTATCCAGGTGTTAAAACCTCTGCATAAATTGTTTCCCATGTTTGCATTGTGATATATCGTGGGTTCAGAATCATAATAATGTGACTACTCTACCTGGGCCCTGCCAACAACGTATATTATCACAGATCTCTGAGCCTATCAGCTAGGTAATTTGTCTATTTTACCCGTGCTTTACCCTCAAGGAACATTATGACATCTCTTGAAGTAGCATCTGGAAGTGTGACACTTCTTCCTGCCTAGGTCCTGACCACTGAATGAATTGTGACATACGACTAAGTACCAAACCTAGGTAATGCAACTCTCTTCCTTATTCTGGAGTCAGGCAAAAGAGGTAATTACTACATACTGCTGAGCTTAACACCTAGGTGGTGTGACTCTCCTTTTTTTCTTCAAACCTGTCTACAGTGGACATGATGCCATATTACTTGGTGCAGTACCCAGGTTACATGACTCTTCTGACTTGGCCCTGCCTTTGAAGGAGTTTATAATGTATCCTGAGCTCAGAAAACAGGTGATGAGACTCCCTCACCTTGCTTCTGCTCACAGATTAAATTATGACATATAACTGGGTTCAGCTCACATGCACAAATAAAACTGTCACACCTAGAACCAGAAAAGAGAGATATTTTGACTCCTATAGCCAGTCTTATGGCCACAAGTAAAGTACTGGGTCTCCTAATGGTATAAAGTTCACAGAGGATTATGACACTCTGGCATATTGTATAAAGCCTGAGTGGTAAAAACAGTGTTATAACAGGGAACAGGAGCGAGGTATCATTGTGACTCTTGAGTGCACAGCCAGCTTACCCAGTAGTCATTCTCACAAGAACGGGGCCTAGAAATAAGGCATTAAGCCTCCAAAGAAAGCAGTCAAAAGTTAAAATTGCTCCTCTTCTATATGGGTAGTTTGGTGATGCACAATTGAGCACATCTGTGAGGCTGTGACTCCTCTGCTGGAACACATTATTCAAGTGGAATTGGGCATCTTATACATGAATCTTGCCCACTGTTCAGACTGTGACTCCTCTGCTTTGACAGGAAGTGTTGACTTACATGCACAAATCCAGAACTTGTGCAGCACTGTAAAACTTATTTCTAAATATTTACTAGCATGTGGTGACAACATAAAAGTTAGCTGAGCCCTTGAATAATTTAACGACCATACACCTAAGTATAGATGCCTGGGTGTGCATACAAAGGGCAATTTTACATATTACTGGGATCAGCACCATTGAGATGTGAAATACTTGCCTTATTCTTGCCTATAAATTGCTTTATGGCTTATATCTAAGTTCATCATGTAAGTGATGTGACTCCATTCTACTGCCTTGGCCCTGCACTTATGGTGCATTGTGACACGTAACTGGGTACTGCACCCTGGTGCTATGACTCTCCATTTTGAGTTCTGCCAACAGAAAGCTTTGTAACATATCATTTAATTCAGCACCTAGGTGATGTTTCTCCTTTCTTGCATGGCTCTGACCAAAGGGGAGATTGTGACTTTGCTAAACCCAGCACCAGGTGAGATCACATTTATACTTTGGTTTTGCACATAGCGGCCAGTGTGACACATGTCTAAGCCAATTGCCTAGGTGAAGAGGGTCTCCTCAATTACCTAAGCCCTGCCCACATGGGGGATTTTGATATGTCACTAAAACCAACATCCAAGTGACATGACACTTTTTCCAAGGCCCCGCTTACAAGAAAGATAGCTATATCTCACTGGACCACCACCCACCCAGGTGATGTGACCGTCCTCCTTGCTCTCTGTTTACAGGTGATATTGTGCCATATACCTGAGACCAGACAAAAGGACTAATCAGGATTCTTAAATCTGGACCCAGGTCATATGCAAGATGGTGACTCCCATTCCTGTAACTGTCAACCAGTGTTATTGTTATATATACCTTTACCTAGCTCCTGAGTGATTTAATAATCCTGCCTAGGTGTAGCCCACAAATGAGATTTGGAAATATACCTCAGGTGAGCACCTTGGTAATTTGACTCTCCTGTCTTAACAATATCCTAAAGAAAGATTGTAACATGTCTCTGGACCCACCATCTAATTACCTGACTCTCCTATCCTGCCTGGACCCTACTTCCACTGAGGATTATAGCTTTTCTAAACACTGCATCTAAATGATGTGACTGTCTTGCCTGGCCCTTTCAATGGGACACATTGTGACATATCTCTGGGCCTATTATTTAGGTGATATGAGACTCCTTTTCTGTCTAGACTCTGCCCACAAGGGGCATTATGCCATACATCTGGGTGTAACACCCAAGTTACAAAACTTTTCTGCCACAAACTTGTCTACAGGAAAACTAATGGAAAATTCCTGGTTCAGAATTTAGGTGACTTAGCTCTCATGCCTATTTAATTACCACAGAGTAAGTTGGGACCTATACATGGGCACAACTTACAGGTATAATGACGCTTGTATGTAGACCCTACAAATAAAAGTAACTGAATTTCTAACTTACTTTAGAAACATGAGTAAATTATCTGGTCATGGTGGCTCAGGCCTCTAATCCCAGCACTTTGGGAGGGTGAGTCGGGTGGATCACAGGGTCAAAAGATCGAGACCATGCTGACCAACATGGTGAAACACCATCTCTGCTAAAACTACAAACAGTAGCAGGGTGTGGTGGTGTGGGACTGGAGTCCAAATTAGTCAGGAGGCTGAGGCAGAAGAATTACTCAAACCTGGAAGGCAGAGGTTGCAATGAGCAGAGACTGCACCACTGCACTCCAGCCTGGGTGACAGAGCAAGACTGTCTCAACAACAACAAAAACCAAAACAACAACAGCAACAGCAACAACAACAACAAAAAACAACAACAAAAAAAAGAGTGAATAAATCTCATAAATCTCTTTCTGGTAAAAAAAAAAGGGGGGGCTCAAAGAGGATTATAACAACCTCAGATATTTTATAATGCCCTTGGCTTGTACAGAGAGTGTAAAAACAGAATTCAGCAGAAAGGTGAAATTGTGAGTCTCATATACCTACCCAGCTGACAGTAAAGACTGTCACTGTCTGAAATATATGAAGCCAACTGTCACTCATGAAAACAAGATATGTGTGGTAGTGTAAATCTCATTTCAGGAATTTTCTCCCAATGTCATTTTGAAAAAAAATCCTTGCTGACCATCTGTGTGACTTGACTCTCCAGACTGCTTTCAGCCTGAGGATGTTATTGTGATTTCTACCTAGGGCAACATCTAGGTGATGCGACTCTCCTGTCTGGGCCCTGTTCTCAGTAAGGGTCACGACACATCACTAGGTCCACCACCCAAGTCATGTTACATTTTTGCCTGTGCCATTCCCACAGAAATCATTGTGACATATCACTGTGTCATATGTCATACAACCACTTAGGTGATATAACTCTCCTCATGACAATGGGCCCTGCACACAGTGAGGGATAGCATCATATGGCAGGTTCAGGCCCATAGCTGGCAGTAATCTTTTATTGGAGTCATGTCATAATGAAGGCATTGTAACAAATCTCTGGTACTATCACTTAGGTGATTTTGCTCTCCTGCCTGGGCCCTGCTTACCTGGATAGTGACATATTACTAAGTTAGGCAAACAGGTGATGGTACTCTTTAGCCCAGGCCATGCCTTAAGAAGGATATTGTAACATATCTCTGGCCTATTACCTAGGTGATGTGACTAACTTTTTGAGCCCTGCCCACGTGGAGCATTGTGACATAATGGTACAACCTGCACCTATTTGTTATAATGCTCTTGTGTGGGTGTTGTCTTAAGGGCGGCTTGCGTGATATATCTCAAGAGCCAACATCAAGGTGATGTGGCTTTTTTGCCAGCTTTCACCTCACATGTTAGATTGTGTTATATACCTAGAGAAGCACCTATGTGATATGACTCTACCCTTCTGCCTGAGCCCTGCCTACTTGAGACATTGGGTCATATATCTGAGCATGTGTCTTAAGTGATGTGAATCTTTTCTTCTGCCTGAGTCTTTGCAATGGGGTGATTTGACATACTGCTAAGCCCAATACTTAGGCACTATGACTCTTCTTTTTTTCCCCAACCATGCCCAAGAAAAAGATTTTTGGGGTATTGCAGGTCCCAGCACCCAGATAATCTTTCACTTCTACCTGGGTTCTTCATAAAGAGATAATTACGGCATATTGCTGGGCCCCTCACCCTGATGATGTAACTCTCCTTCCTGTGCCAGAGCAACTTAAAGTACTTTTACATATTATAGACCCATTCAGTAGGTGTTTTTGGTCTCATAATTTATCTGGGTTTTTTTTTCCCACACTTGGGATTGTGTCATATTGCTGGGTCCAGCCCCCATTTAATGTAACCCTCACTTCTATACCATGCCTAGAGAGGACATTGTGATGTATTGCTTGACACAGCACCTAAATTGTGCTACCCTCCTGCCAAGTTTTTTTTTTTTCTACAAATGGGATTTTGAAATTTACCTTGCCTCATTTCAAAGGCATCATAATCAAACTTATATTGGGATTCCACCAATAGTAGATACTTTGCCTCTCATTGCTACACTTGGGGCAGTAGGTAAGGTTATGAGCTGTATATTTTCATAAAGCTCACATATTACAACAATAACTCAAATTCTGTAAATATTTTGGCTGGTACAGAGAGTTTTATAACAGGGCCTAGCAAGAGGTGAAGATCGTGACTGTAGATTACACATGTCATGAAGGTGAGAGATGAAGATTTCATCATCCCACATTTACAAAGACCACTGTTGAAGTCCTCAGTCTACCAAGTAAATTAAGTACAAAGATGGAATTGTGACTTTCACATGTATGCATTCCTACAGTTGAGATGGTGATTCAGTTCTGGACTCAGATCACAGTCATAATAATGGGTCTCCTGTCTGAACCCAGCCTATAAGAGAGATGTTGTCTACCATAACTGAGTTTAAAGCAATACATAAGCTTGTGAGTCAACAGGAGCGTGTAGGCCTCAGAATGGATTGCAAATCTCTTGCATGTTGCATAAAGCCGTTGAATATTGTAGAATATGTCATATAATGACCCAGAACACACGTTACATTGTGACACTTACATGCATACCCGTAAAGTGTCACCCAAAAAGATAAGGAAATTGTGTCATATCACTATGCCTAGTAACCGTAGGTGTTGAGATTAATGGCTTAAATTCTTTACCATAGGTGGATTGTGAAATATCGCTGGGTTGGAATCATAATAATGTGACTCTTGTTCTTGGACCCAGCAAACAGGAAATATTATCACATATCTCTAGGCCTATTTGCTAGTGGATGTGTCTCTCCAGCCAGTGTCCGGCCCACAGGGAACACTATGACATGCCACTAGATATAGCATCAAGGTAATGTGACTCACCTCTCCTGCCTGGATCCTGCCCACTGATGAAACTGTGACATACCCCATCCTGGACTCTGCTAAGAGCAGCAATTATGTCATATTGCTGAGCCCAGCAGGTAGAGGATGTAACTATCCACTATTTTTTCAACCCTGTATACAGTTGTCAAGATGATATATTATTTGAGATTGTACCCAGTGATATGACCCATGTGACTGGCTCCTTACCACAGAGGAGATTACAGTGTATCCATGGCTCGGTATGCAAATGATGTGACTCTTCTGCCTTGTTCCTGTCCAAAGAGAAAATTGTGATACATACCAGAAATCAGCACACTTGCACAATAATAACTCTCACACAGCAACCCAGCCAGGGGGAATATTTTAACTCTCATAGCCTGTCTTACAGCCATGGGTGAATTCCAAATCTGCCACCTATAAGAATTCACAGAAAGGTAGCCTAGTTAGGCATATCATATTAATCCTGAGTGGTACAAAAATGTCATAACAGGCATCAGCAACCACGTGCTATTGTGACTCTTGGACGCACACCCAGCTGGCATGGTTGTTATAAACAGGGCCTACGAATGATGTACTAAATTTCCCTAACATAAGCAGCTGAAGCTAGAAATTGTTACCTCATATATGAATCAGATCCATAGGTGGTTTGGTGATGTTTGAACCATGATTCAGCAGACCTTTAGTGATGTGACTCTCATCCTGGAACACAATCTTCAAGTGGGATTGGGGCCCTTATACATGCATCTTGCCCATTGTTGATACTGTGACTCCTGTACTTTGACCCAATCATAGGAGATGTTGAGTCCTATGCATGAAGCTCTGACTTGTGTGGGACTGTGAAACTGATTTCTGAACATTTTTTAGTGTGTGAATGAGAAGTGTGACTTTCCCCAGCATCTGAGTGTTTTGACTCTGTTTTCTAGGCCCAGAGCAGAGTTGAAATTGTGACATATGTGCAACAGGCAATAGACAACACCTTTAGCAATGTGACAAGGGGCACTTTTACATGACACTGACACCAGAATGCAGCTCATGTAAAATCTTGGCCTTAGCCCTGCCTACAGACAGCACTGTGGCTTTTTTCTAGGTCCATTACATAAGTGACGTGACTTCTTTCTACTGCCTTGGCATTGCACTTATGGTGCATTGTGACACATAACTGGGTACTGCACTCAGGTAGTGTGACTCATTTTTTTGTGGCAGTCTGCCAATAGGAGGCTTTGTAACAAAACTCTTGGTTCAACACCTAAGTGATGTTTCTTCTCTCTTGCCTGAGCTCTGGCCACTAGAGAGATTGTGAAATGTTGCTGAACCCAGCACCAAAGTGAGGACACTCTCCTGCTTTGGCCCTGCACATAGGAGCTATTGTGACATCTCTCCAGGCCAATTGCTTAGGTGAAGTTTGTCTCCTTTCCTGCCTAAGCCCTGTCTTTAGGGTGGATTTTGATAAATCACTTAAACCAGCATCCAGGTGATGTGACTCTTTTCCAGGAGTCGTGTCCACAAGGAGGATTGTGATATTTTACTGGACCAGCACCCACTCAGGTGATGTGACTTTCCTTTCTTCTCCTTACCCACAGGTGAAATTGTGCCATATACCTGAGACAGATCAAAGGAATAATAACGTTATACCTGGAGCCAGGATGTGCAGAATGGTGACTCTCATTCCTGAACATTTCCACCAGTGTTACTGTGACATACACCTATGTCCAGCTTCTTAGTCATTTAATAATCCTGCCTAATTATAGCCTGCATATGACATTTTGACATATACCTGGACCTAGAACTTTGGTGATTTGACTCTCCTGTCATAGAGGGTCCTTAGAAAAAATTATAACATGTCTATGGGCCCATAATCTAGGTAATGTGATGTTCCCCATTTGTCCGAACCTCCTTTCAGTGAAGACTTCAGCATTTCTAAACACTGCATCCAAATGACATGACTGTCCTGTCTGGGCCATTTCAACAGGAGGCTTCGTGACATATCTCTGGGCCCATCATTTTGGTGATATGACTCTCCTCACCTGCCTGGACACTGTCCACAAGGGGTATTATGCGATAGAGCTGGGACTAGCACCAAAGTTTTCTGATTTCTCGGTTAGTGCCCTGCTGACAAAGAGAACGTTGTAATACTTCTGGCTTAGAACGTAGGTGATGTGTTTTTTCTGTCTCTTTTATAACCAAAGATGGTATGGTGACATATAGCTAGGCAAAGCTAATAGGCATGATAATGACTCTCTTACGTGGACCCAGCCAATAGAAGAAATTTTGCCTCTTATAACTAGGTTTAGGGACATGAGTGATGTAGAATCTCCTTCTGGTAAAAAGGTCACAGAAGATTGCAACACTCACCCATATTTTTTAACACCCTTGTGTTGAATAGAGAGTGTCACAAAGCACCTAGCACACAGAATAAGTTGTGAGTATCGTATGCAAACACAGCTGATAGTAAGGAATTTCACCATCACAGGTGGATGAAGGCAACTGTCCCACATGAAAACAGGACATGTGTGGTATTCTAAATCTAATTCCCAGAATTTTATTCCTTCAAGACTGTGATATAAATCTTTGCCAATTACCAGTGTGATTTCACTCTTCAGACTGGTTCAAGCCTACATATGGGATTTTGATATTTACCTGGGCCAACCTTGACATGATGTTACTCTTCTGCCTGGGCCCTCCTCTCAGTAAGAATTGTAACATCACTGGATCCAGCACCCAAGTAATGTTACATTCTTGCCTGCACCATGACACACATATTATTGTGACATATTACTGTGTCAATCACTTAAAAGAAGTAATTCTCCTCTCTAGAATGGGCCCTGCACACAGGGCAGGATAGTGACATATTCTTAGGACTGGCACAGAGGTGATGATACTATTTTGACAGGGCTATGCCCAAAAGATGGCATTTTGAAATATTGCAGGGCCTATCATAGAGATGATATGTCTCTTCCGCTTGGGACCTGCAGACTTGAAGATTGACACACACAAAGGTGATGGTACTCTTTTGCCAGGGACATGCTTTAAGGAAAGCTTTGTGATATATTTCTTTTTTTATAGAGGGTTCTAAACTAGTAAAATCAAGATTATGAAATGGCATTCATTTATGTATTTATCCTTTATTGAACACCAATTTTTTTATAAAGTTGAAAAATTTTTTTTTCTTTTTTTTTTCTTTTTTTTTCTTTTTATTTATTATTATCATACTTTGGGTATATCTCCCAATGCTATCCCTCCCTCCTCCCCCCACCCCACAACAGTCCCCAGAGTGTGATGTTCCCCTTCCTGTGTCCATGTGTTCTCATTGTTCAATTCCCACCTATGAGTGAGAATATGCTGTGTTTGGTTTTCTGTTCTTGAGATAGTTTACTGAGATTGATGATTTCCAATTTCATCCATGTCCCTCCAAAGACATGAACTCATCATTTTTTATGGCTGCATAGTATTCCATGGTGTATATGTGCCACATTTTCTTAATCCAGTCTATCATTGTTGGACATTTGGGTTGGTTCCAAGTCTTTGCTATTGTGAATAATGCCGCCATAAACATACATGTGCATGTGTCTTTATAGCAGCATGATTTACAGTCCTTTGGATATATACCCAGTTCTATGCCTATCACCTAGGTGATGTGACTTCCTGCTTGGCCCCGCCCATATGGAGCATTGTGACATAAGTGTGGGACCTGCACCTAGGTGATGTAACTCTCTTGACTGGGTCCTTTTCTAAGGAGGGCTTGTGAATATCTCAGGACCCAGGACCAGGTGATGTGGCACTTCAGCCTGGATTCTGCCCACTTAATAAATTGCCTAGGTATATGAAATATACCTAAACAATTGACATGTTGTGACATATTGAGCCCACCACTTAGGTAATGTGAATCTCGACTTGTTGCTGAACAACACCCACGAACAGGCCTTTTGCCATATTTTAGGGCTCAGCACCCAGATGATGTTACTCTTCTGCCTAGGCCATGCATAAAGAGGGAATTATAGCATACTGTTTAGCCCAGCACCCTAATGATATGACTCTCCTCCCTGTGCCAGGGCCACAGAAAGTATGTTGACATATCTTTGGCCCAGTCTGTAGGTGTTGTGGCCCTCATCACTTTGTTTGCTGTCTTCCACTTGTGGTTGTATCATATTACAAAGCTCCATCCCCCAGTTAATGTGACCCTCTTTACTAGACCCTGACTAATGAGGGCATTGTGATATATTACATTGCACACAACCTAGGTGATGTTAAAATTCTGCCTAGGTTTTGCCCCCCAAAAAATTGGATTATGACGTATACCTTGCTTCAGTTCAAAGGCATGATGATCAAGCTTATATTCAGCCAATAGGACATATTTTTCCTCTCATCACTAGGTTTAGGTCAATAGGTAGGTCTTTCATTGGATATTTGTACAAAGCTCACAGTTTACTGTACTAACTCATATCATAAATACTTCCTCTGTGGTACAGAGATTTCATAACAGGGCTCATCAAAATATTAAGATTGTGACTCTCAACTACACATTGGGGTGAAAGTGAAAGTTGTGACCATCCTATATTTACAAAGCTCATTGTTGTGGTCCTCAGTCTAACAAGTGAATACAGTACAAAATTTGAATTGTAACTTTCATAAGTGAATCTGGCCATAGGTGGGAGGGTGACTCATTTCTGGAGCCAGGTCACAGGCATAATAATGGTCTCATCCCTGAAGCCAGCATATAGGAGAGATGTGGACTGTCATACCTTGGTTTAGGAAAATATGTAATATTGTGAGTCCATAGAAGCATGTAGGCCTCAGAGTGGTTTGCAATGCTCATGCATGCTGTTTAAAGCCTTCAAAGGTTGTAGAGGGTCATGCAGGGGCCCAGGAAACATGTGAGATTGTGACCCTCATATATACAACCAGCTCACAGTTAATGGTGTCACCCTCAAAGACAAAGAGATTTAGCATATTACTAGGCAGAGTACCAAGGTGTTGAAACATTTTGGCTTAAATTTCTTCCCATGGGTGCATTGTGATGTATCGCTGTGTTAGAATCATAAAAATGTGACTATTCTGCTTGGATTCTGCCAAAAAAGGATAGTTTCATGTATCTCTGGACCTATAAGCTTGGTGATTTGTCTCTTCTGCCTGTGCCCTGCCCTCAGAGGACATCGTAAAATATCGTTTGGCTTAACATCTAGGTCATGCTACCCACCTCTCCTGTCTGGGTTCTGCTCACCAAGTAAATTGTAACGTACTGCTGATTACAAAACCTAGGGAATATGACTCTCCTTCATATTCTTTGTGAAGAGAGGGTATTATTACATATTGCAGAGCACAGCACCTAGGTTGAGCGACTCTTCTCTTTTTCTGTCAATAGCAGGATTAATGACATACTATTTCAGTCTGTATCCAGCTGATGTGACTCTTCAGACTATGCCCAGCCTACAAATGTGATTATACTGTATAACTGGCTAAGCATCCAGGTGATGTGACTCTCCTGGCTTCTTCCTGCTCATAGGTGGAATTGTGACAAATGCCTGGGTTAAGCACTCCTGCACAGTAATAACTCTCATACCTGGACACAGCCAGTATGTTGTGATTCACTCAGGTTTGTGGCAGAAATATTAAAAGGAAATATTGGGGAACATTATAAGGAATAGTCACAAAGTTTTTGGAAGGCTGAAAGATTACATAGCTTGTAATAATTGAACAGGCTTAAGGTGGCCAGTTCTTACTTGAGAATATTAGGTCATAGGGTAAAGTTACGGACAATATAGGCTTCCCCAGCTAAGTCTGTTTATTTTACCTCCATTAACCAGTCTTTGAACCAGAGAGCTCTCTCAGTGGGGAGCTCAACCAGGAAAGTTGCCTACTAAAATTATTTACTTTAGACCATGTTAGCTGACCTTAATCATTTGTAGAACTACTTTCTTAACCATGTTAATTATGTGCAGCTGTGTTTACTCAAAGCTTCTGTTGTTAATTCCATATTAAAGACATGCTTGGATTGCAAGCTGCTTAGTGCCAAGTTTGTCATTCTTTACAGGACTCTCCTCAGAGTCTGAGTGGCCTGGGACCCTCAGCTGGGCTGGCAAAGCAAAATATCTGTGTGTCAGCATATTTTATTTTTTTGTCACCAGGTCAGGGATCTGCAAGGGACAGACTCTCCACAGCTAGTGCCCCCACAAAAAGAGTGCAGCCTCACCGGAAGAGATATTTTGACTCACACAACCAGTTTGAAGCCATGGGTAAAGTCCTGGGTTTTTCACTTGTATAAAGTTCACGAAGAATTATAACACTCAGGCATAGCATGTAAAGCCTTAATGGTACAAAGAATGTCATAACAGAGACCAGCAACCAGGTGAGAATGTGACTCATGTATGCAAATGACACAACTGTCATTCTGACACATCTACAGGGCCTACTAATGTAGGCCCTGAATCTCACACATAGAAAAGCAGTCGAAGGTTGAAATAATTACTCTCATAAAGGAATCTGATTCACAGGTGGTTTGGTAACATATGAACCATGATTCAGCACACTGTGGTGCTGCGACTCACCGACTGAAACACAAGCTTCAAGTGAGAATGGGCTGTCATACATGAATCTGGCTGATTGTTGAGATTGTGACTCCTCTGGTTCGACCTGACACATAGAAAGTGTTTACTCACATACAGGAAACCAGGACTTGTGTGAGATGTGAAACTTATTTTTCAACCTTTTTGAGAGTGTGATTGGGACAGGTAACTTTGCACAGCACATGAATAATTTGGATCTCTTTTATACACCCATGCCCCAGAAGAAATTGTGCCATATGTGGAACAAGCATCTAAGCAATATATAACACATTCCTTGGCTCTTTCTATGAAGGGCACTCTTATATATCACTGGGACCGTTACCCAGGTAATGTGGATTATCTGCCTGAAAACTGCCTAGAAAGAGAATTGTGTCTTATATCTAGGTCCATCATGTAATTGACATGACTCCCTTCTACTCCTATGGCCCTGCATTTACAGTGCATTGTGACACATAACTGGGTACTACATGCAGGGGAAGTGATTCTTCTCTTATGGTTCTGCCAACAGGATTTATGTGACATATTACTTGTTTTACCAACTAGGTAATGTTACTTTCCTTTTGCCTGGGCCCTGACCAAAGGGAGATTGTGACATATTGCTGGGCCCAGCACCAATGTGAGGTCACTCTCCAGCTTGGGTACTGCACATGAGGGCCATTGTGACATACATCCAGGACAATTGCCTAGGTGAAATGAGCATCCTCTTTTGCCAAAGTCCTGCCCACATAGGGCATTTTCAAATGTCACTGTGATGTAAGCATCCAGGTGATGTAACACTTCTGCCAGGATCCTGCCCACAAGGGGGATTGTGACATCTCACTGGACCCTCACCCACAAAGGTGATGTAACTTTCTTACCTTCTCTCTGGCTACAGGTGATATTGTGCTCTAAACCTGAGCTCATAACAAAAGCCTAACATCAACTCATATATCTGGAGCCAGGACATGTGCAGTTTCATAAGTCTTATTCTTAAACCTTTCCACAAGTTTAATTGTGACATAGGCTTTTGCCCACCTCCTGAGTGATTTAATAATTTTGCCTAGATATAGCCCCAAAATGAGATTTTGACAAATATCTGTGTCAACCACCTTGGTGTTTTGACTGTGCTATCTTAAAAAATCTCCTTGGGGGAATGTCACATATTTCTGGACACCTCATCTAGGTTACATGACTCTCTTCTTTGGCCTGTACTCAGCTTCCTTTAGTAATTGTAGCATTTGTAAACACTGCATCGAAATGAGATGACTGTCTTTTCTGGATCCTGTCAACAGGAGGCACTGTGACATATTTCTGGGCACAGCTTTTAGGTAGTATGTCTCTCTTCTACTGCCTGGTCACTGCCCACAAAGACATTGTGCCACAGGGATAAACCTAGCACATAAGTTTTGAGACATTTCTGAAAAGACCTTGCCTACAAAGAGAATACTGGAATATTTTTTGCCCACCATTTAGTGACATTGCTCTTCTGCCTGCTTCATAAACACAGAGGGAATTTTAAGATATGCCTAGGCATGACTATCAGGAATGACAATGACTCTTATATGTGGATTCAGCCAATAGAGGATATTTTGACTCTTATGACTAGGTTGAGGGAAATGCATGATGTCCTGAATCACCTTCTTGCACAAAGGTCACAAAAGATTACAACATTCACCCATATTTTACAAAGTCCTTGGGTTATACGGAAGGAGTCAAAGCAGGTCTCAGAATGCAGGTAAAATTGTGAGTCTTGTGTGCACATACAGCTGACAGTAGGACTGTTATCATCTCGCATGGATAAAGCCAACTGTCACACTCGAAAAAGGATGTGTGGGTTATTGTAAATCTCATATTTGGAATAGTTGGACAGTGTGATTGTGACATCAATCTTTGCCATGCACCTGTGTAGTTTGCCTCCCCAGGCTTGTTCCAGCACATATATGGGATTTTGATATCTACCTAGGCCAAGCCAAGCTCAAGGTGATGTGACTCTTCTGCCTGGGCCGTTCTCTAAGTAAGGATTGTAATATATCACTGGATCTTGCATCCAGGTGATGTTACATTGTTGCCTGCATGGTGCCCACGACAATTCTTGTGACAGATGCCTGTGTCCACCTGATAGATGATGTAACTCTCTTCTCTGGAATGTTCTCTGCACAGAGAAAGAATAGTGACATATTGAAAGCCCAGGCACAAAGGCATAGGTGCTTTTTGCCAGAGTCATGCCCAAAAAGGTCATTGTGATATAGCTCTGAGCCTATCATGGAGGTTATGCTGCTCTCCTGCTTGGGCCCTGCCAACCTGGAGACTGATACATTTCTAGGTCAAGCACACAGGTGATGGTACTCTTTTGCCTGGGCCATACTTTATAGAGGACATTGTCACATATCTCTAAGCCCATTACCTAGGTGAAGTGACTTGCTCCTTGGGCACTACCCCTATGAAGCAGTGTGGCATAAGCAGAGAACCTACTCCGAGGTGATGTAAGCCTCTTGCCTAGGTGTTGTCCCAAGAGAGCCTCATGACATATCTCAGGACCCAGCACCCAAGTTATGTGGTTCTTCTGCCTAGTTTCTGTCCTCATGTTACCCTGTGACATATTCCTAGGGAAGCACCTAGGTGATATGACTCTCCTAATCTGCCTGTGCCATGCCTAAAGGGGCTATTGAAACACATGACTGAGACCAAGACTGAAGTGATGGGACTATTTTTTTCTGCCTGGGCCTTCAAAATAAGGATACTGACTCATTGTTGAACAGAGCACTCACGATATGTGACTCTCCTCTTTTTCCCGAATGATGCCCACAAAAAGGAATTTTGACCTATTACAGGGTCCAGCACCCAGGTGATATTACTTTTCTACTTGGGTACTGAACAAAAAGAAAATTATGGCACATTGCACATTGTTGGGCCCAGCATTTTTATAATTTGACTCCCTGCCTGTGCTGGAGTCAAATATGTTGATATATCTTGTGCCCATTAGATAGGTGCTTTGGCTCTCATCACTTGGCTAGGTTTTTTTTCCACATGTGGGATGGTGTCTTATTGCTGGGTCCGGCACTCAGTCAATATGACCAAATTTCCTATACCCTGCCTAGAGAAGGCATTGTCACATATTGCCTGGCATAGCACCTAAGTAATATTACCCTCTTGCCTAGCTTTTGCTCACAAAAGGGATTATGACATATACTTAAGTCCGCTTCACAGACATGATGTGAACTTTATATTGGAATTCACCCAATAAAAGATATTCTGCCTTTCATCATCAGGCTTAGTGCAATAGGTTTAATCCTGGAATGCATATTTGTACCAAGCTCATAGAATCTTTCAAGAGTAACTCACATTGTATAAACTCTTTGTTGGTAGAGAGTTTCATAACAGGGCCCAGCAAAAAGTTCTGATTATGACTCTCACTTACACAACTGGTTGAAAATAAAAGTTGTCACCATTCCGCATTTACAGTGCCCACTGTTGAGATCTTGAGTCTAACAAGGGAATACAGCACAAAGTATGAATTGTGACTTTTATATGTGGATCTGGCCACAGGGAAAATGATGATTCATTTCTGGACCCAGCTCACAGCCTTAATAATTGGTCTTCCTCCTTAACCCTGCCTATAGGAGAGATGTTGACTGCCAAACCTAGGTTTAGGATGATATGTATGATTGTGAGTCCCTATGAGCAAGTAGGCCTCAGAGACATTTGCAATTCTCACGCAGGTTTCATAAACCCCACGGGTATTTTAGAGAGTGTAATATATTGGCCCAGCATACACATGAGATTGTGACACTAATGTACATGGTCAGCCAAAATTTAAAGTTGTTACCCTCAAAGATGAAGATATTGTGTCATATCACTAGACCTAGTGCCCAGGTTTTGATACTTTTTGCCTCAAATTCCTTTTCTTGAATGCATTGTTACATATCACTTAGTCAGAATCATAATAATGTAATTCTTCTCTTGAGCCCTGCAAACAGTGGATGTTATTGAACATCTCTGTGTCTTTCAGCTCAGGAATGTGTCTCTCCTGCCAATGTCTTGCCCACAGAGAACATTTGGACGTATTACTAGATATAGCATCTATGTAATGTGCCTCTATCCTCCTGACTGGATCCTTCCCATTGAAGAAATTGTTGCAGAACACTGAGTGCAAAACCTAGGTGATATGACTCTCCCCTTAGTTATGGACTCTGCCAAAAGAGGGAATTATAACATGTTATTGAGCCCAGCACCTAGGAGATGTGACTATCCACTATTTATTCAATCCTGTATACAGTGGGCATATTGACATATTATTTGAGACTGTACCCAGGTGATATGATTCTTATGATTGGGTCCTGCCTAAAAGGAGATTATACTGTTCCCCTGATTCAGGACGCAGATGATGTGACTCTTCTCTTGTCTCTGCCCAAAGGTGAAATTGTGACATAGACCTGGATTCAGCTCATATGCACAATAATAACTGTCATGCCTAGACCCAGCCAGGGAATTTATTTTGATTCCCTTAGTCTTTCTGCCATGGTTAAATTCCTCAATCTCACGTCTGTAAGAATTCATAGAAAAGTATGCTACTCTGTCATATCACATAAAGTCTGAGTGGTACAAAAGATGTCATAAGAGGCACCAGCGACCAGGGGCTATTGGGAATCTTGGACACACACCCAGCTGAGGCAGTTGTCACTCTCACACATGAACAAAGCCTACAAATCAGATATTAAATTTCACACACATAAGCAGTAGAAATTTTTGTTACTCTCAAACATGAATCTGATCCACAGGTGGCTTGGTGACATTTGAAGCATGACTCAGCAGACCTATGGTGCTTTGACTCTCCTACTGGAACACAATCTTCAAGTGGGATTGGGACATTTTGTTGTTGTTGTTGTTGTTTTGAGACAGAGTTTTGCTCTTATTGCCCAGACTGGTGTGCAGTGGTGCCATCTCGGCTCACTGCAACCTCTGCTTCCTGGGTTCAAGTGATTCCTCTGCCTCAGCTTCCTGAGTGCCTGAGACTACAGGCACCTGCCACCGTGCCCGGCTAATTTTTTGTATGTTTAGTAGGGGTGGGGTTTCACCATGTTGGCCACCCCTGACGTCAGGTGATCCACCCACCTTAGCCTCCCAAAGTGCTGGGATTACAGGCATGAACCACAGTGCCTGGCCAGATTTGGGGCTGTTATTTGTGGATCTTGCCCATTGTTGAGACGGTGACTCCTGTACTTTAACCAAACTGATAGGAGGTATTAACTCTCATACCTGAAGGCAGGACTAGTGTGGGACTGTGAAATTTACTTTTGAACATTTTTGAGTGTATGATTGAGAAATATGGCTTTGCCCAGCCTATGAGGGTTTTGCATCTCTTATCTAGGCCCAGAGGACAGTTGAAATTGTGACATATGTTCACCAAACACCTAAGCAATGTATAAAACCTTTCTGGCAATGCGACGGTGGGCACTTTTACACATCTCTGGGACCAGCGCCCAGCTAATGTAAAATCTTGACCTGAAACACACCTACAAAGAGCATTATGGCTTTTATCTAGTTCTATCATGTAAGTGATGTCACTTCCTTCTACTGCCTTGGTCCTCCACTTATGGTGCCTAGTGACCCATAACAGGATACTGCACCCAGGTGATGTGACTCGTTTTTGGGTGGAGTTCTGACAATAGAAATATTTGTAACATATCACTTAACTCAGCACCTAGGTGATTTTTTTTTCTCTCTTGCCTGAGCCCTGACCACCAGAGAGATTGTAACATATTGCTGAATTCAGCACAAAGGTGAAGTCATTCTCTTGCATTTTCCTGCCCATAGGGACAGTTGTGACATGTATCCAGGCTAGTTGCCTAGGAAGCAGTTTTTCTCCTCTCCTTCCTATGCTTTGTCCACAGGGGGAATTTAGATATACCACTGAAATCAGCATCCAGGTGATGTGAAACTTCTTCCAGAGTCCTACCCACAAGAAGGATTGTGACATTTCATGGACCAGCACCGACTCTGATGATGTGACTTTCCTTTCTTCTCCCTGCCCACAGGTGACATTGTGCCATATACTTGAGAGAAGATAAAAATTCTAATAACAACTCTGGTACCTGGAGCCAGAACATTTGTAGGATGGTGACTCTCATCCCTGAACCTCTCCAGAGGTGGTGTTGTAGCATATACCTTTGCCATGTTGCTGAGTGATTTAATAATCCTGCCTATTTACAGCCTAGAGATAACAGTTTGATATACACATTGGTCAAAAACCTTGGTGATTTGACTTGCCTGTCTTAACAGTGTCCTCAGAGGTATCCTAACAAATCTCTGGACCCATCATCTAGGTTATTTGACTTTTCTCTCCTGCCTGAACTCTGCTTCCAGTGAAGAGTGTGGCATTTCTAAGCACTGCATTTAAATGACATGATCCTCTTGCCTGGGCCCTTTCAGCAGGAGGTATTGTTACCTTTCTCTGGGCCCACCATTTTGGTTATATGGCTCTCTTCTCCTGTGTGGACACTTTCCAGCAAGGACATTATGCCAATGACCTGTGCCTATGGCCAAATTTTGTGGCTTTTCTGTTATGGCCCTTCCTGCAAATAAAATATTGGAACATTTTTGGCTCATGGTTTAGGTGATGTGGTTTTTCTGCCCATTTAATAACCACAGAGGGCATGGTAGCATATACCTAGGCACAACTAACAGCCATGATAGTGACTCTCATATGTGAACCCAGCCAATAGAAGACATTTTGACTTTTATAACTAGGTTTAGGAATATAAGAGATGTCAATGATCTCTTCTTGGTAAAAATGTCACAGAAGTTTACAACACTCACACATGTTTTGTTACACCCATCTGTTGTATAAAGAATTCCATAACAAGGCCTAGCACACAGAGAAAATTGTCAGTCTCATAGGCAAACCCAGCTGACAGCAAGAACTTTCACTTTCATAGATGGATGAAGGCAACTCTTCTACATGAAAATAGGACATGTGTGGTATTGTAAACCTAATTTCTAGAATTTTATTCCATCATGACTGTGATATAAATCTTTGTCATGCACCATTGTGATTTCATCCTGAAGATCGATTCAAGCCTACATATAAAATTTTGAGATCTCCCAGGGCCAACCTTGAAGTGGTTTGACTTTTCTCCCTGGGCCCTGCTCTCAGTAAGAATTTTGACATCACTGGATGCAGTAACCAGGTAATGTTATATTCTGGACTGCACCATGACACAGACATCATTGTGACATATTATTGTGTCCATCATTTAAAAGATGTAACTGTCCTCTCTGGAATGGGCACTGCACATAGGATAGGATAGTCACATATTCATAGGCCAGGCACACAGGTGATGATACTTTTTTTTTTTTTTTGCCAGGGCCATGAAAAGAGGGCATTTTGACATATCAAAGGGCCTATCATGCAGGTAATATGGCTCTTCTGCTTGGGATCTGCCCACTTGAAGAGTGACATATTGCTAGGCCAGACACAAAGGTGATGGTACTGTTTTGCCAGGGACATGCTTTAAGAAAAGCTTTGTGGCTGTGTGTGTTGGCTTTTGCCTATAATCTCAGCACTTTGGGAGGCCAAGCCAGGTGGATCACGAGGTCAGGAGATCAAGACCATCCTGGCTAATACAGTGAAATCCCATCTCTACTAAAAGTACAAAAAATTAGCTGGGTGCCATGGCAGGTGCCTGAAGTCCCAGCTACTTGGGAGGCTGAGGTGGGAGAATGGCGTGAACCCAGGAGCCAGAGCTTGCAGTGAGCCCAGATGGTGCCACTGCACTCCACTCTGGGCAACAGAGTGAGCCTCTGTCTCAGAAAAAAAAAAAGGAAAGAAACAAAGAAAAAAAAGAAAAGCTTCGTGACATATCTCTATGCCTATCACCTAGGTGATGTGACTACCTGCTTGGCCCTGTCCACATGGAGCATTGTGACATGTATGTGGAACCTGAACTTATGTGATGTAACTCTCTTGACTGGGTCCTTTTCTAAGGGGGGCTTATGAATATCTCAGGACCCAGGACCACGTGATATGGTATTCAGCCTTGTTTTTTCCCACATATTAAAGTGTGACATATACCTAAAGAAGCACCTAGATGATATGATTCTCTTTTTCTGCCTGATCCCTGCCTACTGGTGACATTTGGCCGTATCTCTGAGCACACAACCTATGTGATGTGACTCTCTTATTCTCTCTGTGCTTTGACAATAAGAAGATTGTGAAATGTTGATGAGTCCAGCACTTGGGTAAGGTAACTCTTGTGTGGTTGCTGAACAACCCCCACAAACAAGACTTTTGCTGTATTTCAGGGCCCAACACCTGGATGATGTTACTCTTCTGCCTAGGTCACACATAAAGAGGGAATTAGGGCACGTTGCTTGGCCCAGTCCCCTAATGATATGACTCTCCTGCTTGTGCCAGAGCCACAGAAGGTATTTTGATATATCTTTTTCCCTTTCTGTATGTGTTTTGGCTCCCATAACTTTGCTGGTATTCTTCCACGTGTTGTTGTATCATATTGCTGGTTCCAGCCCCCAGTTAATGTGACCCTCTTTCCTAGGCCCTGCCTAGATAGAGTATAGTGACACATTGCTTGGCACAGCACCTAAGTGATGTTAACCTTCTGCCTAGATTTTGCCCACAAACGGAATTATGACAGATACCTTGATTCCATTCAAAAGCATGATGATCAAGCTTATATTGGGATTCAGCCAACAGGAGATATTTTGCCTCACATCACTAGGTTTAGATCAATAAGTTAGTCCCTTCATTGCATATTTATATAAAGCTCAGAGAAATTTACAACACTGATTCATATCATAAAACCTTCCAGTGTGGTACAGAGATATTTATAACAGATCCCAGCAAAAAGTTGAGATGGTGAGTCTCCACTACACATTCAAATGAAAGTAAAAGTTGTTATCTTCTCACATTTACAAATCTCATTGTTAAGGTCCTGAGTCTAACAAGTGAATACAGGACCAAGTTGGAGTTGTGATTTTCAAAAGCTAATCTTGTCACAGGTGGGATGCTGACTCATATCTGGTCCCAGGTCACAGACTTAAAAATGGTCTCATCTCTGAAGCCAGCCTACAGGAGAGGTGCTGAGTGTCATACCTTGATTTAGGGCAATATGTAAGATCGTGAATTCATATAAGCTTGTGGGCCTCAGAGAGGTTTTCAGTTCTCATGCGTGTTGTATAATGTTCCCAGATATTGCAGAGAATGTCATACAAGGGTCAGCACACACATGAGATTGTGACTGTCGTATAAACAACTAGCTAACCATTAATTGTTTCACCCTTAAAGGTGAAGAGATTGTGTCATATCACTTGGCATCATACCCCAGTGTTGAGACATTTTTGTTTAAATTCCTTTCCAAAAGGGCATTGTCACATATCACTGGGTCAGAATAATGATAATGGGACTCTTCTGCCAGGGCCTTTAAAACAGGGGATATTTTCACACACCTCCAAGCCTATTGGCTAGGTGATATGTCTCTCCTCCCAGTGCATTGCCCACAGGGGACATTGTGATATATCACTAGATATAGCACCTAGGTAATGCTCCTGCCTGGAACCTGCCCACCAAATAAATTGTGACATACAACTGAGTGCAAAATCTAGGTGACATGACTCTCCTATTTGTCCTGGACTCTTCCAAGACAGGGAATTACTACATATTGCTGAGCCCAGCACCCAGGTGTTGTGATTCTTTTTTTATTTGTATTTTTCATCAAATCTGTCTATGTTGGGCATGGTGACATGTTACTTGAGGCTCTACCCAGGTGATGTGGCTCTTCAGCCTGATTTCTGCTCACATGTTAGATTGTGACATACAACTAGGAAAGCAGCCCATGCCCTGCCCTACTGGGAGAGTAGGATCTATCTCTGAGCCCAAGACCTAAGTGAAGCGAGTCTCTTCTTCAGCCTGATCTTTGCAATGAGGGCATTGTGACATATTGCTGAGCCCAGCACTCAGATTTATTGACTCCCGTTTCTCTTGAACCATACAAACAAACAGAAATTTTGACTTCTTGCAGGGCTCAGCACACATATAAGGTTACTCTTTTGCCCGGATTTTGCATACACTGAGAATTATGGCATATAATAATATATAATAATAGCACACTAAAAAATGTGACTATCATGCTTTCCTGCAGCTGCAGAAGGCATTTTGGCATATACTGAGCTAATTCTGTAGGTGTCTTGGCTCTGATGTTTTGCCCATTCTTTTTCTACATATGGGATTGTGTCATGGTGCTGGGTCCAGTACCCAGTTAATATGACTTTAATTCCTATACACTGCCTAGAGATGGCATTGTGAGATGATGCTTGGCACAGCACAGTGATGTTACACCCCTGCCTAGTTTTGGCCCACAAATGGGACTATGACATATATCTTACTTCAGTTCACAGGCATGATGGTCTAAATTACACTGGGAATCAGCCAAAGGAGATATTTTGCCTTTTATCACTAGAACTAGGCAATAGGTGAGGTTGTGGGTTGCATATTTGTACCAAACTCAAAGACCTTTACAACACTACCTCATAATGTATAAACGTGTGCAGTACAGAGAGTTTCATGACAGGGACTAGCAAAAATTCAGATTGGGACTCTCAATTACACAACCAAGTAAAAGCAAACATTGTCACTATTCCATAAGTCCAAACCTCACTGTTAAGGTCTTGAGTCTAACAAGTGAATACAGTACAAAATCTGAATTGTGACCTTCATATGTGGATCTGGCCATAGGTGGGATGGTGACTCATTTCTGGATCCAGCTTACAGGCATAATAAAGTGTCTCATCCTTGAACCCAGACTACAGAAGAGATATTGACTATTATACCTGAGTTTAGGGTAATATGTAAGATCAAGAATCCATACAAGCATGTAGGCCTCAGAGTGGTTTGCAACTCCCATGCATGCTGTATAAAGCCTTCAAATGTCATAGAGTGTCAATCAAAGCCCAGGAAACACATGAAATTGTTATGTTCGTATACACAGCCAGTTCACAGTTAATGGTGTCACCCTCAAAGGCAACAAAATTTGGTACATCACTAGGCCATGTACCCAGCTATTGAGATATTTTGGCATAAATTCTTTCCCATGAGTGCATTGTGACGTATCACTGGGTTCATATCATTATAATGTGACTCTTCTGTCTGGACCCTGCCAACAGGGGATATTATCACATATCTCTGGAGCTATAAGTAGGGGAATTTTCTCTCCTGCATGTTCCCTGCCCCCAGAGGACATTGGAAAGTATTAACTGAACATCTAGTTCATGTGACTCTGCTCTCCTACCTGGGTCCAGCTCACCAAGGAAGTTGTGACATACCGCTGATTGCAAAATCTATGTGATGTGGCTTTCCTTCATACTCTAGACTCTGCCAAGCCAGCAGATTATTACAGTTTGCAAAGCCCAGCACTTAGGTAGAGTAGAGTGACACTCCTGTTTTTCTTTTTTTCCTGTCAATAGTGTGCTTGGTGACATAATCTTTGAGGCTGTCACATCACCAAGATTATATTGTATCACTGGACCAGCATAAAGCTGACACTTCTGACTATGCCCAGCCTTCAAATAATACTATACTGTATAAATGGCTCAACACCCAGGTAATGTGACTTTCCTTTCTTGTCCCTGGTCTCAGATCAAGTTTTGACATATATCTGGGTTAAGCACACATGCAGAATAATAACTCTCATACCTGGACCCAGCCAGTAGAGATAATTGACTCTCATAGCCAGTCTCATGACAATGGGTTATGTCCTGGGTTTTTCAATTGTATAAAGTTCACAAAGGATTATAACACTCAGGTATATCATATACAGCCTTAATTGTACAATTATTGTCATAACAGAGGCCAGAAATGAACTGAGAATGGGACTTTTAAATGCACACCTAGCTGACATGATTATCATTCTCACAAGTGAACAGGGCCTAGGAATGAGATATTAATCTCACACATAAAAAACAGTCAAATTTTAAATAATTACTCTTATACATAGATCTGATTCACAGGTGGTTTGGTAAAGTTTGAACCATGATTCAGCACACCTGTGGTGTTATGTCTTCCCTACTGGAACAAAATCTTCAAGTGGGATTGGGGCTCCTACACATGAATCTTGACCATTGTTGAGACTGTGACTCCTCTACTAAGATCTACCTTATAGAAAGAGTTGACTCGTACAGGAAACCAGGTGTTGTGTGGCATGTGAAACTTATTTCCAAACATATCTGAGAGTGTGATTGGGACAGGTAACCATGTCCAGCACATGAATAATCTGACTCTCTTTTCTAGGCCCAGCACACAGATTAAATAGTGCCATATGTTGAACAAGCACCAAAGAAATGTATAATACCTTCTTTGGCCTTGCCTGCAAAGGGCAATTTCATATATCACTGGGACCATCACCCAGGTGATGTGAATTATCTGCCTAAAACCTGCCTACAAGAAGAATCGTGTTTTATATCTACATCCACCATGAATTGATGTGACTTCCTTCTACTGCCTTGGCCCAGCACTTACAGTGCCTTTTGACACATAAGGAGAAACTGTGTCCAGGTGATCATTGTCCTTTTTGGGTTCTGCCAACAGGAACATTGTAACATATCACTTAGCTCAGAATGTAGGTGATGTTTCTTTGCATTTTCCTAGGCCCTGATCACAGGGAGATTGTGACATATTTCTGGGTCCCAGGACCCTTGTGAGGTCACTCTCCAGCCTTGGTAATGCACATAAGAAGCATTGTGAAAAATAGCTAGGCCAATTGCCCAGGTGAAGTGAGTCTCCTCTCTTGCAAAAATCCTGCCCAGAGAAGAGGTTTTGATATTTCACTGATACCAGCATCCAGGTGATTTGACTCTCCTGCCAGGGTCTTGTCCACAAAGTAGACTGTGACTTCTCACTGAATCCACACCCATGTAGCTGATGAGATTTCCTTGTCTTCTCTCTGGCCACTGCCAATGTTGTGCCTTATACAAGAGACCATAATAAAAGCCTAATAACAACACATGCATCTGGAGCCAGGACATGTGCAGAACAGTGACTCTTATTCTTAAAGCTATATACAAGTGTAACTGTGACATATACCTTTGCCCAGCTATTTAATGATTTAATAATTCTGCATAGCGATAGCATCAAAATGAGATTTTGACAAATCCTTGGTATAAACATCTTCATGATTTGACTGTGTTATCTTAATACTATCCACAGGAGTGATTGTAACATATTTCTGCTCCATCACATAAGTTACATGACTGTTCTCTCCTGCCTGTACATGATTTTCTTTGGTAACTGTATCACTTCTAAACACTGCATCCAAATGATATGACTCTCTTGCCTGGGCCCTGTCAAGAGGAGGCATAATGATATATTTTGTGTTACATCATTTACCTGATATGGCAGCTCTCCTCTCCTGCTTGGACGCTGCCAATAAAGGACATTGTGCACCAAGCTGGATCTAGCACACAAGTTATGTGGCATTTCTACAGGATCCTGCCTACAAGGAGAATATTGGAATATTTCTGGCCAAGAATTTAGGTGATGTGGCTGTTCTGCCTGCCTTATAACCACAGAGAGTGTTTTATATATATACATAAAGTCTGAGACAGACTCATAGATGATGTTACTCTTTGACAGAGCTATGCTTCATAGAGGTTATTATGACATAACCCTGTGCCTATCACCTCAGTGAAGTGACTCCTAAATTGGGCCCTACAGACATGGAGTATTGTGGTGTAAACAGAGAATATATATATATATATATATATATATATATATATATATATATATCAGAGAGATATATATATATCAGATATATATATCAGCTATATATATCAGATATATATGTATATCAGATATATATATATAACAGATATATGTGTGTATATATATATAAAACAGATATATATGTATATATACATAAAACAGATATATATATGTATATATATATATAACAGATATATTTATGTGTATATATATATATGTATACCTAGGCACAGCTCACAGAAATAACAGTGACTCTCATATGTGGACTCAGCCCACAGAGGATATTTTGACTCTTACAAATAAGTTTACAGATGTTTGTGATGTCCTGGATCACCTTCTGCATAGGTCACAAATGATTACAACAGTCACACATATTTTACAAAGTCTGGGTTATACAGACAGAGTGAAAGCAGGGCTCAGCACACAGGAGAAATTTTGAGTCTTGGAGGAACACCTAGCTGACAGTAAAGCTGTCATCTTCTCACATGGATGAAACCAGCTGTCACATATGAAGATAAGACATGTGTCATATTATAAATCTCATCTGTGGGATTTTCTGACAATGTGATTGTGATATAGATCTTTGCTGAGCACCTGTGTAATTTGACTCTACAGACTTGTTCCAGACTATCTATGGGATTGTGATATCTATCTAGGCCAATCTCGAGGTGATGTGACTCTCGTGCCTGGGCCCTTCTCTCAGTAAGGATTGTGAAATATCACTTGATCTAACATGCAGGGGATGTTACATTTTTGTGTGTGCCATGCCCATCATAATTATTATGACATATTTCTGTGTCCAACTATAGGTTATGTAAATCTCCTCCATGGAATGGGCCCTGGACAAAGGAAGGATAGTTACTTATTGCAAGGCCAGGCACACAGGTGAGGGTACTGTTTTTCCAGAAATATGTCCCCAAAAAAGGCATTGTGACATATCTCTGGGCCTATCACCTATGTTATATGGCTTTTCTGCTTGGGCACTGCCAACCTAGAGAATGATATATTTCTAGGACAGACTCATAGGTGACGTTACTCTTTGACAGAGCTATGCTTCCTAGAGGTTATTATGACATATCCCTGTGCCTATCACCTCAGTGAGGTGACTCCCAAATTGGGCCCTACAGACATGGAGCATTGTGGCATGAGCAGAGAACATGCACCTAGGTGATGTAACACTTTTACCTGGGTGCTGTCCTTAGTTAGCCTTGTGACATATGTCAGGACCCAGCCCCCAGTGATGTGGCTCTTCTGTCTGGTTTCTGTGCACACATTACACTGTGACATATTCCTACAAAAGCACCTAGTTGATATAATTCTCCTCACCTGCCTGAGCTCTGCCTACTGGGGACATTGGGACATATCTCTGAGCTCATGGCCTAAGTGATGTGACTCTCTATTTCTGCCTGGGCCTCACAATAGGATGATTTTGACACATTGCTGAGCTCAGCTCTCAGGATATATGACTCTTTTCTATTTCCCAAACCATGTCCCCCTTAAAAGGAATTTTGACCTATTACAGGGCCCAAGACCCAGATATTGTTACTTTTCTGCCTGGTTTCTGTAAAAAGAGGAAATTATGGCATATTTCCTATTGCTGTGCCCAGCACCATTATGATGTGACTCTCCTGTCTGTGCTGGAGACACTGAAGGTATATTGACATATCTTGGGTCCGTTATGTAAGTGTTTTGGCTCTCATAACTTTTCTGGCTTTTTGTCACATTAAATGATGTCATATTGCTGGGTATAGCACCCAGTTAATTTGACCCAATTTTCTATACCCTGCTTAGAGAAGGCACGGAGTCATATTGCTTGGCACAGCATCTAACTGGTGTTACCTTTCTGTTTTTTATTATTACTATTATTATTATTATTATTATTATATACAAATGGGATTGTGACATGTATCTCGATTCAGTTCATATACATGATGATCATCTTTATACTGGAATTCAGAAAATAGGATATATTATGCCGCTCATCCTTGGATTTAGGGCAATAGGTAAGTCCTGGGTTGCATATCTGTACGAAGCCCAAAGAAGATTACAACACTGACTTATATTGTATAAATTCATTGGTGGTAAAAACTTTCATAACAGGGCCCAGTAAAAAGTTCAGATTTGGACTATTGGTTACACACCCAGGTAAAATTAAGTGTTATCACCCTCCTACATACACAATGCTGACTGTGGAATATGGCACAAATTTGGAACTGTGAATTTATATGTGGATCTGTCTGGAGGTGGGATAATAATGGCTCTTCTCCTTTAACCCTACCTATAAAAGAGATGCTGACTATCAAATCTGAATTGAGGGCAATATGTAAAATTTTGAATCCATATGAGCATGAAGGTCGCTGAGAGGTTTGCACCCTCATGCAGGTTTTATAAAGCCCTTGGATGTAAAGAGTGTCATACATTGGCCCAGCATACATGTGAGATTGTGACTCTAATATTCAAGCTTAGCTGAAAGTTAAAGGTGTCACCCTAAAAGATGAGGAGAGTGTGTCTTATCACTAGGCCTGGTAACCAAGTGTTGAGAATTTTGGCTTAAATTCTTGCCGATAGGTGCATTGTGAATTATCCCTGGGTCAGAATCCTAATAATGTGAGACTTCTTCTTGGACCCAGCCAACAGGAGATATTATCACATATCTGTGGACCTACCAGCTAGGTGATGTGTTTCTCATGCCAGTGCCCTGCCACAGAGGGCTCTGGGACATATCTCTATAGTATCTAGGTAATGTGGCTCTCCACTCCTGCCTGGATTCTGGCCACTGAAGAAATTGTGACATACCACTGAGTGCAAAACCTAGGTGATGTGACTCTCTTCTTTGTCTTGGACTCTGCCAATGAGTTTGGCTTGTACTCTGCTAATGAGGAAATAATAATATGTTGCTGAGCCGAGCACCTAGGGGTGTGGCAATCCTCTATTTTTCAACCCAGTGTTTAGTTGTCATGATAATATTATCTGAGACTGTATCCAGGTGATATGACTGTTCTGACTGGGTCCTGACTGAAAAGGAAGTTATAATGTATCCCTTGCTCAGCACCCAAATAATGTAACTCTTCTGTCTTGTCTCTGTCCAAAGGTGAAATTGCGATGTATACCTGGATTCAGCTCATATGCACAATAATAACTTTCATACCTAGACCTAGCCAGTGGGAGATATTTGACTTTCACAGGCAGTCTTAAGGCCATGAGTAATGTCCTAGATCACCCACCTGTAATAATTCACAGGAAATTATACTATTCAGGCAAGAGTTTCATAACAGGTACCGGCAACCAGGTTCTATTGTGACTCTTGGATGCATACACAACTGACACGATTTTCATTTTCACACATGTACAGAGCCTACAAATGAGATAGTAAATCTCACACACATAAGCAGTTGAAGCTTGAAATTGTTACTCTCATACATGAATCTGATCCATAGGTGGTTTGGTGATGTTTGAACTATGATTTAGCCAACCTATGGTACTTTGACTTTCCTACTGGAACACAATCTTCAAGTGGGATTGAGGCTCTTACATATGGATCTTTCCTGTTTTTGAGATTGTGACACCTGTACTTCAACCCAACTTATAGGACTTGTTGACCCTCGTACCCAAAGCCAGGACTTGTGTGGGACTGTGAAACTTATTTCTGAACATTTTTGAGTGTGTAATTGAGAAGTATAACTTTGCACAGAATCTGAGTGTTTTGACTCTCCTTTCCAGGCCCAGAGCACAGTTAAAATTGTGACTTACGTGCACCAAGCACCTAAGCAATAAGTAACATCTTTTTTGGTAATGAAACATAGGGTACTTTTACATATCACTGAGACCAGCACTTGGCTGATGTGAAATCTTGGCCTGAAGCCTGCCTACAGAGAGCACTGTGGTTTTTATTTAAGTGGATTACTTAAGTGATATGACTTCCTTCTACTGTCTTGGCCCTGCACTTCTGGTGGATTGTGACACAGAACTAGGTACTGCACCCAGGTGATGTGACTTTTTTGGGGGATGAAGTTTCTGCCAATAGGAAGCTTTGTAACATATTACTTGGCTCAGCAACTAGGTGATGTTTCTTTCCTCTTGCCTGTGCCCTGACTGCCAGAGAGACTGTAACATATTGCTGAACCTAGCACCAAAGCAAGGTTACTCCCCTGCCTTGATCCTACACATAGGGGCCGTTGTGATGTATATTCAGGCCAATTGCCTAAGTGGAGTTTGTCTTCTCTCCTGCCTAAGTTCTGCTCACAGGGGGCATTTTATATATCACTGAAAACAGCATCCAGATGATGTGACTCTTCTATCAGAGTCCTAGCCACAAGGACAATTGAGAAGTTTCACTGGACCAGCATCCACTAAGGTGATGGAACTTTCCTTTTTCTTTCTGCCCACAGGTATATTGTTCCATTTACCTGAGACCAGATAAAGAGCCTAATGATGATGCTTTTCCCCATGGCCAGGACATGTGCAGGATCATTACTCTCATCCCTGCCCCTTTTCACAGGTACTATTGTGACATACGCCTTTGCCCAGCTCCTGAGTGATTTAATAATCCTGCATTGTTATAGCCCACAGATGACATTTGGACCTATACCTTTGCCAAGAACCTTTGTGATTTTACTCTCGTGTCCTAACAGGTTCTCAGAAGTGATCATAACATATCTCTGCAGCCGCTGTCTAGGTTACATGACTCTCCTCTTCTGCATGAACCCCGCTTCCAGTGAAGAGTAGCATTTCTAAGCACTGTACCCAAATGACATGAGTCTCTTGTCTGGGCTTTTTAAAGGGGAGGCTTTGTGATATCTCTCTGGGCCCATCATTTAGGTGATATGACTCTCCTCTACTGCCTGGACACACTCCACAAAGGGCATTATGCCATAGAGCTGAGCCTAGCACCCAAGTTTTGTGACATTTCTGTTAGGGCCCTCTCTACAAAAAAAAAATTGGAGTATTTCTGGCTTAGGATATAGGTGATGTGGTTTTCTGCCTGTTTAACTACCACAGATGAGATGGTGCCATATATGTAGACACATCTAAAATGCATGATAGATCTAAAATGCGTGATAAAAGGACTCCCATATGTGAACCCAGTCAATAGGAAATATTTTGACTCTTATAACTAGGCTTAGGGAGATAAGTGATATCCAGGATCTCCTTCTGGTAAAAAGGTCACAGAAGATTACAACATTCACACGTATTTTATAGCATCCTTGTGTTGTATACAGAGAATCATAACAGGGCCTAGCACATGGAGAAAATTGGGATTCTCATATGCACATTCAGCTGACAGTAACGGTTTTCACCATTACAGATGATGAAGGCAACTGTCCTACATAAAAGTAGAACATGTGTGATATTGTAAATCTAAGCCCTAGAATTTTATTCCATCATGACTGTGATATAAATCTTTGCCAAGCACCTGTGTGAGTTCACCCTTCAGACTGGTTCCAGCCTACCTATGGGATTTTGATATCTACCTAAGCCAGCCTTGAAGTGATGTGACTCTTTTGCCTGGGCCCTCCACTCAGAATTATAACATCATTGGATCCAGCACACAGGTGACATTACATTCTTGCTTGTGCCATGCTCGCAGACATCATTGTGACATATTAGAGTGTCCATCAGTTAGAAGATGTCACTCTCCTCTCTGGAAAGGGCCCTGAACACAGGGAAAATTAGTGACACATTTCTAGGCCAGGCACACAAGTGATAATGCTCTTTTGTCAGGGCTATGCCCAAAAAATGGCATTTGACATATCACAGGACCTATCATGTAGGTGATATGGCTCTTCTGCTTGAAACTTGCCCAGTTGAATAGTGACATACTGCTAGGCCAGGCACAAAGGTGATGGAACTCTTCTGCCAGGGCCATGCTTTCAAAAATGCTTTGTCATCTATCTCTGGGCCTATCACCAAGGTGATGTGACTTCCTGCTTGGTCCTGCCCACATGAAGTATTGAGATATAAGCATGGAATCTGCACTTAGTTGATGTAACCCTCTTGCCTGGGTCCTTTTTTAGGGGGACTTGTGAATATCTCAGTACAGAGGACCACGCGATGTGGCCCTTCAACCTGGTTTTTGCCCACATATTAAATTGTGACATATAGCTAAAGAAGCATCTAGGTAATATGGCTCTTCTTCTGTCTGAACCCAGCCTACTGGTGATATTGGGCCATATTTCTAAGCCTGTGACCTAAGTGATGTGACTCTATTTTTGTCTAGGGCTTTACAATGGTAAGATTATGACATATTGAAGAGCTCAGAACTTAGGTAATGTGACTCTCGTCTTGTAACTGAACAATGCCCATGAACAGATCTTTTGCCGTATTTCAGGGCCTAGTACCCGGATGAAGTTGCTCTTCTGCCTAGGTTGTGCATAAAGAGGAAATTGTGGCATATTTCTTGGCCTAGAAACCTAATGATGTGACTCTCCTGCTTGTGCCGGGACCACAGAAGGTATTTTGACATATCTTTGGCCCATTTTCTAGGTGTTTTAGCTCTTACCACTTTGCTGAGTTTCTTCCATGTGTGGTTGTATTATATTGCTGACTCCAGCCTGCAGTTAATGTGGCCCTCTTTCCTAGGCGCTGCTTACAGAGGGCATCATGACATATTGCTTGACAAAGAACCTAAGTGATGTTAACATTCTGCATAGGTTGCTAACAAATGGGATTATGACAAATACCTTGCTTCAGTCCAAAGGTATGATGATCAAGCTTATGTTGGGATTCAGCCAACAGGAGATATTTTTCCTTTCACCACTGGGTTTAGGTCAAAGAGTCAGGTTATTCATTGCATGTTTCTACAAAGCTCACAGTAGTTTACAACACTAACTCATGTAATAAAAACTTCCTGGGTGATACAAAGTGTTTCTTAACAGTGCTCGGCAAACAGTTAAGATTATGATTCTTGACTACACACTCAGGTGAAAGTAAGTTTTTTACCATCCTACATTTACAAAGCCCATTGTTCAGATCCTGAGTCTAACAAGTGAATACACCACAAAGATGGAATTGTGACTTTCATAAATGAATATGGTCACAGGTGGGATGGCGACTCATTTTTGGAGCCAGCTCTCAGTCATGATAATGATCTCTTCCTTAACACCAGCCTATAGGAGAGATGCTGACTGTCATACCTGGGTTTAGGGCAATATGTATAATCTTAATTCTGTAAATGCCTGTAGGTCTCAGAGAGGATTGCAACTCTCATGTATACTGTATAATGTTCTCAGGTATTATAGAGAGTGTCATACAATGGCAAGCACACACATGAGATTGTGACTCTCTTATACACAGATAGCTAACATTTAATGGTGTCACCCTTAAAGATGAGGAGATTTTGTCATATTTCTTGCACTAGTACCTGGTGTTGAGAACCTTTAGTTTAAATTTCATTCCATTAGGGCGTTGTTACATATCACTGGGTCAGAATCAAAATAATGTGACTCTTCTTCCAGGGCCCTGCAAACAGAGGATATTTTCCCGTATCTCCAGGCCTATTGGCTATGTAATATGTCCCTCCTGCCAGTACCTTGCCCAGGGGAGACACTGTGACACATTGCTAGATTTAGAGTCTAGGTAATTTGACTCATCCCTCCTGCCTGGATCCTCCTCACTGAAAAAACTGTTATATACCATCAAGTGCAAAGCCTAGGTGATGGAAGTCCCCTTTTTTTCCTGGACTCTGTCAGGAGAGGGAATTATTACATATTGGTGAGCAGAGCACCCACGTGGTGTCATTATCTATTTTTATAAGAAACCTGTCTCCACTGT
The DNA here is from genome assembly GCF_028885655.2 of Pongo abelii. NCBI lineage: Eukaryota > Metazoa > Chordata > Mammalia > Primates > Hominidae > Pongo > Pongo abelii. The sequence goes on along the minus strand of NC_072009.2, from coordinate 47,522,240 downwards.
GGATGGTGACATATTACTTGCAGTTGTACCCAGGTGATGTGGCTTTTCAGTCTGGTTTCTGCCCATAGGTAAGATTTTGGCATATAACTAGGGCAGCATTTAGGTGATATGACTCTCCCTTTCTGCCTGGGCCCTGTTTACTGGGGACACTGGGCTATATCTCTGAGCCCATGAACTGAGGGAAGTGACTCTCTTTTTCTGCTGGGTCTTTACAATGGAGAGATTGTGAAATATTGTTCAGCCTAGCAATCAGGTAATTTGATTCACCTCTTTTTTTTTCTCAAATCATGCCCACAAACAGAAATTTTGGCCTATTGCAGGGCCCAGCACCCAGATAATGTTACGCTTTTACATGGGTCCTGTATGTAGAGAATATTATAACATACTGCTGGGCCAGGTACCCTGAAAATATAAAACTCATGACTTTGCTGGAGCCAGAGAAGGTATTTTCACAGATTCTGGGCCCATTATGTAGGTGTTTTGGCCCTCATCTTTTTGCTGGTTTTTTTTTGTTTATTTGTTTTGTTTTTTGGTTTTTTTCCATGTAATGGATTGCTTCATATTGCTGAGTCCAGAACTCAGTTAACATGACTCTAATTCCTATACACTACCTAGAAAGGGCATTGTGGCATGTTGCTTGGCACAGCACTTAAGTGATGTTACCCTCTGGCCTTCTTTTTCTGCCCGCAAATGGGACTATGACTTCAGTTCACAGGCATGATGGTCAAATTTATATTGAGATTCAGCCAATAGGAGATATTTTACCTTTCATTTCTAGGCTTCAGGCAATACATAAAATCTGAGTTGCATATTTGTACCAAGCTCACAGAGCTTTACAACACTAACTCATCATGTATGAACTTCTTTGGTGGTATAGAGAGTTTGCTGATAGGGACCAGTGAAGAGTTCAGTTTGAGATTCTTGATTACACACCCAGGTAAAAGCAAGTGTTGTCATCATTCTACATGTCCAAAGGCCACTGTTAAGAACATGAGTTTTACAATTGAATGCAGTACAAAGTTGGAATTGTGACCTCGGTATGTAGGTCTGGCCACAGGTGGGATTGTGACTTATTTCTAGATCCAGCTCACAGGCATAAAAATGAGTCTCATTTCTAACCCAGCCTATAGAAGAGATGCCGACTATTACACCTGGGTTTAGGGGAATATGTAAGGTCATGAGTCCATATAAACATGAAGGCCTTAGAGTGGTTTGAAATTCTCATGCATGATGTATAAAGCTTTTGAATATTGATGAGAGTCATGCAACAGCCCAGGATATTTGTGAAATTGTTACTCTCATATACACACCCAGCTCAGAGTTTATAGTGTCACTCTCAAAGACAAGAGGATTTGGCCTATTAATAGGCCTAGTGCTTAGGTGTTGAGACTATTTGGCTTAAATTCCTTTCCTTGGGTGGATTGTGACATATCACTGTGTTAGAATCATAATAATGGGACTCTTCTGTCTGGACCCTGCCAAAAGGGGATACTATCACATATCTATGGGTCTATAAGCTAGATGATTGGTCTCTTCTGACAGTGTCCTGCACCCAGAAGACATTGTGAAATATTGTTTGGCTTAACATCTAGGTAGTGTGACTCTCATCTCCTGCCTGAACCTTGCTCAGCAAACAAATTGTGACATACCGCTGACTGAAAAACCTACATGATGTGACTCTCCTTCACATTCTAGACTCTACCAACAGAGAGGGTTATTACATGTTGCAGAGTCCAGCACATGCATAGGTGGAGTGACTCTCCTCTCTTTTCTTCCCTTTCTATGGTGGGCTTCGTGGCATATTATTTGAAACTGTAATCAGGTGAAGTGACCCTTCTGACTAGGTCCAGCCTACAAATGAGATTATGCTGCATCACTGGTTCAGTGTCGAGCTGAGTTGACTCCCTTTCCTTGTCCCTGCTTACAGGTGAAATTTTGACCTATACCTGGATTAAGCACGCATGGACAAAAATAACTCTCATACCTGGACCGAGCCAGTAGGAATATTTTGACTCTCATAGCCAGTCTCATGGCCATGGGTAAAGCCCTGTGTTTTTCACTTGTATAAAAGTCATGAAGGATTATAATAATCGGGTATATCATATAAAGCATTAATGGTGCAAAGAGTGTCATAACAGAGACCAGCAACCAGGTAAGAATGTGACTCTTTTAGCTGAAATGATTGTAATTCTCACATATTAGCAGGGTCTAGGAATGAGGTACTAAATCTCACACATTAAAAGCAGTGTGTGTTTGAAATAATTACGCACATACAGGGACCTGATCCACAGGTGGTTAACATTTGAACCAGGATTCAGCACACCAGTGGTGCCATGACTCCCCTCCTGGACCACAATGTTCAAGGGGGATTGTGGCTCTTATACATGAATCTTGTCCATTGTTGAGATTTTGACTCCTCCATTTTGACCCAACTTATAGAAAGAATTGACTCACATACACAAAACCAGGACTTGTGTGGGATGTGAAACTTATTTCCAAACATATATGAGAGTGTGATTGGGACAAATCACTTTGTCCAGCAAATGAATAATTTGAGTCATTTTCTGGGCCCAGATCACAGAAGTAATTGTGCCATATGTGGAGCAAGCACCTAAGCAATAGATAACATCCATCGCGGCTCTGCCTTCAAACGGAAATTTTACATATGTCACTGGGACCATCAACCAGATGATGTGAGTTATCTGCCTGAAACCTTTCTACAGAAGGAATTTTGTTATATATCTAGGTCCATCATATAAGTGATGTGACTCCCTTCTACTTCCTTGGCCACACACTTACAGGGCATTGTGACTAAGAACTGGGTACTGCATTCAGGTGATGTGATTTTTCTTTTTGGGTTCTGCCAACAGGAAGCATTGAACACATCACTTGGCTCAGTACCTAGGTGATGTTTCTTCACTTTTGCCTTGGCTCAGACCTCAGGGAGATTGTGACATATTTCCTGGGACCAACACCTATGTGAGGCCACTCTACAATTTGGTTACTGCACAGGATAGACATTGTGACATACATCTAGGCCAATTGCCTCGGTGAAGTGAGCCTCCTGTCTTGCCAAAGTGCTGCCCAGAGAGGGGGTTTTGATATGTCACTGAAATCCAGGTGATGTGACTCTTCCACCATGTTCCTGCCCACAAGGTGAATTGTGATGTCTCAGTGGCCCAGACCCACATAGGTGATGGGGCTTTCTTGTGTTCTCTCTGGCCACAGGTGATATTCTGCCATATACCAGAGACCAGAACAAAAGCCTAGTAACAACTCATATGACTGGAGCCTACGAGTTGTGCAGGATGGTGACTCTTAGACTTAAGCCTTTTCACAAGTGTAATTGTGACAAATACCTTTGCTCAACTCCTGAGTGATTTAATAATTCTGCCTAGGTATAGCAAATGAGATTTTGACAGATACATCGGTCAAGCACCTTGGTGATCTGACTGACGTATCTTAAAATGTCCTCAGGGGATATTGTAACATACTTCTGTATCCTTCATCTAGGTTACATGACTCTTCTCTCCTGCCTGTACCCTGCTTCTTTTAGTGATTGTAGTATTTATAATCCCTGCATCCAAATGATATGACACTCTTGCATGGGACCTGTCAACAGGAAGCATTTTGACAAAATTTTGGGCCCATCATTTATGTGATATTTCTCTCCTCTCCTGCCTAGACACTGTCCACAAGGGATATGGAGCCACAGAGCTGGACATAGCACATAAGTTATGTGACATTTCTTAGAGGGCCCTGACTACAAAAAGAATATTGGAATATTTCTGACCCAGCATTTATGTGATAGGGCTGTTAGGCCTCCTTCTTAACCACAGAGTGAATTGTAACATATACCTATGCATGGCTCACAGCCATGATAATGACTCTCATATGTAGACTCAGACAATAGAGGATATTTTGCATCTTGTAACTCACTTTAGGGACATGTGTGATGTCCTGGATCTCCTTCTTGTACAAAGGTCACAAAATACTACAGCACTCATACATATTTTACAAAGTCTTTGGGTTATACACACAAAGTCAAAGCAGGGCTCAGCACACAGATGAAATCGTGAGTCTTGTTTGCACACCCAGTTAAAGCTGAAAGCAAGAACTCATTATCTCACATGCATAAAGGTAACTGTCACACATGAAACCGGGCATGTATGGTAAGATGGTAAATCTCATCTTTGGAATTTTCTGACAGTGTGAGTATGATATAAATTTTCACCAAGCACTTGCGTAATTTGATGCTCTGGACTTGTTCCAGCTCATAGGTGGGGTTATGAAATCTACCTAAGCCAACCTCAAGGTGACATGACTTTCCTGCCTTGTTCTATCTCTCAGTAAAGATTGTGACATATCACTGGATCTAGCTCCCAGGTAATGTTACATCCTTACTTGCACACTACCCACAAAAATTTTTGTGACATATTTCTGTGTTTACCTCATAGTTGATGTGAGTCTCCTCTCTGGAATGGGCACTGCACAACAGAATGATAGTGACATAATGCAAGGACCGGTGCACAGGCAAGGGTCCTCCTTATCCTGTGGATGCCTGGAGGAGGGCAATGTGACGTATCTCTGGGTCTATCGCCTACATTATGTGGCTGTCCTGCTAGGGTCCTTCCAACCTTGAAAGTGACACTCTTCTAGGCCAGGCACACAGGAGATGGTACCCTTTTCCAGGGCTATGCTTCACACAGCACCTTATGACATATCTCTGGGCCTGTCACCTAAATGAAGTGACTCTCTCCCTGGGTCCTAACCAGGTGAAGCATTGCATCATAAGCAGAGAACCTTCACCTAGTATGATGTCTCTCTCTTGGCTAGGTGCTGTGTTAAGAGCAATTTTTGACATATCACAGGACCCAGCACCCAAGTGATGTGGCTCTTCTGCATAGTTTCTGTCCACATGTTAAATTGTGACATATTTTGATGGAAGCACATAGGTGATATGGCTGTCCTCATCTGCCTGAGCTCTGCCTGGTTGGAATATTAGGACATATCTCTGAGCCCATGACCTAAGTGATGTGACTCTCTTTTTCTTCCTGGCCCTTCATAATAGGAGGATTTTGTCACATCACTGAGCCCAGGATTCAGGATATGTGACTCTCCTCTTTCTCCTTAACCCTGCCTAGAAAAAAGAAATTTGACACATATTACTGCCCAGCATGCAGATCATGTTACTCTTCTGCATGGGATCTGCATAAAGAGATAATTATGGCATATTGCATATTGCTGGGCCCAGCACCCTTAAGATGTGATACTCCTGCCTGTGCTGCTGATACCGAATGTATTTTGGCATATATTTGGCCCGTTATGTAGGTGTTTTGGCTCTCATAACTGGGCTGGGTTTTTTACACATATGAAATTGTGTCATATTTCTGGGTCCAGCACCCAGTTAATGTGACCCAATTTCCTACACCCTGCATACAGAAGACATTGTGACATATTGCCGGGCACAGCATCCGAGTGATGTTACACTTCTGCACAGTGTTTTGCCCACATATGTGATTATAACATATACCCAGTTTAAGTTCACAGCCATGATGATCAAACTTATATTTGGATTCAGCCAATAGAAAACATTTGCCTTTCATTGTTAGGCTTGGGGCAATAGATAGGGTCCTGTGTTGCATATCTGTACCAAGATCACAGAAACTTACACAACTAACTTACATTTTATAAACTCTTTTGTGGTAGAAATTTTCATAGCAGGGGCCAGCAAAAAGTTCAAATTGGGACTCTCGATTACACACCGAGGTGGAATTAAAAGTTGCCACCATCCCACATTTACAAAGCCCACAGTTGAGTCTTATACCTAAGCCTTTCCACAAGTGTAATTGTGACATATATTGTAGTTCAGTTCCTGAGTGATTTAATAATTCTGCCTAGATATAGCCTACAAAAGAAAGTTTGACAAATATCTGCACCAAGCACCTTGGTGATTTGACTGTGCTATCTAAAAACTGTCCTCAGGCAAAATAGCCACATATTTCTGGACCCATTATTTAGGGTATATGACTCTCCTCTTTGACCTGTACCCTGCTTCCTATAGTAACTGTAGCTTTTCTCAACACTGAATTCAAATGACATGACTCTCTTTTTTGGAGAAACTCTCCTGTTGAGAGGCATTTTGACACATGCTTGAGCCCAGCTTTTAGGTCAGATGACTTTCCTCTCCTGCCTAGACACAGCCCAAAATGAACATTGTGTAACAGAGTTGGATTTAGCACACAAGTTATGTGATATTTTGGACAGGACTCTTCCTGCAAAAAGAATACTGGAATATTTCTGGGCCAGCATTTAGGTGATGTGGCTGTTAGGCCTGATTCATAACCACAGAGCAAATTGTAACAAATACCTAGGGAGGGCTAGCAGGAATAATAATGACTTATATGTGAACTCATCCAATAGAGGATATTTTTACTCTTAAAATTCAGTTTAGGGACATGCATGATGTCCTGAATCACTTTCTTGTACAAACATCACAAAAGATTACAACACTCACACATATTTTACAGAGCCTTTGGTTTATACAGAAAGAGTCAAAGCAGGGTTCAACTCAGATGACATTGTGCATCTTGTATGCACATCCACCTGTCAGTAAGGACTGTCATCATCTCTCATGGATGAAGGCAACTGTCACACATGGAAGCAGGACATGCATGGTTTTGTAAATCACATCTTTTGAATTTTCTGACAGTGTGATTGTGATATAAATCTTTGCCAAGCACCAGTGTAATTTGACCCTCCAGGCCTGTTCCAGCCCATATACGGGATTGTGCTATCTACCTAGGCCAACCTCGAGGATATGTGACTCTCCTGCCTGGGCCCTTCTCTCAGTAAGTATTGCACATATCACTAGATCTAGCATCCAGTTGATGTTCACCTTCTTGTCTCTGCCGTGCCAACCGAAATTATTGTGAACATATTTTTGCATGCACCTCATAGGTGATGAAACTCTAATCTCTGGAATGGGCCCTGCATAAAGGAAGGATGGTGACATATTGTGAAGCCAGGCATACAGCTGTGGTTACTTTCGGCCAGTGCCATGCCCAAAGTAGGGCATTGTGACATATCTCTGCACCTGTCACCTAGGTTAAGCGGCTCTCCTGCTTGGGCCCTGACAACCTGGAAAATGACATATTTCTAGGCCAGACACACAGGTGATGATACTCCTTTGCCAAGACTATGCTTCACAGAGGACTTTGTGACCTATCTCTTGGGCTAATAAACTAGTTGATGGGACTGAATGCTTTGGCCTCACACACATAGAGCGTTGTGACATGAAAGTGAAACCTGCTCCAAGGTGATGTAACCCTTTCACCTTTGTTCTGAACAAATGGGGTCTTGCAGCATACCTTAGGACCCAGCACCCAGGTTATATGGCTCTTCTGCCTGGTTTCTGCCCATGTGTTAGATTGAGATATATACCTAAAGAAGCACCGATGAGACACTGCTCTCCTCTTCTGCCTGAGTTCTGCCTACTGGGGACATTGGGACATGTTCCTAAGCCCATGACCTAAGTGACATGACTCTCTTCCCCTGCCTCAGCCTTTAAAATGCTGAAATTGTGATGTATTTCTGAGACCAGGATTTAGGTTATGTGACTATTTCCTTTTTTCTGAATCATGCCCACCAAGGGAAAGTTTCACCTACTGCACTCAGAATGGATGTTACTCTTCTACTACAGTCCTGAAAAATGAGGGAGTGATTGCATAATGGTAGGTCCGGCACTCTAATGATGCTTCAGTCCTGCCGGCGCCAGAGCCACAGAGAGTATTTTGACATATCTTCAGCCAAATGTGTAAGTGTTTTGGCTTTCATCCGTTGGTTGAGTTTATTATTTTTTTTACAAGTAAAATTGTGTCATGTTGCTAGGTCCAACATCCAGATAATGTGACCCCACTTTCTGTATTCTGCCTGGAGATGGCACTGTGACATGCTGTGTGCTACAGCACCTAAGTGATGCTACTCTTTTTTGTAATTTTTTGCCCACTAATGGGATTATAAAATATACCTTGTTTCAGTTTACAGGTATGATGGTCAAACTTACATTGTGATTCAGCAAATAGAAGATATTTTGCCTCTCATTCCAAGGCTTAGGGCAATAGGTAAAATCCTGGGTTGCATATTTGTACAAAGCTCACAGAACAATAATTAATATTGTATAAACTCCTTGGGTGGTACGGAGAGTTTCCTAAAACGGCCCAGCAAAAAGTTAAGATTGTGATTCTCAATTACACACACAATTGAAAGTAAAACTTGTCACCACCCCTCATTTAGAAAGCCCATTGCTGAGATACTGAGTCTAACAAGTAAAACAGTACAGAGATGGAATTGTGACTCTCTTTTGTGGATTTTGCCACAGGTGCAACCGTCACTCATTTTTAGACCCAGCTCACAGGCATAAAAATAAGTCTCATTCCTGAACTAAACATAAATGGGAGATGTTGACTGTCATATCTGAGTTTAAGGCAACATATAATATTCAGAGTCAAAATGAGCATGTGCACCTCAGAGTAGTTTGTGAGTCTCATGCATGTTGCATAAAATTCCCAGCTGTTCTAGAGGATGTCATACAATGGCCCAGCACACATGTGACAATGTGACTTACATACATAGGAGTTAGCAGTTAAAGGTGTCACCCTAAAAGATGAGGAGATATTGTCATATCACTGGGCCTAGTACCCAGCAGTAAAAACTGCTTTAATTGTTTCCCATGTGTGCGTTGTGATGTATCGTTGGGTCAGAATCATAATAATGTGACTCTTTACTACTTGATCCTGCCAAGTAGGGATATTATCACGTATATCTGAGCCTATTTCTTGGGTGACTTGTCTATTTTGCTTGTGCTCTTTCACCAAAGAACATTGTGACATCATTGGGGATATCATCTAGGAAATGTGACTCTTCTCTCCTTCCTAGGTCCTGCCCACTAAAAGAATTGTGACATAACGCTGACTACAAAAACTGGGTAATGCAACTCTCCTCTTTATTCTGGAGTCTGCCAAAACAGGGGATTATTACATATTGCTGAGCCCAGCACCTAGATGATGTGAGTCTTCTCTGTTTCTCTAAGATTATAATGTATCCTGAGCTCACCATCCAGGTGATGAGACTCTCCTGCCGTCTTTCTGCCCACAGGTAAAATTTTGTCATATACCCAGCTTCAGATACCATGCAATAATATAACTATCATACCCGGACCCAAAAAGGAGAGATATTTTGATTCTCAGAGCCATTCTTATGGCCATAAGCAAAGTAATGGTTCTCATAGTGGTATAAAGTTCACACAGTATTATGACACTCCAGCATATCGTATAAAATGTGAGTAGTATGATGAGTGTTACAACAGGGAACAGCAACCCAATGCTATTGTGATTATTGGATCCACACCCAACTGACACGACTGTCATTCTCTCACAAGAACAGAACCTGCAAATAAAGTACTAAATCTCGCCAAAAGAGCAGTAAAAGATTGAAATTGTTCGTCTCATATGTGGGTCTGACTCACAGGTGGTTTGGGGATGCATGGTTCAGCACACCTGTGAGGCTGGGACTCTCCCCCTGGAACACAGCCATCAAGTGGGATGGCCATCTTCTACATGGATTATGCCCATTGTTTAGATTGTGTCTCCTCTGCTTCGACCCAACTCACAGGAGGTGTTTACTTATGTAAATAAAGCCAGGACTTGTGTGGGACTGTGAAACTTACTTCTGGTGTGTGATTAGGACTTAAAAGTTAGCCCAGCTCCTGGGTAATTTGACTCTCCTTTTCAGGCCATAACCCAAGATGAAATTGTGACATGCGTGGACCAAAAACCTAAGCAAAGGTGACTGGGCCTGCCTACAAATGGCACTTTTATGTATCACTGGGACGAGCACCCAGGAGATGTGTATTATTTGCTTGATTCCGGCCTATATAAAGCATTGTGGCTTTTATCTAGGTCCATCACGTAAGTGATGTGACTCACTTCTACTGCCTTTCCCCTGTAATTATGGTGCATTGTGACACATAACTGGATACTATACCCAGAAATCATGACACTCCATTCTGGGTTCTGAAAACAGAAAGCTTTGTAATGTATCACTTGGCTTAGCACCTAGATGATGTTTCTACTCTCCTACCTCACCCTGACCACAGGAGAGATTGTGACATATTGATAAACCCACCTCCTCCAAGGTGAGGTCATTTTCATACTTTGGTTTTGCACCTAGTGGCCATTGTGACATATATCTAGGCCAACTGCCTAGATACAGGTAAAGTGATTCTCCTCACCTTCTTAAGCCCGGCCCGACAGAAGAAATTTTGATATATCACTAAAACCAGCTTCCAGGGGATGTGCCTCTTCTTCCAGGGTCCTGGCCATAAGAAAGATTGTGACATCTCACTGGACCAGCACCCTCACAAGTGATGCGACATTTCGGCTTGCCCTCTGTCTATAGATGATATCATGCCATATACTTGAGAGCAAATGAGAGGACTAATCATGACTCTTAAACCTGAAGCCAGGTCACATCCAAGATGGTGACTCCCATTCCTGAAACTTTCCACCAGTGTTATTGTGACATATTCTATTTCCCATCTCTTGAGTGACTTAATCATCTTGCCTAAATGTTGCCCACAAATGAGATTTGGACACATTGCTCAGCTGAGCACCTTGGCAATTTGACTCTCCTGTCTTAAGAATATCCTCAGGAAGGATTGTCGCATGGTTTTGGACCCATCATCTAGTTTTCTTACTCTCCTCTGCTGTCTGAACGCTCCTTCCACTGAGGATTATAGCATTTCTAATCATGCCATCCAAATTGTACGAATCTATTTCCTGGTCCCTTCAACATGAGACATTGTGACATATCTCTGGGCCTAGAATTTAGGTGATATGAATCTCTTCTTCTGTCTGGACACTGCCCACAAGGGGCATTGTGCCCTATATCTGGTTGTAACCCCCAGTTTATGCAACTCTACTGCCAGGAATATGCCTACAAGGAGAATATTGGAACATTTCTGGCTCAGCATTTAGTGTACTTGGCTGTCATGCCTATTTCATAATCCACAAAGTAAATTGTTACATATACCTAGGCACAACTTACAGGCATGATAATGACTCTAATATGTGGACCTGATAAATGGGGTTACTTCTGAGTCCCATAACTTGCTTCAGAAACATGAGTGATTAAATCACTTTCTCCTAAAAAAGAAGACAAGGAAGATTATAACAGCCTCAGATGTTTTATAAAGGCCTTGGCCCATACAGAGAGTTTTATAACGGAACCCAAGAGAAAGGTTAAACTGTGAGTCTTATGTGTGCACTCAGCTGACAGCAAGTACTGTCACCATCTCACATATATGACGCCAACTGCCAATCATGAAAACAAGACATGTGTGGTATTATAAATCTCATTCTCAGAATTTTCTGCCAGTGTGAGTGATATAAATCTTCACCAAGCACCTGTGTGATTTTATTCTCCAGATTTGTTCCAGTCCACATATGTTATTGTGATATCAACCTGGGCCAACCTTTAGGTGATGTGAAGCTCCTGCCTCGACCCTGCTGTCATTAAGAATCATGACATATCACTAGATCCCGCACCCAGGTCATGTTACATTTTTGTCTGAGTGGGTGATAGTGACATAGGGCTTAGCCAGGCACAGAGGTGACAGGACTTTTTTGCTAGTACCATGTCCTAAAGAGGGCATTGTGACAAATCTCTTGGCCTATCACCTAGGTGATGTTGTGCTCCTGCTTGGGTACTGCTTACCTGGATAACAACATAATGCACAGAGGTGATGGTACTTTCTTGCTAAGGCCATGTCCTAAAGAAGGCATTGTAACAAATCTGTGGGCCTATCGGCTAGATGATGTTGCTCTCCTGCTTGGGTCCTGCTTACCTGTATAGTGGACATATTGCTAGGCTGCGCACATGGGTGATGGTACTCTTTCACCAGGGCCATGACTCAAGGAGGACAGTGTGACATATCTCTGGGCCAATCCCCTAGGTGATGTGACTCCCTGCTTGTGCCCTGCCCACATTGAGCATTGTGATATTTTTTGTACTTATTTTTTGTAACTCTGTTGCCTGTGTCCTGTCTTAAGGAAGTCTTGTGACATATCTTAGGACCCAGCATCAAGGTGATGTGACTCTTCTCCCTGGCTTCACCTCACATGTTAGATTGTGTCACATACCTAGTAAGCACCTAGGTGATATGACTCTTCTCTTCTGCATGAGTCCTGCCTACTTGGGACATTGGGCCATATATCTGAGCCTGTGTCTTAAGTGATGTGAATCTTTTTTTCTGCAAGAGCCTTTAGAATGGGGTGATGTGACATATTGCTCAGCCCAATACTTAGGTAAGATGACTCCTTTTTTCCTGAACTATGCCCATGAAAAAGAGCTTTGATGTATCGCTGGTCCCAGCATGAAGATGACGTTTCTTTTCTTACTAGGTCCAGCATAAAGAGACAATTGTGGCATACTGCTGGGACCCCCACCCTGATGATGTAACTCTTTTGCCTGTTCCAGAATAACAAAGCATTTTTTACATACCATGGGCCTATTCTGTAGGTAATCTTCTTCTCATCATTAGTATGCATTTCTTTTTCCTATATTTTCTACATTTGGGTTTGTGTCTTATTGCTGAGTCCAGCACCCAGTTATCATAACCCCAATTTCTAGACCCTGCATTGAGAGGGCATTGTGACATATTGCTTGGCACAGCACCTAAGTATGCTACCTTTCTGCAAAATTTTTTTTTTCTACAAATGGTATGAAATTTCGATTGCTTCATTTCAGATGCATTATGATCGAACTGAAATTGAAATTTCACCAATATTAGATGTTTTGCCTTTCATGGCTACACTTAGAAAAATAGGTAAGGTTATGAGTTGCAAATTTGTACAAAGTTCACAGAAGCTTACAACAGTAACACATAATCTATAAGCTCCTTGGTTGGTACACAGAGTTTTATAACATGGACCAGCAAAAGTTAAGGTTTGACTCTTGATTACACATGCAGGTAAGAGAAAAATTTGTCAACATCCCACATTTACAAAGCCCGCTGTTGAAGTCCTGAGTCTAACAAGTAAATAAAGTACAAAGATGGAATTGTGACTTTCATATATGGATCTTGCTACAGGTGAAATCGTAACTTACTTCTGGACCCACATCAGGGGCATAATAATGTGTCTTCTGTCTGAACCTAGCCTATAAAGAGGGATGTTGCCTATCATAACTGAGTTTAAAGCAGTATGTAAGATTGTGAGTCAATAGGAGCATGTAGACCTCAGAATGGATTGCAACTCTCATGCATGTTGCTTAAAGCCTTTGTATGTTGTAGAGTGTGTCATGGGATCACCCAGAATACACACGAGATTGTGACTCTTATATACTCACCAAACAAACAATCAAAGTTGTCACCCTAATAGATGAAGAGATTGTGCCATATCACTAGGCCTAGTACCTCTAGGTGTTGAGAATTTTAGGCTTAAATTCTTTTCCATGGTTGCATTGTAAAACATCCCTGGGTTAGAATCATAATACTTTAACCCTCTGCTTGGACCCTGACAACAGGGGATATTATCACATGTCTTTAGGCCTATCAGCTAAGTGGTGTGTCTCTCCTGCCAGTGCCCTGCCCACAAAGGACACTGTGACGTATCACTAGATAAAGCATCTAGGTAATACAAATCTACTCTCCTGCAGAATCCTGCCCACTGAAGAAATTGTGACATACCAGTGAGTGAAAAACCTAGGTGATGTGACTCTCCTCTTTGTCCTGGACTCCGCCAAGAGAGTCCCAGAAGATGTGCTGAGCCCAGTCCCAAGAGACATTGACTATCCACTTTTTTTAAGCCCTGTATTCAGTAGGCATGATGACAAATTACTTGAGACTGTACCCAGGTGATATGACTCTTCTGACTGGGTCCTGCCTACAGTGCAGATTAATATGTATCCCTGGATCAGAATCCAGATGATTAGCCTCTTCTTCTGTCTTGTCTCTGTCCAAAGGGGAAATTGGGACATATACTTGGATTCAGCTCATATGCACAATAATAACTCTATGGTCATGGGTAAAGTTCTCTATCACCCACCTGTAAGAATACACAGAAAAGTATCCCACTCAGGCGTATCATATAAAGCCTGAGTGGTACAAAGGGTGTCATAACAGGCACCCGAAAGCAGGTGGTATTGTGACTCTTGGATGCACACCAAGCTGACACAATTGTTATTCTCACCCATGAACAGAGCCTACCAATGCAGTGCTAAATCTCACACACATAAGCCATTGACTCTTGAAACGATTACACTTGTACATGAATCTGATCCACAGGTGTTTCATGATGTTTGAACCAAGATTAAGCAGAACTGTGGTGCTGTGTCTCTCTTATTAGAACACAGTCTTCAAGCGGGATTGGGGCTCTTACACATGGATCTTCCCATTGCTGAGATTGTGACTCCTGTACTATGACCCAACTCATAGAATGTGTTGATTCTCATACCCAAAGCTAGGACCTGAGTGGACTGAAAATTATTTCTGAACCTTCTTGAAAGTGTGATTAGGTCATGTAACTCTGCCCAGCACGTGGGTAATTTGATGCACATTTCTAGGCCCAGACCACAGATGAAATTTTGCCATATGCACAACAAGCCCCTAATCAATATATAACACCATCCTTGTCTCTGCTTACAAAGGGCACTTTTATATATCACTGGGACCATCACCCAGGTGATGTGATTTACCTGCCTGAAAACTGCCTAAAAAGAGAATTGTGTCTTATATTTAGGTCCATCACGTAAGTGATGTGACTCCCTTCTACTGTCTTGGCCCTGCAGTTACAGAGCATTGTGACACATCACAGGCTACTGCACCCAGGAGATGAGATTTTTTGGGGGGGTTCTGCCAACATAGTAACATATCACTTGGCTCAGCACTGAGGTGATGTTTCTTCACTTTTCATTGTGTCCTGACCACAGGGAGCTTGGGACATGTTCCTGGGCACAGCACCAAGGTGAGCTCACTCTTTAGCCTTGTTACTGCAGTTAATGGTCATTGTGACATAATCTAGGCCAATTTCCTAGATGAAATGAGTCTTCTCTCATGCCAAAGTCCTTCCCACAGAGGGTTTCTTTAATATATCACTGAAACCAGCATCCAAGTGATCTGCCACTTCTGCAAGGGTTTTGTCCACCAGGTGCATTGCAACATCTCACTGGACCTGCACCCATGTAGGTGATGTGAGTTTCTTGCCTTCTTTCTGGCCACAGGTGATATTGTGTCATATACCTGAGACCAAAACAAAAGCCTAACAGCAACCCATATGTTTGGAGCCAGGACATGTGCAGGATGGTGACTCTAATTCTTAAATCTTTCCACAAGTGAAATTGTGAAACATACCTTTGCCTAGCTCCAGAGAGATTTAATAATTCTCCCTAGGTATAGCCCACAAATGAAATTTTGACAAATACCTGGCCAAGTAACTTGATGATTTTACTATGCTATTTTAACAGTGGCCTCAGGAGGGATTGTATCATATTTCTGAACACATCATCTAGGTTACATGATTCTCCTCTCCTGCCTGTACCCTGCTTAATTTGGTAATTGTAGCATTTCTAAATACTGCATCTAAATGATATGACTCTCTTTCCTGGGTCCTGTCAACAGGAGGCATTTTGACATATTTTGGGACCTGTTATTTAGGTGATATTACTCTCCACTTCTTCCTGGACACTGCCCACAAGGGACATTGTGCCACAGAGCTGGACCCAGCACACAAGTCATGTGGCATTTCTGACAGGACTCTGTCTACAAAGATAATATTGAAATATTTCAGGCCCATAATTTAGGTGATGAGGCTGTCCTGCCTGCTTCATAACCACTCATGGAATTGTAACATATACCTAGACAAGACGCACAGGAAAGATGATGACTCTTAGGTGTGAACTCAGCAAATATACAATATTTAGGCTCTTATAATTAGGTGTAGGGACACGTGTGATATTATGGATCACATTCTTGTACAAAGGTCACAAAAGATTACAACATTCACACATACTTTATGATGCCTTTGGGTTATACAAGTAGAACCAATGTAGCACTCAGCACACAGATGAAATTGTGAGTCTTGTATGCAAACCCAGCTGACAGAAATAACTGTCATCATCTCACATGGTTGCGGCCAACTGTCACACATAAAAACAGGACATGTGTGGTATCATAAATCTCACCTTTGACGTTTTCTGAAAGTGTGATTGTGATATACGTATTTGCCAAGCACCTGTGTGGTTTGACTTTCCAGAATGGTCCCAGTTTACATACGAAATTGTGACATCTGCCTGGGTCAACCCCGAGGGGATGTAACTCTCATGCCTAGGCTCTTCTCTCAGTAAGTGTTGTGACAGATCACTGGATCTAGCAGCCAGGTGATCTTACATTCTTGCCTGTGCCATGTCCACAAAAATTACTGTGAAATAATCCGGTGTCCACCTCATAGGTGATGTAACTCTCACCTTTGGAATGGGCCCTGCCCAAAGGAAGGATAGTGACATATCGCAATGCCAATCACACAGGTGAGGGTATACTTTTACAAGAGCCATGCTGAAAGTAGGGCATTGTCACATACCTCTAGGCCTGTCACCTAAGTTATGTGGCTCTCTGGTTTGGGCCCTGCCGACCTGGAGAGTGACATATTTCTATGCCAGGCACACAGGTGAGGGTACTCTTTTGCCAGGGCTATGCTTCATAGAGGACATTGTGACATGTCTCTTCAGCTATCACCTGGTTGAATTGACTCCCTCTCTGGGATCTACTCACATGGAGCATTGTGGAATAAGCAGAGAATTTTCACCTCGTTTATGTAACTCCCTTTGCTGGATGATATCCTAAGACAGCCTTGTGACATATCTCAGGACCCAGCACCAAACAGATGTGGCTCCTCTACCTTGTTTCTGCTTACATGTTACATTCTGCATATTTGAAGGAAAGCCCCAAGGTGATATGACTTTCCTCATCTCAATGAGCCCTGCCTGCTGGAAACATTTGGACATATTTCTGAGCCCATGATCTAAAAATGTGCCTCTATTTTTCTGCCTGGGGCTTCACATTAAGAGGATTTTGGCACATTGCTGATCCCAGCACTCAGAATATGTGACTCTCCTCTTGTTCCCGAACAATGCCCACAAAAAAAAGAATTTGGACCTATAGCAGGGCCCAGCATCCCAATGATGTTACTCATCTGCCTGAGTTTTGCAGAAAGAAGAAATTATGGCATATTGCATATTGATAAGCCCAGCATCCTTATGATGTGACTCTCCGGCCCAACATCCTTATGATGTTGGAGCCACTGAAGGTATTTTGACATATCTTCAGCCCATAATGTAGATGTTTTGGCTCTCCTAACTTGGCTGGATATTTTCCACATGTGAGATGTTGTCATCTTGCCGGCTCCAGCACCCAGTTATTGAGACCTAATATCCTATACCCTGCCTAGAGAAGGAATTTTGACATATTGCCTGGCACACCATATAGGTGATGTTTCCGCCTGCATACTTATTCGGCCACATATGGGATTACGACATATATCTTGCTTTAGTTCACAGGCATGATGATCAAACTTATTTTGGGATTCAGCCAATAGGAGACATTTTACCTCTCATCATTAGGCTTAGGGCAACAGGTAAGTTCCTGGGTTACATATTTCTACCAAGGTCACAGAAACTTACAACACTGAGTTATATTTTTTCAAACTCTTTGGTAGTAGAATGTTTCATAACAGCGCCCAGCAAAAAGTTCAGATAGAGACTCATGGTTACACACCCAGGTGAAATCAAAAGTTGTCATCATCCAACATTTACAATGCCTAAGTTTGAGGTCCTGAGTCTAACAATAGAATACAGCTCAAAGATGGAGGTTTGACTTTTATATGTTATTCTGACAAAAGTTGGGATGGTGACTCATTTCTGGACCCAGCCCACAGGCATAATAATGGGTCTTCCTCCTCAACCCTGCCTATAGGGGAGGTGATGACTATCAAACCTGAGTTTAGGGCTGTATGTAAGTTTGTGAGTCCATAGGAGCAAGTAGGCCTCAGAGAGCTTTGCAATTCTTATGCAGGTTTAAAAAACCCTCAGCTCTTGTAGAGAGTGTTATGTATTGGTGTAACACACATGTGAGATTGTGACGCTAATATACACATTCAGGTAAAAGTTAAACCTGTCACTCTCAAAGATGAGGAGATTGTGTCATATGACTGGGCATAGTATCCAGGTGTTGAGACTTTTTGGCTCATATTCCTTTCCATGGGTTTATTGTTACATATCAATGGGACAGAATCATAAAAATGTGACTCTTCTGTATGGGCCCTGTCAATAGGGGATATTATTACATATTTCTGGTCTTTTCAGCTAGGTGATGTGTCTCTTCAGCCTGTGTCCCCCACCCAGAGGACATTTTGAAATATCACTCTGCTCTCCTGCCTGGGTCTTGCTTATTGAAATGTAACTCTGCTCTCCTGCCTGGGTCTTGCTTATTGAAGGAATTGTGACATATGGCTGAATGCAAAACCTAGGTGATGTCTTTCCTGTCTATTCAAGAGTTTATACCTATGTTGAATTTTGTTTCATGACTTTGGTGTTCTACTATCATACCGATAGCAAATCCTTTGATTAATGTAGGTTTGCTTTGTGTTTGGAAATTGTTATGTGTAATCCTATATGTATAGGAAGCATTACATATACCATATATATATTTAAGATTGTCAGGCTTTTCATGGTTTATTGGAATCTTAAGTAATTTTGTGGAGTTTTTTCTGTTTTTGGAAAAGTAAAATTAAAAATTGAAAAGGACTGTGTTGCAGGTGTGGGTCACTTTAAGCATTATGGACATCTTCATAATATTTTATCTCCCAACCCTTGAAAAACAGCATGCTTAAAAGTATGTTCTTGTCTGGGCATGGTGACTCATACCTCTAATCCCAGCACTTTTGGAGGCTGAGTATGGTGCACAGAGAAGTCAAGAGATACAGACACTCCTGGCCAACATAATGAAAGGCCATCTCTACTAAAATACAAAAAAAATAGCTGGGTTTGGTGGTGCATGAATGTAGTCACAGCTACTGTGGAGTCCAAGTCAGTGGAATCACTTGAACCAAGGAGGTGGAGATTGCAGTGGAGCTGAGATTGCATCACTGGACTCCAACCTAGCTCCAGAGTGATAGTCCATCTCAAAAGAAAAAAAGAAATCTGTGTTGCTTAATTTTTATATTTTTGGAGTTTTTCTGTTTTTCTTTTGTTACTAAATTCTAGTTCCAGTCCACCTGGGCTATAAACAATTTTCCATAAAATTTCAACTAAAAAATAATTAAGACTTTTTTTGTGGTGTCACATGTGGTCCATCTAGGAAAATATTTTATGTGCTATTGAAAAGGATGTCTATTCTGTTGTCTCTATATATTTCTTAGGTGTAATTATTGTACAGTACATTCAAGTTTTTGTTTCCTTATTGATATTCTGTCTTGCTTTATTTATTACTGAAAGTGGAGTATTGATGTATACTTCCATTATCTGATTGCTGCCTATTTTTGATTCAATTCTGTCAATGTTTAATTTATATGTTTGGAATAACTCTCCTGCATTTGTAGGTTCTCAGTGAATGAACCCTCTTACTATATTTTAATGTCCTACATTGTCCTTTGTGAATTCTGACATAAAATAAATTATATAAATATAACAGTTTTCAACTTAATACATTGTTACCTCTTCTCTCATTTGATTAACACTTGCATGGAATGTATTTTTATACTGCCATTTTCAGTCTAATTTTTATTAGATCTGAAATGAGTCTCTTAAAGACATGACATAGTTACATCCTGATATAGACAACAATATAGCCACATTTTTTTTTTCATTTGGAAGGATAATTTTGCAGGCTCTAGCATTCTTTCTTAGGCTTTTTATTTCAGTGTTTTAACTATGTCATCTTATTCCCTTCATGCACAAAAGATTGACATTCATAAATTTACTGGTAATCTTGCAGAAGCATACATATGAATAACACATCTATTTTTTCTTTCTGAATTCCAGATTTTCTTCTTTTCTGTGACTTTCAAAACATTGCATACATTTTGTCTTGTTAGAAATCTCTTTGTGTTAACCTTAGTTGAAACTGTCTGAGCGTCTTGATTTTCTTAATATTTTTTACTAATGTTGAAGTACATATTAGTCTTTTTTTGGACTTCTACTGCACAATTTTCATTCCCTTTTGTGATTTTTATCTTTCTGTTGGTTTCACTTATTTACTTTTTTTCTTTATTTCTATTTTACTGATTAAGCATCATTGAGGTGGTGATTTTAATTTTTTAGCATTTTTTTAAAATACATCTAAACTAACCCAAATTGCCTCTGGTAATTTTTATATCTCCATTCTTTTATAACTGATTTCTGGATATTCATTTTTATCTTGATTAAGCCATATCATCTTGATGTTTTGTATATGTTGTAATCTTAGGTTGCAATTTGCATAATAAAAAGCAACATTTCAAAATGTCTATTCAGTGGCTTTGGGGGAATATGATACCAATTTCTTAGGCTAGAGATTCTTGGAGTCTCTCAAGCCTGTTCTTTGGATGTTTTTTCTGATCTTGTGTGTTTTTTAGTTAAAAAAGATTCCCCATGTTTTTTTCTTCTTCTTTTTTATTATTTATTTGTGTATTTATTTATTTATTTGAGTTGGAGTTTCACTCCTATTGCCCAGGCTGGAGTGCAATGGCATGATCTTGGCTGACTGCAACCTCCAACTCCTGGGTTCAAACAATCCTCCTGCCTCTGCTTACCTAAGAGCATGGCTAACTTTTGTATTTTCAGTAGAGACAGGGTTTCACCATGTTGACCTGGCTGGTCTTGAACTTCTTACCTCAGGTGATCCACCCATCTCAGCCTCCCAAATAGCTAGAATTACAGGTGTGATCCAATACTCTCAGCCATTCCACATATTTCTCATTGAGATCCTGCAGTCAGCTGGATACCCGTAGTCTGCCTATGATACTGAAGTCTTTCTTTTTTTGTAACAGTTATTTCTCTTTAGTCTCAGTCAACGTATACCATCTTTCCTTTCAACACTGTCTTGGAATATAGGAATTTGTCTTTGGTAAAAATTCAAAAAGCCAGAAGCATGGACATGTCACTGTTTTATTTATTTTTGAAGGGGTAAGACAGGAGTTGTCAGTCTCTACACTTTTCATAGGATAAAAAATGTGTGTAGTGGGTAAATATGAAATAATTCTATTACACTTCTATGTGGTTCTTGGCATTTTGTTCACTTGGTGCTGCAAATGCTTAACTGATTCTTGGACTTCTCACAAAGACATTTTGGTAAGTATATTATGTTAAATTTATATGTTTATAAAAGAATTAGGCCCTGTGGTATTTTATTGTCACCTTGTTAATGTGCCTTGTGTAATTACACATTTGTAAAGTGTATTCACCTGAGTCTAATGAGGGAGAAATTTTGTCTTTTTTGGTTCATTTATTTCAGCTGGTTGTTTTCATTTTACTACAGAGATATTGATGGAGCACAACATAAAAGATTCATTCCAAAAAGTGACTCTGATAAAATATGAAAGCTGTGACTTTAATAACTTACTTTTATTTTTTTTATGGTTTTTGCTTTATTTAATATTCAGGTATGACAAATTGTGTTTATATTTATACTGTTTGTTTGCTTAACGGTAGTATTTTTTTCTTTTTATTATTATAATTATACTTTGGGCTCTATGGTACATGTGCGCAACGTGCAGGTAAGTTACATATGTATACATGTGCCATGCTGGTGCGCTGCACCCACCAACTCGTCATCTAGCATTAGGTATATCTCCCAATGCTATCCCTCCCCCTTCCCCCCACCCCACAACAGTCCCCAAAGTGTGATGTTCCCCTTCCTGTGTCTATGTGTTCTCATTGTTCAATTCCCACCTATGAGTGAGAATATGCGGTGTTTGGTTTTTTGTTCTTGTGATAGTTTACTGAGAATGATGATTTCCAGTTTCATCCATGTCCCTACAAAGGACATGAACTCATCATTTTTTATGGCTGCATAGTATTCCATGGTGTATATGTGCCACATTTTCTTAATCCAGTCTATCATTGTTGGACATTTGGGTTGGTTCCAAGTCTTTGCTATTGTGAATAATGCTGCAATAAACATACGTGTGCATGTGTCTTTATAGCAGCATGATTTATAGTCCTTTGGGTATATACCCAGTAATGGGATGGCTGGGTCAAATGGAATTTCTATTTCTAGACCCCTGAGGAATCACCACACTGACTTACACAAGGGTTGAACTAGTTTACAGTCCCACCAACAGTGTAAAAGTTTAAAGAAACGCTACCAAAGTGCAGGTTATTGCAAGGGCAGAAAAGCAGTTTTAATGGCTTTCCTCAATGTTTGTCCTCTACACATAGTAAAACAAATGTGACAAAGCTTTTGAGTTGTGCTCAAATTTCAGTGAACATAAAAAAAAAAGTTAGTGGGAGAAATGCTACAAATGTGAAGAATGTGGCAAACACTGTACATTGTTCTCAGATTTTACTATAAAAAAGGGAATTCATATTGTAGAGAGATGCCACAAATGTGAAGAATGTGGCAAAGCCTTTAAAAAGTTATCAAGCCTTACTGAACATAAGAAAGTTTATACTGGAGAGAAATCTTACAAATATAAAGAATGTGGCAAACCTTCACCTGCTCCTAAACCTTTATTAAACACAAGAGAAATCATGCTGGAGACACATCCTAAAAATGCATGGAATGTGGCAATGCCTTTAAGTGCTTCTCAGACCTTACTAATCATAAGAGAATTCAAACTGGAGAGAAACCCTACAAATGTGAAAAATGTGGCCAAGCATTGAGCTCATTCTCACACCTCATTAGACATAAGGAAATTCATACTAGAGAGAAAGTCCACAAGTGTTAAAAATGTGGAAAAGCCTTTAACAAGTCCTCATATTGTGTTCAACATCAGACATTTAATGCTGAACAAATGCAATATAAGGGTAATGACTGATGAAGACCATTTATTTGACATCTTGGAAGGTCTCTAAGAACTTGGTTTACAATCTCGATGTTTCTGTTTTGGGTGCATATATAGCACTTTATTCTTACATAATGTTCTTTTTTGTCTTTTTAAAAAATCTATGTTGAATTAAAGTCTGTTTTGATAGAAACTATAATTGCAACGGCTGCTTTTTTTTCTGTTTTCTATTTGCTTGGTAGATTTTTCTTTTTCCATTTATTTTTATCTTATTTTAGATGGGTGTCTCAATTACAGCATACCATTAGATATTGACTCTGCATTCAATTTGCCACTCTGTTTTTTAATTGGGATATTTAGCCCATTTACATTTAAAGTTAGCATTTTTATGTGTGGATTTGATTCTGTCCCTGTGATCTTAGCTGGCTCTTTTGCACATTTATGTATTTGCTTTATAGTGCCAGCTGTTTATGTACTTTTGTGGTTTTGTTGCTGTTGTTGCTGTTGTTTTTTAGTGACTTGTAATAGTCTCTTATTTAATGCTTTCTTCAGAAGTTCTTGTAAGGCCGGTCTTGTGGTAATCAAGTTCCTCAGTGTTGGCTTATCTGAATAGGATCATACTTATTTTTACTTCCATAGCTTACTTTGGTAAGATATAGAATTCTTGTTGTGAGAAGTCAGGGACTCTGAATGAAGGGACCTGCTGAAGCCATGGCAGAAGAACATAAATTGTGAAGATTTCATGGACATTTGTCAGTTCTCCAAATGAATACTTTTATAATTTCCTATGCCTGTCTTTATTGCAATCTCTGAACATAAATTGGGAAGATTTCATGGACATTTATCACTTCCTCAATCAATACTCTGTTTCCTATGGCTGTCTCTACTTTAACCTCTTAATCCTTTCATCTTCATAAGCTGAGGATGTATGTCACCTCAGGACCCTGTGATGATTGCGTTATCTGCACAAATTTTTTGTAAAGCATGTATGTTTCAACAATATGACATCTGGGCACCCAGAAAAAGAACAAGATAACAGCAATGTTCAGGGAACAAGGGAGATAACCATAAGGTCTGACTGCCTATGGGGCCAGGGAGAACAGAGTCATATTTCTCTTCTCACAGGAAGTCAATAGGAGAAATATCTCTGAATTCTTTTCTCAGCAAGGAATAGCCCTGGGAAAAAAGGCATTCCCAGGGGGAGGTCTCTAACATGGCCTCTCTAGGAGTGTCTGTCTTATGCGGTTGAAGATAAGGGATGAAATACAGCCTGGTCTCCTGCAGTGCCCTCAGGCTTGCTGGGATTCAGAAATTCCAGCCTGGCAAATTCTAGTCAGATCCATTGTCTGTTCTCAAGCCCTGTTTCCTGTTAAGATGTTTGTCAATGACAGTGCATGCTCAGTGGGACATGGACCTTCATCAGTAATTCTAATTTCACCTTCACCTTGTGATCTTGCTCTGCCCTCTTGCCTTGTGATCTTTTATTGCCCTATGAAGCATGTGAACTCTGTGACCCACTCCCTATTCATACACCCCTCCCTTTTTGAGATCCCTAATAAAAACTTGCTGGTTTTGTGGCTCAGGTGGTTATCACAGAACCTGCTGACATGTGATGTCACTCCGAGAGGCCCAGCTGTAAAACATCCCTTTATTTTTTTACTCTTCCTCTTTATTTCTCAGACCAGCTGACACTTATGGAAAATAGAAAAGAACCTATGTTGAAATATTGGGGGCTGCTTCCCCTGATAATTCTTGTTTGGAATTCTTTTTTTAAAGAATGTTGAATATTGACCCCTAGTCTCTTTTGAGTTGTAGGATTTCAGCTGAAACGTTTGTTGTTTGTCTGATGGTCATCTTTTAGTGGTGGCCTGGCCTTTCACTTCAACTGCTTTTTCATATTGACCTTGGAGAATCTCATGATTTTGTGTCTTGACAATGACCTTCTTGTAGGGTATCTTACTGGGGTTATCCACATTTCCTTCATTTGAATGTTGACCTCTCTATCTAGGCTGGAAAAATTCTCATGGATGATATCTGGAAATATGTATTTCAAGTTGTTTTCATTCTTCCCATCGATTTCAGGCATTCTTTTTAATCATAGATTTGGTTTCATTACATAATCTTGTATTTCTTAGAGACTTTGATTCATTTCTCTTTATTCTTTTTTCACTGTCCCTGTCTGTCTTATTTCAGAAAGCCAGTCTCAAAGCTCTGAGATTCCTTCCTCTGCTTGGCCTATTCTGCTGTTAATACTTTTGATTATATTATAAAGTTTTGTATTGTGTTTTTCAGCTCTATCAAGTTGACCACATTTTCCTCCTGATTAGCTATTTTTTCCATTAATTCCTGCAATTTTTTCCCTTTATTGCATTGGGTTGCAACTTATATTTGTAGTTCAATGAAGTTTATTTCTATCCATATTCCGAATTCCACTTCTGTCATATTAGGCCTTGCTGAAATGACCAAATTACGTAATTTGGCCTAGAATAGGCCAAATTACATAATTTGGCCAAGAATAGGCCAAATTATTCCATTACAGAATAGGCCAAGCACAGGAAGGAATCTCAGAGCTTCGAGACTGGCTTTCTGAAATAAGACAGACAAGAATAGTGAAAAAGGAATAAAGAGAAATGAATCAAAGTCTCTAAGAAATACAGGATTATGTAATGAAGCCAAATCTATGATTAAAAAGAATGCCTGAAATCGATGGGAAGAATCAAAACAACTTGAAATACATATTTCCAGATGTCATCCATGAGAATTTTTCCAGCCTAGATAGAGAGGTCAACATTCAAATGAAGGAAATGTGGATAACCCCAGTAATGACCAAATTACAGAATTTGGTCATTTGGATGAAAGGAGTCACTGTGGCTTTTTGTGTTTTCAACATTTTTGCACGGATTTTGTTGAATCTTTCTGGGCTTGTCTTTGAGGTTGCTGAACGTTGAATGGAGTTTTTTTTTTTTAATCCTATTCAATGGTCTCTAATATCTAATTGTGGTATAAGGTGGGTTCAGCCTACAGGCTTTGCTCCTGGGAATTTTTGTTTGCTTGTTTGTTTGTTTTGTTTTTGGTGGCAGGGAGACAATGCCCAGCTCCCAACTCAGAGGCTGCACCCTCTGGGGCAGTTGTATTTATTTCCAACCGTCTTCTCTGGCTCCTTGAAATTTCAAGTCCATCACTCTGTAGGACTAGCATGCCACAGCTGCAGCAAAGTGATAGTGAATATGGGTTTCTGCCTGCTTTTGGGCATTTACCTTAGTGGCAGGAGCAAAGAATTTGGGAAGTGGGTGAGGAGGTACCTGCTGGACACTGTGTGTGCTGTTTCACTAATGGTTGGTTGTGTTAGCTTGGTGCAGGATACTGACCAGTGAATGTTGTGATGCCTTCTTTGTGCCCCCACCAATAAAGAAGTGATTGTTCAGAGTATGGGAGAATACACAGTTCTCTGCACAGTGTTAACACAAAGGCAGAGTTGTGGCTTTCTGGCTGTCTGCCCACCAAAGCTTCATCTACAGCGGAAGCTGCTGTGGGTGGCAGGGGAATACTGCATTCTTATTTGCTGGTGGGTCAAGCAAAGTCCAACCCACCTTTGCAGATATGTGCCACCAAAGTATTATCAGGAGTTGCTATGGGCTCCGGAGAAGCTGCAGTATGGGGAACATACACATGGGCTGGTGCAGCCACAGGGGCTGCTTTGCTGGAGCAATTAGGGCTCAGGCATCATCCACCAATGCAGATGTTATGGTATGGTAAACTACTCTTCCAGAGGAGCTGAGACTGCCCTGAAAGTGGCTGCAGCCAGACTGGGATCCTGGGAGACACCAGCAGACCAAGGAGTGCTCAGTTGGAGCAGCTTCTTCTCATTTGCAAGACTATCCTGCAGAAATTATGTCCAACAAGTTCTCTAGGGCTAAAGTATCTTACGAGAGAAGGTTTAGCCTAGAGAAATGGCCATCACTGGCCACACTTTGCTACAGATGCTCTTGTGCCAAACCCACTGGGCACCACATAGGCTGGCTTGCTGCTCCACCTCTTTGCTTTTCTTCTGGGTTGCTGCATCTCAGAGAGATGCAGGTCAGTAATCCCTCAGTGCAGTCAGCCCAGGATGGAGGAGCTGTGCTTCTGGCCAAGTAGAGGTTCACTGTCTGGTGAGGAGCAGTGAGAAGTGTGTGAAACCCATGGAGGTTGGACTGGCCTCTTCTCCTTGGGTAAACTGCAGCTTGTTTAAGGTGTGAATAATGCACTTAAGTTTTTGGACTTTTCATTAGCCCGAGGCAAGCAAGGACAGTTCTACTGCAGAAGCAGTGGCAGAAATATATTCAGTTGGTGCTGGAGTCTCTGTCCAGGGAATTGCTAACTTGCTACTGGCTCAATAACTCTGGGAATGATTGGCTAGTGGGCCAGTCCTGGAGAACCTTCCTAGTGAGAATATAGGAGAACAGGCCCTTACATAACAATGTGGCCACTTTCTGAAGGGCTGTTGCATTATTCTGAGTGTCCATTGCAGTTTCTAGTCATCTCCAACTTTCCAGTATCTGAAGTTATCACCAGTAAATGCTGCAAAACAGCAACAATGGCAGCATGCCCTTTTCTCTGGGAGCCCTATCCCAGAGAGGTTAGACCTTTTTCCAGCCCAAAAGCACGTATAGGAGGTAGCAAAAATCTCAGTTGAAAGATCTTACCCAGTGAGTATAACATAATTGGGGACCCACTTGAAAAACAATCTAGCCACATTTCTGTAGGACAGCTCTGCTGGGCAGAGGTACCACTTCCATCCTCAGTTTATTTGGATCCTCAAAAGCCAGAAGGCTGGAACAGCTAAGTCACACAAACAGCAAAAAGGGCAGCTCACTCCTCCCTCCAGGAACTATATCGCAAAGACATTCCAAAATTCCATTGATCAAATAGCACCAGTGGTGGTACATGGACACCATGGTTGGAAAGCACTTCCCAGTGAGGAGGAATGAGATTGCAGACCTGCTTTAATAGGCAATCTGGACATGTCTTTTTACAGCACCTGTACTGTGCTAGGAGATTCTTTCTGTCCCGTCGGCTTGAGCTCTTCAAAGCCTGAAGGCTGGAATGGCTAACTTGCCAAAGCAGCAAAGATGGTGGCCCACTCCTCTTTCTGGTAGCTCCATCATGTGGAGGTGAAATACTGTTTTCAATGATTGGCTGGAATTATAAGCCAGGAGATCTTACCCTGTGAGGAATTGTGGAAATGAGTCCTACAGACCATCACTGCTCAGCCCCCTGGATTCTGCCCGTTTCCTATGGGAGCGTACAAGGATGTAACCTCCTGCTTTGCTGGAGGTACAGCTAATTTTTCTTGGAAGACTGGAAAGCCAGATTATCTAAGGCTCTTGAATCCCTGCACTGGCCTGGGTGGCTGCTCTGCTGGGACTCCATGTAGCACTGTTTGTTAAACAGAAGGCCATAATGAAGTGGGTTCACGAGGGTATCTCCTTACCTGAGGGTTGCAAAGATCAGTGATAGAATCATGGGTTGTCAGGGTCACACATTCAATTACTGATTTACTGGGTGGAAAGTTTCCCTTAGCTTCATATTTTTCCCAGATGGCCCATTATTCTACCTTGCTTTACTCCATTCTCTAATAGATAAGTCATTTCTTTGATTGTTCCCAATGTTAGTACCTGGATGTTTCAGTTGAAGCTGCTGTATTTATGCATATTTTGCATTTCTCTCTGTGAGAACTACACAGTCCAGCAGATTCTAGCTGGCAATCTTGATTACTTTCCTCTAAAAGAAACCTACTTTTTTATTTTGAAAGAAATTAAGCCAGACCAGTGGCTCACACCTGTGATTCCAGTGCTTTGGGACACTGAGGGGATCATATCAAGAGGTCAAGAGATCAAGACCGTCTTCTCCAACACGGCAAAACCCCATCTCTACTAAAAATACAAAAAATTAGCTGGCTGTAGTGGTGAGCACCTGTGGTCCCAGCTACATGTGAGGGTTAGGCAGGAAGATCACTTGAATCTGGGAGGTGAAGGTTGCAGTTAGCCGAGATCGCACCACTGCACTCTAGCCTGGTGAGAGTGAGACTCCATCTCAAACAAAAACAAAAAATAAAATGTAATATCACTTTCAAAAGCAAGTATTGATGTAATTTAACTCCTACATTTGATGCTTTCTTCATTTCTAGTGTTTATGTGAAAGAACATGGTCAATTGTTGCTGTACCAGAGTTATGAGAGGTTCTTCTATATTAGATAGACAGATTTACATTCTTTTTCATGGAAGGTTAAGAAAACTGAAATCTAATGTAAATGAAGAAAATCTAAGTAGAAAGGCCACTTAGTGGTTGGTTTGCAGCAGATTTTTGTTTTGTTTTGTTTTGTTTTTGTTTTTGTTTTTTGGAGTTGGAGTTTCACTTTTGTTGCCCAGGCTGGAGTGCAATGGCCCAATCTCCACTCATTGCAACCTCCAACTGCCAGATTCAAGCACTTCTCCTGCCTCAGCCTCTTGAGTATCTGGGATCACAGGCATGCACCACCACACCTGGCTAATTTTGTATTTTTGGTAGACACGGGGTTTCTCCACATTGGTCAGGCTGATCTGGAACTCCCAACCTCAGGTGATCTGCCTGCCTCAGCCTCCCAAAGTGCTGGGATTACAGGCATGAGCCACTGCATCTGGCCATGTTAACGGTGCATTATATGTGACAGGATGATAGGAGTGTTTTAAGTGATCAGGATAGTATTCTGCACAGCAAGAGAAACCATATGAATTTTAGAAGAAAATTCCTTTACCATTTGCAAATTAACATAATCAATATACAGTAAATTTACAAATGCCTTTTTAATGACAACGTGTGAACACAATTTGTTTTAATAAACCAAAATTGTTGTTTTTGTGTTATGGCTATTTTACATTCCATGTGTATTTTGCCACTGATGTTAACTTTTCCCATCTTACTCAAGGTTGTAGGTAACAGATGGTAACAATATACTATCAGGTGACAGTGAAATAACATCTCTAGTGGTTACTTTGTTAGTGGTCTTTAACTTAAAATAATTTTGGGAATATGGTTTCTACCACTTACATTTTTGTTTTTCTTGTAACTACAGATTATTATGATGGTTGCAATGAAGATTTTGAGTATAATGGAACTATATGTTTCAGAATTCTGAACAGCTATTTATAAAATTTTATCCTACTTTTTTTGAAAACATGACTTCTCTGGTCTGCTAAACATACACAGACTTTCAGTTTTGGTTTACGTGGTTTTAAATGTACAGACATATCTCAGTAAAATAAAATTAAGGTGTAACAGATTTATAGAGAATAATCATATTTGTTTACAGTCATGTGCCTACTTTGAGAAGAAAAGCAAAATATTAGAATGAAACAGGTAATTATACAAACATTGATAATTCACCAGCAAATCAGAATCTTTGAAGAATTTGAAAGCAAATTTATTATCTCTGCTTTGTATTAAATGTATTTATCTAATATGTCATTGCTCCTGGCCTTGAAATATCTTATGCAAATTCTTTTTTATATGTGTTCATTTGTGGCTAACTGTAAACATAATACACAATTTTGTTTTTGTCCAGTTTTGTAAAACATTATTTGTATAATTTCCTCACAGATTACGAAAGTGGCTTTGGTGAAATATAATGGTGTTCACAAAATAATTTTCACATGTGAGTAATTTCACAGTATGTGCATTATTGAATGATATTTATTTAGTATATTTTATATTTTGTTTCAATTAGAAAATGCAATTATCCAATTTTTGTTTAGTTATCATTCATTTTACTTCATAAAATTGATATAATTGAGCTTATTAAATGTATAGGGCCAATTTATTCAAGTAAATAGTTGAATGTTTAATAAGTCATGAGGTCTTTTTGGCATATACTGAAGTAAAAAAGACAAAACTGGCTATGTAATAGAAGCTACATGATTAGAAAAAATATTCTTTTTAAAATTAGCCTATTGTCTCCAGTGAAAAATAGAAAATATCTATAATAAATAAATGACATGAATTTTTCTCAAAAAGAGATCATAATTGTATGAAAACCTTGTAAAATTATTGGATTATGTTGTTACATTTAAACATCTATGGAGGAAGGCAGAGCGTTAGTCTATGCAGTCAAACCTGGAATGGCTGACACATGTTAAGGGTATTCATCACAGTTATTGAAAGCTAAAATGCCCTGAACTCTTTTCATTTAGATTAATAAAATATGGCTTAATCTTCCTCCTCTAGATTCTGGCTTAGACAGAATTGTCACACCATTTTTTTACATTCCATTTTATTTATTTTTTTTTTTTCTTTGAGATGGAATCTCACTCTGTTGCCCAGGCTGTAGTGCAGGGGCACGATCTCAGCTCACTGCTACCTCTGTCTCCTGGGTTAAATCTATTCTTTTGCCTCAGTATACTGAGTTGCTGAGAATACAGGCACCCTCCACCAAGCCTGGCTAATTTATTGTACTTTTAGTAGAGATAGTGTTTCACCATGTTAGGCAGGATGGTCTTGATCTCCTGACCATGTGATCCACCCACCTGGGCATGCCAAAATGCTAGGATTACAGGCATCAGCCACCATGCCCAGCCTTACTTCTAGATTTTGAAGCAGCTCATCCTCAACTTAATGTCTCTGAGGATAGAAATACTGTGTGATATGGAAAAACAAAACCAAATATTTCTTATAACCTAAGGAGTCTTTATTTCTGCCCTGCTGTCCTGGACTTTCAGAAGTGTAGTTCTGGCAGACATTACTGAAAGGTTGATGTGGGAAACAAGCTTAAATGAAAATGGGGTATGTGTGAAGACTGTCTTTTTAGGAACTGGCAGGATTAGCCTTCTGTTCTGGGTAGATTTCGGGCAATCAGATGATATATAAAGAGAGGTTACATTGTACCAGGTCATAAGAAAAGCTGGATTCTGCCACTAGTAAAACTCTGTAAGAGTGGTATTTTTTGGCCTATGAATTGGATAAGTTTTTAAATATAATTGACATGTTTGTTCTGTATGTTTTCAATAATTCTTTCACAAGAGCTCTTTGCTTTATTCCTATACTGACGCAGATTCTGAGCACCTTTAAATCTGTTCATTATCAGATAATGAAAGATAAAGAATAAGTAAATGAATCTGTTTCAGTTTTTGTGGTTAATTTAGCCGGTAAATGTAATCTCATTTCTATAATCTTTAAGTTCTACTAATGAAGGCTACAATAGATTTTTTTCCTCCTAAAATTTTAGCAACTATAAGAGCATGTTTATAAAGTCACTTTTATAGATACCATAAATATCCGTTGTCAATTGTGTTGGTTTCTAAGATAAAATATATGAGAATTATACTACCCAACGTGACCAATACAATGTTTTTAAGTTGCCTATATAAAAATCTATCAATTTTGAATTGCATAACTACCTAATTTTTTTTAAGATTGAGGATAAGATGAAAAATAATTTGTACAATTAACATAAACTAAGTTTCCTGAAATTATTTACTCATTTAAGAAATCTAATTACATTTGAAATAAATTGCTGTCATTTGTTAGTATTTGTGTATCACATTTTTTAAATATTTTTCCCTAAAACAGGTAACAATGGGAACAAAGAAGAAAACAAAAATTCAGTGATTGTCATAAAAATAAATTTGAAGAAAATAAAAGGTTTATTTGATGACCTAATTAAAATAATGTAAAGGATTAACAACTTTTTTTTACACATTTTTTGACAAAAATAACCCTGACATAGTAATGTGCAGAAAACACTATTAATTATATTCTTCAGACACTCTTACTGACTTTGGCAGTTTGAGAATCTCCAGCACAGTCCCAGGATTCCCTAGGAATTTCTTCTAGGACAACATCCTATGGAAATGGAGCAGAAGACCATGTCCGCGTGCGCGCGTGCACGCACACACACACACACACACACACACACACACACACACACACACAAATGGATACTCACCCCTTAGAATCCAGTGGTTGCAAGTTGCAGAAAAAGTAGGCCGTCCTTGGAGGTCTAGGAAGGGGCTATGGTCACCATCCCAGAAAAGGGGCCTGGACCTCCAGTGAGCCCTCCTGCCGGCAAGGGCCTCAGAGGGGCCTGTGCAGGCCAGCCTAGGTGCTCTGTTCTGTTCCTGGACCTTGAATCCTGCCTCACCTGCTAGCTTTTTTTCACAACAAAATCAGGATGGCAATGCCCAGTGCAGTCCCACTTGAGGAAAGAAATCAAGAGTATCAAGTCCCACACCCATCCTGTAACATTAAGTGACTTATTGATTTATTAGTCGACAAGTTAGAGCAGATTAATTAGTCAACAAGTTAGAGCCGATTAATTAGTCAATAAGTTAGTGTTCTCTAACCCCCTAAGATTACAATCTAAAAGGAAAGATGGGTGGCATCTCCTTGAGGCTGTGCATTGGAGAAAGGATAGGTCACCTGGGCTTCAGTGAGCATGTTCCCCTAGCCAATCAGTGAAGACATCGGCTTGGCAAAAGCAGACAATAAGGTTGGCAGGCAGCAGACAAGCTGAGCTGCCAGGCGGACATAAAGGGGTAGGCATGAGAGGTCCCAGAGTGGGCAAACCCTCTCAGAGCCCTTAACTCAGCCCAGAGATTCTTCAGCCTTTTGAAGCACAGGACATACCTGGAGGTGCTGGGTGGGCACTGTGCAGAGGCCTGGCAAATGTGGGGTGAGCAGCCAGTCATTGAGGGGATTTCATTGCCCATTTTTTGATGGGCAAACGGAATCCCCAAAGCCACAAGTCAGGAGGGGCAAAAGCACTGGCCTGCGGCATTGCCATTTTTCTTCACTGACACCCGTAAGTTTCAGACTTCCCTGGGCTTGCCTTGAGGAAGAGCATGCCTCTTCCTTGAGAGTCTAGGCACAAAAGCAACCAGTCATCTGCGGCAAAGCCATCCAGAGCCCCTTTTGTGGGCTCACGTGGGCCTCCTTAATCCACTGGCCTGTGAAACCCAACTGGAATTCCAGAGTCCAGAGTTCACATTTGGTTCTAGAACCAAAATTTTAGTACTCAGGCCAGAGCAGAATTGGACCTGTTAATTCCAAGACACAAGGCTCAAATCAGAGAACAGACTTGACTGTTCAGCTGCACCTAGGTGGTGTGTCTACTGTTCCAAGCAGATCCCATTTTCTTCCTGCCTCCAATTATTTCACCTGCAAGTTGTTATTTGTACCAACTCTTTCTCTACCCTGCATATTCTATGACTTTTTGAAATTTCTGTGAAGATCGCATCAGCTAAGCATTAAGGGTCACAGTGCTCTAGCCTACTCAGGCTGTGCTAGGAAGAGAGATCTCTCAAACTTTCTTGACACCTAAGAGTCATGAATAAATAGTACCAACACTATGAGGAGGGCTGTCACATATTCAGACCCTTTTCTGGTCTCCATACTAAAATACTCTTTTCTGGTCTCCTTATCAAAAGGTACATTAGAATGACAAGGAAAATAGGACACCAAGCTGGCAGTTCTGCCTTTTAAAGGGAGCCTCAGCCTGGTCACAGTGAACCACAATTTCAGGGTCTTGTTCAGCATGTCATGCCTTGGAAAATAGTGGAACTGGGGCCCCAGAATGTCGTGGCCCAGTGAATATGGAGAAGGTCACCTCAGCAGCCTGTATACAGCCAGTCACACCCGTAACAGAAACAGACTCTACCAACTCCACTGCCTAAACCAGCCTATATGATGGATGAAACTGACAGTGTTATCTTGACTTGGGCATACCTGGTTATTGACCCTCTATAAATAGATGCTTCTGAGTGTTCGGAGTTCCAAATCTAAAAAACCTTGTCATGGTCAACCTGGAGATTACTCTTTATCTATGAGGAATGTCTGAGCCCCTGTGCTGTCCCAACATGTGGTGTAAGAATACGGGTCACACACAGAATTGAGTCTATTCCATTTTTGTTCAATGAGGGCTGACAGGTGAAAGCTTGTTCAGAAAAAGAAGTGCTAAATGAAAAGGCTATACAAACTGCGTGTTTTTTGCAAGCGGGCATGGTTATTCAGCTAGGCCCACTGACACTGTGATTTCTGCTCTCTGTGGAAGTTTCCACTGAAAGTCTATATCTCATTTACTGGTTCTGAGTCTCTTCTTTGGCATCTTGATCCTTGTGCCATTTCAATGGGTGTCGAGTGTGACACGACTTACCCCATAGTGAAGAAGGATTTCAGACTCTGCTCAATGTGCTTCAAAGCTCACCAAGGCATCAGCTCTAGAAGGATTAATTTATTCCTTTTACCACTCTCATCAAGGCCTCTATTTTAAGTGTACAATCAGTGGAATACAAAGAAAGACCAGTAAGAAACATATCATGGTCAGAAGCAAGATTAATGCCAAAATGGGCTGTGACTGCTTGCGAAGTAAAACGTAGCATGTTTTCTTTATCCTCTGGGCAGCCATCAACTTCTTTCATCACTTTTTGGCTTCAGCAATGCTTTTTAAGCTCCATTCTGCCTCTGGAGGAACCATAAGCCATGGTTGGTAAACATCTTTACTTAATCCTGATGCAAGAAAGCTTTCTCCTGACAAATATGACCTCTGTGATTATGAGCTTGTAGGAAATCTAGACAGTGCCCTACCTTAAAACTTATGAAAGGGAGATGAGTAGGTCTGAGGGAAAAAATTTCCCTTAATTTCCTTTGGCAAGTTCAAAAAATTGTGATGGTAGACGAGTGTACAGAAGAGGACAGCATAGTATAATTCCTCATCATGTCAGTTTACAGCCAAGAGTTTTTAATCCTAGCTGTGAGAGCTCCAAATAAACACCAGAAGTTAACTCACTGCGTCTATCAATGACTAATTGAACATTTTGTATATCACACTGAGGAATCCTCATTGAGGATTTTCCCATTGAATACATAGAGATAAAGACTGGAAAAGGTAAAATAGCAACTCCATGAAATCCTTAGATAAAATGTAGAACCGTTCATCTCCTCATATCATTAGCTTTTTTTGCATATATTTGCATGTATATAAACCCATAAAGCAGATATTTTCATTTCTTTTTTTTTTTTGAGACAGAGTCTCACTCTGTCACCCATGCTGGAGTGCAGTGGTTCGATTTCAGCTCACTACAAGCTCCGTCTCCCAGGTTCAGGCCATTCTCCTGCCTCAGCCTCCCCAGTAGCTGGGACTACAGGTGCCTGCCACTGCGACCGGCTAATTTTTTGTATTTTTAGTAGAGACAGGGTTCCACTGTGTTAGCCAGGATGGCCTAGATCTCCTGACCTCATGATCCACCCACCTCGGCCTCCCAAAGTGCTGGGATTACAGGCGTAAGCCACCGTGCCAATAAATCAGTTA
This sequence comes from Pongo abelii, assembly GCF_028885655.2. NCBI lineage: Eukaryota > Metazoa > Chordata > Mammalia > Primates > Hominidae > Pongo > Pongo abelii. The sequence goes on along the minus strand of NC_072009.2, from coordinate 47,485,889 downwards.
TATGTCAAGTTAATGTAAAAAAAAATTTCAACCAGGCATGGTGGCTCACACCTGTAATCCCAGCACTTTCAGAGGCTGAGGAGGGTGGATCTCTTGAGGTCAAGAATTCAAAACCAGCCTGGCAAATATGGTGAAACATGGTCTCTACTAAAAATACAAAAAAAGAAAAAAAAAATGATGGGCACTTGTAATCTCAGCTACTTGGGAGGCTGTGGCAGGAGAATCACTTGAAACCATGAGGCAGAGGCTGCATTGAGCAGAGATCATGTACCTGCACTCCATCCTGAGTGACAGAGCAAGCTTTTCTCTCAAAAAAAAAAAAAATTTAAACGTAGAGACACACATATGGTCTAGACATGTCCTGGTGGAGTAGAGTGGGTATGATCCTGTTCTGGGAAAGGAGAAAGAACAGTCAAGGCCTTGGATTATTTTGGGGGGATCCACTGGGACACTAATGAAGAGGCAGTCAGGGCCTCGGCCTAGCAACACTGAGGCTTGCAGGGGGCTTCTGAAAGCAGCAAAAATATAGTTGGACTATAAGTTGGATTGAAGACTTCTGGGATAGAGTAACTGAGAGAGAGCCTCAGCAAACATAAGCCTTGATGACTATGGCTGGGCCAACCTAAACTATCTTATCTCTTATGATTTATGAAGCAGAACATAGAAAGGTAAATTTAAAAAAAATCAAGAGAAATAAAATGTAAAAATAAATTTAAAGTAAGTGAAAAATAGTAAAGACAAATAAAATAAACCAAAATAGAGAAAAATAGAGAAATGCAATTAAGATAAGTGAAAATAAAATGAAGATAAACAATAAATGCAAAAAAAAAAGAAACAAACATGAATGAAATAATTTTCAATAAAAAATTTCAGAATAGGGAGAAAAAATAAAAAAAGAATATGGGTAAAAAATAAGGTAATATGAAGGAATATGACAAGAAATAAATAAAAGAAAAAATATAAAATTAAATAAACTGCTAAAAACAAGATACAATTTGAAATATATTTGAAATGAAGAGAATGTAATGAGAAAAAAGTAAAACAGAAATAAAAGTAAATTAAATTAATAGATAAAATAAAAAATCGAGAGAAACAAAATAAAGACAATGCACAAAAATAAAAAGTTAAATAAAGAAATAAGACATCAGGTTAATTTACAAAACGTTTCACCCAACAATAGCATAATACATAATACTTCTAATTGTATATGACACATTTTCTAAGATAGGCAAACTTCTAAGGTAGCATGCTAGTTTTAGTATATTTAAACTGATGGTAATCACAAAAGTATTGTTTCTGACTACAATAAAATACAACTGGAAGTTAAAACAAAACCATCATGTTTGCATATATTTGAAAACTGGACATATTCTTGAGCACACTATTTTTCAAAGAGTTAGAACATGCAAGTTTTTTAGATGTTAATGTTATACTAGGTGATCTATGGATCAATGACGTCTCTTTTAAAAAGGTGATAGTTTTTGCAGAAGTACTACATTATTCTAAAATGTTTGAGTCAATATTTACCTGTGTAACTTAGGCTGCAGTATAATGTCATAATCATGACTTACTGTATCTTTGACCTCCAAAGCTCAATTGATCCTCCTACCTCAGCCTCACAAGTGCTGAAACTCCAGGTGCATGACAGCATGCTCAGAAAGTTTTGTATATTTTTTTTAGAGACAGTGTTTCACCATATTTCCCAGGCTGGTCTCAAACTCCTAGGCTCAAGCAACCCACCTACCTTGGCTTGGCTTCCCAAAGTTCTGGGATTACAGGAGTGAGCCAACACATATTGCCCTATAATTTCCATAAACACTCAAAAAACCACAAGTAACCAAACGACCTGTAAAAAAATAAATAAAATCAGAGGAATAATTGTTTTGTATTTCAAAACATAATGCAAAGTTATGTTAATCAAAACAGTGTGGTGCTGGCATAAAGACAGAAAAATAAATGTTGAAACCGATAAGAGAAGCCAAAAATAAATCCACATGCTTATACTCAGCTTATCATAAATGAGGGTTCCCAATCCTCATGTTGCAGAACTTTCTCCTTACTTCAGCAAAATTGGGTTCTTCTCACATGACTAAGAAAGATTAGGCCCAGGGATACCCTGAAGGATGAAGGGTAGAGTTGATTGGGTAAAAAGAAGAAAAGGAAAACTGTCAACAGAGTCAGTGGGAGTCCTGTTTACAGGTCCCACCTCCTGGGTAGATTAACACTAAACCATCACATAAGAACTGCAGAGGCCAGTCTCCTTCTCCCCACACAAGGAGTGAACTATCCATGGCTCCAATCACTTCCCCCAGGGTGGACGTGGGTATCATTCAGAGAGAATTGGTTGAAGAAATGTAGGCTTCATCTGGGAGAAGCAGTCTGATTTTTCAGTCTTTATGCTGTTTTAGGCTTGAAGATGGGGTTTCACCCAGGACTGTTGGCTGTTTTCTAACTCTGTTATTTCCCCATATAAAGAAGTACATCTAACTGCCATTAGAGTAAGGAGAAGGGTCAGGACAAACACCACTTTTAAGAGCTTCCTGTTGACAGGGGGCACTGTTTTGGAAAACCGGCAGTCAGATTTTCCTAAGAGGCCTATCTAAGTGTCTCCAGTGAAAAGGGCCTTGTCTGAGGATCTAGTGGCATGAATTTGGTAACCTAAATGTGAGAAGAATCAAACTGGGTTATTAAAAATCATGTGCTAAAATAAAACAAGGGGAAGGTGGCAAGGACAGCTCAAAAATTCCAAGGTATTTTTCCAGTTTGCATAGGAAGGAGGAGGACAAAAGCACAACTTGAAAATTTTCTTTCATCCTTTTGCCAGCATGTCTGGCTTCTGTGTTTTTTGCCCTGAGTCCAGTCCTAAGCTAAGCCAACCAGTCTAAGGTTGGAGAATGCATCTGAGGTGACTGTCCCATAGTATGAACACATGATTACCTGTCTGTGAAAAGAGGACAGAGGAGAAAACAAGGTAAAAAGTACGCATTTTTTCAAAGGAGACCCAAATTTCAGGATGCATTTAAAAGGAATACAGACTGAAAATGAATGGCTACTCATCTAGAAGGAGAGTGAAGACCATTTAACCCTGATTCCTTTACGTTTCTAGGAAATATCCAGTGTATGTTGAGGGACAGAATAAAGAATATTGTCTTTCCCCCTTGCATCCTTGTATCCCCGAGTCCCAGGGATTGTGATAGTGTGCAACCCATGGATGTCAAAGCAGCTTTCACTCACGTTTACAGGGAGGCCTGTTGTGGGTGGAAATATCTGCTCTTACCTACATATGTCATATCTTCCCTGCTCTCAGTAGTTCTGGAGTTCACTAGACTTCATTTATGCAACAGATACCATCATGACCTTTATCCATGAAATGGGAGGCTCGGTTTAATCCACTGGAATTAGTCATGCTCACTTCCATGGTGAATTTTAACCTCCATAATCATCTGCCTCTGGATTTCTCAGATCCAGTATTCCTTCTTAGGGCTTCAACCTGAGGCTTGCAATTGAGGTTGGGACAAAAATGTTTCTCAGGGGATTGCTTGGACTCCTTATTAGTAGCTGAATGCTAAGATAAAGCTGTGGAATTCAGTCCTCTTTCCACAAAGAAGAGAAAAAAATGCTTGTGACAAAACCAGATAACTAGTGGCAATAGTTTAAGCTTGCTAAGATTTGGGAAGGGGGGCACCCTATTTATTTTCATTACTCTGAAAAATTTGCAGGATAATTGCCCAGAACTAGAATATTAAACTAGATTTTTCATTACTCATCCCTTTTTGTTTCTTCTGAGTTGCAGCTGAAGACTGCCAGTTTTTTCATAGGAATAAGCATGGTTGGTCTAAAATGTAGGCAAAAATTCAAACGTCATGGTTTCAGAATTTAATGACAAATGTATAATAAGTTTTGATACACAATCTTTCTCTATCCAGTCCTCTAATTTAAAAAAAAACATGAAGACCCACCAGTGACAGTATTTGATTTGTTTATTGATTTGTCATATTTTGCCTTAGCTTTGCTGAAGTACATATAATCTATACATAATTTGTTCAGCTGTTTTTAATTACAAAGTTATGTAAAATTTTCCAAATACTTTTTGTTTATCTAGAATAAAAAATAAGTATGTGTAGCAGTAAACTTAATTAAAAAGAGAAACACTTTCTACACTATAAATTATAAAACATTGTTGAAAAAAGTAAAAAAAAAAAGAGAGATTTTTGCTCATGAGATAAAAAATATTGCCAAAATGGCTACGCTACACAAGGAAATCTGCAGATTCAGTGCAAACTCTATAAAAACACCAAGAACATTTTTGAACAAAAATGAAATAAAGAGGCTTAAAATTTATGGGGAACCAAGAAAACACTCCCCAAATAGCTGTGAAAAAAGAACAAATCTGAAAATATCAAACTACCTGACTCCAAACCAAACTGCAAAGCTATAACAAGCAAAACAGCATGATACTGGCATAGAAAACAGACACATAGACCAAAGTGTCCAATGATCCCAGTAACAAAATTCATAAACCTAGAGCCAAGTAATTTTTAAGTTGTTTAGAACATGCATTTAAGTAAAGTCAATCTTTTCTAGAAGATTGAAATGTAGAATCAAACTTATAAAACTATTTGAATAAAACATAGAGATATTCTTTACTAAATAGGACAGGAAAAAAATTTTAAATAGGATCTCAAAAGCACTGGCAAGAAAAGCAAAAGCAGACAAATAAAATTAACAGAATCTAAAAAGAATTTTACATAGGAAAAATAAATTAACAGGGTGAAAGAACAACTTACAGTGTGGGAGAATATATTTGCAAAATATACATATCACAGTGGAAAAACACAGAGAATATATAAGAAATGTGACAGCAAAAAAAACACACAATTTAGTAATAGGCAAGATACACTGTGTGACACTTCTCCAAAGAAGACATACAAATGGCCAAGTACATGTAAAGATGCTCAACATTATTATTAGAAAAATGCAAATTAAAGCTACAATAAGACACCAAATGACTCCAGTTAAAATGGCTACAATTATAAATAATACATGCCTGGCTCTTTCAGCAGGAGGCATTGCGACATATCTCTGCGCCTATCAGTTAAGTGATATACTCTCCTCTTCTGCCTGGACACTACCCACAAGGGTTATTGTGCCATACAGTTGGGCGTAGCCCCAAAGTTATGTGATTTTTCTGCCAGGAGCCTGCCTACAAGGAGAATATGGGAACATTTCTGCCTCAGCATTTAGGTTATGTGGCTGCCATGCCTGTTTCATTACTGCAGAGTAAATTTTGACAAATAACTAGGCACAGCTCAATATTTTGACAAATAACTAGGCATGATAATGACTCATATGTGGACCTCCCAAATAGGAGTAAGTGTGACTCTTGTAACTTGCTTTAGCAATGCAAGTGATGTCTTACATCTCCTTCTGGTAAAAGGGTCACAGAAGATTATAACACCCTCAGATATTTTACAGCCCTTGGCTTGCACAGAAAATGCCATAACAAAACCCAACTGAAAGATGGAATTGTGAGTCTCATATTCACACGCAGCAGACAGAAAGTACTGTCAGCATCTCATGTATATGAAGCCTACTGTGAAACATGAAAACAGGACATGTATGTTATTGTAAATCTCATCTCTGCAATATTCTCCCAGTGTGAATGTCATACACATCTTTGCCAAGCATCTGTGTGATTTGACTCTCCAGAGAGGTTCCAGCACATATATGGGATTGTGATCTCTACCTGAGCCAATAACTAGATGATGTGATTCTCCTGCCTGGACCCTTTTTTCAGTAAGGATTGTGACATATCACTGGATCTAACATTCAGGTGATGTTACATTGTTGCCTGGACCATATTCACAGGCATCATTGTGACATATAACTGTGTCCACCACTTAGGTGATGTAACTCCCCTCTCTGGAATGGACCTTGAACCTAGAGGATGGTAGTGACATATTGGCAGGCCAGAGCATACAGGTGATGGTACTCTTTTGCCACGGATATATTTCAAGGAGTTCATTGTGATGTATCTCTGGGCCTGTCACCTAAGTGATGTGACTGAATGCTTGGGCCTCACCTACATAGATCATGGTGACGTAAAAGTTAGACCTACATCAAGGTGATGCAACTCTTTCAATCTAGTACTGTCCTAGGGAAACTTGCGACATATCTCAGCACCCAGCACCCAGGTGATGTGGCTCTTCTGCCTGATTTCTCCCCATGTGTTATATTGTGATGTATACATAAAGAAGCACCTACTTGATATGACCCACATTTTCTGCCTGAGTCCTGCCTACTGGGGACACTGGGACATATCTCTGAGCCCATGACCTAAGTGACATGACTCTCTTCCCCTGCCTGGGCTTTTAAAAGAGTGAGATTATGACATATTGCTGAGCCCAGCATTTAGGTTATGTGACTCTACTCTTTTTTCTGAACCATGCCCACAAAGGGAAATTTTGATCTATTGCACCCAGATGATGTTACTCTTCTGCCAGAATCCTGAATAAAGAGATAATTATTGCATAGTGGTAAGTCCAGCACTATGGTGATGCTACTGTCCTGCCTGTGCCAGAGCCACAAAGGGTATTTTGACACATCTTTGGCTTATTCTGTAAGTGTTTTGGCTCTCATCTCTTCAATATGTTTTTCCACATGTGGAGTTGTGTCACATAGCTGGGTCCAGTGCCCAGTTAATGTGGCCATCTTTCCTAGATTCTGTGTAGAGAGAATATTGTGACATGTTAATTGCCACATCAACTAAGTAATGTTACACTTTTTTTCTAATTTTTTGCCCACAAATGGGATTATGGTATATATCTTGCTTCAGTTCACAGGCATGATGATCAAACTTATATTGGGATTCAGCCAGTGGAAGATATTTTGCCTCTCATCACTAGGCTTATGAAAATAGAAAAAATTCTGGGTTGAATATTTGTACAAAACTCACAGAAGTTTACAACACAAACTCCTGTGGTATAAACTTTTTGGGTGGTACAGAGCATTTTATAACAAGGCCCAGCAAAAAGTTAAAATTGTGACTCTCAGTTTCACACCCAGGTGAAAGTAAAAGTTGTCACCATACCACATTTACTAAGTACACAGTGGAGTTACTGAGTCTAACATGAGAAAACAGTACAAAAATGGAATTGTGACTCTCACAGGTGGACCTGGCCACAGGTGTGATCATCACTCATTTTTGGGCCCAGCTCACAGGCATAAAAATGGTTCTCATTCCTGAATGTAGCCTAAATTAGAAATGTTGACTATCATATCTGAATTTAAGGCAATATATAAGATTGTGAGTCTGTATGAGGCTATGGGCCTCAGAGAAGTTTGCAAATATAATGCAGGCCATATGAAGCCCTTGGATGTTGTAGAGGGTGTCATTCGGTAGCTCAACACACACATGACAATGTGACTTTGTTACAGACACCAAGCTAACAGTTAAAGGTGTCACCCTCAAACATGAGGAGATTGTGTCATATCACTGCACCGAGTACCCAGGTGCTAAAACTTTTGCTTAAATTGTTTCCCATGTGTGTATTTTGACATATCATTGCATAAGGTTCATAACAATGTGACTCTTTTGCCTGGACCCTGAGAGCAAAGGATATTATCACATTTCTCTGAGCCTATCAGCTAGGTGATTTGCCTATTTTTCCTGTACTTTTTCCCCAAGGCACATTGTGACATCAGTGGTCATAGCATCTAGGAAATGTGACTCTCATCTCTTGCCTAGGTTCTGCCCACAATAGGAATTGTGACATACTACTGAGTGCAAAATCTAGGTAATGTAACTATCCTCTTTATTCTGGAGTCAGCCAATAGAGGAAATTATTACATATTGCTGAGCTAGGCACCTAGGAGGTGTGACTCTCCTCTTTTTCTTCAACCATGTCTACAGTCGACATGGTGTCATATTCATTGAGGCTGTTCTCAGTGGACATGACTCTTCTGACTTGGCCTGCCTGCGAAGGAGATTATAATGAATTCTGTGCTTGGAATCCAAGTAAGGCAATTATGATGCCTTGTTTCTGACCACAGGTGAAATTTTAACATATACCTGGGTTCAGCTTACATACACAAATATAACTATCATATCTTTACCCAGAAGGGAGAGATATTTTGACTCTCATGGTCAGTCTCATGGCCATAAGTAAAGAAATGAGTGTCCTAATTGCATAAAATTCACAAAGGATTATGACACTCAGGCATATCATATAAAGCCTGAGTGGTACGAAAACTGTCATAACAGGGAACAGTAACCAGGTGTGATTGTGACTCTTGAATGCACACCTAGCTGACACAATTGTCATTCCCTCACAAAAATGTGGTCTACAAATAAGGTACTAAATGTTACAAAAAAGATCAGTTGAAGGTTGAAATTGCGTCTCTCACACACAAATCTGACCCACAGGTGGTTTGGTGATACATGATTCAGCACAACTGTGAGGCTGTGACTCCCCTACTGGAACACAATCTTCAAGTGGGACTGGGCATCTTATACATGGATTTTGCCCATTGTTGAGATTGGGACTCCTCTGCTTTGACACAACTCACAGGAGGTGTTGACTCCTCCTGTACGTACATGAAGCCAGGACTTCCGTGACTGTGAAATATTTCTGAATATTTCCTAGTGTGTGATTAGGACATAAAAGTTAGCCCAGCTCCTGAATAATTTGACTCTCTTCTTTAAGCCATGACCACAGATGAAATTGTGATGTGCATGAACCATACACCTAAGCATAGGTACCTGGGCCTATATACAAAGGGCACTTTTCCATGTCGCTGGGAACAGCTCCCAGGTGATGTGGATTATTTGCCTAATCCCTGCCTATAAAAAGCACTGTGGCTTATATCTGGGTTCATCACATAAGTGATGTTACTCAATTCTACTGCCTTGGCCCTGCATTAACGGTGCATTGTGACACATAACGGGGTACTGCTCCCAAGTGATGGGACTCTCCATTTTGGTTTCTGCCATCAGAAAGCTTTGTAACATGTAACTTGGCTCAGCACCTAGATGATGTTTCTCCCCTCTTGCCCTTCCCTGACCATAGGGGAGACTGCAACACGTTGCTAAATCCAGCGCCAAGTTAAGGTCACTTTCAGACTTTGGTCCTGCACATAGTGGCCATTGTGACATATATCTATACCAATTGCCTAGGTGAAGTGAGTCTCCTCTCCTTTCTAAGCCAAGCCCAAAAGGAAAATTTTGATATGTCATTTAAACCAGCATCCAGGTGATGTGAAACTTCTTCCAGAATTCTACCCACAGTAAGGATTGTGACATCTCACTGGACCAGTACCCACCCAAGTGATGTGACCTTTTTGCTTGCTGTCTGCCCACAGGGATATTGTGCCATACAACTGAGACCAGATAAGAGTCATGATTAGTCAATCATGACTCTTAAACCTGCAGCCAGGTCATATGCATGATGGTGGCTCCCACTCATGGAAGTTTCCACCAGTGTTATTATGACATATACTTTTGCCCAGCTCCTGAGTGATATAGTAATCTTGCCTAGGTATAGCCCACAATTGAGATTTTGACATATATCTCAGCTGAGCACTTTGGTGATTTGATTCTCCTGTCTTAGAAATATCCTCAGGCATGTTTGTAACATGTCTCTGGATCCATCATCTAGGTTAACTCAGTCTGCTCTCCTGGCTGGATTCTGCTTCCACTGGGTATTGCAGCATTTTTAAACACTGCATTCAAATTATATGAATATCTTGCCTGGTCCTTTCAACAGGAGACATTATGACTTACCTCTGGACCTATCATTTATGTGGTATGACTCTCCTCTTCTGTGGACCACTGCCCACAGGGTGTGTTGTGCCATACAGTTGGGCGTAGCCCCAAAGTTATGTGATTTTTCTTCTAGGAATTTGCCAAAAAGAATAATATTGGAAGATTTCCGCCTCAGCATTTAGATTATATGGCTCTCATGCCTGTTTCATCACTGCAGTGTAAATTGTAACCTATACTAAGCACAGCTCACAGGCATGATAATGACTCTCATATGTAGAACCCCCAAATAGGAGTAATTTTTAACCTTATAACTTGCTTTAGAGTTATTTAAGTGATTACATTTCTTTATGGTAAAAGGATTGCAGAAGGTTATAACAGCGTAAGTGATTTTAAAAAGCCTTTGTCTTATACAGAGGGTGTCATAGCAGAACCTATCAGAAAGGTGAAATTGTGAGTCTCATATGAACATCCAGCTGACAGTTAAAGACCGTAACCATCTCATATATGTAAAGCCAACTGTCGCTAATAAAAACAGAACATATGTGGTATTGTTAGTCTCATCCTGGGAATTTTCTGCCAGTCTGACTGTGATATAAATCTTTTCTGAGCGTCTGTGTGATTTGACTCTCCAGACTGGTTCCAGCCCAGTGATGTTATTTTGAAATCTACCAGGGCCAGTCTCTAGGTGATTTGGCCCTTCTGCCTAGGCCCCACTCTCAGTAAGAATCACCTGAGCCACGCCCACATAAATTATTGTGACATATCACTGTGTCAGCCACTTAGGTGATATAACTCTCCTCAGAATGGGCCCTGTACACAGTTGGGGATGGTGACATATGGTTGAGCCATATGTCACTATCCCCAGCAACCAGATAAGAATGTGACTCTCTATGCACACCTAGTTGATACAACTGTGATTCTCACACATAAACAGTGCCTAGTAATGAGGTACTGAATCTCACACATGAAAGTCGTCAAAGATTGAAATCCTCACTCTCATACAGGGATTAGATTCACAGGTGTTTTGGTAACATTTGAAGCATGATTCAGCATGCCTGTGGTGCTGTGACTCCTCTACTGGAACACAATCTTCAAATGCGACTGGAGCTCCTATACGTGGATCTTGCCCATTGTTGAGATTTTGACTCCTCTACTTCCACCAAACTCATAGAAAGAGTTGACGACATACATACAGGAAACCAGAACTTATGTGGATTGTGAAACTTATTTGCAAACCTTTCTGAGAGTGTGATTGGGTCAGTTAACTTTTCCCAGTGCATGAATGACTTGACTCTTTTTCTAGGCCCAGACCACAGATAAAATTGTGCCATAAGTATAACAAACACCTTTGCAATACACAACATCTACCATGTTTCTGCCTACAAAGGGCACTTTTATCTATCACTTTTATCATCAACCAGGTGATGTGAATTATCTGCCTAAAACATGGCTACAAAGAGAATTGTTTTATATCTATGTCCATCACATAAGTGATGTGACTTCTCTCTACTCCTTTAGCCCTGTACTTACAATGTATTGTGACACATAACTGCATCCAGGTGATGTGATTCTTTTTGGGGGATTCTGGCAACAGAAAGCATCAAAACAAAACCCTTGGCTGAGCACCTAGGTGATGCTGGTTCACTTTTCCTGTACCCTAACCTCATGGAGATTGTGACATATTGCTGGTCCCAGCACCAATGTGAGGTCACGCTCCAGCTTTTGTACTGCACAGAACAGACATTGTGACATGAATCTAGGTCAATTGCCTAGGTGAAGTAAGTCTCTTTCTTGCCAAAGTCTTGCCTACAGACAAAGTTTTCATATGTCACTGAAATCAGCATTCAGATGATGTGATCCTTCAGCCAGTGTCCCGTCCACAAAGTAAATTGTGATATCACACTGGAGCCACAGCCTCATAGGTTATGTGAATTTTTTGCTTTCCCTCTGTCCAGGTAATATTGTGCCATATACCAGAAACCATAGCAAAAGTCTAATAACAACTCATGAGTGGAGCCAGGACATATGCAAGATGGTGATGCTTATTCTTAAACCTTTCCACAAGTGTATTGTGTCTTATACCTTTGTCCAGCTCCTAAGGGATTTAATAATTCTGCATTGGTATAGCCCACAAATGACAGTTTCATAAGTACCTGAGCCAAGTAACTTGGTGATTTGACTGTTCTATCCTAACAATGTCCTCAAGGGGATTTGTAACATATTTCTGGACCCATCATGTAGGTTACGTAACTCTCCTCTCCTGCCTGGCTTCCTTTAGTAATTGTAGCATTTCTAAACACTGCATCCAAATGATATGACTCTCTTGCCTGGGCCCTGTCACAGGAAGCATTGTGACATATTTCAGGGCCCATCATTTTGGTGATATGACTCTCCTCTCCTGCCTGGAGACTGCCCACAAGAAACATTGTGACACAGAGCTGGACTGAGCACACAAATATGTGATATTTGTAACAGAACCCTGCCTACAAAAAGAATATTGGAATATTTCTGGCCCAGCATTTAGGTGATGTGCCTGTTCTGCCTGTTTCATAACCGCAGAGGGAATTAAAACCTATATCTAGGCATGGCTAACAGGAATGATAATGGCCCTCATATGTGGACTCAGGCAATAGAGGCTATTTTGACTTTTATAACTAGATAACTAGTTTTAGGGACACACCTGATACCCTGGACCATCTTTTATACAAAGGTTGCAAAAGATTACAACACTCACACAGATTTTACAGAGTCTTTGGGTTATACAGAAGGAGTCAAAGCAGGGCTCAGCACACAGGTAAAATTGTGAGTCTTGTACGCACACCCAGCTGACAGTAAGAACTGTCACTACCTCACATGGATGGAGTCAACTGTCAAAGATGAAAACAAGAAATGATTGGTATTTTAAATCTCACCTTTGGAATTTTCTGACAGTGTGATTGTGATATAAATTATTGCCAAGCACTTGTGTAATCTGACTCTCTAGACTTGTTTCAGCTCATATATGGGATTGTGATATCTACTTAATGCCAGCCTCAAGGTGGTGTGACTCTCCTGCCAGGGCCCTTCTCTCAGTAAGGATTGTCTTATCACTGGATCTAGCACCCAGGTGATGTAACATTTTTGCCTGTGACATGCCCACCAAATTATTGTGACATATTCCTGTATTCACCTCATAGGTGATATAATTCTCCTGTCTGGAATGGGCCCTAAAAAGGCCCAAAGGAAATATAGAGACATATTGCAAGGCCAGGCACACAGGCAAGAGAACTATTTTGCCACAGCCATGCACAAAGAAGGGAATTGTGACATATCTCTGGGCCTGCCACCTAGGCTAAGTGGGACTCTTGCTGGGGTCCCATCAACCTGGAGTGTGACATATTTCTAGGCCAGGCACACAGCTGATGGTACTCTTTGGCCAGGGCTATGTTCCATAGAGGATATTGTGACACATCTCTGGGCCTATCACCTAGGAGATGTGAGCCCCTCCTTGGACCCTACCCACAGGGAGCACTGTGATATAAGCAGAGAACCTTCAATTAGTTGATGTAACTGTCTTAGCGGGGTGCTATGTGAAGAGATCCTTATGAAATATCTCAGAACCTAGCACTCAAGTGATGTGGACCTTCTGCCTGCCTGCTGCTCTCATGTTCCATTGTGACATATTCCTAGGGCAGCATCTAGGTGATATAACTCTCTTCATCTGCCTGAGCCCTGGCTATTTGGGACACCTTGAAATATCTCTGAGCCCTTGACCTAAGTGATATCACTCTTTTGCTGCCTGGGCCTTCACAATAGGCGGATTTTGGCATATTGCTAAGCCCAGCACTCAAAATATGTAACTTTCCTATTTTTCCTGAATTATACCAACAAAGGAGAAATTTTGACCTACTGAATGGCTCAACACCAAGGTGATTTTTCTCTGCTTCCTGGATTATGCATAAAGAGGAAATTATGGCATATTGCATATTGTTGGGCCCAGCACCCTTATGACTGTGACTCCCCTGCCCATGCTGGAGCCACTGAATATACATTGACATATCTTGGGCCCATTATGTAGGGATTTTGGCTCTCATAACTTGGTTTGGTATTTTCCACATGTGGAATGTTGTCCAGTGCTTGGCCCAGCACCAGGTTAATGTGACCCAAATTTTTATACCCTGCCTAGAGAAAGTATTGTGACATATTGCTTGGTACATGATCTATGTAATGTTACCCTCCTGTCTTGTTCTTTGCTCACATATGGAATTATGACATATACCTTGCTTTAGTTCACAGGCATGAAGATCAAACTTATATTGGGATACAGCCAGTAGGAGATATTTTTCCTCTCATTGTTTGGCTTAAGGTAATATTTAAGGTCCTGGGTTGCATATTTGTAATAACGCACATAAGCTAACTTATATTGTATAAACCCTTTGGTGGTAAAGAGTTTCATAACAGGAACCAGCAAAAGGTTCAGAATGGGACTCTTGGTTGCACACCCAGGTGAAATTAAGAGTCGTCACCATTCCATATTAATAATTCCCACTATTGAGGTCCTGAGTCTGACAAAAGAATACAGTACACAGTTAAAATTGTGATATTTATATGTGGCTTTGGCCACAGGGGAGATGGTGACTCATTTCTGGACCCAGCCCACAGGCATAATAATGGGTCTTCTCCCTTAACCCTGCCTATAGACGTTGACTATCAAACGTGGTTTAGAGCAATATACAAGATTGTGAGTCCATAGGAGCACACAGGCCACAGAGAGGTTTGCATCTCTCATACAGGTTTCATAAAGCCCTCGAATGTTGTAGAGAAATTTGTATATTGTCTGAGCACACATGTGAGATTGTGACCCTAATATACATGCTCATCTAAACATTAAAAATGTCATCCTCAAAGATGAGGGGATAGTGTCATATCACTGGGCCTAGTACCCTGGTGTTGAGATTTTTTGTCTCAAATCCCTTTCTATGCATTGTTACATATCAATGGGTTAGAATCATAATAATCTGACTCCTCTGCCTGGGCCCTGTAAACAGGGAATATTATCACATATCTCTGTGTCTATCAGCTAGGTGATGTGTCTCTCCAGCCTGTGCTTTGCTCCCAGAGAACAGTTTTAAATATCGCTGAAACTAGCAACTATGTAATGTAACTCTTCTCTCCTGCCTGGGTCCTGCTTACCAAAGGAATTGTCACTTAACTTCTGAATGTAAAACCTAGGTGGTATACCTCTACTCTCTCTTCAACAGTTTATATCTGTGCTGCATCCTGTTTTGTTACTTTGGTATTCTATTTTTATACCAGTACCAGAGTGCTTTGATTACTGTAGGTGTGTTTTGTGTTTGGAAATTGTTAAGTATAATGCTTCCAATATTTTAATTCTTTTTAAAGACTGTCAGGCTTTTCATGGTGCCTTGAGATCTTACATAATTTTGTGGGGTTTTTTTTTCTATTTTTGCAAAAGTATAATTGAAAATTGAAACGGGCTGTGTTGAATGTGTTGGTCACCTTAAACAGCATGGGTATCTTCACAATATTAGGTCTTCCAACCATTGAAAAAGAGCATAATAAAAAGTGTGTTGTAGCTGGGGGTAGTGGCTCATGCCTCTAACCCAGAACTTTGTGAGGCCAGGAGGATGCATGGCTAGTTCAGGAGATCGAGGTCATCCTGGTCAACATGGTAAAAGCCCATCTCTCCTGAAATACATAAAATTAGCTGGGTGAGGTGGTGCATGCCTGTAATCCCAGCTACTCAGAGACTGAGGCAGAAGAATCACTTGAACCCAGAGGTGGAGTTTGCAGTGAGCTGATATTGCACCACTGCACTTCAGCCTAGTGAAAGAGATACTCCATCTCAAAACAAAACAAAACAGGAAATTGTGTTGCTTAATCTTTATAAGTTTGGAATGTTTCAGCTTTTCTTCTGTTACTGATTTCTAGTTTCATTCCATTTGGGCTGTAAATAATTGTAAAATTTTAGTTAAAAAATTATTAAGGCTTCTTTTGTGGGGTCACGTGTGGTCAATCTAGAAAAATGTTTTCTGAGGTATTGAGAAGAACGTGATTCGTTGTCTGCATACATTTGTTAGGTGTAATTATTGTGTAATGCATTCAAGTTTTTCATTCCTTCATTGATATTCTATCATTATTTATTTACTACTGAAAGTAAAATATTGATGTATTTTCCATTATTATATTGCTGTCTATTTTTTCTTCAATTCTGTCAATGTTTGCTTTATGTCTTTGGGAAAATTGTCATATATTTATAAGTTCTTAGTGAATAAACCCTCTTACTATAGTTGAATGTCCTACTTTGTCTCTTGATAATTTTGACATAAAGTAAATTATATTAAATATGGTAGTTTTCATCTTAATAAATTGTTGCCTCTTCTCCTCTCATTTGGTTAATGCTTGCATGAAATGTATTTTTATCCTGCGATTTTCAGTCTTTTAAAATTAGATACGAAATGAGTCTTTTGAAGACATGACCTAGTTAAATGTTATTATAGATAGTGATAAAGGTTTTTTTTTTCATTTTGAAGGATACTTTTGCAAAATATAGTATTCTTGTTTAGAACTTCTTTTTCAGGGTTTTAACTATGTCATCCTACCCCCTTCTTGCTTGAAAGATTTATGTTCATAAATTTATTGCTAATCTTGCAGAAGCATGCATATAAATAATACGTTTGTTTTTTCTCTCTCTGCATTCTTTTTTCTCTTTTATGTGACTTTCAACACGTTGCTTAACTTGTGTCTTGTTGTAAAGCTCTTCATGTTAATTTTATTTGAAATGTGCTGAGCTTATTGATTTTCTCTTTTTTTTTTTTTACTAATGTTGAAGTACATATTAGTCTTTTTTTGTAGTTCCACTCCACAATTTTTATTTTTTGTGTGCCTTTTATTTTTTGTTGGTTTAATTTTTGTTATTTAATTTATTTCCTTTTTCTTAATTTCTTTATTTCCATTTTACTCATTGAGCATCACTAAGTCGGCAATGTTAATTTTTAACAATAATTAATTTTAAGAGTATACACTATAATCATACTGTCTCTGGTAATTTTTATATCCTCATATTTTAATAATTGATTTCTAGATATGTATTTTTATTTTTGATTGAGCCATATTATCATGAAGTTTTGTATATGTTGTAATCTTAGATTGCAATTTGTATAATAAAATGTGACATGTCAAAATCTTTATTAAGTTTCTTTTGTCTGGGGGGAATAAAACACACATTTTTTAGGCTAGAGATTCTTGGGTCTCTAAAGCTTGTTCTGTAGATGTTTTCTCTGGGCTTGTGTGTTTTTTAGTTTAAAAGGTTATCCCATATTTTTCTTTTCTCTTCTTCTTTTCTCTTCCTTCCTTCCTGTCTGCCTTTCTTTCTCTATTTTTCTTTCTTTCCTTCCTTCCTTCCTACCTATCTTCCTTCCTTTCCTTTCTTTCTTTCTTTCTTTCTTTCTTTCTTTCTTTCTTTCTGTTTTGAGTGGGAGCTTCACTGTTGTTACTCAGGCTGGAGTACATGGCACAGTCATGGCTCACTGCAACATTCAACTCCTGGGTTCAAGCAATTCACCATCCTCAGCCTCCCAAATAACAGGGATTACAGGAGCCTGCCACCACACCCAGCTAATTTTTGTATTTTTAGTAGAGACAAGGTTTCACCATGTTGACCTGGTTTGTCTTGAACTTCTCACTTCTGGTGATATGCCTGCCTCAGGCTCCCAAATTGCTGATATTACCGGTGTGATCAACCACTCCCAGCATTCTCCATGTTTCTTATTGAGATCCTATAGTCAGTTGCTATACCCCTTTTCTGTCTTCACTTGTAACAGTCATTTACTTTTGTCTCAGCTATCCAAAACTGTCAGTTACCAACTTTCCTTTCAACACTGCCATGGAATATAGAAATTAGTTTATTGTAAGGTCTCAAAAACCCAGAAGCATGGACACAGGTGTCATTATTTTATTTATTATTGGGCGGTGGAGACAGGAGTTGGGAGTCTATACTTAAAGTCATCATAGGATGAAGAATGGCTTTCATGGGTAAACATAAAATACTTTTAGTAAACCATTATGTGGTTTTTTGTGTTTTGCTCACTTCGGGTGCTGCAAATTTTTACCTGGTTAGTAGACTTCTCACAAAGACACTTTGATTGGTATATTTCTGTTAAGTTTAAATTTCTATTATGCAATTAGAGCCTGTGATATTTTATTGTCACCTTGTTAATGTGCTTTGCTTAATTATATATTTGTAAAGTGTATTCACCTGAGTCTAATGAGGTAGAAATTTATAGTCCTTTTTTTTTCTTAGTTTTCTCTTTTTATTTTACTGTAGAGATATTGCTGGAGTATGACATAAAAGAATCATCTAAAAAGTGATCTTGAGAAAATATGGAAGCTGTGACCTTAATAGTTTACATTTAAAGAAAGGCTACCAAAGTGTGGGTAATTCCAATGTGCAGAAAACAGTTATGATGGCCTTTATCAATGTTTGTTAATTACCCTTAGCCAAACCTGTCAACCTAATAAATATGTCAAAGCTTTTGAGTTGTGCTCAAACTTCGCTGAACATAAAAAAGTTTTAGTGGAGACAAGTGCTGAAAATGTAAAGAATGAGACAAAGCCTTTTCCTGCTCCTCAATGCTTATTAAACACAAGAGAAGTTGTACTGGAGACAGACCCCACAGATGTGAAGAATGTGACAAAGCCTTTAAGTGCTTCTCAGACCTTACTAATTATAAGAGAATTCACACTGCTCAGAAATCCTACAAACATGAAGAATGCAACAAAGCCCATAGGTCGTTCTCAGACCTTCATAAACATAAGATAATTCATACCGCAGAGAAAATCTACAAAGGTGAAGAATGTAATAAAGCCTATAGGTGGTTCTCAGACCTTAATAAACATAAGATAAGAGAGCAACTCTACAAATATAATGAACATGGAAGAGCTATCATGTAGTTCTCTGTCCTTAGCAAACATAAAATCATTCATACTGAAGAGAAACCCCACATCCATGAAGAATGTGGCAAAGCCTTTACCCGCTCCTAAACCCTTATTAACCACAAGAGAATATGTATGGAAGAGAGACCTTACAAATATAAGGAATGTGGCAAAACCTTTAAGTGCTTCTCAGACCTTACTAATCATAAGATAATTCACACTGGAGAGAAACCCCACAAATGTGAAGAATGTGGCAAAGCATTGAGCTCATTCTCACACCTCATTAGACATAAGATAATTCATATAGAGAGAAGCTCCACAAGTGTTCAAAATTTGGAAAAGCCATCAATAAGTCCTCATTTTGGGTTCTACATCAGAGACTTTATACTGAACCAGTGTGGTATAAAGTTAATGACTGTTTAAGAACATTTAACTTATGATCTTGGAGAATCTCTAGGAAGTTGCTTCATAATCTGAGGGCTTTTTTGTTGGGAACACAGATAGGCATTTACTATTATGTAATGCCATTCTTTGTCTTTTTTTAAAACCTGTGTTGATGTAAAGTCTGTTTTGCCAGAAACTAGGATTGCAATCCCTACTTTGTTTCTGTTTTCTTTTTTCTATCTTTTTATTTATTTATTTATTTTTTGCCATTTTGACTCTCTATTAAGGACTAAATTTATTTTATTTTATTTTATTATTGTTATAATACTTTAAGTTTTAGGGTACATGTGCACAACGTGCAGATTTGTTACATATGTATACATGTGCCATATTGCTGTGCTGCATCCATTAACTCGTCATTTAGCATTAGGTATATCTCCTAATGCTATCCCTCACCCCTCCCCCCACCCCACAACAGTCCCCAGTGTGTGACATTCCCTTTCCTGTGTCCATGTGTTCTCATTGTTCAATTCCCACCTGTGAGTGAGAACATGCGGTGTTTGGTTTTTTGTCCTTGTGATAGTTGGCTGAGAATGATGGTTTCCAGATTCATCCATGTCCCTACAAAGGACATGAACTTATCATTTTTTATGGCTGCATAGTATTCCATAGTGTATATGTGCCACATTTTCTTAATCCAGTCTATCATTGTTGGACATTTGGGTTGGTTCCAAGTCTTTGCTATTGTGAATAGTGCCTCTATAAACATACGTGTGCATGTGTCTTTTTTTTTTTCTGTTTTCTATTTGCTTGGTAGATTTTTCTTTTTCCCTTTCTTTCGAGCTTATTTGAGATGGGTGTCTTGATTACAGCACATCATTAGATATTGATTGTTTATTCAGCTTTCCATTCTGTTTTGTAATTGGGAAACTTAGCCCATTTTCATTTAAGGTTGGATTCATATGTATGGATTTGATTCTGTCACTATAATCTTAGCTGGCTATTTTGCACATTTATGTGTTTGCTTTATATTGTCAGCAATTTATGATTTTTAGTGTGTTTTTGTAGTGACTGTTATAGTCATTTTCTTATCTAATGCTTTCTTTAGAAGCTCTTGTAAGGCATGTCTGTGATAAAAGATTTCCTCAGCATTTGCTTAACTGAATAGAATCACATTTATTTTTCACTTCTGAAGCTTACTTTAGTTGGATATAAATTTTTGATGTGAAATTCTTCTTTTAAGAATGTTGAATATTGGTCCCTAACCTCTTTTGACATGTAGAATTTCACCTGAAAGGTTTCTTGTTTGCCGGATGGGCTTCTTTTAGAGGTTACCTGGCTTTTTAGTCTAGCTGCCTTTAATACATTTTTTTCTTTCATTTTGGCCTTGGAGAATCTCATGATTATGTGTCTTGAAAATGACCTTCTTGTGGGGTATCTTACTGGGATTCTCCACATTTCCTGCATGTGAATGTTTGCCTCTCTATATAGGCTGGGAAAGCTCTCATGAATGATATCTGAAAATAAGTATTTCAAGTAGTTTTCATTCTCCCCATTGCTTTCAGGCACGCTTTTTAATCATAGATTTGGTTTCATTACATAATCTCATATTTCTTACAGGCTTTTTTATTCCTCTTTTTTTTTCACTCTTCTTGTCTGTCTTATTTAAGAAAGCTGGTATTGAAGCTCTGAGATTATTTCCTCTGCTTGGCCTATTCTGCTGTTAATACTTGTGTTTACATTACAAAGTTTTTGTATTGTGTTTTTTCAGCTCTATCAGATTGGCCACATTTTCCTCCTTATTGGCTGTTTTTTCTATCCATTCCTGCAATTTTTTTTCCCTTCATTGCATTGGGTTGCAACTTACATTTGTAGCTCAATGAAGTTTATTCATTTCCATATTCTAAATTCTACTTCTGTCATCTTAGGCCTTGCTGGAAATGTAATTTTGTAATTTGGATGAAGGAAAGCACTGTGGCTTTTTGTGTTTTCAACATTTTTGCACTGATTTTGTCTAATCTTTGTGCACGTATCTTTGAGGTTGCTGACCTTTGAATAGGGTTTTGTTTTTTTTTTTTTTGATCCTATTTAATGGTCTTGAATATTTGATATGGAATAAGGTGTTTGCAACTAACCAGATTTGTTCCTGGGAGATTCTTATTTTTCTTTTTTTTTTTTTTTTTTTTTTTGGTGGTGGAGTGGCTATACTCAGCTCACAGCTCAGAAGCTCCATACTCTGAGGAACTAGTATTGAGCTCCAGCTGTCTTCTCTGGCTCCTTGATATTTAGAGTCCACCACTCGTTGTACCTAATGTGTCACAGCTTCAGAAAGTGTTAGTGGATATGAGGTTTCTGCCTGTCTTTGGGCATTCACCTCAGTGGCAGGAGCAAAGCAGCTCAGAGGGGAGTTGGCTGTACCTGCTGGAGACTGCGTGTGCTGTTGCAGTAAAGTTGGTTTTGGCTTGGGCACGATGCCAGCCAATGAATATTTTGATGCCTTATTTGTACCCCCTCATGAAGTCCTAATTGTTCAGAGTGTGAGAGGATACACTGCTCACCACACACAGTGTTAGCAGAAAAGCAGGGGTGAGGCTTTCTGGTTCTCTACCCACCAAAGCTTTATCTACAGTAGAAGTTGCTGAGGATGGCAGAGGCATACTGCATTCCCATTTGCTGGTGGGGCAAGAAAAGCCAAACCCACCTTTGCAGACATATGCCAGGAAAGTAACATGTGGAGCTGCCATGGTATCAGGGGAAGCTGCAGTATGAGGAAGATACATGTGGGCTGCAGAATGGGGAAGATACATGTATGCTGCAGTGATAGGGTCTGCCTTGCTGTAGCTCTTCAGGGGTCAGGCATGGATTACCATTGCTGATGCTATGGTGTGGTCTTCCAGGGTAACTGAGACTGCCCTGTAAGCAGCTGTAGCTAGACTGGGACTCTGGGAGAGGACAGAAGACCAAGGAGTGCTCAGTTGGTCCAAACCTTCTGATTTGCAACATTATCATATAGAAATTAGTTCCCCTCAGGATAAAGTCTCTTATGGGAGAAAGTTCAGTCTATAGAAATGGCCATCACTGGCCATATTTTACTATACATGCTCTTGCACCAAACCCTCTGGAAACCATATGAGCTGGCTTACTGCCCCACCTCTTTGCTGGTCTTCTTGGGGGCTGCACTTGAGAGACATGTAGGTCATCAATCACTCAATGAAGTCAGCCCTGGATGGGAAATATGTGCTTCCGGCCAAGTTAGGGGCTCACTGTCTGGTGAGGAGCACTGGGGAGTTTGTGAGCCCCATGGAGGATGGTCTAACCTCCTCTCCTTGGGTATAATGCAGCTCATTTGAGGTGTGAATAAGGCAATTAGGGTTTTGGATATTTCATTAGTTTGAGGGTAACAGGGACATTCCTTCTGCACAGACAGTGATGAAATATATTCATTTGCCCCTGGAAGCTGTGTCCATGGAGTCCCTAAGTTTTTACTGGCTCAATAGCTCTGGCAATGATTGGCTAGTGGCCCAGGCCTGGAGAACCTGCCCAGTGAGAGTATATAAGAACAGGAACACAAGTAACAGTCTGACCACTTTTGTGAAAAGCTGCTGCATCTGCAATATGCTGGGTGTCCACTATGGTATCTAGTCACCTCAGATTTTCCAGTACCTGAAGTTATCACCAGTGAATGTGCAAAAAAGCAACAATGGCAGCATGCCCTTTTCTCTGGGAGCTCCATCCCAGGGAGGTATAGACCTGCTTTCAGGCCAAAAACACCTGTAGGAAGTAGCTGGAAATGCCTGTTGAAAGGTCTTCCCCAGTGAAAAGAAAATGATTGGGGATCCACTTAAGAAAGCAGCCTCCTGGGTGCAGCAGCTCATGCCAGTAGTCTCAGCACTTTGGGAGGCTGAGGTGGGTGGATCAGCCAGAGGTCTGGACTTGGAGACCAGCCCGAACCAACATGGTGAAACCCCATCTCTACTAAAAATACAAAATTAGCCAGGCGTGTTGGTGCATACCTGTAATCCCAGCTAGTGTGGAGACTGAGGCAGGAGAATCATTTGGACCCAAGAGGCAAATGCTGTGGTGATCTGAGGGTGCTTTATTGCACTCCAGCCTGGGCAACAAGAGTGACACTCTGTCTCAAGAAGGAAGGAAGGAAGGAAGGAAGGAAGGAAGGAAGGAAGGAAGGAAGGAAGGAAGGAAGGAAGGAGAGAGAGAAAGAAAGAACAAAAGAAAGAGAAAGAGAAAAGGAAAGAAAAAGAAGAAAGAATGAAAGAAAGAACAAAGAAAGAAAGCAGGAAAGAGAAAGAAAGAAAGAAAGAAAGAAAGAAAGAAAGAAAGAAAGAAAGAAAGAAAGAATGAAAGAAAAAAGAAAGAAAGAAAGAAAGAGAAAGAGAAAAGGAAAGGAAGAAAGAATGAAAGAAAGAAAGACAAAGAAAGAAAGAAAGAGAAATAAAGAAAGAAAAAGAAAGAGAAGGAAGGAAAGAACTCTAACCATCTTTTGTAGAACAGGTCTGCTGTGCGGAGGTACCACTTCCATCCACAGTTTATTTGGATTCTCCAAAGCCAGAAAGATGGAACAGGTAAGTCACACAAACAGGAAAAATGGCAGCTGACTCTTTGCTTCAGGAACTATAGCCCCAAAAGTTTCCAAAATTCCATCAACCAAAGAGTACCAGTGGTGTTAGCTGGAGAAACTCGTCGGGAAGTACTTTCCAGTGAGGAGGAAGGAGCTTGGGGACCTGCTTTAACAGGCAGTCTGGCCATGTCTTTTTAGAGCACCTGTAGTATGCTTTGTCCCTCTAGTCAGCTTGGGCTCTTCAAAGTCTGAAGGCTGGAATGGCTAAGTTTCCCAGGCAGCAAAGATGATGGCCAACTCGTCTTTCTGGTAGCTCCATCCCAGGGGGATGCAGTGTTGCTATCAATGGTTGGCTGGAATTCTAAGCCAGTACATCTTACCCTGTAAGGCACTGAGAAAATATGTCCTACAGACCATCAATGCTAAGCACCCTGGATTCTGCCTTTTTCCTACGGATCTGTTCAGGATTGTAACTCCTGCTTTGCTGGAGTTCCAGCAAATTTTTCTGGGAAGCCTGGAAAGTCAGTGTATCTAAGGCTCTTGAATCACTGCACAGTCTTGAGTGGCTGCTCTGCTGAGACTCCACGTAGCTATGTGCATTATGCAAAAGGCCATGGTGAAGTGGGTTTATTAGGGGATCACATTACCTGAGGGTTGCAAAGATCTGTGGAAGGATCATGGGTTCCCAGCATCATGCATTCACTTCCTGCCTTACTGGGTGTGAAGTTGTCTCTGGCTCCATGTCGCTTTCAGGTGTCCCAGTGTCCTGCCTTGCTTTACTCCATTCTCCTTATGTTAAGTTGCTTCTTTGACTAGTCTCAGTGCAATTACCTGGATGTTTCAGCTGAAAGTCATGTATTTATGCACATCTTGCATTCCTGTCTATGAGAACTACAGAGTCTAGCTGCCTCTTTCTAGTCAGCAATCTTGATCACCTTCCTCTAAAAGGAATTTACTTTTTATATTAAAAGAATTTAATATTTTTGGAAAATATGTATTTTCAAAAGCAAATATTGACATAATTCATCACTTACTTTTGATGATATATCTTTATTTCTAGAATTTATGTGAAAGAACATGGTCAATAGCTGCTGCACCAGAATTATGAGAGGTTCTTCTCTATTAGAAGGACAGATTTATATACTTTTCCATGGAAGATTAAGAAAACAGAAATCTAAGGTACCTGAAGAATTTCTATGTGCAAAGGCAACTTAGTTGTTGGTTTAGGACAGTGTCATAAATGACGGGATGATAGGAGTGTAGTAAGGACAACATTCTGCATAGTAAGAGAAACAATTTGTTTTTTAGTTGGACATTACCATTTGCAAATTAAGGTAATTAAAATAAAGTGAATTCAAAAATACCTTTTTAAAGAAAATGTGTGGACTTAATTTCTTTTAACAAATCAATATTGTTATTTTGTTAAAGCTATTTGACATTGAATGTGCATCTTGCAACTGATGATAAGTTATCCCATCTTAACAAAAGCTGTAGGTAACTCAAGTTACAACATAATAATGAGAGACAGTGGAATAACATCTGTAGTGATTCCTTTGTCAATGGTTTTTAAAATAAAATAATTTGGAAAGTGTGGTTTTTAGAACTTACATTTTTGTTTTCCTTGTAACTACAAGTTATTATGATGGTTGTAATGAAGACTATATTAGTATCATGGAGCTCTATGTTTCTGAATACTGGACTACTATTTATAAAATTTTTTCCTACTTTTTGTCTATTAAATGTATGACTGCTCTGCTCTGATAAACACATACAGACCTTTAGTTTTGATTTACATGAATTTAAATATAAGAAATATATTACTGTAAAATAAACTCTAGGTATGTAACTTATAGAAAGTAATCATATTTATTTATGGTTGGTTACATCGAGAAGAAAAGAAAAATATTAAAATGAAACTAATCCTCTTACAAGTGTTGATATCTTACCAGCAAACTAGAAACTTCAAAGATTTTCAAGGCGAATCTATTTTCTCTGCTTTGTATTAAATTCCTTGATTTAAAATGTGATTGCTATTGGTGTTTTAGACATGAAGTCCTTGCCCATTCCTATGTCCTGAATGGTATTGAAGAGGTTTTCTTCTAGGTTTTTTATGGTTTTAGGTCTAACATTTAAGTCTTTAATCCATCTTGACTTAATTTTTGTATAAGGTGTAAGGAAGGGATCCAGTTTCAGCTTTCTACATATGGCTAGCCAGTTTTCCCAGCACCATTTATTAAATAGGGAATCCTTTCCCCATTTCTTGTTTTTGTCAGGTTTGTCAAAGATCAGATAGTTGTAGATATGTGGCATTATTTCTGACGGCTCTGTTCTGTACCATTGATCTATATCTCTGTTTTGGTATCAGTACCATGCTGTTTTGGTTACTGTAGC
Source organism: Pongo abelii (assembly GCF_028885655.2). Taxonomy (NCBI): domain Eukaryota; kingdom Metazoa; phylum Chordata; class Mammalia; order Primates; family Hominidae; genus Pongo; species Pongo abelii. The sequence continues at coordinate 47,459,841 of NC_072009.2, read as the reverse complement.
CTTGTAGTATAGTTTGAAGTCAGGTAGCGTGATGCCTCCAGCATTGTTCTGTTGGCTTAGGATTGACAACAAAAGCCAAAATTGACAAATGAGATCTAATTAAACTAAAGAGCTTCTGCACAGCAAAGGAAACTACCATCAGAGTGAACTTACAAAATGGGAGAAAATTTTCACAACCTACTCATCTGACAAAGGGCTAATATCCAGAATCTACAATGAACTCCAACAAATTTACAAGAAAAAAACAAACAACCCCATCAAAAATTGGGCGAAGGACATGAACAGACACTTCTCAAAAGAAGACATTTATGCAGCCAAAAAACACATGAAAAAATGCTCACCATCACTGGCCATCAGAGAAATGCAAATCAAAACCACAATGAGATACCATCTCACACCAGTTAGAATGGCACTCATTAAAAAGTCAGGAAACAACAGGTGCTGGAGAGGATGTGGAGAAATAGGAACACCTTTACACTGTTGGTGGGACTGTAAACTAGTTCAACCCTTGTGGAAGTCAGTGTGGCGATTCCTCAGGGATCTAGAACTAGAAATTCCATTTGACCCAGCCATCCCATTACTGGGTATATACCCAAAGGACTATAAATCATGCTGCTATAAAGACACATGCACACTTATGTTTATTGTGGCATTATTCACAATAGCAAAGACTTGGAACCAACCCAAATGTCCAACAATGATAGACTGGATTAAGAAAATGTGGCACATATACACCATGGAATACTATGCAGCCATAAAAAATGATGAGTTCACGTCCTTTGTAGGGACATGGATGAAAATGGAAATCATCATTCTCGGTAAACTATCGCAAGAACAAAAAACCAAACACTGCATATTCTCACTCATAGGTGGGAATTGAACAATAAGAACACATGGACACAGGAAGGGGAACATCACACTTCGGGGACTGTTGTGGGGTGGGGGGAGGGGGGAGGGATAGCATTGGGAGATATACCTAATGCTAGATGACGAGTTGGTGGGTGCAGCGCACCAGCATGGCACATGTATACATATGTAACTTACCTGCACATTGCGCACATGTAACATAGAGCCTAAAGTATCATAATAATAATAATAATAATAATAATAATAATAATAATAATAATAATGTGATTGCTAGTGGCTTAGAATCATCTTCTGCAAATTTTTCTTTTTTTGTATGTTTGCCTGTTTCTCACCCTAGACATAATATATAATTTTCTTTTCATCATGTTTCATAAAACTTTCTTTGGACTGTGCTTGGTGGCTCATGCCTGAAATCCCAGCACTTGGGTGGCCGAAGAAGGTGGATCTCCAGAGATTAGGAGTTTCAGACCGGCCTGGCCAACATGGTGAAACCCTGTCTTTACTAAAAATACAAAAATTAGGTGGGCATGCTGGCAGGCTCCTGTAATCCCAGCTACTCAGGAGGCTGAGGCAGGAGAATCACTTTAACCCAGGGGACAAACATTACAGTGAGCCAGGATGGTGCCACTGCACTCCAGCCTGAGCAACAAAGCAAAACTTCATCTCAAAACAAACAAACAAACAAACAAAAAGACATTCTCTGTACAATCCCCTCAGAAATTACAAAAATGACTTTGATAAAATGTAATGCCATTCAGAAAGTAATTTTTACATGTGAGTAATTTTACAGTGCATGTATAGTATGCTATTTATTTAGTACATTTTATATTTTTTCAATTTTAGTATTCTATTTAATTCAATTATTGTTTACATTTTGTCTATTTTACTCTATAAAATTGACAGAATTGAGTTTATTAATTTCATTGGGCCAATATATTCATGTAATCAATAGAACATTTAATAAGTCATGAGGTCTTTTTCACATATACATGAAGTAAACAAATACAATATTAGGTATGTAATGGAAGCTACGTAACTAGAAATAAACGTTCCTTTTAAAATTAGCCTGTGGTCTCAAGTGAAAAATTTAAAATATCTATAGTAAATAAATGACATTAATTCTGCATATGAGGAGAGCATAACTGTAACCAATGCTGCACAACTGAATCTCACAATTGAAACAAGATTAAGAGATGGACATCTTAGCAAAACTAAGTGAAAACATTGTAAAATTTTCAGATTATGTTTCTACATTTAAACGTTTAGTGAGAGAAGTAGTGCACAAGTCTATCCACTCAAACTTGAAATGGTTGACACATGTTAACAGTATTCACCACAGGTATTGACACCTAAATGCCCTGAACTCTTTTCATTTAGATTAACAAAATGTTGTTTTTGTCTTCGTCCTGTAAATTCTGGCTTAGACAGAATTATCAAGCCATTTCACGTAGATTTCATTCTAGATTTCTTATTTATTTATTTATTTACTTACTTACTTATTTTTTGAGATAGAGTCTCGCTCTGTCACCCAGACTGGAGTACAGTGGCATGATCTTGGCTCACTGCAACCTCCACCTCCCAGGTTCAAGTGCTTCTCCTGCATCAGCCTCCTTAGTAGGTGGGATTACAGGTGTATGTCATCACGCCTGGCTAATTTTTTATATGTTTAGTAGAGGCTGGGTTTTACCATGTTACCAGGAGGGTCTAGATATTTGGCCTTGTGATCTTCCCTCTTTGATCTCCCAAAGTGCTGAGAGTACAGGCATGAGCCACCACACCCAGACTTGATTCTAGATCATGACACAGCACATTTTCAACTTATTGTTTCTGCAGATAGAAAAGCTGTGTAATATGGAAGAATAAAACCAAACATTTATTACAATTCAAGGAGATTTTGTTTGTGCCCTCCTGTCCTGGATTCTCAGAAGTGTAGGGCTGGCAGACATTACTGGAAGGTAGAAGTGGGAAACAAGCCTAAATGAGAATTCTGTGTGTGTCAAGTTCGTCTTCTTAGGAACTGGCAGGATCAGCCTTCAATTCTGGGTAGATTATGGGCAATTGGGTGGTATGTAAAGAGTGGTTATGTTCCATCAGGTTCTCAGTCAATCCACCTTCTGCAAGTGGTAAATCCCAGTAAAAATAGTATTTGTTTGAAGTATGAATTGGGTGACTTTTAAAAATAATACACATAATAGGTTTGTTCTGTATATTTTTAATGATTCTTTCACAAGAGCTCTTTAGCCTTATTTCTTTACTCAAGCAGACTCTGAATGTCAAAAAATCTGTTTATTATCAGATGCTGAAAGATAAAGCAAAGAATCTGTTTCATTTATTGTGGGAAATGTACCCTGTAAATTTAATCTCATTTGTATAATCCTTAAGTTTTACCGTGGAAGACTAGATTTAGTGTTCCTAAATTTTTGGCAACTATAAAAGCATATTCATAATGTAACTTTTAAAGATACTATGAATATCAATTGTCAAGTGCATTGATTTCTTTTTTTTTTTTTTACTGGAGAAAGGTAAATTATTTGAGAATTATATTACCCAACATGTCCAAAAATATTTTTAATTTGCCTATTTAAAAAAAAATCTGTCAATTTTGAATTGCATACCAAGATAACATTATTTTAAGATTGGGGATAAGATGAAAAATAATTTATGTAAATAATATAAACTAAGTTTACTGAAATTATTTACTTATTTATGAAACAATTAAATTTTAAATAAACTGCTATCACCTGTTGGTATTTGTGTAGCTTTTTTTTTAAGATTTGGTGTCTAAAACAGGTAACAATTTGGACAAAGAAGAAAAGAAAAATTCAATGATAGGTATAACAATAAATTTCAGAAAAGTAAAAGCTTTGTGTGATGATCTAATTAAAATAATGTAAAGGATAAAAATTTTAATATTTGTTTTTACACATTATTTGGCAAAATCAACCCTGAGATAGCAATGTGTAGAAAATACTATTAATTATGTTTTTGAGAATCTTACGGACTTTAGCACTTTGAGAACCTTCGCTATAGGCCCAGGATTCCCTAGGCATTTCTTCCAGGAGAACATCTTATGGAAATGAAGCAGAAGGCCATGACCACAAAGATAAATGGATGCTCATCTCCTAGACATAAGCGGGTGCAGGTTGCAGAAACAGTAGGCTTGTCTTGGTGGTCCAGGAAGGGGCAATTCCCACCATCCTAGAAAAGGAGACTGGAACTCCATTGAGCCCTCTTGCCTGCAGGGACCTCAGAGGGCATTAAGGGAGGCCAGCCTAGGTGTTCTGCCCTGTCCCTGGCCCTTGGGTCCTGCCTCATCTGCTATCTTTTTCCACAAAGAAATCAGGATGGCAACCCCCAATGCAGCCCCACCAGAGGAAGGAGACAAAGAGCGTCAAGGCTCACACTCATCTTGGAACATTAAGTGACTTACTGATTAGCTAGTCCAAAAGTTAGAGCAGAGTTTGGTGGCATGACACCCTAAGATTACATTCTAGGAGAAACCTGTGTGGCACGTGCCTGAGGCTGTGCATTGAAGGAGCTCCAGACAGGTCACTTGGGCTTCATTGAGCCTGTGCTGCTAGTCAATTCGTGGAGACATGGGCTTGATAAGAGCAGACAACAAAGGTGGCACACAGCAGACATGCTTAGCTGTCAGGTGGGCAAGGAGGGGTAGGCATCAGACTTCCCTGCAGGGGAGAACCCTCTTAGGGCCCTGAACTGAACCAAGAGATTCTTCAGTTTTTTGAAGCACAGGCTGTACGTGGAGCTTCAGGGTTGGCACTGTGCTGTGGCATGGTAAAAGTGGGGTAAACAGTCAGTCACTGAGGGGCTTTCATTGCTCATTTTTCTGATGAGCATGATTAAGAGCCCAAAGCCACAAGCTAGAATGGGCAAGAGCACTGGGCTGAGGCATCACCTTTTTTCTTCACCGGCTCCCATAAGCCTTCCTGGCATGCCTTGAGGAAGAAGATCCCTTATCGTTATGTAGGCACAAAAGTCATGTGAGGAAAGCCCAACCACAGCCACTTTTGTGGTCACACCTGGGCCTCCACACTCCAGTGGCCTGTGAAACCCAAATGTAATTCCGGAGATGAGAATTTAAATTTGGTTCTAGAAACAAAGAGTTCAGCCCCGAGGCCAGAGCAGAAGTGGACATGTTAATTCCATGACACAAGGGCCAAATCAGAGAGATGAATTGACTGTTAAGCTGCACCCATGCAGTGTGTGTACTGACCCAAGCACGTCCCATTCTCTTCCTGCCTCCAATTATTTTACCTACAACTTGTCATTTGTACCAGCTCTTTCTCTACCCCCCATATCCTATGGTTTTTGACATTCCTCTGAAGACTGCATGACTAGAGTTAAGGGTCACAGCACTCTAGCCTACTCAGGCTGTGCCAGGAAGAGAGATCTCTCAACCTACCTTGACACTTAAGAGCCACGCATAAATAGTGCCAACTCCACGAGGAGAGCTGTCACACCCTCAGACTGTTTTCTGCTCTCCATACCAAAAGATAAATTAGAATGACAAAGAAAATAAGATACAAACATGGCAGTTCTGCCTTTTAAGGGCTGGCCTCAGCCTAGTCACCATGAATCACAATTTCAGGTTCTGCATCACTGTGTCCCACCTTGGAAAATAGTGGAACTGGGGCCCCAGAATGTCATGATCCAATGACAGTCTGGAGAAGGGGCACCTCAGCAGCCTAAACAAACCCAGTCACACTTGTAAAAGAAACACACCCTACCAACTAAGAAGCCATCTCTTTATCTTTGACAACCATACCAGCAATGTGCACACACAATGGGCCTTTTAGTAAACTGTCAACTCAAGGATTTAAGAAATATCAAACCATTTTGAATTTAGAGTCTCAGGAAGAAGAGCCTCCACTGCCCGAACTAGACTGTATGATGGCTGAAATGGATGAAATGGATGAAACTGACAGTGGTAACTTGATTTGGGCATACCTGAGGACCTGCCTTGTATTAAAAAAAAAAAAAAAAAAGCTTCTGAGTGTCCAGAGTTCCAAGTTAAAAAATCGAGTAATGGCTGACCTGAAAATTATTCTTTATTTATGAGGAAGATCTCAGTACCAGGTCTGTTCCATCCAGTGGCATGGAATACAGGCCACACAAGGGACTGAGGCCACTCCTTTTTTGTTAAATAAATGCTGACAGGTGAAAAGTTGTTGAAAAAAGTGCTAAATAACAATGCTATACAAACTGCATGCTTTCTGTAAGTGGGAATGGTTATCATGTTAAGCCCACTGACAGTGGACTCTTTTCCCCTCTTTTTAAGTCCCCAGTGAAACTCCATGATCTCATTCACTGGTTCTGAGTCTCTTCTTTGACACCTTGAACCTGGTGCCATTTCCATGGGAGTCAAATTTGATGCAACTTATCCTATATTAAGGAAGGATTTCAGACTCTGCTCAATGTGCCTCAAAGCTCACCGAGGCATCAGCTAAGAAGGATGCAGTTGCTCTCTTTACCACTCTCATTCAGGCCTCTTTTCCTTAGATGCACAATCAGCAGCATACCAGGAAAGATGACTAATAAAACATCATGGTCACAATCAAGATTAATGCCAGAATAAGCAGTGACCACTTGTAAATCAAAAGGGAACATTTTTCAATGCCCTCAAATTCTGTCATCAGTTTCTGGATTCATTAATTGTTTTGAAGATCCATCCAACCTCTAGAGGAACCATGGACCCTAAGAGATGAACACCTACACTTAATCCTGGTTCAACAAAGCTTTCTCTTGACAAATAAGATGTCTGTGATCATGAGCTTCTAAGCAATCTGGACAATGCACAACCTGAAAACCTACAAAAAGGAGATGAGTAGGTATGAAAGAAATAACTTTCCACATTTTTTCTTGGGAAATTCAAAAAATTGTGATGGTGGAAAAATGCACAGAAGAAGACAGCATACTAAAACTCCTCATCAGGTGACTTTTACCACCAAGAGATTTTTGTTTTGTTTTGTCTTTTTTATTATACTTTGGGTTTTACGGTACATGTGCGCAACGTGCAGGTTAGTTACATATGTATACATGTGCTATGCTGGTGCGCTGCACCCACTAACTCATCATCTAGCATTAGGTGTATCACCCAATGCTATCCCTCCCCCCTCCCCCAACCCACAACAGTCCATGTATGTTTATTGTGGCATTATTCACAATAGCAAAGACTTGGAACCAACCCAAATGTCCAACAATGATAGACTGGATTAAGAAAAGGTGGCACATATACACCATGGAATACTATGCAGCCATAAAAAATGATGAGTTCATGTCCTTTGTAGGGACATGGATGAAATTGGAAATCATCATTCTCAGTAAACTATCGCAAGAACAAAAAACCAAACACCGCATATTCTCACTCATAGGTGGGAATTGAACAATGAGAACACATGGACACAGGAAGGGGAACACCACCAAGAGTTTTTAATCCCAGCTGTCAGATCTCCAAATAAAAACCAGAAGTTACTTCGCTGCATTTATCCATGATTTATTGCACAATATTTTGTCTATCATTTTGAGGGGTCTTCACTGAGGATCTTCCCATTAAACATATAAAGATAAAGAAAGGAAAAGGTAAAATAGCAATTCAATGAAATCATAAGATAAAATGTAGAAATATTCATCTTCTCACATTAGTTGAATTTTTGAATATATTTGAATGTGTATCTACCCATAAAGCTGATATATTCAAAATAAATCAAATATATGTCAAGTTAAAAACATTTTTTTTTACTGGTTGCAGTGGCTCACACCTGTAATCCCCGCACTTTGGGGGGTCGAGGAGGGCAGATCACTGAGGTCAGGTGTTTGAAATCAGCTTGGCCAACATGGTGAAACCCATCTCTACTAATAACACACACACACACAAGAAAAGCTGGCATCTGTAATCCCAGCTACTTTGGAGGTTGAGGTAGGAGAATCACTTGAAACCGAAAGGTGGAGGTTGCAGTGAGCTGAGATCACATCAGTGCACTCCAGCCTGAGTGACACAGCAAGACTCAAAATTTTATTTTTTAATGGCAAAAAGATTCACATACGGTCCAGACATTACTTGATGGAGTGGAGTGGGTGAGCCTCTGTCCTTGTAATGTAGGAAGAGCAATCAGTGCCCTGGATTCTGTGTAGGGTACCCATTGGTACACAAATAAAGAGGCCATCAGGGCTTCAGCTTAGCAACACTGAGGCTTGCAGGGGTCTTTTGAAAGCAGTAGAAATGGCCCGTAAAACTGAATGCTAGATGGGCTTGTAACAATAAAAGATCTGTCCAGGGATAACAGCAATCCTGATAGGAGCCCCTGACTATACCCTGCCTCAGCAAAATGTAGACAAAGAAAAAATAATTCAAGAGAAATAAAATTTAAAAATAAATTTAAAGTGATTGGAAAATAGGGCAAATAAAATAAACTGAAACAAAATAGAGAAATGTAAAGAAAAATATAACTAAGATTAGTGAAAATAAAATGAACATGAAGATAAACAATAAATACAAAATTGAGAAATAAAATAAGAAAATTTTAAGAATAAGTGGAAAAAAGTGAAAGTAAAAAACAAATACCAAGAAAAAATAAAATAACAAAGAGATATGCATGGAAATAAATAAAAGAAACAAGAAATTGAATACAATGTTACAAATGACAAAAATCTAGAATATTTGAAATTAAGAGACTATAATAAAAAACAAAAAATAAAAAATGCAATAAAATTAAATTAACAGAAAAAATGAAAGTAAATAAAAAATAAAAAGAAACAAACGCAAAGAAAAATGTACAGAAAAATAAAAGATTAAAAAGAAAAATAAGATCTAGGGATAATCTACAAAACATTTCATGCAACAATAGCATAATACGTAATATTTCTAATTACATATAGCTTATTTCCTAAGACAGGCAAACTTCTTAGCTAGCATGCAAGTTTTAGCATATTTAAACAAATGGTAATAAAAAAGTATTATTTCTGACTACAATAAAATATAACTGGAGGTTAGAAACCAAAAGAAAACTAGCATGTCTGCATATATATGAAAACTAGACAAATTATTCCACACACTATTTTAAAAGAATTAGAACATGCATGTTTCTTTAGATGTTTACAGTATTCAAAATGATCTACAGATCAATGAGATCTCTTTCAAAAAACCAATGGTAGTTTTTCCAGAAGTACTAAAATATTCCAAAGTGTTGACATAAATATTTAGCTGTGTCACCCAGGCTAGAGTGCAGGGTCCTAATCATGGCTCACTCCCTGTAGCCTTGAGCTCTGAAGTTCAATTGATCCTCCCACCTCTGCCTCACAAGTAGCTGGGCCTGCAGGTGCATGCCACCATGGTCAGCAAGATTGGAGGGTTTTTGTAGAGACAGGGTTTCATCTTATTGCCGATGCTGGTCTCAAACTTTTGGAGTCAAGCAATTCACCTGCCTTGACTTCCCAAAGTTCTGGGATCACAGGAGTGAGCCACAAAATATCACCCTATAATTTTTATAAACACTCAAAAACCACAAGTAGACAAACAACCTGGGAAAATATAATAAACTCAGAGGCATATATTTTTTATTTTAAAACATATTGCAAAGTTACAGTAATCAAACAGTGTGGTGCTGGCAAAAAGACAGAAAAATAAATGTTGAAAGAGATAAGAGAAGCTAGAAAGAAGCCGACATGCATGTACTCAGCTTATCTTAAACGAGGGTTGCAAATCCTCATGTTGCAGAACATTTTCTTTACATCAAAAATATTGGGTTCTGGTCACATGACTAGAAAATATCAACTCAGGGACACTCTGAAGGGTGAGTAGAGTTGATTGGGTAAAATGGAAAAAAAAAGAAGAATAAGAAAACTTTTAACAAAATGAGTTGGAGTCCTGTTTACAGGGCCCCACCTCCCAAATTGATGAACACCAAACCATCACAGAAAACTGAAGAGTCCAGGCTTCTCCTCCCTGCACAAGAGGTGAAATTTCCTTGTCTCCACTCTCTTCCCCAATTGTGCAGGTGGATATTACTGACAGAAAATCAGTTGGAAAAAGGAAGGCTTTATCTGGGGCCAGCAGTCTGATTTTTCAGACTTCAGGCTATTTTAAGCTTGAATGTGTGGTTTTTCCAAGGACCCTTGGCTCTTTTCTAACTCGCTATTTCCCACCTTTAAATGACTACATCTGATTGCCATTAGAATAAGGATAAGGATTAGGACAAAAAACACTTTTAAGTGCTTCCTGCTGAGGCAGGGCAGTTTTCTTGGAAAAATGGCAGTCAGATCTCACTAAGAGGTCTATCTAATTGTCCCCAGTGAAATGAGCCATAGTTCAAGGCTCTGGTTGAGTGACTTTTTGAACTTTGATAGGCTAAAATAAAAAGGATCAAACTGGGTTATTAAAAAACATGTATTGAAATGAAACAAGGGGTAAATGGCAAGGTCAGCTCAAAATTTCCAAGGTCTTTTCCCAGTTTGCATAGAAAGAGGGAGGACAAAACCTCAAATGGACAAAAAATATATTGTTTTGCCAGCATGTCAGACTTCTGGGTTCTTTTGTCTTGAGTTCAATCCTAAGCAAACCAGTCTAAATTTTGGGAAATTAACTCTTCCAGGCTTTGAGGATGCATCTGAGGAAAGTGTCCCATAGTATGAAGACATGATTGCCTATCTGTAAATAGAGGACAGAGGAGAAAGAAAAAACAAAAAACATTATTTTCAGAGAAGTCCCAAGGGTTTAGGTTGCATTGAAAAGGCATATAGACTGAAGATGAATGGCTGCTCATCTAGAAAGAGAGAAGCATTTGTCCCTGATTCCTTTCTCTTTCTTGCAAATTTCCAGGGTATGTTGAGGGATAGGAGAAAAAATCTTCTCTTTCCTGCTCCTATTCTTGTATCCCTGAGCCCCAGTGATTGTAACAAGGTCCATCCATGGATGTCAAAGCAGCTTTCACCCATCTTTAACAGAGAGAACTAGGGTGGTTGAAATGTCTGCTCTTACCCACATATGCCCTATCTACTCTGCTGTCAGTAGTTCTGGAGTTCATTAGACTTTATTTATGCCAATGATACTAGCATAATCTTTATCCATGAAACGGGAGGCTTGGCTTAATTGTCTGGAATTTGTCATGCTCACCTGCACTGTGCCTTTTATCCTCCATTATCACCTACTTCTGGATTTCTCAGATCCAGTGTTATTTCCTAGGGCTTCAACCCAAACCTTGAAATTGAGGTTGGGACAAAAATGTGTCTCAGGGGTTTGCATGGACTCCATATAATTAGCTGAATTTTTAGATGAAGCTGCAGGATTGAGTCCTCTTTCCATGAGGGAGACAAAGAATGTCTTGTAACACACCCAGATAACTAGTGGCTCTAGTTATGCATGCTAAGATTTGGGTGGGCACACTGCTTAATCCCATAACAATGCAGAGTTTGCAGGATAATTGCCCAGAACTAGAATATTAATCGAGATTTTTACCAGTTTCTTTTCATTTCTTCTGAGCTGCAGTTGAATATCACTAATTGGTTTACAAGAGTAAGCAAGTTTATTCTAAAATATAGGAAAAATGCAAATCTAATGAGTTTAGGATTTAATGACAAATATAAAATTAGTTTTGACAAATAATCTTTTCCATTCAGTTCTTTTGTTGTTGTTGTTAGAAACAAATAATGACAGAACTGAGTTCTTTGTGAAATAAACCTTAGTCATATACTTGGGTTCATTATTTACATAAAGCACAACAAGAAAAGTTATTCCTACATAGTTATTTTACATTGGCTTTAATAGAACTCTTCCACAAGAAATTTCAGAGAGAACCTTCTGAAGTCAAACCCAGCCATGGTTTTGTACCATCAGTTGCTTATGAGTTGGGTGATCCCCTTCTCTTATGGACCCAAAATAAACTTGGAGCTCCTGGGCCTGTCCAAAGTGTCATTCTTTATTTACCACAGATCAGGAACCCTGTGCAAGGACTGTGTAGATAAGGTATAAGGCCAGTTTATCCAAGGGGCTATTATTGGCTCTGCAAGTTGAGCTTGACTGCTTAAAGGGAAGCAGAAGGTTTCAATCAAGGCCTTGATGAAACAACCAGTTTCTCTAACTGTGTCCTGTTGCAGATAAAACAGACTATTATTACACTGATTCAAACAGCTATATTGCCATAACTTAAGAACACTCATAACTATTTTTCAAATTCTGAAGAAGCCAGGAAGAGAGAGATGAACATGATTCAAATTTTCTTCACAGGAGTACACCTTACTCAAATATTAAAGGCTTTAAATAGCTCAAAATAAATTTCCTTGACTCTGGTAAACAATCTATGAGTCAGTAATGTTACAAGCAAAAGTAGGAAAGATTACTTCAGGTTTCTATCAGTCCAGTCCATTCAGCTAACTCTTGTTTTGTTTAATATTCATAAACACTTTAGCTTTTCATGAGTCCTGGTAAGTTTTTCCTGTATTCCTGTCACAGCTCCAAAGTTTTCAGACGCCTGCATTTGTGAGCACCAGTCAAAGTTCTATAGCTGATTAAAAAACATATTTTGAAAAAAATCAGAACGAGATGACAATTGTCTGTGTTTAACAAAACGTCCAGAGTAGTTACAGTCAGAAAGATGATTGACAAATATTTTGGTTAATTCTATGGTTTGTAATAACTTAACATAAGAGCCTTAATTGTGGTTGATAGCATATACTTCAGACATCAGAATTTTAGAAATTCCATACAATTTAGGAACATGTATTAGTATTATTCATGAAAATACCATCTAAAAATATTGAAAACCATTCTGGGAATTCCTTGTAACTAAACATGTCATATGATCCTGTAAAAAATCTCTCATGGATACTCAAGGCACCCTCTTTAGCATTCAAAAACCAGGAAATAGGAAAGACAATTTTGTTACCAAAGTTTGATTTTGAGAAGGATATTACATGTTAGGAGTTTAAAATGCTTGATGTTATAAAATAAAATTCCAGATTACCATAAATTACTTATTTAACCAAAATAATGACCTAGAAATAAAAAAAAGTTTACATTCTTTAAAAATTTTGCTACAGAGGAGATTAGTGCCTTAAGAGGACCTTTTTGTGTTTCATTCCAATGCTCAATTTCCAAAAAATATATATATATACATATATATATAAATATCTTTTTGAATTTAATTGATGTTTACACACAGAATTTCTTGGAAAGATTTATTTTTACAATTCTTCCATAACTTGTTTGAACTTTTAGCTTTATCATCTATAATTCAAAATGGTTGTTTGACCCTAGGCAAGAATTTATATTTGCATGCCTCCTTATAATCTCTTATTAAAAACACATTTTACTGTCCTTACACACCTTGTCTGGAAATGTACTTCCAGTGGTTTCAATTACATGTTGCCATGGTAAACTTTAGCAATTTTAACTTTAATGTAAAACCAGGTAAATTGTTCTAATTATGTGCTACGAGTAGCCATAATTAAGGGTATGTTTAGTTCCATTTGTCCTTAGGCTTGACCAATTGTGGAGCAAAGTTGAACTGTTTTCAAAAAAAAAAAAAAAATAGTTATAACCTTAAAACATTTAGCAAACCTAGTATCTGACCTGCATAATTTAGTCCACCTACTCGTATATTGATGACGTTTTTGTTTTACCATTAATCTTAAGGCTGTTTTTATTTCTCAAAGATTAAAGTCATGTGAACTAAAACATACACAGCTTTCATCTTTCCTTCAAAAACATTTGATCCAAGTGCTTATCATTTTTTCAGTAAATTTATTAGATCTCTTTTATACACATACAGGCAGAAGAAAAACCCAGTACCTGTAAGACTTTTAATTTGCCAATTTCCTGATTGAATTACTGGCCTCTCATGCATCCATTTTTTTCTTTACTTGTTCCCCTTCCTCAAGATTTCCATGGATCCACCTCCTTTTCCCAGTGCACATGTAGGCATTACCCAGAGAGAAACAGTCAGGAAATGGCTGATTTTATCTGAAATCAGCAGTTCAATTTATCAGCCTTCAGGCTGTTTTAGGCTTAAAGGTGGAGTTTTGGCCAGGACTCTTGAGTGTCTCCTGTCTCTGTTACTCAAAATGAGAAAAGTTCCCATGGCTATCTCCTGTCGCTATCACTTAACATGATAAAAGAAGAGTTTCTTTAACAAATGAGGTAGAGAATGCTGAATATTCATACAAAAAATAATTTTTGAACCTTACCACAAGGATGAACTTAAAATGAAATAGGGCTTATTTTTATAGCTGTTGTAAATATTTTTTTCTTGAACTTTTCTTTCAGATGGCTCATTCTTAGCAAGGAAACACACTCCTAATTGTGTATGTGAATTTGGTATAATGCCACTTTACTGAATTTTTTTATTAATTCTCAAGATTTTTAGTGTATTATTTAGTTATACTATATAAAAAATCATATGATCTGTGATCAGAGACAATCTGACTTTCTCCTTTTTCATTTCAATGTCTTTTATTTCTTTCTCTAGCAAAATGGTCAGGCTGAGAATTCCAGTACTCTGTTGAATTAAAGTGGTAAAAGTAGACATCATTGTCTTGTTCCAGATCTTAAAGGAAAAACTTTCCTATTTTCCTGTTCAGTGTGATATCAGCTAATGAATTTAATATTTTGCCTTAATTCTTTTCAGCTAGATACCATCTATACCTAATTTGTTCTGTTGTTTTAATCACAAAGTTATGTTAGATTTTTTCCAAATACTTTTTTTGCATCTAGAATAAAAAATAAATGTGGCTAGCAGTAAAAACTCATTAAAAAGTAAACACTCTCTACACTATAAATTAAACACTTGTAAACAAAGTAAAACATGAAAAATTTGAGAGGTATTTTTGCTCATGAGTTATAAAACATATTGTTAAAATGGCTTTGCCACTCAAGGAAATCTACAGATGCAATGCAAACTCTATAAAATGCTAAATGACATTTTTTTCATGAAATGGGAAAAACAGGCCAAAAATTAATAGAAAAGAAAAGAAAACCTCTCCAAATAGCCAAAGTAATCCTATGAAAAAAGAACAAAGCTGAAAGCGTCAAAGTACCTGACTTTAAAATATCCTACAAAGCTACAACAAGCAAAACGGCATGATACTGGCAGGAAAAACAGACACATCGACCAAAGTATGCAGTGATCCCAATAATAAATTCAGAAACCTAGGGCCAAGTAATTTTTAAGTTGTTTAGAATACACATTTAAGAAACGACAATCTTTTCAATGAATGGTGCTAGGAAAATTGATTATTTAAATGAATATAACTAGATGCCAACTGGTTACCTACCATATTAAAACAACTTAATTATATATAATTAGAAGACTTAAAGGTACAACTCAATCTTAAAAACTATTTGAATGAAACATAGAGAAATTATTTACAAAATAGGACAGAAAAAAATGTAAATGAGAACTCAAAAGCATAGGCAACAAAAGCAAATGGAGGCAAGTGAATTTAACAGAATCTAAAAAAATTTCATAGCGAAAATAAATTAACAGAGTAGAGACAACTTACAGTGTGGGAAGATATATTTGCAAGACATACATATGACAAGGGATAATCACACAAAATAGATAACAAACACAAAAGCAAAAATAACACAGAATTTAGTAATACATGAGAGACCTTAAGTGAAATTTCTCCAAAGGAGATATACAAATGGCCAAGTACATGCAAAGATGGTCAACACTATTAATTATTAGAAAAATGCAAATTAAAGCCACAATAAGATACCAAACTACTCCAGTTCAGATGGATATAATCAGAAATAATACACTAATACCTTCCTGCCACTTTCAAGAGGAGGTATTGTGACATACCTCTGGGCCTATTGTTTAGGTGATATGACTCTCCTCTTCTGCCTGGAAACTGCCCAAAAGGGCCATTGTGCCATAGTTAGGCATAGCCCCAAAGTTATGGGACATTTCTGCCAGGAACTTGCCTAAAAAGAGAATATTGGAATATTTCTGCCTCAGCATTTAGGTTATATGGCTGTCATGTCTGTTTCATTACCACAGAGTAAATTTTGACATATGCCTTGACACAGCTCACAGGCATGATAATGACCCATATGTGGACCCCACAAATAGGAGTTAATTTGACTTTTGTAACTTGCTTTAGAAACATGAATGATGTCTTAGATCTCTTTCTGGTAAAAAGGTCACAGAAGATTATAGCAGCCTCAGATATTTTATAAAGCCCATGACTTGTACAGAGAGTGTCTTAACAGAACCCAGAAGGATGAAATTGTAAGTTTCACATGCACACCCACCTTAAAGTAAGGACTATCATATCTCATGTATGTGAAGTCAATTGTCACTCATGAAAACAGGACATGTGTGGTATTGCAAATCTCATCTCTGGTATATTCTACCAGTGTGAATGTGATACAAATATTTGCAAGCATCTGTGTGGTTTGACCCTCTAGATTAGTTTCAGCCCACATATGGGATTGTGATCTCTACCTGGGCCAACTTCTAGATGATATGACTCTCCTCCCTTGGGTGTTCTCTCAGGATTGTGACATATCACTGGATGTAAAACCCAGGTGATGTTACAACTTCTGGATGATGTGACCATCCTGCCTTTGCCATCCTCTAAGGATTGTGAAATATTACCATATCTAACACCCAGGTGCTGTTACATTCTTGCCTGGGCCATTTCCACAGACATCGTTGTAACATATAACTGTGTCCACCACTTAGGAAATGTAACTCTCCTCTCTGGAAAGCAACCTGAACACAGCAGGTGGTAGTAATACATTGCTAGGCCCAGGCACACAAATGGCAGTACTCTTTTGCCAGGGCTATGTTTCAAACAGGGCATTGTGACATATCTTTTGGCATATGACTGAACTGATGTGACTCAAAGCTTGGGCCTCACCCACATAAGGCATTATGGCGTAAAAGTTGAACCTACACAAAGGTGATGTAACTATTTCACCTTGATTCTGTCCTAAGGGAGTCTTGCAACATATCTCAGGACCCAACACCTGGGTGATGTGGTCCTTCTGCCTGGTTTCTGTCCATGTCTTATACTATGACATATACCTAAAGAAGAACCTGGGTGATAAGACTTTCCTTTTCTGCCTGAGTCCTGCCTAATGTGGACATTGGGACACATCTCTGAGGCCCTAACCCAACTGATATGACCCTCTTTCCCTGCCTGGGCCTTTAAAATGGTGGAATTTTGTGACATATTACTGAGCACAGCATTTAGGTCATGTGACTCTCCTGTTTTTATCTGAACCGTGCCCACAAAGAAAAATTTTGATGTTTTGCACATAGAGGATGTTATACTTCTGCTACGACACTGAATCAACGGGAATTATTGCATACTGGTGGGCCCAGCAAACTGATGATGCTACTGTCCTGCCTGTGCCAGAGCCACAGAGAGTATTTTGACATATCTTCATTCCATTCTGTAGGTGTTTTAGCTCTTATCCCTTGGCTAACCTTTCCTACATGTGAAACTGAGTCATACTGCTGGATCCAGCACCCAGTTAATGTCCATTTGGCCACTTTCAAACCACACTGAGATGGAAGCTCGGCTTTTGTGCAGTCCAGCGGTACAGAGAAACAGCAACCCAAAGTCTTGGGTTGGGGTTGCTTGTGCCCAGAGACCACAGCATACCACCTCCTCCAGTATCCTAGTGTGGGAAGGAGGATCAGAACGCATGTGCATCAAACACCCAGTGCCCAGCAATCACTACCACAGCCAGCAGGAGATGAGGCAGAAAGCGTGAGGAAAGTAACAGTTGGAATGTGTGTGTGCAGAAAAGCTACTAACCCTCTTATTTCAACCACAGTTAGCTCACTGCAAGCAACAGAAATCCACTCTGGGCCACCTAAGCCAAAAGGAAGACAAACTGAAGAACCAGAACACAGAAAGGGAAGAAGGGGGATGGTGGCAGAAGGTACTTTGAGAGAGAGATGAATCTTTTCCAAACATTTTATCTCTGCCTGTTACTTAATCAAGATTGGGTTCTTTGGGAAGAGGGTATGACTGGCCAGGGGAGACCAGGATATCATGAGCGGTAGCTTCCAGGCATCTGTCTACCAACACAGGGGAAGGAAACATGTCCCTCAAAGAAAGCCAGGATGCTGGCATCAGAAAAAGGGCGAAGGATGCTGAGCATGGAGAGGACAGAGATGGCTCTTCTCTCTCTGGGACTGTATCTTGTCACCTGTAAAATGGGCGAAACTGGCTACATTGTGAAAATTTAATGAGATAAAACAGCACAGTGTGGCTTATGGGAAGTCCCTAATATATAATAACTTTAAATAATTGTAGCTAAATAATTTTAGCTTATCATCTTAATTTTTGATTCAGCTCTCTCTGAATTTTACATCCTAGAATAGATCAATGATCTTGCAAGTCCAACCACACCATTTTGCAGTTCTGAACCTCTGCCTAAAGAAAGCAGTGGATCTTTATACGTTCGACACATCCCTTCCCTCTAGAGTAATAAAAAATAAACCTAGTTTTGCATAAGTCTTTTTCTGTAGGCTGGGTCTCTGGAGGAAGTGAACCCCATGGACAATCCATCTGAAGTCAAGGTTAATAGGGCCATGATATTAAAGATGTGGTATTAAAGATCTCCCTCTGGTACTGCATTCTTTATCATGCATGGCCAATTTCCCACTAAGGAAGATATTGCAGCCAGAGCAATTTTATCCCAAAAGCATGTCATTTTGTTTTTATTCCCACTGACAAGCACATACCTCTTTAAAAAAAATAAAATAAGATAAATCAATCAATAAATAAATAAGAAAGTGACTATTGGTCAAAGTTACATTTTGCCCACACACTTTTCAACTCTTGGGATTTTATATTCCAGTCCGGATATGGGCACTAAAGAAGCCTTTCCTGATGGATGGGCTTGGCTGTTTTCTCCATGGTTTCTTGGCTCAAATTTTTGCCAAATTACATGTTTTTGCTTAGTTTTGACCTCTTCTTTCTATCAAACTAGATATTTCTGTGGCTTTGCAATTTTTCTCCACCAAAAGCATGAAATTTGACCAATTACTTACTGATGGAGTTATGGAAAGTTGAAGCTGTGGCAGATTACAAGTTTCAAAATCCATCTCTGGTTAATTTGTTTGAAATATTTGACTATAGGATATGGTAGATATCAATTATATGACAAACATTTTAGGGTTTGTTTAATGTTAAAAATAAAGTGATAATGCTGGCCTTAGCATATTAATTAATGACTTTGGTTTTCATCCTAAGAACAAAGGGAACACATTAATCTTTGGCAGAAGATAAAGTGACCAGATTTGTGTTTTAACAGGTCTCTGTAGCTATTGAAAATGGACTGGAGAAGATGAGTTGGAGTAAGAAGAGAGTAACAGAATCACATAAAAACGTGCCATGTTACTATGAGCAGGAGATGAGGCAGCCTCAACCAATATGGTGCAGAGAGAAGAAAATCGCTTGAGAGAATGGATTAAACTGGGTGGTTAGCACAGATAGAGCTGAATCAAAAATTAAGGTAGTAAGCTAAATAATTTTACACACAAAAAGGCAGAGTTGAATTCACCGTTAGTCTCTTCAGACTGAATATTACAGTCAAATTATAACAATTGGTGTTGCAATCACTTCCTTTGGGTGTGTATCCAAGGTTAAGAACGTCAGCATCCAGAGGCCCAAATTCTTAATGTTTTTAGATGATAAAGTTTATTCAAGGTAGACTATCTGTGTTGAATAATTTAGCTTTATACAAATTTCAAGAAAATATCTGTTGTCCTTCTTCTCCACCACAGACACACTTTAATTGAACATTAAGCATATTTATTAGAGAAACATTCTCTTTCTGCTTTTTCTCCCAAGATAGATGATGGTCTTATTCAGAGTTATAAGTGTCAGAATAAAGAATGCCCATGAGGTTGAATTGTACGGTGTTACAGTAAAGTGAAATAAACATTCTCAAAAACATGATTATGACTTACAAACAAACAAAAACTAACAAACCACTTTCTGTCGAGGAATTATGCTTTTGGGACAGAAACTTTCCTTTAAATTTGAACAGCTGCATGCAGATAAAGAATGTGAAAAAGGTGCAACACACCGATTATGAAAACATGACTACACTTTAAGAGGAAACAGACTTTTTCACATCCCTCTTAAATCTCAGAAGTTCTAGACCGAGACAGGAATGAGTGCTCTTGTTGCTAAAATCACTGTGATTTGCTTCTTGTTAAACAATTCACTCAACAACATTACAGATTAGCACACACAAAAAAAATTCTTTGTAGGTGAAAAATTGTTTGGAAAAGGACACCTTATTAGCCACGCTATCTACTTACAAATAAAAGCCGATTTTTGGCTCTAATCAATGAAAAGAAGTGTAACTGGAGGATATCTGGGGCTTCCTAACTTGATTTTAGGCTAGGGGGTCCCAGAACCAGGGAGCTCCGAAGAGGGCCATGTCATAGGAACTACCCGATCTGAGCTTCTCCTCAGTCTGAGATGTACCATGGCCTCTGCTTGCCTCATGTTTACAGGACTCAGATTCTTCAGGGAAAGTTGAGCCCAAGTGGTAGAGTCTTCTTCCCCAGCTGTGTTCTCACCTCCCAAAGCCCCACACAATGGAAAATCCCTCAGGAGGAGGCAGTCACAGAGAGAAGTGGAGGCCAGGAGGCCTCCAAATGATCAATGTCATACGGGGCTCCTGTCCACTCTACGGCCACCTCTCAAGTTGTTCTTTCCTAGGTTCCTTCTTAAATTTGATAGATTTATCCAAAACAGGTATGAATTCAGATCCTACCAATTTAATATTACAAGAACTCACCCAGGGAAAGGAATTGGAGTTTAACAGTAATGTTGAAAAAGGAAAAGGAAGTTTTTAATAAATAAAAGGTATCAATAAAATGGAAGACTGTTTAACTATTTAATTAATTGTTTGGTGACCCAGATGAATTTAATGATAGTCAAACCATCTAAGTAGGTGAGCTACTGCGGCTGAAATTTTGACTTTCTCTCTCTCTCTGGCTCTTTTTCTTTTTCTTTTTTTTTTCAGAGAGGGTCTTGCTCTGTCATCCAGGCTGGAGTGCAGTGACATGATCAAAGCTCACTGCAGCCTCCAAATCTCAGGCTCCAGCAATCCTCTCATCTCAGCCTCTCACATAGTCGGGACTGCAGGTACATGCCACCTTATCTGGCAACTTCTTAATTTTTAACTTTTGTAGACACAGGGGCTCATTATGTTGCCCTGGCTCAAACTTCTAGCCTCAAGGTATCTTTCCATCAAAGCCACCCATATTACTGGGATTACTGGCATGAGCCCCTGTGCCTGGCCTTTCTTTGTTAAAATTTGCCTCTAAGTGGCAGCCCTTGAAATTTATTTCTAAACTGCTGTGAACAATTAAGTTTGATTTTTTTTAAAAAAGTAAGAAGAAACCCAATTATTCAGACCTTGCACTAATTCAGGCTTTCCTTCCTACCAACCAGCCCCTTTTAAGATGGTCTCATGAGTGCGCATCTTCATCAATGTTTCCACAAGGATGACTACCTACATCTGCACAACAGTTTTCAAAATATTTTCAGGTTATAATTCTCTTATCTGGCCCCACCCACATCCTGCTGATTGGTCCATTTTACAGAGAGCCAATTGGTCTGTTTTACAGAGAGCTGATTGGTCCGTTTTGACAGGGTGCTGATTGGTGCGTTTACAATCCCTGAACTAGACACAAAAGATCTCTACATCCCCACTAGATTAGCTAGATACAGAGTGTCAATTGGTGTATTTACAAACCCTGAGCTAGACACAGAGTGCTGATTGGTGCATTTACAAACCTTGAGCTAGATAGAGCGCTGACTGGTACCTTCACAATCTCTTAGCTAGACATAAAGATTCTCCAATTCCCCACCAGATTAGCTAGACACAGAGCTCTGATTGGTGCATTTACAAACCTTGAGCTAGACACAGAGTGTTGATTGGTGCATTCACAATCCCTTAGCTAGATAAAAAGATTCTCCAAATCCCCACCAGATTAGCTAGATACAGAGTGCCAACTGGTGCATCCACAAACAAACCCTGAGATAGACACAGGGTGCTGATTGGTGTGTTTACAAACCTTGAGCCAGATACAGATTGCTGATTTGTGTATTCACGATCCCTTAGCTAGACATAAACATTATCCAAGTCCCCACCAGATTAGCTAGATACAGAGTGCCGGTTGGTGCATCCACAAACCCTGAGCTAGACACAGGGTGCTGATTGGTGTGTTCGCAAGCCTTGAGCTAGACACAGAGTGCTGATTGGTGCACTCACAATCCCTTAGCTAGACACAAAGGTTCTCTAAGTCCCAACTAGACTTAGGAGCCCAGCTGGCCTCACCCAGTGAATCATACACTGGGGCCAGAGGTGGAGCTGCCCACCAGTCCCTCACTATGCACCCACACTACTCAGCCCTTGGGTGGTTGATGGGACCTGGCTCCATGGAGTAGGGGGCAGTGCTCATTGGGGGGGCTCAGGTCATGCAGGAGCCCATGGCGGTGGGGGGAGACTCAGGCATGGTGGGCTGCAGTCCCAAGCCCTGTCCCATGGGGAGACAGCTAAGGCCCAGTGAGAAATTGAGCACAGCGCCGGTGGGTCAGCACTGTTGGGGGACCTGGCACATCCTCCGTAGCTGCTGGCCTGGGTACTAAGTCCCTCACTGCCCAGGGCCGGCAGGGCTAGCCGACCACTCCAAGTGCGGGGAACACCAAGCCCACACCCACACAGAACTCTAGCTGGCCCACAAGCACTGCACGCAGCCCTGGCTCCTGCCAATGCCTCTCCCTCCACACCTCCATGCAAGCCAAGTGAGTCAGCTCCAGCCTTGGCCAGCCCAGACAAGGGCACCCATGGTGCAGTGGCAGGCTGAAGAGCTCCTCAAGCATGGCCAGAATGGGCACCAAGGCTGAGGAGACACCAAGAGTGAGTGAGGGCTGCGAGGGCTGCCAGCATGCTGTCACCTCTCAATCCACCCTCTAAACAGGACACCCCAACTGCTGTTGGGAATTTGGCTGATGACCGCTTTAGGTACTTCCTGCTGCATAAGGGCAATGAAGGGGCCCTGCAGTTGTAATGTCCTCTAGGGAGGAGCTCTCTAGGCCAGCAAAAGTGCCAGCGGGTCAGTCCAGGGGTCCTCAGTAGAAGTTGTTAGTTGAACTCATTTGAGGTTCCATTTGTAAGGCCATCTGTAGCTTGATGTCCTCAATTCTAGAGGAAACAAATTTTACAAGGTTAAAAATACAGGGCCCAAAGTTGAGTAACAGCAAGATGGCTGCCACGGGACCTAGAAAGCGGAGAAGCCATGTTGCCCAACTCCAGAAATTGGTATAAGAGTTTCAAAGGCATTGTCTGATTTCAGAAGCCTTTTCCTGTAAATGCCAGGCAGCATCTCATACTATCCCTGACTGGTTAGTGTAAAAACAACACTCTTCCCCTGATAAGGTGCAGAGTCTTCCTTTCTCAGCAGTGAGGAGGTCTAGGCCTCAGCAGTTTTGGAGAGTTGCTGTTGCCAAAGGGTCTATTTGGGATTGTAAAGTAAGAATAGATTTCATATAAGGTGTAAGGAAGGTATCCAGTTTCAGCTTTCTACATATGGCTAGCCAGTTTTCCCAGCACCATGTATTAAATAGGGAATCCTTTCCGCATTGCTTGCTTTTCTCAGGTTTGTCAAAGATCAGATAGTTGTAGATATGTGGCATTATTTCTGAGGGCTCTGTTCTGTTCCATTGATCTGTATCTGTGATTTGGTACCAGTACCATCCTGTTTTGGTTACTGTAGCCTTGTAGTATACTATGAAGTCAGGTAGCGTGATGCCTCCAGCTTCATTCTTTTGGCTTAGGATTGATTTGGCGATGTGGGCTCTTTTATGGTTCCATATGAACTTTAAAGTAGTTTTTTCCAATTCTGTGAAGAAAGTCATTGGTAGCTTGATGGGGATGGCATTGAATCTGTAAATTACCTTGGGCAATATGGCCATTTTCATCATATTGGTTTTTCCTACCCATGAGCATGGAATGTTCTTCCATTTGTTTCTATCCTCTTATTTCATTGAGCGGTGGTTTATAGTTCTCCTTGAAGAGGTCCTTCACGTCCCTTGTAAGTTGGATTCCTTAATATTTTATTCTCTTTGAAGCAATTGAGAATGGGAGTTCAATCATGATTTGGCTCTCTGTTTGTCTGTTATTGGTGTATAAGAATGCTTGTGATTTTTGTACATTGATTTTGTATCCCGAGACTTTGCTGAGCTTAAGGAGATTTTGGGCTGAGACAGTGGGGATTTCTAGATATACAATCATGTCATCTGCAAACAGGGATAATTTGATTTCCCTTTTCCTAATTGAATACCCTTTATTTCCTTCTCCTGCCTAATTGCCCTGGCCAGAACTCCCAACATTATGTAGAATAGGAGTGGTGAGAGAGGGCATCCCTGTCTTGTGCCAGTTTTCAAAGGGAATGCTTCCAGTTTTTCCCCATTCAGTATGACACTGGCTGTGGGTTTGTCATAGACAGCTCTTATTATTTTGAGATACGTCCCATCAATACCTAATTTATTGAGTGTTTTTAGCATGAAGAGTTGTTCAATTTTGTCAAAAGTCTTTTTTACATATATTGAGATAATTATGCGCTTTTTGTCGTTGGTTCTGTTTATATGCTGGATTAAAAATTAATTCAAGATGGATTAAAGACTTAAATGTTAAACCTAAAACCATAGAAACCTTAGAAAAAAAACCTAGGCATTACCATTCAGGACATAGGCATGGGCAAGGACTTCATGTCTAAAACACCAAAAGCAATGGTAACAAAGGTCAAAATTGACAAATGGGATCTAATTAAACTCAAGAGCTTCTGCACAGCAAAAGAAACTACCATCAGAGTGAACAGGCAACCTACAAAATGGGAGAAAATTTTCACAGCCTACTTATCTGACAAAGGGCTAACATCCAGAACCTACAATGAACTCGAACAAATTTACAAGAAAAAAGCAAACAACCCCATCAAAAAGGGGGAAAAGGATATGAACAGACACTTCTCAAAAGAAGACATTTATGCAGCCAAAAGACACATGAAAAAATGCTCATCATCCCTGGCCATCAGAGAAATGCAAATCAAAACCACAATGAGATGCCATCTCACACCAGTTAGAATGGCAATCATTAAAAAGTCAGGAAACAGCAGGTGCTGGAGAGGATTGGAGAAATAGGAACACTTTGACACTGTTGGTGGGACTGTAAACTAGTTCAACCATTGTGGAAGTCAGTGTGGTGATTCTTCAGGGATCTAGAACTAGAAATACCATTTGACCCAGCCATCCCATTACTGGGTATATACCCAAAGGACTATAAATCATGCTGCTATAAAGATACATGCACACGTATGTTTATTGTGGCACTATTCACAACAGCAAAGACTTGGAACCAACCCAAATGTCCAACAATGATAGACTGCATTAAGAAAATGTGGCACATATACACCATAGAATACTGTCCAGCCATAAAAAATGATGAGTT
Source organism: Pongo abelii (assembly GCF_028885655.2). Classification (NCBI taxonomy): domain Eukaryota; kingdom Metazoa; phylum Chordata; class Mammalia; order Primates; family Hominidae; genus Pongo; species Pongo abelii. The sequence continues at coordinate 47,434,466 of NC_072009.2, read as the reverse complement.
TGTGTCCTTTGTAGGGACATGGATGAAATTGGATATCATCATTCTCAGTAAACTATCGCAAGGACAAAAAACCAAACACCACATATTCTCACTCATAGATGGGAACTGAAAAATGAGAACACACGGACACAGGAAGGGGAACATCACACTCTGGGGACTGTTGTGGGGTCGGGGGAGGGGGGAGGGGAGAGGGATTGTATTAGGAGATATACCTAAGGCTAAATGATGAGTTAATGGGTGCAGCACACCAGCATGGCACATGTATACATATGTAACTAACCTGCACATTGTGCACGTGTACCCTAATTCTTACAGTATAATAATAATAAAAAATTTTTACAAAAATTGAAAAAGAAAATATGGGAAATAATATGTTTTTCTGCTTCAAAAAAAACAAGAATAGATTTCATTATTTCTTGAAAACTGTCTGAGAAATCCTTTGAGAGTGTGTGGTAGTAGGATAATGTGGTAGATAAACTGGATATTCCAGTTCCTGTAGCAGTAGCCATTCTTAACCCTATAAGTAGGGGTATCAGTGGTATGGCTCTGCACTGACAGACCTGAGCTTTGAGGGGTACCGATAAGGTCTGATTTCCTGGGGCAATGTTAATGTTGGGACTTAGAAAGACTAAGGTGCAGGTGCCTGTCAAGTTAGTGGGGAGGCAGATATAGGTCATTGTTCCACATAAGAAGAATATGCCTTGTCTGGGTAGACAGAACTTTGCTCTGGCTTTTAAAGGAATAGGGTACACTGCTTTTTTCTTTACTATTTCTTTCTCTCTCTTTCTCTCTTTGACTCCTTCTTTGTCTCTTCCCCTCTTTTTAAGTCCCTCTTTGACTTTCTGTGTCTGTCCTTCTTTCTCTCTAACTCCTTCTCTTTGTCTCTCTGCTTCTTCCTCTCTCTCTTTCTCTGACTTTCTTTTTCTCTCCTTCTTGCTGGTCTTTCCTACCTCTGCCAGTTGCTTATGCTGCTGTTCTCCCCTCTTCTTCCCATTTTGATGGCTGTGGCCATGTAAGAGTGCCACCTCCTTGTGTTTTTGCATTGCATGTAATAACTCCATGATTTCCTTGTGGTATTTAATGGGGGTTCCCCCAGAGGTTAGGAACTCCCTCTCTTTCCATATTGTTGCATGGGCATGCAGGATTAGATAAGCATATTTGCTATCTGTATACACATTTATTCTTTTTCCCTTTCCCAGTTCTAAGGCTTGGTTAAGTGCCACCAGTTCTGCTAACTGGGCACTGGTCCCCAGGGAAAGAGGCTTACTTTCAAGTATGGATACATCACTAACTATGGCATAACCAGCCCTTCGTATCCCATTCTCCACAAATGAACTTCCATTGGTATGTAGGTTAAGGTCAGGATTAGTTAAGGGGACTTCTAAGAGATCATCTCAGGTGGCATAAGTCTGGACTACAATTTGTTGGCAGTCATGCTCAATTGGTTCCCCATCCTCTGGGAGAAAAGTGTCAGGGTTGAGCGCCGTGCACATGTGTATTTGAAGCACCAGTCCCTCAAGGAGTAATGCCTGGTATCTAACTAGGTTGTTGTCTGATAGCCACAGACTTCCTTTGGCACTTAGTATACCATTTACATCATGAGTAGTCCAGACACTGAGATCCTTTCCTTGTATTATTTTGATAGCCTCTGACACTAAGATAGCCACTGCTGCAACTACCCTTAAGCAGTGAGGGCAGCCTTTTGCTACTACATCAATTTCCTTACTTAGGTATTCCACTGGTTGTGGGGTGGTCCCACGAGTCTGAGTAAGGACTCCAAGAGCTATCCCAGCTCTCTCTGTGAAGTATAAAGAGAAGTTTTGTCCTGAAGGCTTAAAGCTGGAGCTTGTACAAGGGCCTGCTTTAAGGTTTTGAAGGCTGTTTCTGCCTCTGGTTCCCATTCTACTAGATGAGCATTTGCCTTCTGGGTTTCCTTGATTAGAGTATAGAGGGGCCTGGCTATCTTATTGCATCTGGGGATCCATAGTCAACAAAAGCCGGTAATTCCAAGGAACCCTGGCAAATGTTTTAACGTTTTAGGGTGAGGATAAGCCAGTATGGGCTGTATCCATTCCTTGCTGAGGGCCCTGGTCCCTCTGGCTAAGATTTGGTCTGGATATTTGACCTTCTGTAGGCAAAGCTGGGCCTTCAACCTAGACACCTTGTACCCTTGATTAGCTAGAAAGTTCAAGAGATCTAGAGTAGCCTGCTGGCATGAGGCTTCCAAACCCATAGCCAAAATAAGTCATCCACATACCAAAGGACCAGAGTGCCTGGACTTGAGAAGTGGCCTAGATCTTGGGCCAGTGCCTGATCAAGCAGGTGAGGGCTATCCCTAAACCCTTCGGGTAAGACCGTCCATGTTAAGTTGGGACATGTGGTCTGTGGGATCCTCAAAGGCAAAGAGGAACTGGGAGTCAGAGCACAGGAGAATACAGAAGAAGGCATCCTTGAGGTCCAGAACCATGAAACATTCTGCTCCCCCTGGTATTTGAGAGCTGGGTATATGGGTTGGGTACAACTGGATATAGAGGAATTACTGCCTCATTGATGAGTCTAAGACCTTACACTACTCTTCACTGACTTTGGTTTTTGTACTCCTAGAATTGGGGTGTTGCAGGGATGGCTGCATTTCCTTACTGAGCCTTGAGCTTTCAAATGTTTAACAATATTCTGTAATCCTTTATTAGCTTCAGGCCCTAAGGGATGTTGTCTTTGATAAGGAAAAGTGGTGGGATCTTTCAACCTGATTTGGACTGTGTGGGCATTTTTTGCCCTTCCAAATTGTCCTTCCACTGCCCAGACTTCAGGGTTGATTCCCTCCTCAAGTAGAGGACAACAAATGGGTAACTTGTTCCCCATATTCATGTAGATAATAGCTCCAGCCTTGGCTAATATATCCCTCCCTAATAAGGGTGTGGGACTTTCAGGCATAACAAGAAAGGCATGTGAAAAGAGCAAAGTCTCCCAATTCCAACTCAGGAGATGGGAGAAATACCTGTTAACAGGCTGTCCCAGGATTCCTTGGATGGTAATGGACCTTGAGGACAGTCATCCAGGACAGGAGATTAACACTGAGAAGGCCGTGCCAGTGTCCAGGAGTAAGTCAATTTCCAGGCCCTCAATAGTTAAACATACCCGGGGCTCAGTGAGGGTGATGATGAGCTGGCGCTTGCCCCAGGCACCCTCAGTCCTGTTGTTGGATCATCTGGTTGGGGGCTTCTGACCCGGGAAACTTTTGTCCTCTGGGGCAGTGCACCTTCCAGTGATTGCCTCAGCATAGGGGACATGGATGAGAGGACAGCTTGTTTCTCACTGGACAATCTTTTTTAAAGTGTCCTAGCAAGCCACACTGATAACAAGCCCTACTGGTGACTGACCTGCTCCATTTTCTGTCCTCTCTGAACTACCAAGGTTTGTTTATCTCAGGGCCAGAACTAAGGCTGCAGCCCCTCTCCGATCTCGCTTTTCCTTTTGGGCCTGTTCCTCTTGGTCCCTATTATAGAACAACAAGGTTGCCAGGTTTCATAGTGCCTCTAGATTTTGTTCAGGGCCCAGGGCTTGCTTTTGGAGCTTTCTCCTGATATCTGTGGCTGATTGGGTAATAAATTTATCTTTTAGAATCAATTGACCCTTGAGGGATTCAGGTGAGAGGAGAGTATACACTCTTAAGGCCTCCCATAGCCGCTAGAGGAAGGCAGAAGTATTTTCTTCCCTTCCCTGAGTTATGGTGGACATCATTGAATAATTCATGGGTTTTTTTCTAATTCTCCTTAGTCCCTCTAGAACACAGGTCAGCAGATGTTTACGACTCCAGTCTCCATGATCTGAGTCAAGGTCCCAGTGGAGATCCATACTGGGGATGGCTTGCTGACCAGTAGGGAATTTGTTCCTTTCTTTGGCTGTCATTCTATCATTTGCTGACTAAGATACCAGGTATCTCCAAACTCTCAGGCTGCAGCTAAAGCCACATTGTTTTCATTAAAGGCCAGGGTTTGATCTAAGGGTAGCATGACATCTCTTCAAGCAAGGTCAAAGGTTTGCCCTAGACCCTGTAGGACATCTATGTACCTATCAGGATCATCTGAAAACTTCCCCAGGTCTGCCCTGGACTGCTTTAAATCAGAGAGGGAGAAGGGGACATGCACCCAGGTTTGGCCAAATTTCCCTCCCCCTACAGCTTGAAGGGGACATAACCGATATCCCAGAGGGGTGTGTGGTCCTTTGGAGATTTCTTTGCTTTTTTCCTTCTGGTGAGGGGAGATTAGAGGAGGATTATCACTAATAGGAAGGGGAGCTATAGAGAGCCTAGGATATAGGATTAAGCTGAGAGGTCCTCCTGTGGGATGTAAATTGTAAGCTTTGCATAGTTGTGTATTCTCCCTCAATGAAAAGAAAACTTGGACATAAGGTACTTCACTCCATTTGCCTTCCGTCTTACAGAAAAGGTCAAGCTGCAGGATAGTACTGTAATTTCTATTTCCCCCAGGTGGCCATTTTTCCCCTACAGAGAGAGAATATTGGGGCCAAGCCATAGTGCAGAAAAACATGAGCCAGCTCTTTTTCAGGGTTTATGGGTTAAATTGGTCCCAATGACTTAGGATTCATTTCAAGGGTGAGCCTGGTGATGCCTGAGTGTTTCCCACCTGAAAGACAAAACCGCCTGTGGTTTTGGCTTGTTTTGTTTCTCCCCCTGCCCTAGAACCCACAACGGTCCCTGGACCCTGCTGATCAGAATACTTGCACTCACCAATGCAGCAGCAGAAACCACCCCTGCCTAAGAACACACAATGCTCCCTGGACCCTGCTGGTCAGAATAGTTGTGCTCACCAATGCAGCAGCAGAAACACTAGTTTTCCTCCCAGACCACATGGAGGACCGAGGAAGGTCGGTCCTTACCGACTCATTCTCGAAAACCTGCACCCTTGCCTTTCCTCCTAGACCACAAAGAGGACTGACCGAGAAAAATTGGATTTAGTGGCCCCTACCGACACATTCTCAAAAACCTGTTAGAGTCCTAAGCATTCACCTGTTGGTATTGGGACTTTACCCCTGTCCTATAAAGATGTTATGCCCCAAAAATGAAGTGGAGGGCCATACCCTGAGGGAGGGATGGGATCTCCAGGGTTGGAAGAGTGATACCTTTTGTCCTCACTTACATGAATAGGAAGGATACAACTTCTGAGGCTCCTCATATCCTAGCTTCAGGAATAGCTTTGGTTAGGCCTATTAGTCTGAGAAGGGATCCTAAAATTCCAGGTAGTCCCCACTATGATGGGGCTTTGGGCAAAAATTATGTCTTTCTGATTGGTGAGGCTGGGTGCCTAAAGAAAGTAACAGAGTCCTGGAGTTTATACTAGAAGTCATTCTTATAGGAGAAACTAGAAAAGCACCAGAGACAGGTAACAATTTTTAGAAGCACGACTAACCTCAGAGAAGAGAGGCAAGAGGAAGTTTGTGTGGCAAGCATTTGGACCCAGGGGGCAAGGGTCAGGATAGATAAGATAGATGGGTGAGTCTCGCTTGGGTGACATGCCTTTGAGAGTTCCGCTTATGGCTGCGGGTCAACCAACGTGTTGTCGGGACCCCAGAACTGCGTGGCTTTCCTCTCTGTTGACCCTCGGCTCAGCCCAGAAGTACAGAAACAGCAGAAGCTTGTTCTAGGCAGACCAACACTCCCAACTCCAAAGAGTTGGGGGTTGCTGGAGAGCCCTTTTCCAGAAAGCCTGACACCCGTGTCTTTAGTCTGGTGGCCGCACTAGTCACTTTTAGCTGGCTGACAGGTGCCTGGTATTTAGCCCTTGAATTCTAAGGAAAATAGGACAGAATAGCAAGCAAAAGAGGTCTGATGGTAATCACTGCTTGGTGACAGGCGATAGTCCCTTGGTGGTCGCCAAAATGTGTCTGGAATTGGTGGGTTCTTGGTCTCACTGACTTCAAGAATGAAGTCATGGACCCTGGCGGTGAGTGTTACAGCTCATAAAGGCAGCATGTCCAGAGTTTGTTCCTTCTGATGTTCAGATGTATTTGGAGTTTCTTCCTTCTGGTGTGTTCTTGGTCTCACTGGCTGAGGAGTGAAGCTGCAGACTTTTGTGGTGAGTGTTATAGCTCTTAAGGCAGCATGTCTGGAGTTGTTCTTTCCTCCTGGTGGGTTCATTGTCTCGCTGGCTTCAGGAGTGAAGCTGCAGACCTTCGCAGTGAGTGTTACAGCTCAAAAAGGCAGTGTGGACCCAAAGAGTGAGCAGTAGCAAGATTTATTACAAAGAGCGTAAGAACAAAGCTTCCATAGTGTGGAAGGGGACCCGAGCAGGTTGCCACTGCAGGCTCAGGCAGCCTACTTTTATTCTCTTATCTGGCCCCACCCACATCCTGCTGATTGGTCCATTTTAGAGAAAGCCGATTGGTCTGTTTTACAGAGGGCTGATTGGTCTCTTTTGACAGGTAATTGGTGCATTTACAATCCCTGATTGGTGCGTTTACAATCCCTGAGCTTGACACAAACCTTCTCCACCTCCCCACTAGGTTAGCTAGATAGGGAGTGTCAATTGGCGTATTTGAAAACCCTGAGTTAGACACAGAGTGCTGATTGGTGTATTTACAAACCTTCAGCTAGATACAGAGTGCCTACTGGTGCATTCACAATCTCTTAGCTAGACATAAGCATTCTCCAAGTCCCCACCAGATTAGCTAGACACAGAGCTCTGATTGGTGCATTTACAAACCTTGAGCTAGACACGGAGTGCCCACTGGTGCATTCACAATCCCTTAGCTCCACATAAAGATTCTCCAAGTCCCCACCAGATTAGCTAGATACAGAGGGCCTGTTGGTGCATCCACAAACCCTGAGGTAGACACAGGGTGCTGATTGGTGTGTTCACAAACCTTGAGCTAGACACAGACTGCTGATTGGTGCACTCACAATCCCTTGGCTAGACACAAAGGTTCTCCAAGTCCCCACTAGACTCAGGAGCCCAGCTGGCCTCACCCAGTGGATTTCACACCAGGAGGCAGGTGGAGTGCCCGCCAGTCCCTCACCATGTGCCCGCACTCCTCAGCCCTTGGGCTGTCAATGGGACCGGGTGCCATGGAACAGGGGGTGGGGCACATCTGGAAGGTTCAGGCCCTGCAGGAACCCATGGTGGGGAGGTGGGGGATGCAGGGGTGGGAGCAATTGCAGGGGGATGGGTGTGTGGTGACAGTGGCTTGGAGGGCGGGTTGGGGGCAAACTGGGGTGGCGGATGGGGTAGGGACCCCCGGGGCGGGTGGGGGTAGGGGTCAGGAGACTCAGTCATGGCAGGCTGCAGGTCTGGAGCCCTGCCCCACAGGGAGGCAGCTAAGGCCGGGCAAGAAATCCAGGGCAGTGCTGGTGGGCCAGCACTGCTGGGGGACCCGACGCACCCTCGCAGCGGCTGGCCTGGGTGCTAAACCCCTCACTGCCTGGGGCCGGCAGGGCCGGCCAGAGGTTCCGAAAGCAGGCCCACCAAGCCCATGCCCACCTGGAACTCTAGCTGGCCAGCTAGTGCCCTGCGCAGCCCCGGTTCCCCCCCGCCCCCCTTCCCCCTCCCCTCCCCGTGCCTCCTTCTCCATACTTCCCCACAAGCGGAGGGAGCTGGCTCCAGCCTTGGCCAGCCCAGAGAAGGGCTTCCATGGTGCAGCGGCTGACTGAAGGGCTCCTCAAGCGTGGCCAGAATGAGCGCTGGGGCTGGGGAGGCACCGAGAGCGAGCGAGGGCTGTGAGGGCTGCCAGCATGCTGTCACCTCTCACTAAGACAGAGATTCCCAAGTTTTTCCAGATCACAGCTCCCCTAGTAGCTCTGTAATTTTTTCGTGGCACATACAGGTCAAAAGAAATACCCCAAAATTTGTTTATGAATTGGGTCCAAATAATTTACCAATTATTTATGTCCTGAAAACACCTTGGCCACTTCAGGAAAAAATAACACAGACGGACTGAAATAAAAATACATTTACTTTATTTTCAAATGATTACAATTTTTTTTTTTTTTTTTTTGAGATGGAGTCCGGCTCTGTTGCCCAGGATGCAGTGCAGATGTGTAATCTTGGCTCAGTGCAAGCTCCACCTCCCAGGTTCACACCATTCTCCTGCCTCAGCCTCCCGAGTAGCTGGGACCACAGGTACCCGCCACCACGCATGGCTTTTTTTTTTTTTTCTGTATTTTTAGTGCAGACGGGGTTTCACCGTGTTGGCCAGGATGGTCTCGATCTCCTGACCTCATGATCCACCCACCTCGGCCTCCCAAAGTGCTGGGATTACAGGCATGAGACACCACACCCAGCCACAATTTCTTAGTAATGTGAGGTGTGTGTCTGTTGGGCACTGAACAATTACTCAGACCTTGAACTCAGATTGGATACTGCCATTGTCATTTTCTATTTCACACTGATTTTTTTCACAATGCATCTTTTTTATCATAGCAACTATCTGAAACTCAGATAGTGTGCAAAACCATCGAAACCAGTGCTTTTGCACAGTATCTGACAGATGTTAATGAGTTTCCTTCAAAAGGCTAAACTATCTTGCAGTGTTCCGATGTGTTCACTGAGGCACCTCAGAGAGCCTTAGCACACAATTTGAGAACCATGGCATACAAGTCATCATGCTATGCCTAGATATGGCTGTTGTGGAGCAGTAATGCCTTCTAACCTCCCTGGCAGCCACTTCCTCTGTCCTTCCCAGGCTCCTGTGTCATGCCAGGAGGACAAAGGGCTGATGATTTGACCAGCAATTTCCCGGCTACCATTCCCCACTCAGGAGGAACTGAGCTTCCCAACATGAAGCAAAACCCAACCCATTTAAAAAGTAAAGTTGATGATGGTAGGCTCCTGCATGTTTTCTGAAATTACCTATATTCCTCTCATCCTGTGCTCACAGGCGTATGACATAGATAAGACCGAAAACTGGATTGAATTGTGAGGAAAGAATAAGTTTCCCCAGCTCCCAAGCATGTTCCATCAGAATACCAAAAACTATATGTAAATCTTAAACAGCAGGGTGTGGAGGAGAATCCATTCAAATTAGAGTCGAATGTTATGAAGACATCCCAGGATCCTCCTGGGGAAGGAGATCTGAACCATCAGGCATCTGCAGAACTGCTTGGTGGCGAGGTAGTGTTGAGGCATTTCATTGTGGTTAGTGCTACACATAGCCTCCATGCAGATAGGTGAGAAGCCTGATTGTCTTTGACTAAGACTGAATTTGGTTCCACTTCAAACTCTTATTCTACTGCATGGTAGAAATGAAATAGCAGGCAGTTCAGGCTTTCCCATGATGTTACACAAAACAATGTGAAATTGCTGCTATTTGATCATTTCTAAACTATAAAAATCACAACTACATATGGCCCAGCTGATAATTTATCTCCATCACTCCCAGGGTTTGTGACAGTCATAATCACCGGGGCCACCTGGTTTCCATCACCACCCACTCTGTTGTGCCTCTGAGATGCCCTTGCTCTCCTATGCTCTCCATCACTGGTCCACAAAGACCTCATCTGCCTTAGCCCCATCAGCCAGGGCTTCCTGAGGCTGGAGTGAATCATCTCAGCATTTCCCACATCTCCCTTGGGTGCTGCTATGAAAGGTCTATGGCAGGAATGCGGCACAGTCCCCTTTCTCAGTGACATTTAGCAACAGCCAAACTCTCGAGGCCCCTAGTCTCTCTTCTCTCCCGCTTTCTGGAGTGAGAAGAACCAGCTCTTCCAACTTTATTTACATCTTCCAAATCAAATGCTTCTGGCATCAACTTAGTACCTGAACTGTAAGGGTCAGGGTTTTAAGCTCCTGCATCTCAAACCTTTGGTGTGGGAACAGGAAACATGAGTGTCCCTTTATAGTCCCCAGCATCCCTCCTTTTAGACAGCACATATCTCCCAGTGTAGCTCCAATGGGAGAAAGCCCTTGGGGTGAAAATAGTGAGGAAATCAGGCCCCGCACATCACCTTGGTGTGCAGTGGGTGTCTGGCTCCTCTCATGCCCGGGTCTTGTCCAGGTGTGTGGGATGCACCTGACAGGGAAAGTCCTGACCTCAAATTTCCAAGCTGTGTAACCCTGGGCAAGCCACTGACCTCTCTCCAAACATCCATTTCCTCGGGCCCTCAGAGTTAGAAAACATACTGCCAGCAGGCCCAAGGCTCATCCTGTATGGTCAAATACAGTCAAGCAGAGAGAGAAAAGTCTTCCAGATTCAACAAAAATGCAACAACTTCCTGTTGCATTAGGAGTAGCAAGACTGGATGGCTTTCTAAAAGCTTAGAGATATTATTTTTGAAGCTATCTGTGTATACTTTATTCCCTTTCATATATCCCCTTCTGGCTGACCCAAATGAAAAAAGATATGAAACTCATTTCTGGCCCATCTCTTGCCTGATCAGATGGAATGTGTGGTGATACACCCATTTTTCAGCTCAGTTGTATTCCTGTTTATTCCTGTGAACACATGTTCTCTGTAATTGACAATAATTTTTTTCTTTAGGATATTTACCTTCATTTTATGGGCCAGCCCAGACTCTTGGGTGGATCCGTTTCCCACTGAATTACCAGAAAAGGGCATAATGTGATTGGGAGAACTACGTGGAAGAAAGCTCAGTTCCCAGGCCCTCACACAAGGGACTCTGTGTTCCCATCTATGTCAGAGCCTGGGGGCTGTGAGGAGATTGAAACGGAACATCCTGTCCCCTCCACCAACATTCTTTCCCCACCAAGCAGTGGCATTTTCTTTTCTGTTCTCACACAATTCAGACTAGGTGGAGTAGCCTGTACGGCATGACTGGAATGACCCTACTGAGCAGAAGTGTTCCCCTTCTCCCTTGCCAAAACTGTGGGCTGAGAGAGAGCCTGCCTGATAGCCCCCTGCTTTGGAGGTGTTTCTGTGGTGGTCCTTTTAAAAAGGTGTATTTGGGGCATGGGTTGAAACACCAAGGGGGCATGGGTTGAAACACCAAGCAAGTATAAATCACAGGGTTCACACACTTGGCTTTTGGGAGGCAGGTCAGCTCCAAGCTGCAGCAGCTGAGAAAGAATACATAGGGGTCCTTGAGGACAGAGAGCTTTGTCGATGACCAGCCTTAGGGCATAGGAGAAAGAGAAAGGCTGGAGCAGCCACAACCACTTCTCTGTGCCCAGCAGTGTAGCCACCCACCTAACAATGCTCCAGCCATGCAGAATGGGCCTGCCTCCTCTCTGCCCTGTCCTGAGGATGGAGATAACTCTGACCTGGAGGTCCTATGACTTCACTTCCTAAATGTGTGACCCTAGATAAGTTGCTTAACCTCTACCAGAACCTCAATTTCATCATCTGTAAAACAAGAATAATCAACCCACCTACCTCATAGGGTTGTTTTGATATTTAAATGAGACAAAGCCCATGTCTAAGGGTTTTCTGATTCGTAAAACATCACAGGCATATAAGGATTGTTCTCCTGACTTCTCCTAGGATCTTTTGAAAGAGACCTTCAATAAGAGACCTTCAGTAAGTTCTCTAAGTTCAACCTGTACTATGCAGAATCCTGGACAAAAGGCCATCTATCCTCTGCTTGAATCCTTTCTATTATGGGAAACTTACTACCTTCCTTTGAAGAAAAACTCACTACCACAAAGCCCTATGACTTGAGCTTCCTCTGGTTAAATCACAGCCATCTCACATGAGCTCCAGAGTAAATGGGAAGGCAGAACTTGACTCATCCAGCAATAGCAGAAAGATCATCATGTAGATTGGGTTGTTCAGCTATTTACAGATATTTGTGAAAAACCTGAAGTCAAAGTCATTCCTCTTCTCTTTTGAAGGTTAAGTGTGTTTGTTTTTGTTTTCATGACTGGAAATACATTAAAATTGGATTAGGAGCAATGTTCAGAAAAATTCACAGATGCTCAGTGCAGTGTATTCATTGTATAAACATGGAGTGAAATATTTGTCCCAAGACTATTTCACTTTGTCCCCTTAGAAAGATTTCCTGTGACTTGCATAAATGTGGAAGAAAGCTTCTTCATTTCTTTTTAGCCAGGATAGTTTGATGACATTTTCAAATGTCAGAGAGACTCCTAACTTAAATCTGACCTACAAAGGGCCACTGAGAAGAGTGATGTGTGCCCCCAAAGCCAAAAACTTTGTATAGTTTTAATTTCAGTACAGAGGTAAATCGGCTTTTGCTTTTGGATTTAAGATTTGGCAAGCACGTGAAATTAAATATCACTTAGGGGGACTTTTACAGTGGGAAGCTAGGAAATTACGAGTGTTAGTGCTTACAGTTTTAATCTGCAATTAGCATAAACATGCAAAGGTCACCCTAAAGAGATGCTTGCCCCTGTGATCTGTAGGGGTAGCTGTCAGAAGTAGAAAGAAATGGTGCACAGAGTTTTGCAAACAAATGTGTGGTGGGAATTCAGATTTTCTTGTACATGTTGCATCTGTGGCCTAGAAGATATCAGACACATGGCCTAGCAGAAATCAAGGGTGAGAAATCACCAGCCCACAGAGAAGATATCACTAACCTTGAGGCTAACAGAAGTAAATGACAATTGTGGCAGCAGCTGTTGGTCACCAACTCGACAGTGATTACCTCCTTCTTTGTTAACAGAAAATGATTTCTGTTCAGGAACTAAGCAGCAGGTAGTTTTTAGAATCTGAACTCCATTGAAGTTTCAAGGTATAAACCTTGATTAGCCTGTGTCCAAAATTGTAGTTCTGTGCCCCTTGTTAGTGATTGGTTTAGGATGAGGCATGTGGCACAATTCTGGTCAATGAGAAGTCTGCTAGAGGTACTTCTAGAAGAGTTTTCCTTACTCTTAAAAAGGAAGAAACCAAAGAGACTTTCTGTTTCTGTCATTTGGATGTTGCTGGGAGATAATATGATGCTTGGAGCTGTTGTAGCCATTTTGCAGCCATGAGGGGAGGACCCTGAGGCAAAGGCAACGTGCTTAGGGTAACAGAATAGGAACATTGACAAATCTAGACTCCTGTATTAGGTTGAGCTGCTAAACCAATCAATGCCAGTACTGCCTCTCTGTAGACTTATTACCTGGTCACTCAGAGATGAGACTACGGAGTCAGATTTTCTAGGTTCAAATTCCAACTTTACCACTTACTAGCTGTGTGAGTGTGACTTTGGACTTCTCTGTGCCTGATATTTATGATTTGTATACCTACCCTGTAGTATTCTTGTTATAATTAAATGAATTAATATGTGGAGAATGCTAGAACCATACCTGATCACTCAAACATTTAACATTTTTCATCATTTAAGTCATTTTGAGTTAAATCTTCTAGTTGTTGCTTTTGAAAGTATCCTATGAAACACAGCAACTTTCAGTTAATTTTTTTCCTGTCAAAAAGTTAGGAAACTAACAACAAAAAGACAAACCATCCCTTAAACAATGGAAAAAGGACTTGAGTGGATATTTTTCCAAAGAAGATAGACCATGGCCCACAAACACATGAAAACATGCTCAGCATCATTCATCATTAGGGAAATGCAAATAAAAATGAGGCACCACTGCACACCCATTAGGATGGCAATAATTTTTTAAAAAGAAAACAGAAAACAGCAAGTATTGGGGAGGATGTGGAGAAAATGGAATTTGTCTATTGCTGGTGGGAATGTAATATGGTTCAGCTACTGCAGGAAACAGTTGGTGGTTCCTCAGATGACTCAACACAGAATTATCACAGGACCCTGCAATTCCACTCCCAGCCGTCTGTACCCAAAAGAATTGAAAACAGGGATGCAAGTACATGCATACACATGTTGATAGCAGCACACTAGCCAAAAGGTGGAAGCAAACCACATGTCCATTGATGGATGAGTGGATAAATAAATTGTGATATATACATACAGTGGAATAACATTCAGCCATAATAAATTAGAAAAAAATGATGAGAAATGAGAAAAATATCCCATTTACAAAAGCAACCAACATCATAGAATACTCAGAATCAAACACAGAAGAAATACAAAATGGCCTAAGGACACGGAAGAAGACATGAAATGAAGGGAAACCTCACACATGTGAATGAGAAGTCTCAGGCCTGACAAGATATCAATTATTTCCCAGTCACCCTGTGAATTTAGTCAATCTTTGATTTTTTAACTTAGAAAACTGATTTTTAAATTCTACTCAAAGAATACATTTGTAAAAGTAACTAAATTAATTTTTTTAAAGGAGTCAGGTGTGGTGGTGTGAGCCTGTAGTCCCAGCTACTCTGGAGCCTGAGCTGAGATAGAAGGGTTGCTTGAGCCCAGAAGTTTAAGACCAGCCTGGACAACAGAGTGAGACCCCATTTAAAAAATTAAAGGGGATAGCTCTTACTAGATAGTAAGACATATTTTTAAATTACTCTAATTTAGGAATTTGATACCAACATAGGAATGAGAAAATTGATTACTGAACCACAAATCAGAATTTATCATATACTGATTGGTATTTGCAATCGGCAGGAAAAGGACAGATTAATTAAATAGTCTGGGAACAACTGCCTTGAAACTAATATACTAAAAGAAACTCCATGTGGATTATATACAAAAATAAAACCACAATAGAACTCAAAGAAAATATAAGAAAATATTTTCCCATTTACCAGAACTCATCCACATGGTTCAATTCAACTGCAGGGGAGGTTTGAAAACGTGTGTGGTTTTTTGGGAGGCACTCACTGTTATTGTCATAGATACATAACCTATTTCTAGGGATGAGGGAAAGGACAAAACAAAGGATTGAAACTGAAGGGCTTTCTGCCTATCCTTATGTTTATCAAAAAATTCCAATACCCAAAATACACCATCCCACAGTTATAATTGGTTGCACAGGCAAAGCTTCTCTTTCTCGTTTGATGATCCTAATATATCTCTATAAGGACCACACCTTAGCTGATACTCCAGCTGCATATTGGAATTACATCTGTTCTCATTCTCATATTCATAATGAAGCTTGATTAATAAATTGCAAGGGCTAACTCTGGAGCTATTGGTTCAAAATTCCTTGCTAGTGAGGAAAACAAAAGAACAAATGTATTTTAAGAGTAGATCCACCATAATAACATGCTGATGGTCAAAACTGATCAGGTGGTCTGGATGAAGCCTCACACCTTCCTACACTTTGCAAAAGAAGTAGCAGGTAAGGAAGGACTAGCCTGAGCTCCTGTTCAGCCCTGGGGAGGAAGCAGGTATGGTGGAGCTGGCAATGTGGTCATTCCTGCTGTGCTCAGCCATTTTGCTTGAACTTGAAACAGAAGTGCTAAACTCATGGTGTGCAAGTTCATCCATCCTCTGCTTTTGTCCTCCTTGGAGGCTTTCAGTGGCACACATTGGGGGAAAAGAAAGGCGCTTGTTCTCTTCTCAGTTGTACAGGGCAGCTGATCAGTGTCTGCAAGAGTTCTTGAACAAAGAATATATTTCAGACCTTCTTATTGCTTGCTTACTTAATTTAACAGATGTCAGTTGTGACACACACATACGACTTTCTCCCTAGGCAATGGATTATGGCAAATTTCATTTTATGCCTGGCATGAAAGCCATGCAATATTGGGTATTGAAAGGGCTTTTTTTTTGAGAGAGAGACAGAAAGAGGGGAAAAACCGTTCTGCCTTAAAATCCCTAATAACGCAAGAAAACCAATTTCCACAAAGGCATTGTCCTGGAAAGCTTTGTTGGTTTATGTTGCTACCTCATGGGAATGTGTCAGATTACACAAGGGCTGTTGTGTCAGGTCACACACCCTGTCACAATGAACACACTGGTGGTGTGTGGGTGGGAATGCAATTTATGGGGATGCCTGTGCCGGATGAGATGTTATCTTCACATTCTGTGTCTACTTCTAGTTATTTAACCTTGGGCAAGTCTCTCAACACCTCTTAACTCAAGGATCCTCACCTAAAGGAGGGTTCTGGATGCCAGCTTTGTGAGATTGTTGACAGAACTAGGAAAAGGTGTACTTAACTGGGTTAGGTGGCTCATGCCTGCAATCCCAATGCTTTAGGAGGCTGAAGCAGGAGGATCACTTGGGGCCAGGAGTTAGAGACCAGCCTGAGCAAGATGGCAACATCTCATTTCTTCAAAATAAAAATTAAAAAATTAGCTGGGTGTGGTGGTGTGAGCATGTATTATATGCCATACCTGGATAACAGAGGGACTCTGTCAGGAAAGAAAAGAAAAGAAAAAAGAGAAGAGAGGAGGAGGAAGGAAGGAGAGAAAGGAAGGAAAGGAGGGAGGGAGGGAGGGAGGGAGGAAGGGAGGGAAGGGAAGGGAAGGGAAGAAGGAAGGAAAGAAGGAAGGAAGGAAGGAATATATTTTAAACTGAGGCATAGCCCAGGGCTTGTCAACTCAGGGTCCTGTGAGTCGATGTAATAAAATCATGAAGCTCTACATATTTTGTTTTTCTTCTTTTGGTATAAGCTTCGGTTTCAGAGGTATGTTTTTTGACACAAGTAAAACTTCCAGCATGGAAGTAAACTGCAGTCAATGGCTCCCCGGGAAGTCGGAGAGGTGATAGGAAACTGCATTGAACTGGACTGCATTGAACTGGTTTGACTGGCTGCATTGATAGGCTGCATTGAACTGGACAACACTTATCTGATCTCAGGTGGATGACTACTGTCAGCCCAGAATGGCCAGGATGTGTGGCAAGATTTTTCTGTTTATCAAAATCGACCAACCACTTGGGATATACTGCTTGTAAATGGTTTTTATCCTGCTTGTAAATTTTTTAAACACTACAGGGGCTAAACAAATCATCCCTGGGGACCAAGTTCAGCTTGTGGATCTCAGCTTGCACTCTGCTGTTCATTGCTATAGTCTTGCAATTAGGTGGGTGCTAGGTGTGGAGCCTACTCTATCTGGGGTACTCTATATGTGGGGAAGGGGGGCTCAATGCTCCATGTCTGTGGGGAGGTTAGTGGGAATCTAGAGACAGAATCAGGATTGGGGACCTGAATTACTATGTTACTGGCCTGACGCCAGAGGCTCAGCCTGGTAGAGGTCTATGTAAGGCCTTCCCTGGTCGTCAATCCTCCTTCCTCGCCACCATGTCTTTCTCTCCTCTTCCTTGGGACAGCTCTCCCTGAAGCCTCCAGGCGTCCCTTGTGAGATCCCCCCAAGAGCTAAACAGTTCCTGGAGACCACTGAGAAGACTGCCAGAATGAGAGTCAGACTTGTGGATACACACTTGCTGTTTGGCCTTGAGCAGGAACCTCCATCCCTCTGAGTCTTTGTTTCCTCATTTGTAAAGTGAGGAGGAAGAGAAAAGCCTTTCCCAGCTTCGTCAGGATGGCACCTGGGTAGAGATCATAGAGATGATGCATGAGGCATGCTTTGTGAACTTGAAAGTGCTGAGCAGTACTTGGTCATTTTAAAACAATGACGTCTTTGAATAATTCTTAAATCCTGGTACAGAATTAAGAAAGGATCATCTATTCAATTAGTCAACTATTTGTTCCAGAAATATGTACTGAGCCTTCATTATGTGCCAGGTACTTCTAAGCAATGACTAAGACAGACATGGATTGCCTGTCGTGAAATGTCAATTCTAGAGTAGGAGGCAGAGAATACGGAAGAAAGGAGGGAAGGAGGAAGAAAGGAAAGGAGGATGTGAGAAGGAAAGGAAGAAAAGGAGGGAAGGACAGAAGAAATGAGGGAGGGAGGAGGAAACACAGGAAGGAGGGCAGAAGTGGAGGAGGGAGGGATGGAGTGAAGGAAAGAAGGCAGCTTAAAATTGGCCATGATGAGTATTTATACTAGTAACATTGAAAAACCCAGTTTCTTCAGGGCTGATGATAGGTTGTGTCATTCCACCCATTCTGCACTGACCACCATTTGACTTTGCTACTAATAAATAAGCAAAATATATTTCCCCACCCCTTGATGTGGGGTTTGGCCATATCAGTTGCTTTGGCTGAAAGACTGAGATGAATGGGAGTGACAGGGAACTCGTTATGAGATTTCTGTTTTAAGGGCTTTCCACATTTGCCATTGTCATCTGCCATTGTTTGCCACCAGAGGAGAATGAGAGACACACACTCCAGAGCCAGCCTAGCTAAGCCATGCCTAGGTCAGCCAAAAAGCAGCTGACCTGCAGACATGTGAGCAATTATAAATGATCATTGCTTTATCCTGCGGAGTCTTGAGGAGGTGTTTACACAGCAACAGCTGAATGATGCAGGGCCTTACTGTGTGTCCCACAGTGTAGTTTGGCTTTTCCTCATTTGGTGTAAGTAGGGACTTCAATTACTTCTAAATGCTTTCCAAATGGTTGATTACTATTTATTTTGGTAGTACTGAAAGTGCCTTTGCAAAAATTGTATCCGTGAGAAAAATTATAACAGTAAGCTGAGCTAACTAGTTACACGTAGTTAGAGAGGCATGACTGGGGCAAGAGAGAGATCTTCCCCCTCCTACTAGGAATGTTAGGTGATGGTTTGAGAGCTATCACACTGCTTCTGAAAAAAGATACTTTGGGGGTCTAGGCACGGTGGTTCACACCTATAATCCCAACACTTTGGGAGGTGGAGACCAACAGAGAGCTTGACCCCAGGAATTCAAGGCCAGCCTAAGCAACAAGGCAAATCCTGTCTCTACAAAAAATACAGAAATTAGCCAGGTGTGGCAGCACACACCTGTAGTCCTGGCTACTCAGGAGGCTAAGGTGGGAGGATCAATTGAGCCCTGGAGGTTGAGGTTGCAGTGAACCATGATTGCCCCACTGCACGACATCTGGGGTGACTGAGTAAGACCTTGACTCAAAAGAAAAAAAAAAAAAAAAAAAGCTTTTGTTACCATAGGTAGTTAGGTAGACATGAGCAGGGAAGGAGATGGCCCTCTTCACCAGGAATGTCAGGCGACCATAAGGTGATAGTGAGGTGATTGTTAAACTGTCTCTAAAATAATAATTAGTTGCAGCTGGCACCAGGGAAAGTCAGTCTCCCAATAGATAGAAAACACCTGAAACTGATGATCAGCAGCTTCCTGATTAGAGCTCAGGAGTTGGGTGAGTGAACTCAAGCACGCACACTAAGAGGCAAAATGGTGGAATGAACTGGTATATGACCTTCCTTAGGGAATACTCAACCGGTAAGGGAAAAATGTTTCAAGGCAGCCTGCATATAACTTTAGTAAACACACTGCACATGTGGCCCCTACTAAGTGCTGGCAGGCCACTCAAAGGGAAGTATCAGGGGAGAAGGGCACAATCACCCCAGAAGCATAAAAACCCAAGTCAAAGGTCAAACCTTGCACTTGATCTCTCAAGTCACCCGCTTACCCCTCTTCCAAGTCTACTTCACTTCCTTTCATTCTTGCTCTAAAACTTCTTAATAAACTTTCACTCCTTCCCTTAAACTTGCCTCAGTTTCTCCCTAGGCCTTATTCCCTTTGGTTGAATTATTTCTTCTGAAGGAGGTAAGAATTGAGGATGCTGCAGTCTTGTATGGATTCACCACTGCTAACAGTTAAAATGGTAAATTTTATGTTGTGTATATTTTATCACAATAAAAATTACCAAATAAGAGATAATTGGCTATTTAAACATAAATAATAACCATGTATTATTGGGGTTATGACTTATATAAATTGGAAAACAAACACAATAACATAAAGGCTGGTGGGGGAGAAATAGAAGTATAGTCATCTAAGGATGTCATACCACATATGAAGAGGTATAATATCACTCAAAAGTATATTGTGATAAGAAAAGATGTATGCTACCACTAAAATAACAAAACAAAGAGTTATAGCTAATAACTCTATAAAGGAGATAAAATAGATCATAAAAATACTCAACTAATTCAAATCAATCCAGTTAATCTAATTAATCCAATTAATCTGAAATAAGACAGAGAGGGAGGAAAAAAGGAACAAAGAACAGGTGGAACAAATAAGAAACAAACGCCAATGTGATAGAGTGAAAGTTAGCCATTACAGATAAAAAGTTTAAATAAAAATAGTCCAAATAGCCCCATTAAAAGGCAGACTGTCAGACTGGATAAAAATGCAAGACAACTGAGTCTTGTGCTGCCTGCAAGAGATGCACTTTAAAATATAAAGACACAAATGGGTTAAAGGTGAAAAAAACATTTTTTTTCTTGAGGCCAGTCTGTTCTCAAACTCCTGCACTCAGGATCCACCTGCCTCAGCCTCCCAAAGTACTGGGATTACAGGCATGAGCCACGGGGCCTGGCCAAATAGTCTTATGTTTTGACAAGGGTATGCTATTGCTGACACTAGTCAAGAGGAAGCTGGAGTAGCTGAGCAGTTTTCTGAGAGACAAAACCCAACGCTGTGTGTGAGTTTTCAGCCATTACAAAGGCCTTATCACAGGGTTTGTTCCATGGGTGCTCCCCACCCAGCCTCGGTGCACAGAGCACACAGTATCCTAAGGGAGTTGTATCCAAGACTCAGTTCCCCCCGCACTTATGTTCTTACACATACCTGCATTCCCAGCCCAGATACTTCCTTGCAGAGGTCCCTGGATCAGGGGGGTCCTGGCAGAGGTCTTTCTTGGCTGCCTCTACTGGAGACCAACTTTTTGAGGGTAACCTGAACAACATGCTTTTCTCTGTTCTTCTTCTTGTCGTTGTTCTTGTTGTTGTTGTTGTTCTTCTTCTTCTTCTTCGTCTTCCTCTTCTCTTCTTCCCTCCCCCACGCCTCCCCCTCCCCTACGCCTCCCGCACCCCCCACTCCCCTCCCCTCCCCCTCCCCCTCCCCCTCTTCCTCTTCCTCTTCTTCTTCTTCTTCTGGAGACGGAGTCTCATGCTGTCGCTTAGGATGGAGTGAAGTGGCGCGATCTCGGCTCACTGCAATAACCTCCACCTCCGTGGTTCTCAGTGTTAATTATCTTCCACTCCTAGCCGTCCCCAAACTCCCACCCTTCACCACAGGGTGCATAAATTCCCAGCAAGAGCGAAATAGCAGGAGGCTCATGTTTGGCAGCCCCTCTCCCTAAGCCGGGAGATGATCACCCCCATACCCCAAACTCCCCTCCTCTGAGCTGTTCCATGGGGGAAAACATGGAACATTCTGGGAGCTGCCACTTATTCCTTTTTTGCTTCTTGCTTATACTACTGCACAAGTGAATAAAGTCTTCATGGTCTCTTTTTTTTTTTTTTTCTTTTTACTTTAAGTTTGGCCGTTTTCTTAACTGACCACGTTAAAACCTGGCAGCTCAGCTCTCTCTCCAGCTCAGCCCTTGACAGAGGCTATATTAATATACTAAAAGAAGTCAATCTTAGAGTGAAAAATGTTACTGTAGTCATTTCATCATGACAAATTGCTCAGTTAATGAAAATGTGACAATTCTAAGTGTTTATGTACTTCATAACAATGCTTCAAAATTCGTGAGGCAAAAACTAATAGACTGCAAGGAGAAATAAACACATCCATAATTGTAGTTGGGAATTTCAATAATCCTTTCTTGATAATTAATAGAACAAGTGGACAGAAAATCAGCAAGGATATAATAGATTTGAACAATACTATCAAACAACTCCTAATTGACATTTTTACAACACTCCATCCAATGGAGGCAGAATACATATTATTTTCAAGTACACATGGGCCATTTACAAAGACCAACTACATTCTGAGCCATAAAACCATTCTCAGTATTTGTAAAAAGATTCAAGTCATACAAATATGTTCTTTGACTACAGTGAAATTAAATTAGAAATCAATAGAAGAGGGATAACTGAAAAATACCCAAATATCTGGAAACTAGATAACATGCTTCTAAATAACTCATAGTTCAAAGAAGAAATCAAAAGGGAAATTACACAATATTCTGAAGTGAATGAAAATGATAATACATTATATCAGAATTCATAGGATGCCACTAATATTTGGCACCTAATACTAATACTAATACTAATGGAACTGTATAACACCAAATACCTATTTTACCAAAAAAAAAAAAAAAAAAAAGATTCCAGACAATGAACTCAGGATCCATATCAAGAAATAAATAATAAAAACAAGAGTTCACATTAAACTCAAAGGAAGCAGACAGTAGGAAATAATAAAGATCAAAAGAGAAATCAATAAAATAGAAGACAAAAATAGAGAAAATCAACAAAAACAAAGTTGGTTTCTTGACAAGAAAAATAAAATGGAGCTGGGCACAGTGGCTCATGCCTGAAATCCCAACACTTTGGAAGGCCAGGGCAGGTGGATCACCTGAGGCCAGGAGTTCTAGATGAGCCTTACCAATATGGTGAAACACCATCTCTACTGAAAAATGCAAAAATTAGCTGGGCTTGGTGGTGCACACCTGTAATCCCAGCTACTCAGGATCTTGACGCAGGAGAGTCGCCTGAACCCAGGAGGCAGATGTTGCCCCATTGAGTTGAGATCGACCCATTGTATTGCAGCCTGGGCAATAAGACTGAATCTCCATCTCAGAGAGGAAAAACAAAAACAAAGCAAAAGAAAATGGATATGTCTCAAGACAGACTGATTAGGAAAAAGGAGAGATCAAAATTTTTCATATTAGGAATGAGAGAATAGGTATCACTAGTTTCTAAGATATTAAAAAGTATAAAAAGGGAATATCACTTTTAAAATTTTATGCCCATAAATTTTACAATGGAAATGAAATTAACAAATTTCCTAAAACACATAAAATATCAAAGCTCAGTCCCAAAGAAACAGATAATAGCCTTATATTTAAAAAAAAAAAAATCAATATAGGGTGTGCACGGTGGCTCATGCCTATAATCCCAACACACTGGGAGGCTGAGACAGGCAGATCATCTGAGGTCAGAAGTTCGAGACCAGCCTGACTAACATGGCAAAACCCTGTCTCTACTAAAAATTCAAAAACAATTAGCTGGGCATGGTGGCACACACCTATAATCCCAGCTGCAAGGGAGACTGAGGCAGGAGAATTGCTTGAACCCAGGAGACAGAGGTTGCAGTGAGCTGAGATCGCACCACTGGGCTCCAGCCTAGGTGACAGAGAGAGATTCCATCTCAGAAAATAAATAAATGTATAAATAAAAATAAATTTAAAATTTTTCAATTTGTAGTTAGAAATCTTCCCACAAAGGAAATTCGAGACCCAGATAGCTTTGCCAGCGAATTCTCCCAAATATTTAATGAAGAAATAATACCAATTTTATACCAACTATCCCAGAGAATTTATGAGATGGGGAATACTTGTAAGAGACCAGAATTACCATGACACAGAAACCTTACTAAGATGTAACAAAAAAGCAAACTATAGGCCAAGATCCTTCATGAATATAGAAGAAAAAAATTAAAATTTTAGCAAGCTGAATTCAAAATATGTAAAAAGGATACAATATCATGATAAACTGGGATTTTACTTCCCAGTAATTCAGAATGATTCTACACTGAAAATAAATCAATACAATTCTCCATGTTAGCAAAGAGATAAATCACATGATCATCTCAAAAGACACAGAAAAAGCAGGTGACGAAAATCTAACATGTATTATTAAATAAAAACTTTCAGCAAACTAAGCATAGAAAAGCACTTCCTCAAACTGATAAAGGGCATCTTTGATGGTTAATACTGAGTGTTGACTAGCTTGAAGGATGCAAAGTATTGTTCCTGGGTGTGTCTATGAAAGTGTTGCCAAAGGAGATTAACATTTGAGTCAGTAGACTGGGAGAGGCAGACCCACCCTCATTCTGGGTGGGCACAATTGAATCAGCGGCCAGCACAGCTAGTATAAAGCAGGCAAAAGAACATGGAAGAACTAGACTTGCTGAGTCTTCCGGCTTTCATCTTTCTCCTGTGCTGGATGCTTCCTGCCCTCAAGCATCGGAGTGCATGTTTTTCAGCTTTGGGAGTCTCAGGCTTAATGCCAGTGGTTTGCTAAGGGCTCTGAGGCCTTCGGCCACAGACTGAAGGCGGCACTGTTGGCTTCCCTACTTTTGAGGTTTTGGGGCTTGGACTGGCTTTCTTGCTCGTCAGCTTGTAGACGGCCTATCATGGGACTTCACCTTGTGATCAGGTGAGTCAATACTCCTTAATAAAGTCCCTTTCATATACACATCTCTCCTATTAGTTCTGTCCCTCTGGAGACTCCTGAATAATACAGCATCTATGAAAAATCTATAGCTAAAAACATACTTCATGATAAAAGACTGAATGCATTTCCTCTGTGATCAGGACTAAGACAAGGATGTCTGCTCTCACCACTTGTATTCAACCTTGTGCTGGAGACACTGGAACATATAATCAGACATAAAAAAATGCATCCAGAATGGAAGAAATAAAACTGTCTTTATATATAGCCAACATGACCATCTATGTAGAAAATCTAATAGAAACACAAAAAAGTTAGAAGTAACAACTGATTTTAGCTAAGGTTTTAGGATAAAATATCAATAAAAAATCAATTGTATTTCTACAGACTAGCAAAGAACAATCACAAGTTGAAATTTTAAAAATACTTTGAATAACGTAAAAATATGAAATACATAGGGATAAATCTGACATAAACTATGAAAGACCTGTACACTATAAATTATAACACATTGCCAAGAGAAATTAAAGACCTATATAAATGGAGAGATAGACCATGTTTACGTATTAAAAGACTCATTATTATGAATATGCCAATTATCTCCAAATTATGGATTGGATGGACTCATAATCAAAACCCTAGCAGACATTTTATAGAAATTGACAAGCTGACTCTATGATTTATGTGGAAACGAAAAGGACCTATACTAGACAAAAGAATAAACAATTTGGGAAAAGAAGAACTAAGCAGATTAACACTATCTCACTTCAAGACTTATTACTAAGCTATGGTAACCAAAATAGTGGGTATTGACATCACAGTAGACAAGGGATATCATTAAAAAATACAGAGAGCCCAGAAAGAGACCTACATATATATGGAGTGTGTGTGTGTCTGTATGTGCGTGTGTGTGTGTGTGTTTACAAAGTGCAAATGTAATTAAGTGGAGAAAGGACAGTCTTTTCAACAAATGGTGCTAGAATAATTGGTTACCATATGCAAAATCCATACTTCACACTATACCTAGAAATGAACTGAAATATGGCTCACAGGCCTGAGTTAGAAACCAAAAACAATAACATTTCTAAAAGAAAATCTTTGTGACTGTGCATTGGGCAAAGATTTCTTAGCTATAACATCAAAAGCATGATCCATAAAAGAACAAACTGATAAATTGGATTTCATCAAAATTTAAAACTTCTGTTCTTCAGATGATGCTATTAAGAGAACGAGAAAACAAGCCAAACTGGGAGAAAATATTTGCACAGACTATGTCTGATAACAGCCTTCATCCAGAATGTTTAAGTACTCTCAAAACTGAGTTAGAAAAACAGTAAACCAATGGGCAAAATACTTGAACAGACACTTCCACAAAGAAGATAACAGGGATGCGAAATAAGCATATGAAAAGATGTTCAAAATCATTAGTAGTTAGGAAAATACAAATTAAAAGCACTATGTGCCTACTAGAATAGCTAAATTTAAAAAGGTTGACAATACCAAATGTTGTCAAGGAGGTGGAGGAATTGGAACTGATATACTGTTGGAAACAAAAAATGGAAAACTGGCAGTTTCTTAAAAAGTCAGACATATTCCTGCTACATGATCCAGCACTTGTACATCCAAGAGAACTAAAAGCGTATCATAAAATGACTCATATATAAATGTTTATAGCAGCTTTATTTGTAAAAGTCCCACACTGAAAACAACCCAAATGTCCATAACAGGTAACTAGGTAAAGAAACGTTGGTGTATTCATACAATGAAATACTATTCAGCAAAAAAAAGAAGGGTCTATGGATACATATAACAACATGAATGAATGTTAAAGTAATTATGCTGAACAAAAGAAGCCACACCAAAACAAACTACTTACTGTATTATTACATTTGCATATGCCTCTAGAAAATTAAAACCAATCTGTGTGACAGAAAGGAGATCAGTGGTTGCCTGAGAAGAGGGTACATAGAGAGAGACAGGAAGGAGAGATTACAAAGGAGCACAAGGACACCTTTTGGGGTGATGTTTATGTTCACTGTATTGATCGGCTTCATGGGTATATACATACATCAAAACTTATCCAATTGTACACTAGATATATATGCTGCTTATTTTATGTCACTTATACTTCAAAATGCTGTTAAAACCGTCACCAAATTAGGTATGGAAGGAATGTTCCTCAACAGAAAAAACAGAATATTTGACAAGCCCACAGCCAACATCATACCCAATGGTAAAAAGCAGAAAGCTTTCCTTCTGTGATCAGGAACAAGGGTGCCCACACTCACCACTTCTATTGTGCATAGTACTACAAGTGCCACCTAGAGCAGTTAGGCAAGAAAAAGAAATAAAAAATGTCCAAATCAGAAAAGAAGAAGCAAAATTGTCTCTGCAGATGACATGACCTTGTATATAGAAACTCCACCAAAAAACTGTTAGACCTAAAAAAATAATTCAGTAAAGTTTCAGAATACCAAAACCAACATTAAAAATGAATTGCACTTCTTTTATTATTATTATTATTATTATTATTATACTTTAAGTTTTAGGGTACATGTGCACAACGTGCAGGTTTGTTACATATGTATGCATGTGCCATGTTGGTGTGCTGCACCCATTAACTCCAACAATGATAGACTGGATTAAGAAAATGTGGCACATATACACCATGGAATAGTATGCAGCCATAAAAAATGATGAGTTCATGTCCTTTGTAGAGACGTGGATGAAGCTGGAAACCATCATTCTCAGCAAACTATCGCAAGGACAAAAACCCCAACACCACATCTGAAAAAGAAAGAAAGAAAACAATCCTACTTACAATAGCATCAAGCACAATAAAAATACTTAGGAATACATTTAATCAAGAAGTTTAAATATCAGTATATAAAACACTGAGAAAATAAATTGAAGATGACACAAATAAAAAGAAAGATATCACATGTTCATGTATCAGAATTAATATTATTAAAATGTCCATACTACCCAAGGTGATCTATAGGTTCATTGCAAACTCTATCAAAATTCCAATGGCAGCATTCTTCGCAGATAGAGAAAAAATAATTCTAAGATTCATACGGAACCACAAAAAAACCTGAACAGAGCAATCTTGACAAAGAAGAGCAAAGCTGGAGGCATCATATTTCCTGATTACAAACTACGTTACAAAGCTATATTAATCTAAAGATTATGGTACTGGCATAAAAACAAACACATAGACTAATAGAACATCATGAGTTTGAATGGTACAGGTCCTCTTTATGTGAATTTTCTTCTGTTTCTGCCACATCTGAGACAGCAAGGCCAATCCTCCTCTTCCTTCTCTTCCTCAGTTCTACCCAATAGGAAGACAAGGATCATGAAGACCTCTCTGCTTTGACTTAAGGAATAGTAAATATATTTTCTTTTCCTTATGATTTTCTTAATAAAACTGTCTTTTCTATAGTTTACTTTAGCGTAAGAATACAGTATATAATACATATACAACATACATGTTAATCAACTGTTTATGTTATTGGTAAGGCTACCGGTCAATAGTAGGCTATTAGTAGTTAAGTTTTTGGAGAATCAAGTTTTATGCAAGAGCTGGTCAAAGTGGAACACGCCTGTAGTCCTAGCTACTCAGGAGCCTCAGGCAGAAGGATCCCTAAAACCCAGTAATTCAAGGCCAATCTGGGCAACATAGTGAGACCCCATGTCTTAAGAAAAAGTTACATGCTGATTTGTGACTATGCAGGGGTCAGTGCTCAAATTCCATGCTGTTCAAGGGTCAACAGTATATTATATGCAGAATATATGAGAGTTGAACTCATCAAAACATACAGTACAATGGCAGTTGCCAGGGAATGGGGGTGGGGGAAATGGGTAGATTTTGACCAAAGGGCACAAACTTTCAGTTATAAGATGGGCAATTTCTGAGAATCTAATGTATAGCATGAGTGATAATGTATGTATTAATTAATTTGATTGTAGTAATTATACAATGTATTAGGTTGGTGCAACCTAATTGCATGTGCACAACTAATTGCACCAACCTAATTTAGGTATATCAAATAATTACATTGTACACCTTGAGTATATACAATCTTCATCCATTAAATAAACAAAAATAAAAATGGTCAGATGAGTTTAATAATTAAGGATCTGAAAGAGGGAAAAGTCAGTTAAAATTTTGCTTGTAGTTACAGAATAGAGCCAAATATGTGAAATTTCCTTGTTCAATTAAAAATCACTAAAAAACTAACACTAATATGAATGTATGCTAATTGAGCAATGGTTTTGTACAGTACGGTAATCTGCAAGTTCAAATGCTATGCAAGTATTCAAAAAACTATTGTGAAAATGTTTATAGTCTAATGCTAAGTGAGTAAAGGAGACTGAAAAATTGTGCCTGAACCTATGGGTGACAACTTTCCTTCTCACCATTAAAACTTGTTTCCAGCAATAATTTGTAATAAAATAGGAATGGAAACATTTTAAGGCTATTAATTTTTAATCAATGACTTAAAGACAGTCACTTTTTTTTTTTCTAAATGATTCAAAACCTAAACAGGTGGTATGGAGGAAAGCCCTGCACTTTTTGAAGAGTTTGAATAATCAGGCAATTGACCGCATCAAACAAATTAATCTCTAGGGAGAGGTTGAAAATCCCTCCTCCAAAATGCTTGAAACCAGAAGTGTTTCGGATTTGGTGGGTTTTTTTGTTTGTTTGTTTTTGATTTTGATTTTGGTTTTGGAATATTTGCATATATATATAATGAGATATCTGGGAGTGAGACCCAAATCTAAACATGGAATTCATTTATGTTTCATATATACCTTAGGCACACAGTTTGAAAGTAATTTTATACAACACTTTAAATAATTTTGTGTATGAAACAATGTTTTTGTACACTGAACCATCTGAAAGCAAAGGTTTCACTATCTCATGTTAGCACTGAAAAACTTTCAGATTCAGGGGCATTTTTGGATTTGGGATTTTTGTATTAGGATGCACATCCTGTACTGATTTTAAAAGAAGGCTTTCCTGGGAATGATGCAGCCCAATAGAAAAGGCAACTGCCATCAAAATCAAAAAGCTAGATTGAAATATTATCAGAATAAGTTGCCACATCACTGATTATTCACTAAAACACTTCTATTCAAAAGGCCCAATTTTTGTAGATTCCTGAAGTAGGACTTGACACCAGGTATCACAAATTTACAAACTTACCACTTCAGCGTTTTAAAACTTTCTTACCAGGATCCCTGGACTTCCGGGTGCCATGGCAACTCCAACTAGAAAAAAAAAAAAAAAAAAAAAGAAAAGAAATTCCCCTCAGCTGGAAACTCTGTTCATGTCATTCCTGAGCCCCCCTAGGTGTCTAATGTAGATTATATAAGCTACAGTTGACAAATGCACTTTGCATTTGTTCCACAAACCCTGCTGAACACCCGTTTTGTAGGAGGTTCCACATGCTGGGCAAAGAAGAATGAATATAACACAGTCTCTGCCCTGGAAGAATTTACAAAGAAATAGTGGTACTACAGGTGCTGTGGAACAGCAAACAGTGTGTAAGTGTTAGCTTAATGGTATCTTTCTAACATCAAACTTTTTTATGTCTTCTGTTTTCACACTCTCATTGCAAAAAACTCAAATAATTCAGAAAAGAATAAAGAAGAAAATTTAAGACTCTTTGAAATCCTACCATCAAGTAATAAGCATTGCTAACATCTGATGAATATCTTTCTTAAGCAGTCATGTATTAAAAAAATGAGAATTATACTCTAAATGCTATTTTTATAAAATCAGTGCTATGTTTCAACATTCCTTTTCCTAATCAGGAGCATGCAGTAGATCTCATGAGATGTTGCATCTTTTTTTTAATGTGATGTCAGCTATTATCATTTATATGCATTGGCCTGACATAAAATTCTGCAGAATCTAACTCAGGCCACCTATGTTCATTCACCTCTACCTTATCTTGTAGGTGCTGCCTCTTGTCCCAGTGTGGAAGGAACCCTGACCTTGCAATTGAAAGGCCTTTCTTCTGGTGCTGACCATGTTCTGACTCTCGGCCATCCCTTAAACCTCCCTAAATTCCAATGTTCTCTTCCATAAAATGAGGGTTGTAAATATTTGCCCTGCCTGCCTTCTTCCTACCGGCTATTCCCTCTACCAAAAACTGGGCTAGTTGACCTCCAGGAATCTACAGGCCAGTGGGGGATACAGGTAAGAAAAAACAAAATTGCAAAACACTGTCAAGGGCTACCTCTACCCTAATACCCTAACAGTTTGTTCTCAACTCAGTATCTAGAGTGACTCCTTAAATACATAAATCAAATCTTGCCACTTGTATTAGTGTGTTCTCATGCTGCTAATAAAGACTGGATGATTTATAAAGAAACAGAGGTTTAATGGACTCACAGTTCCACCTGGCTGGGAAGGCCTCACAATCATGGTGGAAGGCAAAGGAGGAGCAAAGGCATTTCTTACATGGTGGCAGGCAAGACATTGTGTGCCGGGGAACTTCCCTTTATAAAACCATCATATCCCATGAGACTCATTCACTATCACGAGAACAGCATGGCAACCACCACCCACCCCCACCATGATTCAATTACCTCCCACCAGATCCCTCTCATGACATGTGGGGATTAGGGAAGCTACATTTCAAGATGAGATTTAGGTGGAGACACAGCCAAACAATATCAATACTGCCCTATTCAAAAATATTTCAGAGATTTAGGTGGAGACACAGCCAAACAATATCAATACTGCCCTATTCAAAAATATTTCAGTGGCTAAGAACTCATTCGGAGTTAAAAACAATGTCCTCACTATGATCTCTGAGGGCCTTTGTGATCTGGCCACCCATTACCAATCTGTCCTCACTCCTGCCACTGTGTTCTTCCCTCACTCCACTTCAGCCACACCAAAAAATCAACAGACTTGCTGTTCCTGAAGATCACTAGGCATGCTTTTCCCTCAGACCCTATGCACTAGCTGTCCCCACTGTCTGCAATGCTCTTCCCCAAGATATCAGTATGATTTCCTACTTGACCTCTTTCAAGTATTTGCTCATTTGTAACTTTCTGAGTAAGGCCTGCTGCCACCATTCTATTTAAAATGGAAATCTCACTCTGCTGAAGCCATGTGGATCTCCCTTGCCACCTTGCTCTATTACTACTTGTTAACCTTGCATATGTGTCACTGCTTATTCTCCTTATCATCTTTCTCCTTCACTAGAACATACGTGCTACAAGGGCAAACATTTTTATATGCTTTGTTTCCTGATATTTCTGTCTAGAACAATGTCTAGTGTAGTAGATGCCAAACAAATGCTTGTTGAATTAACTGGATAGAGCTGAACAGAGAACGGGAGGTGGGAAGACTGCCTCATCACACAACTCTGGGGGCATCCTTCACATTGTAGTCCACGTGATGGCATCTCCTTGAATTGTGCAACTACACAGGCTTCACAGCTGTGCGACAACCCCAACAACAACCATGGAAGTACTTTGTCAAAGAGTATGAATTATTAAATAAAAATATTTTTTCTAGTAATGAAAAAATGTGAAAACAAAAAAAGGAAAAAAAATCATCTCAAATTCTTCAACCTAGTGATAATATCTTCATTAATATTTGCTGAACATCCTTTGGACACTTCTGTACTGATATATATACGTACCAATCTTCATTTTGCATAAGTGACATCGTACCATAAATGCTATACTGATATCTGCTTTTGTTTTTACCCAATAGTATGTTACAATCAGCTCTCTTTGTCAGTAAATACAAATCCATATCATCTCTATAAACCAGGGGTCTCCAAATTAAGGCTCACAAGCCAATTCCACCTGGGTTTTTTTTTTTTTTTGTAAATGAACAAAGTTTTATCAGAACATGAATGTGCTGATTCCTTTATGTACTATCTATGGCCATTTCTGTGCTACAATAGCAGAATTGATTATTTCTGACAGAAACCACATGGCCCACAAATCTACAATACTTACTATCTATTCTTTTCCAGAAAAGTTTGCCAGCCCTGCTTCGTAGCTGAGTATTAAATGGTATGAAAATACTCTATTTGAATTATTCCTCTATTAGAACATATTTAGCTTGTTCCAATTTTTGTTGATGAATATGTCGTATACACATCTTTCAACTCATGTCCGGTATATCACCTTAAGATAACTTCCCAGAAGTGGATTGGCTGGGCCAGACATGAACTCTATAAAGGTTCTTGATACACATGATTAAAATGTCCATGGCATGGAACCCTCATCTATTTCTGTGCTTTTGTATTTTCTGTGCGTATTTCAGTTTTGTTTAGTTGGCTCAAGTAAAATTAGCTCCTTTTGGAAACGTTCAGCTTGTATGAACTCAACTAAGGGTACCAGGAATTTCCATCCACAACCCAGCCAGGAGTTTGCCAGAGGCCAGGAGAGCTCCTGTCCAGGCAGCTCCAAAGAGGCCCGGGGTCCGGTGAGGAATGGAGAAGAGCAAGACTGAAAACTTAGAAGAGAGCAGCCAGGGACTGATGCCAGATCCTTTGACCCTGTCAAAAGATCTGAACTCTGGCCCACATTTGTCCTTTTGACCCCATCAAGTTAACCAAGAGTTTAGCCATCCATGCTCCACACAACTGTAGCTTTTCTTCTTCTTCTGAGCACCTATAACTCTGTCTCATTAGATTGCTCTGAATTTTGTTACTGATTATCTAGGAAATAAATACAACCAACTTTTTGCCTATTTCCCAATTGTTGCAGCTGGCAGAAATAATCAGCATAAAATAAAACTGACAACAGGTGATACCATACATGGCAACAGTGCTATTGATTAAAAATGGAAAGAAGGCTCGCATCCTTTTAATAAAATTCATTCAAATTTTATTTTTTGTTGTGTTTTTACTTTTTATTTTGATAGCTTTAGGGGTACACGTGGTTTTTTGTTACATGGATGAATTGTGTAGTGGCGAAATGTGAAATTTTAGTGCACCCATCACCTGAGTAGTGTATATCGTATCCAAAATGTAGTTTTTAGCCCTCATGCCTCACCCACCTTCTCCCCCTTTTTGAGTCTCTGATGTCCATTGTAGAACTCTGAATGTCTTTGTGTCTTTATAGCTTAGCTCTCACTTGTAACTGAGAACACATGGTTTCTGGATCTCCATTGTTAAGTTACTTCATTTAGAATAATGGCCTCCAGTTACATCCAAGTTGCTGCAAAAGACATTTTCTTTACATTTAGACTTGCAACATTTGATGTCAGGGAGATTTGGATTTGGAAAACAAAAGCAAAAATTGCAGTGGTTGAAACTAAATAAGGAAAAATTAATGTGATACAGAAAACCGATCAATGAATCTAATTTGTGTAAAAACAATGGAAATAAGGAAAGAATTGCAGTGAAAAGAAAGTTCAACGAAATAAAAATAAACACAGCAAACATGGAAACTGGCTTTGCTGCACGGTACAGAATACAATCAAGGGATTAAATTGGCTTGAGATTGTGCTGGAAAATATTTTCTTGATGAAAAGCCACCTATGTTGGGGATGAAATTTCTTTAAACCAACAGCTAGACAAATAACTTTCTACTCATTATTGGACTTCTTTAGTCAATTTTTCACAAGAATGTTGGGGTCTCTGAAATCACTAAAGCCCCAGTAAAAAGGAAAATGGAATCTCCTCTCAGTTGCTGTATGTAGAACCTCTTTTGTAAGCAAGTGGCAGCCAATGTTAACACTTCTCACACTGACCTTAACAGTTCTTAGAATATTAAAAAAATTCTGCACAGAAATTAAGTATTATGTACTTATTTCTAATAATTCCAAGGAGGTAAACATTATTGTACAATTTCAAAGTCTTTTTATAGTGCACATTTAATAGCAAATAAGAGAATATTTTACAGTTTGATTACATAATTTTACATGTGAGTTTTGTAGGGTTTATAGGCCATATTATTTTTTACCCATCTACTATACTTATTTAATAGGCTTCTGGAGAGGATTTTATAATGTTACACTAATTTGTCTTATTTTTATTAGAATACGCTTTTTATTGAAGATTTCCTATATCAAAGAAACAAAGGAGAAAAATAAAATACAAAAATTAGAAATCAGCCATAGCCTCTATGGAGTGCAGTCACCAATATGCCAATTCCAGAGGCAAAGTATTTTTGTTTTATTTATATTGTTATGGCTCATGTGGTGACTTCATTTAAAGACACTGTTCCCAAAGCTGAATTATGTATGAAAGCAAATACGGGAGACAGGAAGCAGGGAAGGAAAAGAGTAAAATCAAGAAAGCAACATCTCAAATACCATGAATGATCCCGTTACTTTTTCCCCCTCATCAGGACTGACTCAAGGCCAGGGCTGCAAAATACTGAGAAAGACCAATTAAAAACTAAACTGTCTGAAATGACTGTGGTCACACAGGTGAAATTTTG
Organism: Pongo abelii; assembly: GCF_028885655.2. NCBI lineage: Eukaryota > Metazoa > Chordata > Mammalia > Primates > Hominidae > Pongo > Pongo abelii. The sequence goes on along the minus strand of NC_072009.2, from coordinate 47,400,047 downwards.
TTTTCTTAAGAGAAAAAAGAAATTTGTCAGCTTCTTGAGGGCAGAAATATTGTTGTAGATCTCTATGTTGCCGACACTTAGTAAAGAGCTAGTATAGTTCTTTTTGAATAAATGAATGGGTAAGAAAAAAATGATGCACAAATGAAAATATGTCATTATTTAAATACCTGGGACTTGTCTGTCTAGTCTTGCTCAGTGGTTCTCGGTGGTTCTCAACATTGACTGCACATTACAATCGTTTAGAGAGTTATTTTTTCTTCACTTTGTACTATGTATTATAAACAGAGAAGTACACATTTCTAGGGGAGCTTTTAGAAACCGCTAATGACCCCTATAATGGTTTAAATTTAAAATACTGACAATATTGGTGTTGTGGCAAAAATGTAGGACAACTGAACACTCACACATCACTGGTGGATGTGCGAAACAGTACAACTACTTTGAAAAATGGTTTGGTGGTTAGGCACAGTGGCTCGTGGCTGTAATCCCAGCACTGTGGTAGGCCGGAGAGGGTAGATTATGAGGTTAGGAGTTGGAGACCAGCCTGGCCAACATGGTGAAACCAACGCCTCTACTAAAAACACAAACATTACCTGGGCATGGTGGCATGTGCCTGTAATCCCAGCTATTCAGAAGACTGAGGCAGGAGAATTGCTTGAACCTGGGAGGCCGAGGTTGCAGTGAACCGAGATCACGCCATTGCACTCTAGTCTGGGAGAAAGAGCAAGACTCTGTCTTGGAAAAAAAGAAAAATGATTTGTAAGTTTCTTATAAAGTTAAACAGACACTTACCATAAGACTCAGCAATTCTACTCCTACACATTTACCCAAGAGAAATGAAAACATATCTCCACACAAAGACTTATATGAACGTACACAGAAGCTCTATTCATGACAGTCAACACGTGGAAACAGCCCAGATATCCATCAACAGGTGAATGGATAAACAAAATGTGGTACCTCCATACAATGAAATACTAATCAGTAGTGAAAAAGAATAAACTATGGACATATGTAACTATATGATGACTCCGAGCCAGACTGTTAGATTCTGTGTATACAAAATTCTCAAATAATCACCATTAATCTATAGTAACAAGCCAGATCAGGGGTTGCCTGAGGTGAAATGTGGGGTATTTGAAGATGATGGAAATATTGTATACTTGATTAGAGTGGTGTTTATACGGAGGATATATACTTGTCAAAACTCATTGAACTGTACACTTAAAATAAATGCATTTTGTTGTATGTAAATCACTACCTTTGAAAGATTGATTTAAGAAAAAAAAAAAAAAAACAAAAAACTATTGACACCCAGACTCCACCTCAGACCAATTAAATTAAAATCTCTAATGGAATCCAGACATTAGACCTTATTTAAAAGAGCTTCCTGAGTAGTCTGATGTGTAGGAAGAGTTGAGAACTAGTGGCCTTAACTTTAAGAGAATACTGGAGAGAAAATAAAACAACAAAATAATTTTTTAAAGAGTGACATGAAGGATCATGGATGATTTTTATTTTCTTCTTTAAGCTACTCTTTATTTTTGGATTTGTTTCCATCATGAATTACGTGCATAATTTTCAAAGACAGTGTTATTTTATTTATTTACCTATTCTACTCCTTTCATCCTCTCCAATTTTGCCCTCTCATTCATTTTGGTTCAGATAAGCCATTATCTGACATTCGTTCATCCAAAGCTGATTAGCCATCCTTTTATGCAAAGGACTGTTTTAGGAATTGAAGGTGCAAAAAAGAACAAATAAATCTACTCCAGGCAATCAAACGCATGGGCGACAAAGATGTACACATTTATTTTTAAAAGAACCTCCAAATATTACAGTAGCAACAAAGATGACAAGAGATAAGATTATGTTAATTTATTCTTGTGTGTTTCCAGAAAACAGTGTGGAAATTTCTTTAAAAACTTAAAATGCACCTAACATAGGACCTTGCTGTTCAATTCCTGGGTGTTTGCCCAGAAGAAATAAAAGCATACATCTACACAAAGACTTACACACTAATGTTAGTAGCAACTTTATTTGCAATAGCCCCAAACTTGAAATAGCCCAAATGCCCATCAGCATAAGAATGGAAGCACAAGTTGTGTAAAATCCTTATTATGAAATACTACTCAGCAATAAAAATGAAGAAACTATTGATACATGCAACAACACAGACAAATCTAAAAATCATTATGAGAAATGAAAGAAGTCACAGATCAAAGGGTATATACTGTATGATTCCATTTATATAAACTTCTAGAAAGCTTGAAGTAATTCACAGTGACAGAAAACAGATTATTAGTTGAGGGTGGGTTGGAGAATGAATTACAATGAGATGATGGGAATGTTTCTTATCTTCACTGTTGTGATGGTTTCACAGTTGTATACATATGTCAAAACTCAGCAAGGTGTACAATTTTAATATGTGCAGTCTATGTACTGCACATATTAAATAACAGCAATGAAGCTGTTAAAATTAAAAGGAGGAAGGAAGAAAAAGTGAAACCAACAAGGCTGTGAATGGGCCTGAATGAGACCCATGGCATCCAATTTGTATCCTTGCTAACAACAAAGAACCATTTCGTGGGTCTGGACTAGGGAGAAGAATCTGGTGACTTCCTAAACTTTAGAGTCTGTTACTAATAGGAGAAGCAGCCAGTGGAGAGGAGGACACTTGGGATGGGCCTTCTTTGAACCTTGAGAAGAACCTGCATGGATGACAGACATATCAAGAAAACATGGGGCAGAGTCCCAGCCCTTCCTTGTCTCATTGATTCTTTGGATTAAGCTAAAGTGATTTCAATCACTATTCAACAAACAAAAAGGTACCAAGACCTTTTAGTGGGGGAAAGAATTGTTTTTAATGATGCTGGGACCACTGAATATCCAAATGCAAAAGAAGAAAGACAAGACCCTACTTCATACTATATAAAACGTTAACTCAAGATGAATCAATAACCTAAATATAAAAGCTAAAACTATACCCCTTAGAAGAAACCATAGGTGTAAATCTTCTTGAAAGTGGATTTAGCAATAGATTATTACATATGACACCAAAAGCATGAAAACAAAAATAGATAAATTATATTTTGTCAAAATTTTAAAATTTTATGCATCAAAGCAAGGACATTACCAAGAAAGTAAAAATCCAGCCTACAAAATGGGTGAAAATAATTGCAAATCACATTTTTGATAAAGATCTGGTATTGAGAACATACATATAAACAGCTTTTAACAACTCAACTACAAAAATACCTAACAATCCAATTTAAAAATGAGCAAAGGACTGAATAGGTATTTCTATAAAGAATATATACAAATGGCAAACAAACATGATTTACAAATGTTCAATATCATTAGTCATTAGGGAAATGCAAATAAAAGCCACAACAAAGTATCATTTCACAGCCTCTAGGATAGCCATACTTTTTTTAAACGGAAAATTAACAAGTGCTGGTGAGAAATTAGAACTTGTACATTGCTGGTTATAATGCAATATGGTTCGGCTGCTGTGGAAAACAGTTTGGCAATCTCTCAAAGGATTAAATACAGAATTACCATGTGACCCCCAAGTTCATTTCTGTGTATACACCCAGGAGAATTAAAAATCGGAACTCAATAAAAAATAATAGATGCTAGTGAGGTTGCAGAGAAAAGGGAACCCTTATACACCATTGGTGGAGCGTAAATTCATTCAACCCTTATGAAAAGCGGTATGGCAATTCCTCAAACAGCTAAAAGCAGAACTACCATTCCACCCAACAATCCTATTACTGGGTATATACCCAGAGAAATACAAATCATTCTGCCTTAAAGACAAATGCACACAAATGTTCATTGCAGCAGTATTCACAATAGCAACAACAAGGAATCAACCTAAATACCCATCAATGACAAACTGGATAAAGCAAATGCGGTACACATACACTATCAAATACTATGTAGCCATACAAAAAGAACAAGATCATGTCTTTTGCAGGAACGTGGATGGAGCTGGAAGCCATTATCCTCAGCAAACTAGTGCAGGAACAGAAAACCAAATACTGCATGTTCTCACTTATAAGCGGGAGCTAAATGATGAGGACTTATGAATACAAAGAAGGAAACAACAGGCACTGAGGGGCACTTGAGGCAGGAGAGTGGGAGGAGAGAGAGGAGCAGAAAAGGTAACTGTTGGCTACTGGGTTTAACTCCTGGGTGACGAAATAATCTGTACAACAAACACTCCCATGACACGAGTTTATCTATGTAACACACCTTCACATGTGCCACCAAGCCTAAAATAAAAGTATTAAAAAAGAAGAAAATAGGGACTCATAAATAAGTACATGTGCACACATGTTTATAGCAGCACTATTTATAATAATCAAAAAGTAGAAACAGCCCAAAAGTCCAGCAGGGGGAATGGATAAACATAATGTGGTATATTCATGGAAAGGAATATTATTCAACCATGAAAAGGAATGAAGTATTTGATACCTGCTACAATGTATGCTAAGTGAACAAAACATACTAAGTGAAAGCAGATAAAAGGTCACATACTGCATGATTCAATTTATACAAAATATCCAGAAAAGGTAAGAGTGCACATTGGTGGTTTCCAATGATTGCAGTTGTAGTGGGATGGGGAAAAATTGCTTAAAGGTATTTTTACTTTGGCATGATGAAAACATTTTAGAACTAAGATAGAGGTGCTGTTTGTATGACATTATTAATCTACTTGGTGCTACTTTAAAATGGTTAATTTCATTATTTTAATTTCACCTCAACAAATTATTTTTTAAAAAGATTCTCCATATTCTAAACAAATCAGATCTGTTCTATGTAAACCACTGCCTTCTAAGAAAAGGGCATGGAGTGAGAAAGGATTGAAGTTTAAGTGACAGAGGAATTTAGGGTGGTAAACTGGGGGGCTCTGCAGTCAGACGCCTGACTCTGTAGCTAACTACCTCTGTGACATCAGCTAAGATATTTTATAGTATAAGTATTTGTGTTCTCACATACAAAAAATAAGAATAATATCTAACTTCACTAGGGTGTTGTAAGGATTAAATGAGGGGAGTTACTGAACGCAATTTCGTACAGAGCCTGCTGACACATGGTAAATTTTAGCTCAACCTATTCTAAGTAAATTTTTTTCTCCCTCAAATTTTAAGTTGTCCATTTCACATTATAGTCCTGGTTATAGCTTTTATAAAGCCCAGTCAAAAATATTTCTGTCTCTTGGATTAATTAAGAGCAAGGCTGACTAGAAGCCCCTAGAGCTTGTCTCCACCACAGATGCCAGAAAGACTAAAAACACACGACATTTTAATGAGAGTAACTGAAGGAGAGTTCCAGAGAAACTCAGAGGAATAGCAGGAACCCTGATGAGCACAGAAACAGAACAGCCACAAAGAGAATGGAAGGAAATTCCAGGCCTTCACCACTCCATCCCCAAATTGAGATAAGCTAGGAACAAAGAGGAACTTCTTCATACAGTGAGGAGGTAAGCAAGAGAACACCAGCAACCCCGATCAACACCTTGGACATCCACAGACCTCACCATGGCAGAGGTGCCCTACGGTCCTCACAGGCACTACCTAAGCCCACCTGAAGGAGCTGTCTAGAGTTCACAAAGCTGTGCTCCCTTCAGAGAAGTAGCTAAAACTATGTTCTCCTCTGTGGCCCACATGTCTACTGTGCTATATACCATCTTGCAGCTAGACCTACGGCTGGAGTGTGTTGTGCTCAGGGTTCAAGTAGGCACAGGTCCCCTTCACCCCTGAGGCTAAACTGCCACCACAACACCCCCAGCCTAGTGACTGAACATCCCCAAGGTGAGCTATAAGCAGCTGTTACACACTTCTCCTGGGGCCAAGTGGAGGTGGAGCTGATCCACCTACTCTTCCCCTGACTCCTCAGGCCAGATCTGAAACAGTACCCTGTCTCCAAGAAAACAATACCTTAGTCACTTTGAGCAGTCATGCCTCCCTGTGCCTAAGTTTTAGCAGTGCCCTGTGTCCCAGAAAATGGTGTCTGGGCCACCTGGGGAATCAGTGCCCTGGCCAAGCTGAACTAAACTGCTGTAGTACCTTGCATCCCAGAGAAGCAAAACCGTGGCTGAACTGAGATAGTCAGCCCTACAGGCCAGACAACTCTAGTATCCTAATTCCCTGGAGAGCTGGACTAGCCACCTAGAGCTGGAGCTGCTGAGACACCCCTCTCCCTGGAAAGTAAAATCATCACGGTGCTGTTTCCTGCCTAACACGGCCCAAAGGACAGCTGTGCTCCACTTGCTACTTGCTACTGCTACACCTGGCCTCAGGGTACTTGCTACTGCTACACCTGGCCTCAGAGAATCTGGAATACTGCTGACTCCACCATCACAATGTCTAGAGTCACTACTACTGCCACTACAACAACTACTACTACTACTACAACTACAACAACTACAACTACAACTACTACTACAACTACTTCTACGACAGCTACAACTACTACCACTACTACCACTACTACTACTACAATGGGACCCACATTGCCACTGATACCTATTGGCTTAGGTTCCCGAATTGCAGCACTACCCTGCCATCCCTAGGTCCAAGCATCCAGAGCACCCCTTCTTCACCAGAGTTCGTCCAGTGCTGCTCCCTGGCCACTAGGGATAGAATCACAGCTGCAACCCAAATCCCTGTAAACAAGCTGCTAGGGGGTACCTCAGAGTCACACATCTTTGGGCAACCTGCATTCAACCTCACCACAGAGAATAAACAAGCACCCCAAGATCCAAGTGCCACAAACAGTTCATGAGACCTTGAGCCTAGGAACCTAGCACCACAGCCATTTGGAACACCTAAACCTGGAACCCAGCACTGCTATAGCTACTTATAGGCCATGTCAGACTTGAATCCAGAAAGGATACTCTAGTCTAAATCTACCCAGTGTGTGGAAAATGAGAATGAAGAAAACCCCCAAAGCCTTTGATATGGAGGATATTAACAACTTATGCTACCATCACTACCACAAATTTTTATGGTCTAGGCAACTGAGGTACCCACAGCTACTGCTGATATTGAATGAAGCCAAAGAAGCTGCATGAGGCCATACCATTTCACCTATCTTGAAAAAGAGTCACTACACCCTTCTCAACTGGCACACTAAAACTCAGATGCACATGAAAGTCTTTCTCTACAAAGGCAAGAGAAAAGCATCAAGTCACATTTAAGGGAATCTCCATTAGACTAGCAGTGGATTTCTCTGCAGAAATCTTACAGGCCAGGAGAAAATGAGATGATATAATTCAAAGTGCTAAAAAAAAAAAAAAAATCAGTCAAGAATGCTATTCCCAGCAAAGCAATCCTTCATAAATGAGGGAGAAATAAAGTCTGCCTAAGGCAAGCAAAAACTGAGGGAGTCCATCACTGCTAGATTGGCCTTACAAGAAATGGTTAAGGAAGTCCTACATCTGGAAGTAAAAAGATGTGTCACTATTTTTTTTCTGTTTTTTTGTTTTGTTTTTATTATTATTATTATTATTATTATTATTATTATTATTATTATTATTGAGACATAGACAAGTGTAAAGATCATTGGTAGAGCAGATATACAAAAAAAGGAATAATAATCAAATCTTATAACTATGGAAATGACCAAACTGCAATGATAAACAATGAGACAGAAATAAATGAACAAAGAATATACAAAACAACCAGAAAATAATTAACAAAATGACAGGAGTAAGTCCTCACCTGTCAGTAATACCTTGAATGTAAGCAGATTAAATTCCTCACATAAAAGACTTAGGCTAGCAGAATGGACTGAGAAAAAAAAAAAAAAATGACCCAACCGGATGCTGCCTACAAGTAACTGACTTCATCTGTAAAGACACTTGTGTGATTACATAGACTGAAAGTGAAGGAACAGAAAAAGATATTCCATGTGAACAAAAACCAAAAGTGAATTAGAGTAGCTATGCATATCAGATGAAACAGACTTAAAGTCAAAAACTGTAAAAAGAGACCAAAAAGGTCATTATGTAATGATAAAGGGTCCAATTGAACCAGAAGATATAACAATTGTGAATATATATTCACCCAACATCAGAGCACCCAGATATATAAAAACCAAATATTATTAAATCTAAAGGGTGAGACAGACTTCAATATAGTAATTGTTGGGGACTTCAACACTCACTCTCTGCATTAGACAGATATATATATACAGAAACCAACAAAGAAATGTTGAACAGGAAATGAATCTCAGACCAGACAGACCTAACAGACATTTCTAGAACATTTCATCCTATAGTTGCAGAATACACATGCTTTTCATCAGTAAATTCTGCACATGGAATGTTCTTGAGGATAGACCACATGTTCATCCACAAAATGAAGTTCCAACAAATTTAAATAAACTGAAAACATGGTAAGTATCTTCTCTTACCACAATGGAATAAAACTAGAAATCGATAACAAGAGTAACTTTTGAAATTATACAAATACATGGAAATTAAACAGCATGCTCCTGAATGAGAAGTAAGTCAATGAAAAAATTAAAAAGCTAATTTAAAAATTTCTGGAAACAGATGAAAATAGCAACATCTGAAAACCTACGCAATACAACAAAGCCATTTTAGGAAGGAAACTTACAGCAATAAATACCTATATCTGAAAAGTGGAAATAAAATTAAAAACCTAACAATGTATATCAAGGAACTAGAAAAGTAAGAGCAAACCATGACCAAAATTAGTAGAAGAAAAAAATAATGAAGATCAGAGCAGAAATAAAATGGGAGCTACAAAAATACAAAAGATCAACAAAAGAAAAAGTTGGTTTTGTGAAAAGATAAAATTTGCAAATGGTTAGCTACATAAACCAAGAATAAAAGAGAAAAACACCCAAATAAATAAAATCAGAAATGAAATAGGAGACTACCAGAGAAATATAAAGGATCATTAGAGACTATTCTGAACAACTATACACCGAAAAGTTAGAAAACCTAGCAGAAAGAAATAGACAAATTCCTGGACACATAAAACCTACCAAGATTGAACCAGTGAGAAACAGAAAACCTGGGCCGGGCGCGGTGGCTCATGGCTCTAATCCCAGCACTTTGAGAGGCCGAGGCGGGCGGATAATGAGGTCACGAAATCGAGACCTTCCTGGCTAACATGGTGAAACCGCATCTCTACTAAAACTACATAAAATTAGCTGGGCATCGTGACAGGTGCCTGTAGTCCCAGCTGCTCAGGAGGCTGAGGCAAGAGAATGGCATGAACCTGGGAGGAGGAGTTTGCAGTGAGCCAAGATCGCACCACTGCACTCCAGCCTGGGTGACAGAGAGAGACTCCGTCTCAAAGAAAGAAATAGAAAACCTGAACAGACCAATTATGAGTAACAAGACTGAATCTGTAATAAACAGCCTCTCATCAAATAACTGAGGAGCTGAGGGCTTCAATGCTGAATTACACCACAAATTTAAATAAATAATAGCAATTCTTCTCAAACCCTTCCAGAAAGTTGAAGAGGAGAGAATTCTTCAAAGTTCATTATTTCAGGTCAGCATTACTCTAATACCAAATCCAGACAAGGACACAACAAAAAAACAAAACTATAGACCAGTATCTCTGATTAACATAAACGCAAAAAACCTCAACCAAATACTAAGAAACTGAAACCAAATACTAAGCACATTAAAAAGATCATTCCCCATGACCTCAAGTGGGATTTATCCCAGAGATGCAAGGGATTCATCCCAATAGAGCAGATATACAAGGGAGAAAGGAAAAAGAATCAAACTTTGTCACCACAGGAAAATACTAAACTGCAATGATAAACAATAAGAAAGAAATCAACAAACGTTATACAAAACAACCAGAAAATAATTAACAAAATGACAGGATATTTCAACATATGCAAGCCACCTTAAATATGATACATCACATTGACAGAGTGAAGAACAAAAACCATTTGATCATCTCAATAGATGCAGAAAATGCATTTGATAAAATTCAACAGGACTTCATGATAAAAACTCTCCACAGGTCAGAGGTAAAAGGAATATATCTGAACACAATAAAGGCCATATATAACAAACCCACAACCAACATCACACTGAACAGGGAAAAATTCAAAGGTTTTCCTCTAACATATGGAACAGACAAAAATATCCACTTTCACAACTTTTATTCAGCATAGTACCAGAAGTTCTAGCCACAGCAATTAGGCAAGGGGGAAAAAAAAAAGAGCATCCAAATTGGAAAGGAAGAAGTCAAATTGTCCCTGTTTGCAGATGACATTATCTTATACACACAAAACCCTTAAAACTCTACCAAAAAACTTTCAGAGGTGATAAATGAATTCTGTAAATTTGCAGTACACAAAATTAATATACAAAACCAGTAGAATTTCTGTGTACCAACAACAAGCCAGCAGGAAAAAATAATCAAGAAAGCGATCCCATTTACAATAGGTACAAAAAATAAAATAAAGTATCTGGGAATAAATTTAACCAATGAGATAAAAACCTCTACAAGGAAAACTATTAAAAAAACTTATGAAATAAATTAAAGATTACACAAAAAAGTAGAAAGACACCCCAACCTCATGTTCACAGGTTGGAAGAATTAATATTGTTAAAATAACCAATTCTGCCAAAAGTGATCTACAGATTTCATGCAATCCCCGTGAAAATACCAAATACTTCTTCACAGAAATTAGAACAAAAAAAAAACTCATAAAATTCTATGGAACCACAAAAGGCTCCAAGCAGTGAAAGCGATCCTGAGTCAAAAGAATAAAGCTGAAGGCATCACACTAGCAAATTTCAAAATGTACTGCAAAACTGTAGGAGTAACCAAAACAGCATGGCGTGTTGAAGGGATCTCTGCACTCTCATGTTCATTGCAGTACTATTCACAATATCCAAGATTTGGAACCAACCTAAGTATCCATCAACAGATGAATGGATAAAGAAAATGTGGTACATCTACACAATGGAGTACGACTGAGCCATTAAAAAGGATGAGATCCTGTCATTTGCAGCAACATGGATGGAACCAAGGACATTATTTTAAGAGAAATAAACCAGGCACAGAAAGACAAATGTCGTTATTCTCACACATATGTGGGAGCCAAAATAATTGATCTCATGGAGGTAAAGTGTAGAACAGTAGTTAACAGAGCCTATAGAGAGGGAGTGTTGGGGTTGGGGGAGGGGAATTAAGAGAGGTTGTTTACTGGATACAAAAATACAGTTAGAAGGAATAAGTTCTAGTGTTTGACAGCACAGGAGGGTGACTATAGTTAACAATAATTTATTGTGTAGTTCCAAATAGGTAGAAAATGCTCCCCACACAAAGAAATGATAAATGTTTGAGGTGATGGATATCCCAATTACCCTGTTTTGATCACCACACATTGTATGGAAGTATGAAATTCTCAGAGATATCCCATAAATGTGTATAATTATTATGTATTAGTGAAAATATTTCTGTATTTTGATTTGGAGAGTCTGCTATCTATGAGATAGTATAAAAAGCAATGGCCCAGATGTAAAGTCTCAGTTTCTTATTGTATAAAAAGCAATGGCCCAGATGTAAAGTCTCAGTTTCTTATTTATCTGAATCCCAGGGTGTGTAAATTTAAGAAAATCACACCTAAAACCTAGACATGTCAAGCACTTCAAAGGAGTTGATGAAGACTGAACAAAATCATATATATGAAGCAGCTCTGAAAACCCTAAAATCCTATACAAATATCAGGGAGTATGCATGTGATGAGAAGAATGGGATATGAAATCCTGCCTGCCACCTCCAGCATTCCATGAAGGAAAAACAGAAATTGGGCTTAGGGAATGCTGGCCTATGTACCGTTATTTCACCCATTTGTTAGTGTTCTACTCATTCAAGGCCCTCTCAGAAAAAGGGAACTATTCTAGAAAATATCCTGAAGAGCCTAGCATAATGAGCTGCTTCCTACCACCAAAGAAGATACACAAAAGACTACATTTCAGGACACAGTCATTCACCAAACCATGGCTGCTCTGTACATAGACCACTTGTGAAGTTCTAGTTACTGAAATGTAAAGGCTACAGAAAACTTAGGTGGGTTTGAGTGGGAGGCAGGTGGGTAGATTTGTGGATGGGAAGCTAACCACATTGATGCGTTGCCCAATATAATCTCATAGTAACACTATAAAGAAGATATTAGTATCGTTGTTTTAAAAAGGAGGAAACCAAGACTCAGGGAGAAGCTCATCCAAGCTTACTCAGGAAGTATTTGGGGCTGGGATTTAAAGTTCACTCTTTATTGTGACATTCAAGTACCTAAGTGATCAGAGGCATTTAACAATGTTCGTAGGAGCATAGTTTGTAACAGCAGTCAACGAATCAACACAATTTACATTTAAAATTTTATAATGAAGAATAAAATTCAATTGTCCCCCAGCAAGGGAAATAATAAGCCATAAAATATTCAACTGATACAACTAAAAAGCAGTGAAAATAAATACAACCTCCAAGTCAACACGGATGAGTCTAACAATGTGCCAAAAAAAAAAAAAAATTCAGTATATGTTCTCTTAAAGTTCAAAATCTTGTGAAAAGAAACATTTTATTCAGTAGATGATTAAACCAAAATTCAATTTAGTGGTTTCTTCTTCTTGGGGAGGAAGAGGGTGTGATCAGGGAGGGCACTTTTTTTAATTAATGAAATTTTCTATTTCTCAAGCCAACTTGGGTATTTATTATTCTTTAAATAAATATTTTTATACTTTTGAGTGAATTTAATGTGAAATTTTAAAACACAAAGACACATACAAAAAGAATATGGGTATCAAATGCCTAAGGCTGTCTCTGGAACTTGATCTCAACATATTTTTTGATACTGATTTGTTATTATCATTCTTGCTTAAAGATGTAAAAGGTAGTAGTTAATTCCACAGCAGGAAAAGGAGCAATGACAGGCCATACTTTTCTAAGAACCATGGGTAATACTATTTGTAAAGTTTGTCAAGTGAGTCAAAGGCATAGTTCTTCACTCCAGGAGGCAGTGTTTCTGTCCTCACGATATCCACTCTGCCCCCTCCCACTGGAGCCTAGTCCCTCACCCTTGGCTTGCCTGCTCTTGGCCTTGGAACCCAGCTTTGCCTCTGTAGTCACTCCCTCCTGTCACTGATTTCTGGCCACAAGTCTTGGTTTTCAAACTTTTTGTTCCATCTATTTCAGCCCACTCATGAATTACTCTTGCCTGTGGACAGATGGCATTCCCAGGCACGGGCTTGGCAGGGAAAGATGAATTCGGTGAATTAAGCCAACGGAATCCTTTCTGAAAGTCATAATTGACCTGACAGGGCCGTTTCTATCCTAAATCCAGGGGTAGCTTGAGATGATATAATGAGAGCTCCACAACTGAGGCCATATTTCTCAAAGTATGTTACACTGGTCAGAATCACCTGGGGCACATGTTAAAAATGCAGATTACTGGGCCCATCCAGAGCATTAGCACAGGAGCATCTGAGAATGGGGCCCAGGATTTGGCCTCTGAAAAACACCTCTTATGATAGCTCTGATGCTCTTTGACTTCCCTGTAAAATTGGTATCTTGAGGAAACCTGCCCTATCAAATATTGAACTGATCTAAACATGGACACAACTTTGGATGGTGAGCATATGGGTTTGTGAAAGACACATCACCAACCAAAATGATGAGCAACCACCAAGTCATGTTCAGGGGGGAAAAAAAAAAAGTGCAGGTCACGCTTTTCTCAATATAGCCATTTTACTGCTTAAACACTGTTCAGATTTTACTCACAGTGAAGCTGCTCCAACACTAGGTAGGGGATCAGCATAGGTAAAAACGAAGAGAAAATGTCCTGTGCCTTTTAAATTACCTCTCTCCATTCTTATTGGCCTAGTCAGATTTATGGAGGATGTGAAGGAGGCAGGGAGAGTCATATCAAAATTTTTAAACAAATGTAGAAGGGCAGAGGGGACATGTCCACTTAAAACAGCTGGCCTGGTTGTATCATTATCAACTGCCTTTCTTCTGAAGTTTCATCTAAGATTGAGCCAGAACGGAGTGTGTCTCTATCCATTTTATTTTGGGCAAAGATAATAGATGTGATTAGAACCTTAGTGTATTTTTGCTAGATTTTTCTATAAAAAGATCTGATTGAGGATTATGAAACCTCCAGTTTTCCAAAGTGCTTAAAACGTTATACTATTGCTTCAAATTTATAAGGAGTGTTCATGACCTGAATATCCCAGTCATGCAAGTATTTCTTCTATTGTTAAAGACCTAGTGAACTGGTTGGTATCTTGAAGTTTCATGTGGAAAAAGGCACATTCCTGGCATACAGCATTAATGAAGGTGCACATAAGATACAAAGCCTTGTCTTGGGAAAACGAACTAGAGACTTTAACTAGAAAACTGTTTCAGATCAGTTAAAAATGTAAAATATAGCGACCATAGAGTTTAATTGTACAGTGGTAGTTTCAACTTCTGTACCAAGAGACAATTTTTTTTTTTTTTTTTGCATTTTCTTGGGATTGGCCCACAGCTACAGCCATATTGGACAGATGTTTTTAACTCTAAATGCAATGTTGAATTACCTATTATTTATTTGCTATGCAGATTGAATATTTTGCATGAGCATTCAAAAACATCTGTTCGTAGTTTGAACTTATGTCTATTGTTTTCTACTACAAAATGTACTGTCTAAAGATGGAAAGTCCTGTCTTTAATGAGTGGTAAGGAATTGCTCACAACCACCAGTTACATACAGAGACATACTACCCATGTTGGGAAGGGATAGATTACAGTTATCAAAATATGTACATGCTACTTTTCTCTCCCTTATGTTTCCCCACTTTCTCTATTGGCATCTTTGTGAAAGCAGGGTGGCATGCTGCCTTATCGTTGCTGCTCCTTATTACCCTCAACTGACAGCAAGGAAAGTAGGCAAGGCGATTAAGCAATGTGGCAGCCCATTTTTATCAGTTTACCTTTAAAAAAAGCCAAGAAAAATTTCGTGAAGAAGGGCTAGAGGTGCTTTATAACGAGGGAAGTGCTGTGGAGTATTTATTTTTAAGAGTCAATGACTTCCCTGCAAGACAGGTACTATCAATTTTGAAGTTATTTTGAATTAAAGGTAATCTGATTTTACATGAAGAAAAAACCAACACGCAGAATACACTCTTGGAGGTGACCAACCTTTTTAGAGCTGCTTGATTTCGCCATAACTTGAACTTTTTACAAAAAAGTGCTCAACTGTTATTTTTCAATTCCAAAGATTTTTGTGTTAATAATTTAATACGAAACTAGAAACAAGCTGGTGTAAAGCAACTATCTTAACGCATATGTAATCTAGTTTTGGGGTCTGAAAATACTGAAAACTTACTAGCTTCATCAGCTAGAACCAAATATTCTGGATAATCGGTAGTATGTATGTAACCACAGATATATGCAATCATAGATATATGCATATATAGACACATGTATACATATAGACACATATGCACATAAAAGAATTACCAATTTTTAGCCTATTATTGGACACTAAACATCACAATTTAATCTTTGGTGATGCACAAAGCACTGTTTGCTATCCTGCAGATCCTTGGAGTCAACTTTATGGTTATGAATCAGCAAGCTTACTAAGTAATGAAATACGAGAGTGTCTGAGGAGAGTTTCCTCTCCATTGGACTCAGCTTATAGAACTGAGTACCAACACTAGAGCTAGAAGAAGTGGTACTGATTTTTTTGATTGTATCCACATGAAGTACATGCAATATAAAAAATTTAAGCTCCATTAGGCAACTGCAATACCCCGAAATAAATGATCTAGAGACTAGGCCCAAAGTGTACAGTAGACAAAATGCTTCATAGCATCCAAAATGTGAGGGACCTTAGCCGTGAGATAGCAGAGTTGGATGTGTTCATCGGCATTCCTATTCCGCACTGCTGTGGATGCACCTCTTAAATTTATCTTTGTACCTACATTTGATTTTATGGGCTAACTCAGACAGATTAGTAAATTGAACTTTATACTTCTGCATTTTAAGAATTTAAGCTTGTTATACGAATTTAAACCTTGTTACACAGTTCCCACACAACTCCCCACCATTTTAGATTATTACATCAGAAAGCCAGAAACACTTTTGAAGAAAAAAAGTTTATTTTTATTCATTTATGCAAAGACAGTATCAGCAACAGGTAGCAGAAACATTTTTCTAAGTTCAGAATTAATTTTCCATTTTGAAAGGTTTAGGACTTAGTTATCTCTTTTACCTTACGCTTTTAAATACTTCACTCCAACAAAGACAAAAATTTATTCCCTTACTTTTCCTTAAGGTCATATCGGAATAATCCGAATTAGCTCTTTAGAATATAGGTATCATTTATAGAAATCTGGAGATTTAATCACAGAATGATGTACATCAGAATGTTAAAGCACTAAAAAAACTATGGGTGATTTTTAATGGACAAATTCATGGTGCTTTTGATTTCTGAGGTGTAATAAAGCCCTCTTGAGAATTCTAAAGTTAAAATACTCTCTCCTTCAGATTCAGAATGAAAATTTTGAGAAATCATAGACCCCAGTGGGCATTACTAATATGGCCCATAGTAACTACATTAACTTAAGAGTCTCCATGTTTTAGGGAAGAAGCCATTGAAAGAAGGGCCAGAAAGCCACTTTAAACTCATGTCCATGGCAGATCAAATGATACTGACACAAATGTTTCCCTCAGAAAGGTATTATATCCCATTGCTACCATTCCACGGCTTGGCCCTTGAACTGCTCATACAGCTACTTCCATTCTTTACATCACCAGTCCTAAGAGCAAACCTCCTGAAAGACTAGTAAAAGAGGCTGGGAAAAAAAGACTGTGAGTATAGCAAAAGGGCTCTGGTGCTCTAGCTGTGTGGTCACAATATAAAATGAGGACACTACCTAATCTAGAAACAACGTTAACTTTAACTCTAGCAGATTCTTAAGATATACTTACTAAACAACTTTCGTGATTTAGAAATATCAAAACTACCTATTTTGTCTCCTCTGGACATATTTTATTTTACAAAATGAAATATAACAGGCTAAACAACAAAAATAAAAATCTATTTATAGCAAGTAACTAATACTTCAATGTTTTTATAAAAGCAATTCCTGATTAATCTTTGAGTGACATAAAAAAGTTGCAGCGTTCTTTAATACCAGTTATTTTGCAAATTTCACATACAGCCATTAAGTTTAGCATTTCAAGGAACAATTTTTTTTTTTTTAATAAAAACGAAGAATGTAACTAATTGAGAAGGTTATATACCTAGTAAAGTTTAGTTTGTCTTGGATCCCTTAAAAAAGTAGGCCCAGAATTTTAGTTACCTAATTACTATCCCAATCGAATTGGATATATATATATACATATATATATATATATATGTATATATATATGTATATATATATGTATATATATATATATGTGGATTCTAGATAAAAGATAACATACTTTGAACAAACATTATGATTCACTGACTGGACTGTTTGCTTAGAATCTGTTTTACTGGGTTTGGATAAGAAGACTTCAATAAAGCTAATTATACATTGAGTTCCACTGATTAAAAATGCAGTTTTAAAAATTCTGCTTTTCAGGTAAATTTCTAGATAAATCATAAATGCAAAGCTCAATACTGAAATACTGTACTGTTCACAGGTACTTCTTGGAGAAGTGAAATGCTTGTGTTCGGACTATCAAAATTCTTAGCTTTCAAATCAGGTTTTAAAAACTTGTTTTTGAAAATCAGTATTTGCTTTTAAACACTTAAAATGCAAATTTCATTTTTTTAAAAATCCTTGCAGATAAATCTTAACATTCTTTCAGTCTCAATTATTTTTTACTTTAAACTATATATTAAACACAGAACCAGGTTCTAAATAAACATCTAAGGAAGAACAGTTTCAATGTAAGATAAAACTAGAGAGTCTAATAATACAACTTATACAGAAAGTTTCAGTGTGATTTACCAAAATTCAGAATTTCTGGAACAGTGGAAAACTTTTAGCTTAATATTCAAAACCACCAACTTCCCACAAAACTAGACAGCTGAGAGGATCAAACAGATTTAAATACTGTCAAACTTCTTCTGAAGCGATGCACTCTTTTATCCTGGAAAAGACAGAAATAGTCCTTTTATTTTACCGAAAATTTCTGATGACTACTATGGGTCTGCAAGTCGTCAAAACTTAAACCGTTTGTTTTGAGTTTAAACATTACAAATAATAAGAAAAAAAGATGATTCTTTTCAGGAAGCATATTTGAACACTGGGATGATAAATGTACCAAGATGGCTAGTTTTATTAAACAGTTAAAAAAGAAATCAATAATTAAAGAAAACAAATTCCAGTAAACTCAGAAATAACAGGACTTAAACTCAGTATCATTTTATGTACTTCTTAGTTAATAATTTTGCAGTGATGTCCCAAAGACAGCTGGTAGAAAATGTAATTGTAAAAAATCCTTTTTTTCACTAATTGAACTGCATTTAATAGCAACTACAGCTTGCGAACAGCTCTCCAATCTGAAAGTTCATGTTTTTAGATTAAAATATGTAAGTTTTGGCATTTAAAGACGTATCATTAACCTGTGAAGACATGCCATTCTTTAGAAAGGAAGATAAAACTTCAAAATACATGCAAAACTTTATTTTCACTCTATGTTGCCTACAGACATGCAAAGAGAAGTGAGAGGCCTTACAAGGAGGAATGGGAATGAGTAAACGAGTAATAACATTTCCTTTTCTACAAAGCTGTGCCCTTTTTTTAAGACTTCAGTTTCATTTTCAGCCTTCATTTTTAAGGCTTCAGTTTCATTTCAAGCCATAAAAGTGGCTTCTGGAAGTTACCTCATCTGTCAAAAGAGTGATAATCTATTTAGGTTAAAATCTAGAAAACTGGACACCAACATGTATCTTCAGAGGTCATGTAGGAAGCAAGATTGTGAAAGGGCTGGATAATTAAGACAATGAAGAGTGAAATCAGCTATGGAAATTGTAAATACATTCAAAAATATCTCAGGCATTCTAATTCAATATAACAACATGCAGTCAATCAAAATAGGTCTAGATGTTAGACAACTGCAGGATACCAACTTCTGATTCCTCTCCCAAATAAGCAGAAAACTCTGCAAGTTTCAAAGGGAGTCTTTTGTCTAACACCAGACTTGAGTTCTCAAGTTTCAAACTTGAGAACTCAAGTTTAAAAAAATATTTTCTGGGCCGGACATGGTGGCACACGCCTGTAATCCCAGCACTTCGGGAGGCTGAGGCAGGAGGATCACTTGAGCCCAGGAGTTGGGCACGGTGGCTCACGCCTGTAATCCCAGCACTTTGGGAGGCCAAGGCAGGCATGTCACAAGGTCAGAAGATCGAGACCATCCCGGCTAACAGGATGGAACCCCATCTTTACTAAAAACACAAAAAATTAGTTGGGCGTGGTGGCAGGTCCTTGTAGTCCCAGCTACTCGCGAGCCTGAGGCAGGAGAACGGCATGAACCTGGGAGGGAGCAGAGTTTGCAGTGAGCCAAGATCGCACCACTGCACTCCAGCCTGGGTGACAGAGTGGGACTCTATCTCAAAAACAAAAACAAACAAACAAAAAAAAACTTTTTAACTAGCTAAGTGTGGTGGTGCATGTCTGTAGTCCTAACTATTCGGGACGCTGAGGCAGAAGGATCCCTTGAGTGCAGGAGTTTGAGGTTGTAGTAAGCTGTGATTGCGACACTGCACTCCAGCCTGGATGACCAAATGAGGTCACCTCAAAAAAAAAACAAAACAAAAACAAAACAAAACAAAAACACACGAAAGACTGTCTTCTGCTTTGAACATAATTTAAGTACTACTGCAGACACCAATGTAATCAGAACTTTGGGCAAGGTAAGCTGATGTACAATTCCAGTTCTTTCTTTTCTAAATTATACTATCTATGTAGAATGAAGCAACAAGAGAACAAATGTCAAATTTAAATATGTTTACTCCCTGTTGCAAAGATGTTAAGAACTTAATTCTGCTATGTGCCTCTACTCTTCTACATTATACAGATGATCCACAATACAACCTTTTAAAAAGTCTTAAGCTTCATCCCATATCCATTCACAGATGAAAAAAAGCTGGTTGTGTTTTAAGACACAAAGCGATGGTTAAACATTTTCTTTCTAATGTAAAGTGTGTAGCCAGTTTTGACAAATCCGGCAGTTCCACTAAAGGTTGAATATGACTTAGCAATTCCATTCCCAAGTATGTACGCAAGAGAAGCACGCACGTATGTCCACACAATAACTTGTACGTGAATGTTCACAGCATTATTTATAACAGCTAAAAAATGGAAATAATCCAAATGTCTTTAACAGATGAATGCATAAACAGAATAAAGTAATATCTACAAATGAAAAGAAATGATGAAGTTCTGATAAGTGCTAGAATACTGATGAACCTTACAAACATTATGCTGAGTGAAAACATCCAGTCACAAAATGCCACATCATTATGTGTGATTCCATATACAAGAAATGTCCGCCACAGGAAAATCCTTAGAGGAAAAAAGTAAATTAGTGGTTGCCTGGGGATACACAAGTTCTGGGAAAATAGCAGGTGACTGCTAAGGTAGTGGGGTGATTTTTGGGGTGATTTAAATATTCTAAAATTGATTGTGGACATGGTTGCACAACCTTGAATATACGAAAAAACAGTGAAGTGCACACTTTAAATACATAAATTGTATTACTGCTATTATTTCAATAAAATTGTTACTTAAAAAACACCTTCCCTTTATTAACCATAGTATTTTTCTCCCACTGGGCTGACCAGGTTAGTTCTTTTTCATATTTATAGACTTAAAACCACAAGAACCCAGAAACCTTTAGTCCTGTACCTTCTCATTCTAGACTTGTAAAAACTAGAACCTTAATAAAAGATTTGTCTATCCAACATGGATAGAAAGTGGGATCAGAAATCAGATCTTTCTGGAATTCAACTAGCCACATTCTCTTCCACTTCACCAACTCTGAATCAACCTTTCTTTCTTTCTACTGAACTTTTTACTGCTTCATTTTACCCCTTTTCTCCCTTCACACTGTTCAGGTGTATCATCTGAATAAACCATTTCTTTTCTTCTCTTTAGTCCAATACGCATGTATTAAGTTCTACTTTTCTTCTCTTTTTTTTATTTTTATTTTTTTTGAGAGAAAGGTCTCTCACTCTGTTGCCCAGGCTGGACTACAATGGCACGATCACGGCTCGGTGCAGCCTCAACTTTCCAGGCTCAAGCAATCCTCCTGCCTCAGACTCCTCTGGAGTAGTTGGGACTACAGGCATGTACTATCACAACTGGATGATTTTTGTATTTTTTTGTAGAGATGGTGTTTTGCCATGTTACCCAGGGTGGTCTCAAACTCCTGAGCTCAAGCAATCCACCCACCTCAGCCCCCAAGTGTTGGGATTACAGGCGTGAGCCACTGTACCCGGCCAAGATCTGCTTTCTGCATCTAAAATTTTCTTTTACTATTTGGTCATGGTAGTCAACTAACTCTCTTCTCTAGTAAACCCTTTCAATTACAAATTTCTGCTGCAGGGTTCTTCCCTAAATTCGACTACATATATATATCAAGGTTTGGCAGCAGAAAATATACTGCCAAGTAAAACCCACACTGGTTTATTGGGTTACAGTCAAATGCCAACAGTTCAATTAAATGCTCTAGGCCGAGCGCGGTGGCTCACGCCTGTAATCCCAGCACTTTGGGAGGCTGAGGCGGGCAGATCACGAGGTCAGGAGATAGAGAACATCCTGGCTAACATGGTGAAACCCCGTCTCTACTAAAAATAGAAAAAATTAGCTGGGCGTGGTGGTGGGCGCCTGTAGCCCCAGCTACTTGGAAGGCTGAGGCAGGAGAATGGCATTAAGTAAACCCACGAGGTTGAGCTTGCAGCTTGCAGTGAGCCTAGATGGTGCCACCGCACTCCAGCCTGGGTGACAGAACGAGACTCCGTCTCAAAAAAAAAAAAAAAAAAAAAAAAAATTCCTCTAAGAAATCTCAAAATACATGTACCACAAGGAAAACAGCTAACTTGAGAGGGAACAAGTGGGCTTTTTAATTATGCATACCATTCCTTTCATACCTTGAAGTAGTCATCTTGAGTAACAACAGAATTTATCAGTCTGCTCTCTGGATTAAACAGACAAGATACCACCATCTGTATGCTTCGGTCCACAGATTTCTGAAACACACAAGTTTTCAGTAATGTAAAGACAACTCGTTCTTTCACTCGCTCTTAATAAGGGTGTGTGTTTCTTTTATTTTGATGGTTTACTGAACATATTAGTTTATTTCTAAAGAAACGCAAAAAATGCTAAAAGAGGCTGGCAACAGTGGCTCACACCTGTAATGCCAGCATTTTGGGAGGCCGAGGCAGACAGATCACCTGAGATCAGGAGTTCAAGACCATCCTGGCCAACACGGCGAAACCCCTTCTCCACTAAAAAATACAAAAATTAGCTGGGTGGCGGGCGCCTGTAATTCCACCTATTCAGGAGGCTGAGGTAGGGAGAATTACTGGAACCGAGGAGACGGAAGTTGCAGTGAGCCGAGATCACACCACTGCACTCCCAGCCTGGGTGACACCGGAAGACCCTGTCTCAAAAAAAAAAAAAAAAAAAAAAATTCATAAAAATGTGATTTGTAATTCCTACCACATATCCTCAGTATGTAAGTTTTCTGACAAATCAAAGAATTATTTTAGAAACTTAGCGATACAATACTGGTTTAAAAAGCTCAGTTTGTTAAATCCCTAAGTGAACTCCAATGTTTCAAGAAAAAAAAAAAAAAAACAAAAATCAGGACAAAATCTGCCAATTACACTGTAAGAGTATGTTTTAATATTTATTCACTATTTAAAATCCAATATCAAATCAAGGAATTTACACTCCAATGGGATTTCTTGGGTATTATACCTATTACCAGTACATCAACTACTTCCACACTCCCACCTATTTAACAGAACATATGTGATGCAAGAGTGACAGTACTGTTATTACAGAAATTTGCAGTAATGATAAAAAACAGAAACAACGCTGTCTATTTCAGTATTTGAATAATTACTCCTGACTTCACCACTGTTGGAAACTTCTGCCACATATAATGTTATGGAGAGAATGCTTATTTAAATAATATTTTTCACTGCTTAAGATCAAAACTGTGGTAAAAGAAAAGGGACATATAATTCATACGAATTCTTCTTTTGAGTAGAATTCTAGAGGAAACCCTCCCATAGCATTCTTCCAAATCATATTAATACAGTATTTATTAAAGAATGGCTTTTGAAAATTAGTGGAACTGAAATACAGGAAACGACTGCTGAATCAGAACCTTTATGTATATACTGAATATTTGGGGTATCTGAAATTTCAACAACCTTCACATTAACTTCTGAGTATCGGTCCATTATTTAAGCTCCATGATTTATGGCTAACATCTTAAAATTTGGGCAAAAATTTTTGCTTCTCAAAAAAAGTTGTTAAAACTAGAAAAAAACACAAAATACATATTTTAAAAAAATTCAAAGTTAGATGTTTGCCTTCTGTGGGCCATTTCCAGAGGGTGTGGTAGCTTCATGAATTGAGCATTCATTTGGCACAACATCACCTCCTGTATCAACTTCTCCACAGTGATAGTTAAGAGCTGAATAAGGCCTATATTTAAAATAATGAAAGTGTAATTAAACAGATACACAGATACGTTTAAAAGCTACTTATTTATTCCTCAAAAAGGTGAGCTGGTATCAAAAGTTTCAACGTAGGTTGTGTTGAAACTCAATTGTGCTACTTCAGAAACCTTGTTTTAAACGAAAAGTCGAAATACATTAAGGCAGCCTTTGGTTTTAAAATCTCTTCCAGGCATCAACATAATCAGAGGTAGAAGGATTCTAAGAAACAAAGGTAGTACGGGAGTGTTTGAGAATTTTAACACTTATTATATCCTTCAAATATCCAGTCGTGATGTAAGACAGCAGCTCTGGTGTATTCGAGGTAATACTCTAATTCCTCTTTAAGAGGAATTAATAGCAAAACATTTTATTCCGATTCCTCTTTAAGAGAAATTAATAGCAAAACATTTCGGTTTCTCTTCAACAAATTTTTTATGGCTAGTAAAGCCAGAGGCATATTCTAGGCAGATACATGCCAATTCTAAAGCCAAGTTAATACTACCATTCCTGGATTATATGGTCTATCAACAAGTAACTGAACACTTATCATTATGTGGACCAGCTACTGTTTCAGCACACAAAAACCTGAGAGACAAAAAGGCACTGTTGCTCCCATGGGAGTTTACAATTGGGTTAAAGTAACAAAACATAAAACATTAATATAAAGAACCATTTAAAAATATCTATAGGCATATATGGCATAGAAAAATAAGTCAAGAAAGATGAGGAAGTATATGTTTCATTAATTTCACTTTACTCCATAACCCCTTTTGCTCCCCAACAGGCCACTGTGGTGGCATCTTAAAAAAAAAAAAAAAAAAAAAAAAGAAGGAAACCAAAACTATTAAAATATTCTTACACATTTTAAAACACTCATGAGATACACAATATTGAAGCACTTATCATGCTGGCTCCTTTGTTACTAAAATGAAAGAAACAGAGTAGAAAAAAGAAGTACTTTATGTTTCTAACCCCTGACGTTCTTGTTACCTTTTATATGTAAAACCTCGCCATTTTCCCAATTTTCTGGAGTTGGCATTGTGGAAATCTCAAGGATACGAGTTCTTTCAATTTATTACTTATCACCATAGATATGATTATGGGTCACAGATATAGTCACATCTATGAAAAGAGGCCCAGAGAACTACTATCATGAAGCAGCAAGCTAAAATAGAAATATAATTGGAATTCTGTGCTCTAAGAATGGGATGATAATTTTATTTCACTCTATCTCCCTAAACAATTGATGAAAGTCAGTCTGGATGTTTCAGCTATTTGACAGTGAAGATGAAAAACTACATGCTGAAATACAGAAGGGGACAATGAATCTCAGAAAACTGTTTTACAGAGAATCTCAGAAAACTGTTTTACAGAAAAGTTATCGCTAACTATATTCCTGTCACAATGTTAATCCATTACTTCTAAATAATACAGAGGGCTTCATTCCAGACCAATTGCAAGTGTTTTCCTAAATTTTAGGTACACTTCACTAGTTTAAAATGACACACTATTCAGGAAATTTGTATAAACAACTTAAAGGGCTCAACAGTATCTGAAAATAAATCATTTTACTCCCTCTTCAGTTACCTGATAATTATATACAGGCAACTGATACCCAGTGGTGACCTGACCTGGTGAATCTGGGTAAGATATGTCTGAAAGTAAGTTTACAGAAAGAATGAATACGGTAAAACATCTTTTTAAATTAGAAAGAAATATTATTCCCAAAATTTAAAAAAAAAATGAAAAACTTTAAAATATTTGTTACTTTTCTAAATACAACAATGCGGAATTCTAAACGAATGAATCAATTTAGGAAGAAAGAAATATTCTCTATCAAGTGCTAAGCCCCTTTGGGTGGGGCAGGGGAACACACAAATGACAAAAGTAGTGACTATTTCACCAGGCAAAGTTTACCTAACTTACACTGTGTACTTACGCCCACCCAGAAGTTATTTCTTACGCTGCTGATAAGGCTCCATTAAGACAGATGTCAATGTAAGTTAAGTTAATACATTTGCTATTTCTTTGTCAATATACTTCCAGATAGTTTTGTGTTTGACAATACTACACGGTAATATGTAGTTCTCCTACAGATGTTATGTTTTTTTCTGTACTTCATTTCGAAAAACTAAGGGCAGTATACAATCCAAAACTGGAGAAGGACAGTACAATGTCTTATATGTTTCAATAAATACTTATTGTTTGAAAACATATACGAAGCAGCATACATGAATACACCCAGATTCAGTAACGGCTCACTGTAAATGTTAGAAACAAGTAGGGCTTTTTCTCTAGCCATTGTTCAGAGAAGAAAAAAGAAGAAGAGGTATAATCCTACACATTTCAAGTACATCCAGAATGTCAATAAATGAGAGACACTGAAGAACTATTTCACTACTATTTTGTTACTTTATTTTCCATCAAAGAAAATGTCTTTTCAACTAACACATAAAGAGAATGGACTAAGAAGAAAATAAACGTTATTTATCACCAATAAGTGATAGAGTATGTCAAATCCTACTTTAAATATCAAAGTAATCAGGATCAGAGAAATTGCATGCCAGAAATTCACAGGATTTATAGGTATAGTAAATGACATCAGAAATCTATACATTCCAGAACCAGAATATACCCAGAAGTCAGCAGTTTATATGAGGTGGCATCTGGAAATCATTGCAAGTAAAGAAGAGCTAGATTAATCGCTATCCTTAAAGAATAAACTAGGCAGAAACATCAGAACAGCTGCTTTCTAATATTTTCGGAACTAGGTATAAGGGGGGAAAGAAGCTCAGGTGTTTTAGAGGTAATACTCTTTTTTATTCCTACTCTTATTTAAGAGTAATTAACAGCAAAACATTTCTGTTTCTCTTCAACAAGTTTTTTGTGGCTGGTAAAGCCAGAGGCAGACCCTAGGCAGATACACGCTAATTCTAAAGTAACATTAATACTATCTTTCTTAGATTACACAGTCTATCAACAAGTAACTGAACACTTATTATGTGGACCAGCCACTGCTTAAGCACACAAAAACCTGAGAGAGAAAAAGGCACTGTTGTGCCCATGGGAGACTGCAACTGGGTTAAAAAGAAAGTAACAAAATGTAACACATTAATATAAAGAACCATTTAAAAATACTTATAGGCATGTATGATATGGAAAATAATCCAGAAAGAACAGGAAGTGCATGGTAGGCTAATTCACTTTACCCGAGGTACAACCTACCTCCTTTGCTCCGCAACAGGCCACTGCAGTGGCATCTTAAAAAAAAAAAAAAAAAACAAACAAACAAACAAACAAAAAAAAACAGGAAATCAAAATTACTCAAATATTCCTAAACATTTTCAAAAACACATGATATATATAATATTGAAGTACTTATACTGGCTCCTTTGTTATTATAATAAAAGACACGGAATGGAAAAAAGAAGTGCTTTATGGTTCTAATCCCTGATATTCTTGTTACTTCCACATATAAATATAAAACCTCACCTTTTCCCCAATTTTTTGGATTTGGCATTGTGGAAATCTCAAAGATGTTACTACTTTCAATTTATTATGACAGATATGATTATTGGTCATAGATAGAGTCCTATCTACTATGAAAAGAGAACCAGACAACAACTGTGGTGAAGCAGCCTGCTAAAATGAAACTATAATTTGAATTACGTGCTCTAAGAATTGGGTAATAATTTTATTCACTCTATATCCCTAAAAAATTCATGAAAGTCATTCTGCATGTTTCATTCAGCTATTTGACAGCAAAGATGAAAACTATATCCTGAAATATAGAAGGGCCAAATCTCAGAAAACTCTTCTACAGAAAAGTTATTGCCAAGTATAGTCCTGTCAAAATATTATTCCATTACTTCTAAGTAATACATAGGTCTTCATTCTAGACTTATTCTAAGTGTTTTCTTAAATTTACCTATACTTCACTAGTTTAAAATGACAAACTATTCAGGAAATTTGTATAAACAAGTTAAAGGCCTCTCTAATATCGGAAAGCAAATCATTTTACTTCCTCTTACATTACCTGATAATTATATACAGGCAACTGATATCCAGTGGTGACCTGAACTGGTGAATTTGGATAAGCAGGAAATGCCTGAAAATAAAGGTTACAGAAAAAAATGAATACGGTAAACCGTTTTTTAAAATTAGAAAGAAATACAATTCCCAATATAACAAAAATATGAAAAACTTTGAAACAGTAATTGTTTTTCTACGTACAGCAATGCAGATTTCTAAATGACTGACTTTATGAAGAAATAAAAATTCTCTTGTCAAGTGCTACCCTTTGGGTGGGGAGGGGGAAGAGACAAATGACAAAAGAAGTGACTATTTCACCAGCCAAAGTTTACCTTATATATATCGGGTACTTAAGCTCACCCAGAAGTTATTTCTTACACTGGTGATAAGGCTCCATTAAGACAGATTGCAGTGTAAGTTACATTAACACATTTGCTATCTCCCTGTAAAAATATTTCTAGACTGTTTTGTATTAGACAATATTATAGGGTAACATGTAGTTCTATAGATATTATGGCTTTTTCTGTACTTCATTCCGAAAAACTAAGTGCAGTCTATAATCCAATAGTGGAGAAGAGAAAGTATGTCTTGTATGTTTCAATAAATTCTTATTGTTTGAAAACATACAGGCAGCAGCATACATGAATACACCCAGATTCAGTAATGGCTCACAGTCAATGACACAAACAAGTAGGGCTTTTTTTCTAGCCACTGTTCAGAGAAGGAAAAAGAAGAGGTATACCATACATGTTTCAAGTACGTGGAAAATGTCAACAAATTAGAGACACTGCACAACTGGTTCACTATTATTTTGTTACTTTATTTTCCATCAAAGAATATGTCTTTTAAACTAACACATAAATAAAATAGACTAAGGAGAATACAAACGTTATTTATCAACAGTAAGTGATAGAGTATGTCAAATCCTACTTTAAATATCAATGTAAGCAGGATCAGAGAAATCAGATGCCAGAAGCTCACGCGATTTATATATATATATCAAACCACATCGGAAATCTACCCATTCCAGAACCAGAACATATCCAGAAGTCAGCAATTTACATGAGGAGGCATCTGGAAATCATTTCAAATAAAGAGTAGCTAGATGAACTGCTAAACTTACGGAAGAATAAAGTGGGCAGACACGTAAGGAGAGCTGCTTTCATGCACTTTAGGAACTGGTTATAAGGGGGGAAAGCAGCTCAGGTGGTTTAGAGGTAATACTCTTGTTTATTCCTATTCTTATTTAAGAGTAATTAACAGCAAAGCATTTCTGTTTCTCTTCTACA
This sequence comes from Pongo abelii, assembly GCF_028885655.2. Classification (NCBI taxonomy): domain Eukaryota; kingdom Metazoa; phylum Chordata; class Mammalia; order Primates; family Hominidae; genus Pongo; species Pongo abelii. Next base: position 47,370,990 of record NC_072009.2, on the reverse strand, counting down.
AATGTTCTATTGCTGGTAAAGCCAGAGGCAGATTCTACACAGATACATACTAATTCTAAAGCCACGTGAATACTACCTTTCTTTGATTATATAGTCTATCAGTATGTGGACCTGCCATTGCTTAAGCACATAAAAACCTGAGAGCAAAAAAGGCACTGTTGCTCTCATTGGAGTTTATAATCGGGTTAACAAGAAAGTAAAAAAACAAATAAATAAAACATTAATATAAAGAATCATTTAAACATATTTATAGGCACACATGACATGGAAAAAAATCAAGAATGAACAGGAAGTGTACGTTTGGCTAATTCACTTAATGTCAAGTACAACACAATCCCTTTGCTCTCCAACAGGCCACTATGGTGGCATCTTTAAAAAAAAAAAAAACGGACACCAAAACTATTAAAATATTCCTACACATTTTCAAAAACACATGAGAAACACAATATTGAAGTACTTATCCTGCTGTCTCCTTTTTCATTATAATAAAAGTAACACAATGGAAAACTTAAGTACTTTATGTTTTTAGTCCATGACATTCTCGTTACTTTTATATATGAAACTTCACCTTTCTCCAAATTTTCTGGAGTTGGCAATGTGGAAACCTCAAAGATAGTAGCTCTTTCAGTTTATCACCATAGATATAATTATGGGTCATAGACATAGTCCTATCTATGAAAAGAGATCCAGAGAATTACTACCGTGAAACAGCCAGCTAAAATGAAAATATAATTGGAATTCTGTGCTCTAAAAAGTGGATCATAATTTTACTTCACTCTATCTCCCTAACAAAATTCAGCAAAGTCAACTTTGGATGTTTCATTCAGTTATTTGACAGCAAAGATGAAAACTACAATCCAGAAATGAAGAAGCGGACACCAAATCTCAGAAATCTGTTCTACAGAAAAGTTACTGCCAAGTATATTCCTGTCAAAATATTACTTCATTACTTCTAAATAAGACAGAGGTCTTCATTCTACACTAATTCTAAGTGTTGCCTTAAATTTTAGGTACACTTCACTAGTTTAAAATGACAAACTATTCAGGAAATTTGTATAAACAAGTTAAAGGCCTCTCTAATATCGGAAAGCAAATCATTTTACTTCCTCTTACATTACCTGATAATTATATACAGGCAACTGATATCTAGTGATGACCTGAACTGGTGCATTTGGATAAGTACGATATGCCTGAAAATAAATTATACAGAAAGAATGAATTAATAAGGTAAAACTTTTTTTTTAATTAGAAAGAAATATTCCCAGTAGAAGAAAAATATGAAAAACATTGAAATACTAATTATTTTTCTATATACAACAATGCAGAATTGTGTATGACTGACTGATTTATGAAGAATGTATTATTCTCGGTCAAGTCCTACGGTTGGGCGTGGAGGGGGAACAGACAAATGACAAAAGAACTGGCTATTTCACCAGGCAAACTTAACCTTACTTATATTGTGTACTTATGCCCACCCAGAAGTTATTTCTTACACTGGTGATAAGGCTGCATTAAGACAGAGTTCAATGTAAGTTAAATTAATACATTTGCTATTTCCCTGTAAAAATGCTTCCGGACTGATTTGTGTTTGACAATACTATAAGGTAATATGTAGTTCTACAGAATTTATGGCGTTTTCCGTACTTTACGTTGAAAAACTAAGTGCAGTATATAATCCAATACTGGAAAAGAGACAGTATAAAGTCTCATATGTTTCAATAAATACTAATTGTTTGAGCACATATAGGTACGCAGCAGGCATGAATACACCCAGATTCGGTAATGGCTCACAGTAAATGTTAGAAGTAGGGCTTTTATTCTAGCCATTGATGAGGTATACCGTACCATGTTTCAAGCACAGGGAAAACGTCAACAAATGAGAAACACTGAATAACTATTTCACTACTATTCTTTTACTTTGTTTTCCATCAAAGAAAATGTCTTTTCAACTAAGATATAAATAAAATGAACTAAGAAGGAAATAAACGTTATTTATCACCAATAAGTGACAGAATATGTCAAATCTACTTTAAATAGCAAAGTAACAAGAATCAGAGACACTACACGCTAGAAACTGATGGGATTTACAGATATCTAAAACTATCAGAAATCTACCCATTCCAGAATCAGAATATAACCAGAAGTCAGCAATTTATATGCAGAGGCATCTGGAAATCATTTCAAATAAAGAATAGCTGGATTAATTGCTAAACTTAGAGAAGAATAAAGTAGGCAGACACATGAGAAGAACTGCTTTCAAATATTTTAGTTACATGGGGGAAAGCAGCTCAGGTGTTATAGAGGTAATGCTCTTTTTAATCCTACTCTTCTTTAAGAGTAATTAACAGAAAAACATTTCTGTTTCTCTTTATCAAATTTTTTATGCTTGGTAAATCCACACGCAGATTCTAATCAGATACATGCTCTTCTAAAGCCAAATTAATACTACCGTTCTTAGGTAAAGCCACATTAGGACTACCTTTCTTACATTAAATAATCTACCAACAAGTAACTGAACACTTGTCATTACGTGGATAAGCCACTGCTTAAGCATACAAAACCTGAGAGAGAAAAAGGCACTGTTGCTGCCATGGGAGGTTAAAAAGAAAGTAACAAAACGTAACACATTAATATAAAGGATGATTTAAAATATTTATAGGCACATATGACACACAAAAAATCAAGAAAGAAGAGGAAGTATATGTTTCACTAATTCGCTTTACCAGAGGAACAACATAACTCCTTTGCGCCCCAACAGGCCAGTGCAGTGGAATCTTTTTAAAAAAAAGAAAAAGTAACCAAAATTATGTAAATACTCCTACACATTTTCAAAAACCCGTGAGTTACATAATGTTGAAGTATTTATCATGATGGCTCCTTTGTTATAATGAAAGAAACAGAATAGAAAAAAAGAAGTACTTTAGGTTTCTAATTAGACCCTGAAGTTCTTGTTGTTACTTCTACATGGAAAACCTCAATCTTCCCAATTTTCTGGAAATAGAATTGTAGCATCCTCAAAGATATTAATTCTTTGAATTTGTTACCACACGTATGATTACGGGTCATAGATAAGAGTTGTATCGTTGAAAACAGACCCAGAGAACTACTACCATGAAGCAGCAAGCTAAAATAAAAATACAATTGGAATTCTGTGCTCTAAGAATTGGGTAAAGCTTTTATTTCACTTTATATCTCTGCAAGATTCATGAAAGTCAGCCTGGATGTTTCAGCTCTTTGACAGCAAAGATAACAAAATACATGCTGAAACAAAGACGGAAACACAAATCTCAGAAATTGTTCTACACAAAAGTTATTGCTGAGTACACTCCTGTCAAAATCTTATTTCATCACTTCTAAGTAACACAGAGGTCCTCATTACACGAATTCTAAGTGATTTCTTAAATTTTAGGTACCTTTCACTACTTTAAAATGACAAACTATTCAAGCAATTTGTATAAACAAGTTGGAAGGCCTCAATAGTAGCTGAAAGTAAAACATTTTACTCCCTCTTCAATTACCTGATAATTATATACAGGCAACTGATATCCAGGGATGACAGAATTTATAGATGTAAGTTGACCTGGTGAATCTGGATAAGTAGAATAAGCCTGAAAATAAAGTTGACAGAAAGAATGAATTAATACGGTAAAACGTTTTTTTAAATAGAAAGAAATACAATTCCCAATATAACAAAAATATGAAAAACTTTGAAACAGTAATTGTTTTTCTACGTACAGCAATGCTGATTTCTAAATGACTGACTTTATGAAGAAATAAAAATTCTCTTGTCAAGTGCTACCCTTTGGGTGGGGAGGGGGAAGAGACAAATGACAAAAGAAGTGACTATTTCACCAGCCAAAGTTTACCTCATATATGTCGGGTACTTATGCCCACTCAGAAGTTATTTCTTACACTGGTGATAAGGCTCCACTAAGACAGACTGCAATGTAAGTTAAATTAACACATTTGCTATCTCCCTGTAAAAATATTTCTAGACTGTTTTGTATTAGACAATATTATAGGGTAACATGTAGTTCTATAGATGTTATGGCTTTTTCTGTACTTCATTCCGAAAAACTAAGTGCAGTCTATAATCCAATAGTGGAGAAGAGAAAGTATGTCTTGTATGTTTCAATAAATTCTTATTGTTTGAAAACATACAGGCAGCAGCATACATGAATACACCCAGATTCAGTAATGGCTCACAGTCAATGACACAAACAAGTAGGGCTTTTTTTCTAGCCACTGTTCAGAGAAGGAAAAAGAAGAGGTATACCATACATGTTTCAAGCACGTGGAAAATGTCAACAAATTAGAGACACTGCACAACTGGTTCACTATTATTTTGTTACTTTATTTTCCATCAAAGAATATGTCTTTTAAACTAACACATAAATAAAATAGACTAAGAAGAATACAAACGTTATTTATCAACAGTAAGTGATAGAGTATGTCAAATCCTACTTTAAATATCAATGTAAGCAGGATCAGAGAAATCAGATGCCAGAAGCTCACGCGATTTATATATATATATATCAAACCACATCGGAAATCTACCCATTCCAGAACCAGAATATATCCAGAAGTCAGCAATTTACATGAGGAGGCATCTGGAAATCATTTCAAATAAAGAGTAGCTAGATGAACTGCTAAACTTACAGAAGAATAAAGTGGGCAGACACGTAAGGAGAGCTGCTTTCATGCACTTTAGGAACTGGTTATAAGGGGGGAAAGCAGCTCAGGTGGTTTAGAGGTAATACTCTTGTTTATTCCTATTCTTATTTAAGAGTAATTAACAGCAAAGCATTTCTGTTTCTCTTCTACAAATGTTCTATTGCTGGTAAAGCCAGAGGCAGATTCTACGCAGATACATACTAATTCTAAAGCCACGTGAATACTACCTTTCTTTGATTATATAGTCTATCACTATGTGGACCTGCCATTGCTTAAGCACATAAAAACCTGAGAGCAAAAAAGGCACTGTTGCTCCCATTGGAGTTTATAATCGGGTTAACAAGAAAGTAAAAAAACAAATAAATAAAACATTAATATAAAGAATCATTTAAACATATTTATAGGCACATATGACATGGAAAAAAATCAAGAATGAGCAGGAAGTGTACGTTTGGCTAATTCACTTAACGTCAAGTACAACATAATCCCTTTGCTCTCCAACAGGCCACTATGGTGGCATCTTTAAAAAAAAAAAAAAAAAAAAAACGGACACCAAAACTATTAAAATATTCCTACACATTTTCAAAAACACATGAGAAACACAATATTGAAGTACTTATCCTGCTGTCTCCTTTTTCATTATAATAAAAGTAACACAATGGAAAACTTAAGTACTTTATGTTTTTAGTCCATGATATTCTTGTTACTTTTATATATGAAACTTCACCTTTCTCCAAATTTTCTGGAGTTGGCAATGTGGAAACTTCAAAGATAGTAGCTCTTTCAGTTTATCACCATAGATATAATTATGGGTCATAGACATAGTCCTATCTATGAAAAGAGATCCAGAGAATTACCACCGTGAAACAGCCAGCTAAAATGAAAATATAATTGGAATTCTGTGCTCTAAAAAGTGGATCATAATTTTACTTCACTCTATCTCCCTAACAAAATTCAGCAAAGTCAACTTTGGATGTTTCATTCAGTTATTTGACAGCAAAGATGAAATCTACAATCCAGAAATGAAGAAGGGGACACCAAATCTCAGAAATCTGTTCTACAGAAAAGTTACTGCCAAGTATATTCCTGTCAAAATATTACTTCATTACTTCTAAATAAGACAGAGGTCTTCATTCTACACTAATTCTAAGTGTTGCCTTAAATTTTAGGTACACTTCACTAGTTTAAAATGACAAATTATTCAGGAAATTTGTATAAACAAGTTAAAGGCCTCTATAATATCGGAAAGCAAATCATTTTACTTCCTCTTACATTACCTGATAATTATATACAGGCAACTGATATCTAGTGATGACCTGAACTGGTGCATTTGGATAAGTACGATATGCCTGAAAATAAATTATACAGAAAGAATGAATTAATAAGGTAAAACTTTTTTTTTAATTAGAAAGAAATATTCCCAGCAGAACAAAAATATGAAAAACATTGAAATACTAATTATTTTTCTATATACAACAATGCAGAATTGTGTATGACTGACTGATTTATGAAGAACGTATTATTCTCGGTCAAGTCCTACGGTTGGGCGTGGAGGGGGAACAGACAAATGACAAAAGAATTGGCTATTTCACCAGGCAAAGTTAACCTTACTTACATTGTGTACTTATGCCCACCCAGAAGTTATTTCTTACACTGGTGATAAGGCTGCATTAAGACAGAGTTCAATGTAAGTTAAATTAATACATTTCCTATTTCCCTGTAAAAATGCTTCCGGACTGATTTGTGTTTGACAATACTATAAGGTAATATGTAGTTCTACAGAATTTATGGCGTTTTCCGTACTTTACGTTGAAAAACTAAGTGCAGTATATAATCCAATACTGGAAAAGAGACAGTATAAAGTCTCATATGTTTCAATAAATACTAATTGTTTGAACACATATAGGTACGCAGCAGGCATGAATATACCCAGATTCGGTAATGGCTCACAGTAAATGTTAGAAGTAGGGCTTTTATTCTAGCCATTGATGAGGTATACCGTACATGTTTCAAGCACAGGGAAAACGTCAACAAATGAGAAACACTGAATAACTATTTCACTACTATTCTGTTACTTTGTTTTCCATCAAAGAAAATGTCTTTTCAACTAAGATATAAATAAAATGAACTAAGAAGGAAATAAACGTTATTTATCACCAATACGCGACAGAATATGTCAAATCTACTTTAAATAGCAAAGTAACAAGGATCAGAGACACTACCCACTAGAAACTGATGGGATTTACAGATATCTAAAACTATCAGAAATCTACCCATTCCAGAATCAGAATATATCCAGAAGTCAGCAATTTATATGCAGAGGCATCTGGAAATCATTTCAAATAAAGAATAGCTGGATTAATTGCTAAACTTAGAGAAGAATAAAGTAGGCAGACACATGAGAAGAACTGCTTTCAAATATTTTAGTTACATGGGGGAAAGCAGCTCAGGTGTTATAGAGGTAATGCTCTTTTTAATCCTATTCTTCTTTAAGGGTAATTAACAGAAAAACATTTGTTTCTCTTTATCAAATTTTTTATGCTTGGTAAATCCAGATGCAGATTCTAATCAGATACATGCTCTTCTAAAGCCAAATTAATACTACCGTTCTTAGGTAAAGCCACATTAGGACTACCTTTCTTACATTAAATAATCTACCAACAAGTAACTGAACACTTGTCATTACGTGGATAAGCCATTGCTTAAGCATACAAAACCTGAGAGAGAAAAAGGCACTGTTGCTGCCATGGCAGGTTAAAAAGAAAGTAACAAAACGTAACACATTAATATAAAGGATGATTTAAAATATTTATAGGCACATATGACACACAAAAAGTCAAGAAAGAAGAGGAAGTATATGTTTCACTAATTCGCTTTACCAGAGGAACAACATAACTCCTTTGCGCCCCAACAGGCCAGTGCAGTGGAATCTTTTTTTTTAAAAAAAAAAAAGTAACCAAAATTATGTAAATACTCCTACACATTTTCAAAAACCCGTGAGTTACATAATATTGAAGTATTTATCATGATGGCTCCTTTGTTATAACGAAAGAAACAGAATAGTAAAAAGAAGTACTTTAGGTTTCTAATCCCTGAAGTTCTTGTTGTTACTTCTACATGGAAAACCTCAATCTTCCCAATTTTCTGGAAATAGAATTGTAGCATCCTCAAAGATATTAATTCTTTGAATTTGTTACCACACATATGATTACGGGTCATAGATAAGAGTTGTATCGTTGAAAACAGACCCAGAGAACTACTACCATGAAGCAGCAAGCTAAAATAAAAATACAATTGGAATTCTGTGCTCTAAGAATTGGGTAAAGCTTTTATTTCACTTTATATCTCTGCAAGATTCATGAAAGTCAGCCTGGATGTTTCAGCTCTTTGACAGCAAAGATAACAAAATACATGCTGAAACAAAGACGGAAACACAAATCTCAGAAATTGTTCTACACAAAAGTTATTGCTGAGTACACTCCTGTCAAAATCTTATTTCATCACTTCTAAGTAACACAGAGGTCCTCATTACACGAATTCTAAGTGATTTCTTAAATTTTAGGTACATTTCACTACTTTAAAATGACAAATTATTCAAGCAAGTTGTATAAACAAGTTGGAAGGCCTCAATAGTAGCTGAAAGTAAAACATTTTACTCCCTCTTCAATTACCTGATAATTATATACAGGCAACTGATATCCAGGGATGACAGAATTTATAGATGTAAATTGACCTGGTGAATCTGGATAAGTAGAATAAGCCTGAAAATAAAGTTGACAGAAAGAATGAATTAATACGGTAAAACGTTTTTTTAAATAGAAAGAAATACAATTCCCAATATAACAAAAATATGAAAAACCTTGAAACAGTAATTGTTTTTCTACGTACAGCAATGCAGATTTCTAAATGACTGACTTTATGAAGAAATAAAAATTCTCTTGTCAAGTGCTACCCTTTGGGTGGGGAGGGGGAAGAGACAAATGACAAAAGAAGTGACTATTTCACCAGCTAAAGTTTACCTTATATATACCGGGTACTTATGCCCACCCAGAAGTTATTTCTTACACTGGTGATAAGGCTCCACTTAGACAGATTGCAATGTAAGTTAAATTAACACATTTGCTATCTCCCTGTAAAAATATTGCTAGACTGTTTTGTATTAGACAATATTATAGGGTAACATGTAGTTCTATAGATGTTATGGCTTTTATTGTACTTCATTCCGAAAAACTAAGTGCAGTCTATAATCCAATAGTGCAGAAGAGAAAGTATGTCTTGTATGTTTCAATAAATTCTTATTGTTTGAAAACATACAGGCAGCAGCATACATGAATACACCCAGATTCAGTAATGGCTCACAGTCAATGACACAAACAAGTAGGGCTTTTTTTCTAGCCACTGTTCAGAGAAGGAAAAAGAAGAGGTATACCATACATGTTTCAAGCACGTGGAAAATGTCAACAAATTAGAGACACTGCACAACTGGTTCACTATTATTTTGTTACTTTATTTTCCATCAAAGAATATGTCTTTTAAACTAACACATAAATAAAATAGACTAAGAAGAATACAAACGCTATTTATCAACAGTAAGTGGTAGAGTATGTCAAATCCTACTTTAAATATCAATGTAAGCAGGATCAGAGAAATCAGATGCCAGAAGCTCACGCGATTTATATATATATATCAAACCACATCGGAAATCTACCCATTCCAGAACCAGAATATATCCAGAAGTCAGCAATTTACATGAGGAGGCATCTGGAAATCATTTCAAATAAAGAGTAGCTAGATGAACTGCTAAACTTACGGAAGAATAAAGTGGGCAGACACGTAAGGAGAGCTGCTTTCATGCACTTTAGGAACTGGTTATAAGGGGGGAAAGCAGCTCAGGTGGTTTAGAGGTAATACTCTTGTTTATTCCTATTCTTATTTAAGAGTAATTAACAGCAAAGCATTTCTGTTTCTCTTCTACAAATGTTCTATTGCTGGTAAAGCCAGAGGCAGATTCTACGCAGATACATACTAATTCTAAAGCCACGTGAATACTACCTTTCTTTGATTATATAGTCTATCACTATGTGGACCTGCCATTGCTTAAGCACATAAAAACCTGAGAGCAAAAAAGGCACTGTTGCTCCCATTGGAGTTTATAATCGGGTTAACAAGAAAGTAAAAAAACAAATAAATAAAACATTAATATAAAGAATCATTTAAACATATTTATAGGCACACATGACATGGAAAAAAATCAAGAATGAACAGGAAGTGTACGTTTGGCTAATTCACTTAATGTCAAGTACAACACAATCCCTTTGCTCTCCAACAGGCCACTATGGTGGCATCTTTAAAAAAAAACAAACAAACAAACAAAAAAAACGGACACCAAAACTATTAAAATATTCCTACACATTTTCAAAAACACATGAGAAACACAATATTGAAGTACTTATCCTGCTGTCTCCTTTTTCATTATAATAAAAGTAACACAATGGAAAACTTAAGTACTTTATGTTTTTAGTCCATGATGTTCTTGTTACTTTTATATATGAAACTTCACCTTTCTCCAAATTTTCTGGAGTTGGCAATGTGGAAACTTCAAAGATAGTAGCTCTTTCAGTTTATCACCATAGATATAATTATGGGTCATAGACATAGTCCTATCTATGAAAAGAGATCCAGAGAATTACCACCGTGAAACAGCCAGCTAAAATGAAAATATAATTGGAATTCTGTGCTCTAAAAAGTGGATCATAATTTTACTTCACTCTATCTCCCTAACAAAATTCAGCAAAGTCAACTTTGGATGTTTCATTCAGTTATTTGACAGCAAAGATGAAAACTACAATCCAGAAATGAAGAAGGGGACACCAAATCTCAGAAATCTGTTCTACAGAAAAGTTACTGCCAAGTAAAATATTACTTCATTACTTCTAAATAAGACAGAGGTCTTCATTCTACTCTAATTCTAAGTGTCGCCTTAAATTTTAGGTACACTTCACTAGTTTAAAATGACAAATTATTCAGGAAATTTGTATAAACAAGTTAAAGGCCTCTATAATATCGGAAAGCAAATCATTTTACTTCCTCTTACATTACCTGATAATTATATACAGGCGACTGATATCTAGTGATGACCTGAACTGGTGCATTTGGATAAGTACGATATGCCTGAAAATAAATTATACAGAAAGAATGAATTAATAAGGTAAAACTTTTTTTTAATTAGAAAGAAATATTCCCAGTAGAACAAAAATATGAAAAACATTGAAATACTAATTATTTTTCTATATACAACAATGCAGAATTGCATATGACTGACTGAGTTATGAAGAATGTATTATTCTCGGTCAAGTCCTACGGTTGGGCGTGGAGGGGGAACAGCAAATGACAAAAGAACTGGCTATTTCACCAGGCAAACTTAACCTTACTTATATTGTGTACTTATGCCCACCCAGAAGTTATTTCTTACACTGGTGATAAGGCTACATTAAGACAGAGTTCAATGTAAGTTAAATTAATACATTTGCTATTTCCCTGTAAAAATGCTTCCGGACTGATTTGTGTTTGACAATATTATAAGGTAATATGTAGTTCTACAGAATTTATGGCGTTTTCTGTACTTTATGTTGAAAAACTAAGTGCAGTATATAATCCAATACTGGAAAAGAGACAGTATAAAGTCTCATATGTTTCAATAAATACTAATTGTTTGAATACATATAGGTACGCAGCAGGCATGAATACACCCAGATTCGGTAATGGCTCACAGTAAATGTTAAAAGTAGGGCCTTTATTCTAGCCATTGTTCAGAGAAGGAAAAACAAGATGAGGTATACCGTATGTGTTTCAAGCACAGGGAAAACGTCAACAAATGAGAAACACTGAATAACTATTTCACTACTATTCTGTTACTTTATTTTCCATCAAAGAAAATGTCTTTTCAACTAAGATATAAATAAAATGAACTAAGAAGGAAATAAGCGTTATTTATCACCAATAAGTGACAGAATATGTCAAATCTACTTTAAATAGCAAAGTAACAAGGATCAGAGACACTACCCGCTAGAAACTGATGGGATTTACAGATATCTAAAACTATCAGAAATCTACCCATTCCAGAATCAGAATATATCCAGAAGTCAGCAATTTATATGCAGAGGCATCTGGAAATCATTTCAAATAAAGAATAGCTGGATTAATTGCTAAACTTAGAGAAGAATAAAGTAGGCAGACACATGAGAAGAACTGCTTTCAAATATTTTAGTTACATGGGGGAAAGCAGCTCAGGTGTTATAGAGGTAATGCTCTTTTTAATCCTACTCTTCTTTAAGAGTAATTAACAGAAAAACATTTCTGTTTCTCTTTATCAAATTTTTTATGCTTGGTAAATCCAGACGCAGATTCTAATCAGATACATGCTCTTCTAAAGCCAAATTAATACTACCGTTCTTAGGTAAAGCCACATTAGGACTACCTTTCTTACATTAAATAATCTACCAACAAGTAACTGAACACTTGTCATTACGTGGATAAGCCATTGCTTAAGCATACAAAACCTGAGAGAGAAAAAGGCACTGTTGCTGCCATGGCAGGTTAAAAAGAAAGTAACAAAACGTAACACATTAATATAAAGGATGATTTAAAATATTTATAGGCACATATGACACACAAAAAATCAAGAAAGAAGAGGAAGTATATGTTTCACTAATTCGCTTTACCAGAGGAACAACATAACTCCTTTGCGCCCCAACAGGCCAGTGCAGTGGAATCTTTTTTTTTTAAAAAGAAAAAGTAACCAAAATTATGTAAATACTCCTACACATTTTCAAAAACCCGTGAGTTACATAATATTGAAGTATTTATCATGATGGCTCCTTTGTTATAATGAAAGAAACAGAATAGAAAAAAAGAAGTACTTTAGGTTTCTAATCCCTGAAAGTTCTTGTTGTTACTTCTACATGGAAAACCTCAATCTTCCCAATTTTCTGGAAATAGAATTGTAGCATCCTCAAAGATATTAATTCTTTGTATTTGTTACCACACATATGATTACGGGTCATAGATAAGAGTTGTATCGTTGAAAACAGACCCAGAGAACTACTACCATGAAGCAGCAAGCTAAAATAAAAATACAATTGGAATTCTGTGCTCTAAGAATTGGGTAAAGCTTTTATTTCACTTTATATCTCTGCAAGATTCATGAAAGTCAGCCTGGATGTTTCAGCTCTTTGACAGCAAAGATAACAAAATACATGCTGAAACAAAGACGGAAACACAAATCTCAGAAATTGTTCTACACAAAAGTTATTGCTGAGTACACTCCTGTCAAAATCTTATTTCATCACTTCTAAGTAACACAGAGGTCCTCATTACACGAATTCTAAGTGATTTCTTAAATTTTAGGTACATTTCACTACTTTAAAATGACAAACTATTCAAGCAATTTGTATAAACAAGTTGAAGGCCTCAATAGTAGCTGAAGGTAAAACATTTTACTCCCTCTTCAATTACCTGATAATTATATACAGGCAACTGATATCCAGGGATGACGGAATTTATAGATATAAATTGATCTGGTGAATCTGGATAAGTAGAATAAGCCTGAAAATAAAGTTGACAGAAAGAATGGATTAATACGGTAAAACATTTTTTTTAATAGAAAGAAATATCATACCCAATATAACAAAAATATGAAAAACTTTGAAACAGTAATTGTTTTTCTACGTACAGCAATGCAGATTTCTAAATGACTGACTTTATGAAGAAATAAAAATTCTCTGTCAAGTGCTACCCTTTGGGTGGGGAGGGGGAAGAGACAAATGACAAAAGAAGTGACTATTTCACCAGCCAAAGTTTACCTTATATATACCGGGTACTTATGCCCACCCAGAAGTTATTTCTTACACTGGTGATAAGGCTCCATTAGGATAGATTTCAACGTAAATTAAATTCATACATTTGCTATTTCTTTGGCAAAATACTTCTAGATTGTTTGGTATTTGACAACATTATAGGGTAATACTGTAGTTCTTCGACAGATGTTACGGCTTTCTCTATACTTCATTTCCACAAATTAAGGGCAGTATATAGCCGTAACTGGAAAAGAGACAGTATAACGTCTTCTACGTTTCAATAAATTCTTACTGATTAAAAACATACAGGTAGCAGCATTCATGAATATACCCAGATTCAGTAATGGCTCACCGTAAATGCTAGAAACACGTAGGGCTTTTCTTCTAGTCATTGCTCAGAGAAGGAAAAAAGAAGAAGAGGTGTACCCTACACGTTTCAACTACATGGAAAATGTCAACATATGAGAGACACTGAAGAACTATTTCACTACTATTTTGTTACTTTATTTTCCATCAAAGAAAAGGTGTTTTAAACACACACTGAAATAAGAGGAACGAAGAACAAAATAAATGTTATTTATCACCAGTAAGTGACAAACGATGTCAAATCTCACTTTAAACATCAAAGCAACCAGCATCAGAGAAATGACATGCCAGAAACTCACGGGATTTACAGATAGAGTAAAAGAGATCAGAAATCTACCCATCCCAGAACCAGAATATATCCAGCAGTCAGCAATTTATATGACGAGGCATCTGGAAAGCACTGCAAGTAAAGAATAGCTAGGTTAACCGCTAACCTTAGAGAACAATAAACTAGGCAGACACATAAGGAGAGCTGCTTCCAAATACTTTAGCAACTAGTTACATAGGGTGAAAAAGGAAGAGACAGGAAGAGATTTGTTCATGTGTCTAAAGAGGTCATTTCTGAGAGAAAGCCTTGCAAAGTATATAGAAGATTTTTAGCTCAAATAACCAACACTAAGAGTAAGAAATTTCTAACAAAAGTAACAAATTTCCCATTACTCACACTGTTTAAACAGGGATTCCATTGCCACTTACTATGGAAAGTGTAGATACAATTCCACAGACGCAAGGATGACTACAATAAACAAGAGAACAGGACCATAAGCACTTCTTACCTGAACATACTGAGTTATAGGATTCAGCGTGATTAGGGGCTGCAGGCAAGTTTCAGTGTTTGCATTCCTCCAGGTGTTCTGAAACTGTGGTGGAGGAGGAGGATTTAATACCAAAGGACGTGGCTGCACAAGACGAGCGCCTTTTTGAAAAGCAAGAAGAAAAAAGCCTATTTTTAGTTATTTGAAAAGCTACCCGGGTCAAAAAAGAACAATTTCTTTTCCTACTCACAGAACTTTTGTTTCCTGATTGCAGTGCCCAGCTTCAGCTTTTTACCCTGGAGATGTATCTGTGACTGAAAAGAGAACAGTAACAAAACTAGAATCCATTTTCAAGTCTTAGCTTCCAAGACTTGGGTAAACACCTAAAGCTTTCTAAGGTTCCTATCATCATAGACGATCAGTGACAACTACGCACCAAATTAAATGTTGTCATCATGAAGCCACCTTATTTACCCTTGCCACTCTAATCAGTGTCAAGAGGCATCAAGTGAAAGTTGATCAAAAACTTTTCATCACCCTGTCTCCAACCTTTCCTGTCTGTAGTTCATGAACCTAGGTGTGCACTCAAAAATAAACATGATCTATCAAGTTATGGGAGGTTACTCTGAGTTTGGATTTTGCACAGGAAGTCTAACTTTCTCAAAATTTTACACAAGTCTGAGTATATCACTAACACTAAACGTCGTATCAGTAAGATAAATAAGAGACTTTTCCATTGAATTACTTACCTCTACTATCTTCTGGACATCCACGTCATCAACAAATGAAACAAATCCATAGCTATAAAGGCAGACAAATGAAGCATAAAATCACCATCATACAGTACATGGTTCAGAACTTCTACTATTCTATATACAGACGTGATCATGACCAAAGATGAATAATATACCATGATAAGTATTTGCTAACATGCACATGACAGATCCTCTACAAATACTACTTTTTCTTAAGTAGAACTATGTCAAAATGTGCTAGGATTAGGGTACTGTGAAAACTTCACTGATTAACAAAGAATTCACATCTGTGAACCTGAATTTAACTTACTATCTAAGACAAGGTGGTTAAAATTAAAGATGCTGTGCAGTGTATGAAGAAAACAACTATTTGAGAAAACTGATTAACTCATCTGTATGAAATAAAAATTGCAGACATTTCAAAACAAACATTAGAAAAATGATTAAATAAAAGAACTGGTAATAACCTTTTATCCCCTACGTGAAAGAAATTAACACCGCAAACAGTTTCATTTATACAAGGGTCAGAATATCAGTTTTGAAGTCTTGTCTCATACCTATAGAACAGGGGACTAGAGTTCAGATATTTTTGATAAAATTACTCACCCTTTGGACACACCACTTCGATTTGTGATTATCTTCACGTCTTTCACTGAACCGTATCTACCAAAGCAGCTTCTGATCTCAGTTTCATCCGTCTATGGAACAGAATGGAACGTCAGAGTAAAAATTCAGCATTCAAAAATTTCAACTTTACTACAATTTTACTACCATGAGAGGGAAATTTCTTCCCCATTTATCCCCAAATGACCAGTAGCTCTTTGTCAAAGATATTTTTAGTACCTATGGTTCAAACCTGAAAGCAATTCTAAACCTCCATGAAGTACAAAAACACATTAAGTTTGTAACAGGGCCCAAATCCCACTGTTCATGATGTACTTTAAGGTAACAATGAGGTATGAATACAATACCCTATCATCAATTCCACCAACAAAAACAGTGTTTGGCATGATTTTGCCTTCTGGTAAAACCCAGCCTTGGCTAGCCGCAGCTGATGAAGACTGGGTGCTGGCCTCTCTGCAGATGGTTGAGTTGGGAGTCTCAGGATTTGCAGCAGACTGTAATTTGGAAAGTAGACATCATAATTACGTATGCAGGCAAAACCCATACACAATGTGAAATATCATTTTTGTATTTTAAGTATAATATATTTTATATAAGTTATTTTCATTGGAAATTAGTCACCAGTGCAGCTCAGTTCAGGCTCAGGATTTAAACTAATCAGAGGACATCAGCATGGAATTTTAACCAAAGGATATACTACTTTCTTAAACCTAGTGTCGCTCATCACCGTGTCTTGTATAATGCTGTGGAAGAATACTCATTCAGTATTTGTGAAAATACTCTGTGAAGTAGTTAAAAAAGACACCCAAAACTAGAAAGTTTAGATTTGTAAAAATTAAAGTTTTAAAATCATCCTGTTCTACATTCATAAGCAACTTTTCACTTTACTGAGTAGACTAAAGATAAACCTTAAAAAAAAAAAAAAGAAGCCGCACCAAAAACAAAATAAACCTCAATGTTTTAAACCAATTTCTTATAATCTTCTTCCCTAACGCTAGGGTGTTCAAAGCATCTTCTGAAATAACATTTTTCTTCCTGAGTAACACGAAATCAGTCCAAGTGATAATTCTAATTTTCACAGTGGCCTGATAGATATAAATGAGTGAATTCATTTTGTACGTATAAAGTGGTAAAAGTGGAAAAGTGGTATGCCAATGTAAGTTAGTGTCCTGTTATTTGAATTTATTTTCAGCAGATTTGTTTTCAAGTTTCTTTTCTGGCTCCACTATTTAGCTGACTTATTTTGAAAAAAAGTTTAATTAAGAACTAATCGAAACACCAGGAAACTATGACACATCATTAATTTAAAAATCACTGGTGAAGTGCTGTTGACTCTGAAAGCACAAAAAGCTGCCTAAGAGAAAGCTATTACACATACAGCTGTCTGAAAGAAAACAAAAGACGAAAGAAACTGTGTATCTTTTTGAACAACACAATAACCTTATAGTAGTAAGAAAGGAGTTCCTACTTTGTTAATTAGATGCTAGAAGTTACTGATTCTACACAGCTTTACTATACATGAAATCTAAATTGTGAAATCAACTGAAGCCGAGGTTACTGCACTTCTCTTTTCTTTCCTGCCTGTACTTGCTATTTTGGGTTTGTAACTAATGCCTAATGCTTTCCTTTAACAGCTTTATTTCATGACAGTGTTGTGGAAGAAAAATTTAAAACACTATTTTTAAGTTTCTCCTTTCTAAAAATGTCTTCCATTATTGTTTTTTCCAAATGACATTAAGCTGCATTATCTTGAACTATTAGGAACCTGATTAGATTTCCCTTCCCTATACACAATTCACCAATTCCTTCTCAGTTCATTCAGAAATCCCAAACAGAATAAAACAAAAGAAATTCTGAAATTCTTGTAGTTCTTCTCTTTTTCAAT
Organism: Pongo abelii; assembly: GCF_028885655.2. NCBI lineage: Eukaryota > Metazoa > Chordata > Mammalia > Primates > Hominidae > Pongo > Pongo abelii. The sequence continues at coordinate 47,353,076 of NC_072009.2, read as the reverse complement.
TCCCCCTTGATTTGTGGATGAACTTTGGCTATGTTTTTCTTTGATAAACAAGCTACATTACAGTATTGTCTCTGCACCATAGTGTTTGGATGTATTTTAATTTAGAAATCTAACATCTGGCAGAAACCTGTATCAGATTATGAGAGGTTATGGAAATGCACTGATTCTCAACTGGGCAAGATTTTTGAGCCCCAGGGGCATTTAGCGACGTTTAGAGATTGGCTGTCACAGCTAAGATGTATTCCTGCAATCTGATGGGCTGAAGCCCAGCCATGCTACTGCACATCCTACAATGCAAAGACAGCCTCCTACAATAAAGAATTATTTGGTGCCAAATTTGCAAAGGGTCTGGTTAAGAAACCTTGTGACAGTGACACAAGAATTGAAGAGGAAAATTCTTGTTTGGGAAGAACCTGATTTCCATTGCTCACGAAAGTGAATCTTTTCATGACCTCAGTTTCAGTTTCCTTGCTTCAAAACAAATGGCTGGAAAAGATCTCTGGCGCCTCTTCTGATTCTCATACTCATTTGGATACCCGAAACAACCGTAGTTTGGTAAAGAAGAAAAAAAAGGCATTTGGTTTTATAAGAAGTTTGACTTTAGCTTGGATCTTATAAACTGGCTGCCTGCTTAACTGGAATCGTACATATAAAATTCACCGAATCTCTTTAATAGAGTCATCATATTTTAAATTAAGGAAGTAATGATCATGTCCTAGTCCTCGGCCAGCGGGTGGCGATCAAAGCAAACAAAGTAAGCAATGTACTTCATTTTTTGCAATGTACTTCATTTTTGCCATGGCTCGATTAGCAGGGATTGTTCAATTCCCACTGTGTGTGTATTTATACATAATTATATAATGTATATGTAAGAATCCACAATCAACAGACAACCTTTGGTTACTTCTAAACTATGGCCAAAAATATAAATCAATGCTTAGGATAAGAAAAGTTTAAGTTTAAAGAAAGTGCCAACGTAACCGTCAATGGCATCCTGAAAACAAACTGCATTAAAGAAGTAATTTTCTTAATCATATCTTCAAGCGAGTTGTTGAATTTTGAAATGAGAAATGTTGGAATAGTAAACAGGAGTGAGCTTCAAGACCATCATATACACAACTCTCATTGCCACATAGAGCAAATACATTCCTTGTTACATGTGGACAACCAAGTGACGACGACAGCTAAAAGCTGCAAAAAAATTATCGTTATTTAAACTCCTGGGAGGTCAGCTCCTTTGCCAGTATTATCTAATTCAATTACTGTGTCAACATGTAAGCAAACTGGTATTTATATAAACTGACCAGGAAAAAGCCTATCATCTGTAGTCAGCAAAGTTACATTGGCAGCAAAAGAGGAGGAGCAAATAAAGAGAGTGATAAAATTTAGAAAATACGACGTGAAAATCAGAATGAAAACTTTAGTAAATCAAAGCGCAGATTCTCGGGGAGTGGTGCGTGGGGAGGATGAAATTCAAGCAATAAACAATCCTGGCAAAACAAAGCAAGAAAACACAAGAAAGCAAAAGTATATATGAGACCTGAAAAATGGGTTGTGGCCACAGATAATAAAAGAATGCTATGCCGAAACTCTGTTTTCAAAGAGGAAGAAAGTATTTCTCAAAGCATTTTACAAAGCTAAAAGCATATAAGCAACAAAGCCTCACCCAGATGATCCATCCCTGCCCTCAACACAAATGGGAAATTCCAGCAGTATATAAAGAGTCTAAGTTTATATTGGGAATGCAAGAATACTCAATTTGCAGGACACATTACTTTAATTCATCACTGAAAATCATTTGACAAAATACAGCACTCATTTTTAAATTTTTTTAAAACCCAAGTAAAATAGAGATAAAGGAATCTTCTTTTCGATCAATCTCATTCTACCCTATCATCAAGCTTACAAGTGAACTAGTTGAGTCAACTGAACTGAAAACAGGAATAAGGTAAGGGCACCAGGGCACCTCCTTATTACTCCTATATATTTTTTCCACTATGTATGACAAAAGTGAATACCAATACAAAGTCTTCTATGAATCAGTAAGAAAAATGAAATTAAAAACCTAATTTAAAAAGCTAAAGATCAATGATCAACTTCAATGATGATTTTAAAAAGTGGGCATCAACACAATGTAATATTTTCCAGCTATTAGGCTGACAATTTAAAAAATACTAGTAACTTTCACTGGAATGGGTGTGGAAAAGAGAGCGCTCTACACACCGTCAATGAGAAAATACCAATACGTGATTTACCAAGAGTACTGTGGAAAAGGTGCATCATGATTTGATAAGCGGGGATACTCACCAGTATACTAAAAAGGAGAAGTAGTTATAAAATCATTATAAAAGGGGCAAAGTGCTTTCACCTAGCTATTTCACTGATAGCAATTCATCTCAAGAAATTAATAGCAGAAGCGTGCCAAGATATTTACACAAAGATATTCATGGCATCGCTTTTTTTAAGACTGAGTCTCTCTTTGCTGCCTAGGCTGGAGTGCAGTGGCACAATCTCAGCTCACAGCAACCTGCGTCCCAGGATCAAGTGATTCTGCTGCCTCAGCCTCCCGAGTAGTTGGGATTACAAGTGTGCGCCACCACGCCTGGCTAATCTTTTTGTGTTTTTAGTAGAGACAGGAAACAAAAATCATTCAAATATTCCTTCACATTTTCAAAAATACATGAGATAACACAATATTGAAGTACATACGCTGGCTCCTTTAATTTGTTATTATAATAAAAGAAACGGAACAGAAAAAAGAATTACTTTAGGTTTCTAATCTCTGACGTTCTTGTTGTTAACTCTATTATGTAAAACCTCAACTTTTTCCCAATTTTCTGGGGTTGGTATTGTGGAAATCTCAAGGATATTAGTTCTTGGAATTTATTACCACAGATATGATTATGGGTCATATACACAGTCATATCTATGAAAAGAGACGCAGAGGACTATTATTGTGAAGCAGCCAGCTAAAATACAAATATAATTCAAATTCTGTGCTCTAAAAGGTGGGTAGTAATTTTATTTCACTCTGTCTTTCTAAAAAATTGATAAAAGTCCGTCTGAATGTTTCAGCTATTTGACGGCAAAGATGAAAAAAAACCATGCTACAATATAGAAGGGGACACCAAGTCTCAAAAAACTGTTCTACAGTGAAGTTTTTGCGAAGTACATTCCTGTCAAAATATTATGCAATTACTTCTAAATAATACGGAGGCCTTCATTCTAGACTAATTCTAAGTGTTGTCTTAAATTTTAGGTACATTTCACTACTTTAAAATGGCAAACTATTCAAGCAATTTGTATAACAAAGGGCTCAATAATATCTGAAAGTAAATGATTTTACTCCCTCTTAAATTACCTGACAATTATATACAAGCAAATGACATCCAGTGATGACGTGAACTGCTGAATTTGGATAAGTAGGATAGGCCTATAAATAAAGTTTACAGCAAGAATGTATGAATACGGTAAAACATTTTGTTAATTAGAAATACTATTCCCAATATAAAAAACTATGAAAAAGTTTTAAAACATTACTTTTCTATATACAGCACCGCAGATTCTAAATGAGTGACTGATTTTATGAAGAAAGAAATATTCTGTCAAGTGAGGCCCTTTGGCTGGGGAGGAGGAACAGACTAATGAAAAAAGAAGTGACTATTTCACCAGACAAGTTGACCTTATTTATACTGTGTACTTATGCCCACCCAGAAGTTATTTCTTATTCTGGTGATAAGGCTCTATTAAGACAGACTTCAATGTAAGTTAAATTAATGCATTTGCTTTCTTTCTTTCTTAAAATACTTCCAAAGGGTTTTGTATTTGACAAGACCACAGGGTAATATGAAGTTCTCCTATAAATGTTACGGCTTTTTCTGTACTTCATTTCAAAAAACTAAGGGCGGTATATAATCCGCAACTGGAAAAGAGACAGTATAATGTCTTCTACGATTCAATAAATACTTAGTGATTGAAAACATATACATAGCATCACACATGAATACACCCAGATTACGTAATGGCTCACAGTAAATGTGAGAAACAGGGCTTTTTTTCTAGCCATCGTTCACAGGACGAAAAAGAAGCAGAGGTATACCCTACCCGTTTCAAGTACATGGAAAATGTCAACAAACGAGAGACACTGAAGAACTATTTCACCACTATTTTCTTACTTTATTTTCCATCAAAGAAAATGTCTTTTAAACTAAGACATAAATAAAACAAACTAAAAAGAAAATAAACGTTAGTTATCACCAGTAAGTGACAGAGGATGTCAAATCCTACTTTAAATATCAAGGTAACCAGGATCAGAGAAATTACATGCCAGACACTCACGGGATTTATAAATATAGTAAAACACATCAGAAATCTCCCCATTCCAGAACCAGAATATACCCAGAAGTCAGCAATCTATATGAGGAGGCATCTGGAAAACACTGCAAGTAAAGAATAGCTGGATGAATTGCTAACCTTAGAGAAGAATAAACTAGGCAGACACATGAAGACAGCTGCTTTCAAATACTTTTGGAACTAGTTATTTGGCGGGAAAGCAGTTCGGGTGTTTTAGAGGTAGTATTCTTTTTTCTTCCTATTCTTATTTAAGAGTAATTAATAGCAAAACATTTCTGTTTCTCTTGAACACATTTTTTTTTTTTTTTTTACGGAGGGTAAGGCCAGAGGCAGATTCCAGGCAGATACACGCTCATTCTAAGGCCACATTAATATTACCTTTCATGGACTGTATAGTCAATCAAAAAGTAACTGAATTCTTATCATTATGTGGACCAGCCATTGCTTAAGCATGCAAAAACCTGGGAGAGAAAAAGGCACTGTTGCTCCCATAGGAGTTTAAAATTGGGTTAAAAAGAAAGTAACAAAATGTGCCACATTAATACAAAGAACGATTTAAAAAAACTACAGGCACGTATGAAATAGAAAAAAATCAAGAAAGAACAGGGAGTGTACGTTTGGCGCATTCACTTTACCTGAGGTACAGCATAACTCCTTTGCTCCCCAACAGGCCGCTGTGGTGGCATCTTGGGGGGGGAAAAAAAAAAAAAAAAGGAAACCAAAATTATTCAAACATTACTACACATTTTCAAAAACACGTGAGACAGACAACATCGAAGTACTTCTCATGCTGGCTCCTTGGTTAATAGAACAAAAGAAACAGAATAGAAAAAATAAGTACTTTAGGTTTCTAATCCCTCAACTTCTTGTTCTTCCTTCTACATAGAAAATCTCACCTTTTTCCCAATTTTCTGCAAATCGCATTGTGAAACTCTCAAAGATACTAATTCTTTGAATTTGGTACCACACATATGATTATCGGTCACAGATATAGTTGTATCATTGAAAAGAGACCCAGAGAACTACTATCATGAAGCAGCAAGCTAAAATAAGAACACAATTGGAATTCTGTGCTCTAAGAATTGGGTAAAGCTTTTACTTCACTCTGTATCTCTAAATTCATGAAAGACAGTCTGCATGTTTCAGCTCTTTGACGGCAAACATAACAAAATACATGCTAAAACAAAGATGGGAACACCAAATCTCAGAAATTGTTCTACAGAAAAGTTATTGCCAAGTACCCTCCTGTCAAAATATTATTTCATCACTTCTAAATACTACAGAGGCCTTCATTACGCTAATTCTAAGCGTTTTCTAAAATTTCAGGTACACTTCACTAGTTTAAAATGACAACCCATTCAGGCAATTTGTATAAACAAGTAGAAGGCCTCAATGGTAGCTGAAAGTAAATCATTTTACTCCCTGTTCAATTAACTGATTATTATATAAAGGCAACTGATATCGAGTGATGACCTGACCTGGTGAATTTGGGTAAGTAGAATAAGCCTGAAAATAAAGTTTACAGAAAGAATGGATTAATACGGTAAAACACTGTTATTTTAATTAGAAGGAAGTATCATTCCCAACGTGACAAAAATAGGAAGAACATTGAAATAGTAATTGTTTCTCTACCTACAGCAATGCAGATTTCTAAATGAATGACAGACGTTAGGAAGAAACAAATATTCTCTGTCAAGTGCTACCCTTTGGGTGGGGAAGGGGAAGAGACAAATGACAAAAGAAGTGCCTATTGCACCAGCCAAAGTTTACCTTATTTACACTGTCTACCTATGCCCACCCAGAAGTAATTTCTGACACTGGTGATAAGGCTCTATTAAGACAGATTTCAACGTAAGTTAAATTAATATATTTGCTATTTCTTTGGCAAAATACTTCCAGACTGTTTTGTATTTGACAATATTATAAGGTAATACTGTAGTTCTTCGACAGATGTTACGGCTTTCTCGGTACTTCATTTACACATATTAAGGGCAGTATATAAGCCACAAATGGAAAAGAGACAGTATAATGTCTTCGACGTTTCAATGAATACTTACTAATTAAAAACATACAGGTAGCAGCATTCATGAATACACCCATATTCAGTAATGGCTCACCGTAAATGCCAGAAACAAGCAGGGCTTTTATTCTAGCCATTGCTCAGAGAAGGAAAAAGAAGAGGAGGTGTACCCTACACGTTTCAAGGACATGGAAAATGTCAACAAATGAGAGACACTGAAGAACTATTTCACTACTATTTTGTTACTTTATATTCCATCAAACAAAAGGTCTTTTAAACACACACAGAAATGAAAGGAACGAACAACGAAATAAACGTTATTTATCACCAGTAAGTGACAGAGGATGTCAAATCCTACTTTAAATATCAAAGCAACCAGCATCAGAGAAATGACATGCCAGAAACTCACGGGATTTATAGACAGAGTAAAAGAGATCAGAAATCTACCCATCTCAGAACCAGAATATATCCAGAAGTCAGCAATTTATATGAGGAGGCATCTGGAAAGCATTGCAAGTAAAGAAGAGCTACAGAAATCTACCCATCCAAGAACCAGAATATATCCAGAAGTCAGCAATTTATACGAGGAGGCATCTGGAAATCATTGCAAGCAAAGAATAGCTAGGTTAACTGCTAACCTTAGAGAACAATAAGCTAGGCAGACACATAAGGAGAGCGGCTTCCAAATACTTTAGGAACTAGTTATATGGGGTGAAAAAGGAAGAGATAGGAAGAGATTTGTTCATATGTCTACAGAGATCATTTCTGAGAGAAAGTCTCACAAAGTATATAGAAGATTTTTAGCTCAAATAACCAACACTAAGAGTAAGAAATTTCTAACAAAAGTAACAAATTTCCCATTACTCACACTGTTCAAACAGGGATTCCATTGCCACTTACTATGGAAAGTGTAGATACAATTCCACAGACGCAAGGATGACTACAATAAACAAGAGAACAGGAACATAAGCAGTTCTTACCTGAACGTACTGAGTTACAGGATTCAGCGTGATTAGGGGCTGCAGGCAAGTTTCAGTGTTTGGATTCCTCCAGACGTTCTGAAACTGTGGTGGAGGAGGAGGACTAACTACCAAAGGACGCGGCTGCACATGATGAGCACCTTTTTGAAAAGCAAGAAGAAAAACGCCTACTTTTAGTTATTTAAAAAGCTACCCGGGTCAAAAAAGAACAATTTCTTTTCCTACTCACAGAACTTTTGTTTCCTGATTGCAGGGCCCAGCTTCAGCTTTTTACCCTGGAGATGTATCTGTGACTGAAAAGAGAACAGTAACAAAACTAGAATCCATTTTCAAGTCTTAGCTTCCAAGACTTGGGTAAACACCTAAAGTCTTCTAAAGTGCCTATCATCATAGACGATCAGTGACAACTACGCACCAAATTAAAATTTGTCATCATGAAGCTACCTTACTTACCCTTGCCACTCTAATCAGTGTCAACAGGCATCAAGTGAAAGTTGATCAAAAACTTTTCATCACCCTGTCTCCAACCTTTCCTGTCTGTAGTTCGTGAACCTAGGTGTCCACTCAGAAATAAACAGGATCTATCAAGTTATGGGAGGTGACTCTGAGTTTGGATTTTGAACAGGAAGTCTAACTTCCTCCAAATTTTACACAAGTCTGAGTATATCTCTAACACTAAACGTCGTAGCAGTAAGATAAGAAAGAGATTTTTCTATTACTTACCTCTACTATCTTCTGGACATCCACATCATCAACAAATGAAACAAATCCATAGCTATAAAGGCAGACAAATGAAGCATAAAATCACCATCATACAGTACATGGTTCAGAACTTCTACTATTCTATATACAGACGTGATCATGACCAAAGATGAATAATATACCATGATAAGTATGTGCTAACATGCACATGACAGATCCTCTACAAATACTACTTTTTCTTAAGCAGTACTATGTCAAAATGTGCTAGGATTAGGGCAGTGTGAAAACTTCATTGATTAACAAAGAATTCACATCTGTGAACCTGAATTTAACTTACTATCTAAGACAAGGTGGTTAAAATTAAAGATGCGGTGCAGTCTATGAAGAAAACAATTATTTGAGAAAACTGATTAACTCATCTGTATGAAATAAAAATTGCAGACATTTCAAAACAAACATTAGAAAAATGATTAAATAAAAGAACTGGTAATAACCTTTTATCCCCTACGTGAAAGAAATTAACACCGCAAACAATTTCATTTATACAAGGGTCAGAATATCAGTTTTGAAGTCTTGTCTCATACCTATAGAACAGGGGACTAGAGTTCAGATATTTTTGATAAAATTACTCACCCTTTGGACACACCACTTCGATTCGTGATTATCTTCACGTCTTTCACTGAACCATATCTACCAAAGCAGCTTCTGATCTCAGTTTCATCCGTCTATGGAACAGAATGGAACGTCAGAGTAAAAATTCGGCATTCAAAAATTTCAATTTTACTACAATTTTACTACCATGAGGGGGAAAATTTCTTCCCCATTTATCCCCAAAATGACCAGTAGCTCTTTGTCAAAGATATTTTTAGTACCTATGGGTCAAACCTAAAAGCAATTCTAAACCTCCATGAAGTACAAAAACACATTAAGTTTGTAACAGGGCCCAAATCCCATTGTTCATAATGTATTTTAAGGTAACAATGAGGTATGAATACAATACCCTATCATCAATTCCACCAACAAAAACAGTGTTTGGCATGATTTTGCCTTCTGGTAAGACCCAGCCTTGGCTAGCCGCAGCTGATGAAGACTGGGTGCTGGCCTCTCTGCAGGTGGTTGAGTTGGGAGTCTCAGGATTTGCAGCAGACTGTAATTTGGAAAGTAGACATCATAATTACGTATGCAGGCAAAACCCATACACAATGTGAAATATCATTTTGTATTTTACGTATATTTTATATAAATTACTTTCATTGTAAATTAGTCACCAGTGCAGCTCAGTTCAGGCTCAGGATTTAAACTAATCAGAGGACATCAGCATGGAATTTTAACCAAAGGATATAGTACTTTCTTAAACCTACTGCCGCTCATCACCGAGTCTTGTATAATGCTGTGGAAGAATACTCATTTAGTATTTGTGAAAATACTCTGTGAAGTAGTTAAAAAAGACACCCAAAACTAGAAAGTTTAGACTGGTAAAAATTAAAGTTATTAAAATCATCCTGAGTTGAAAATTTAGGGGAGGAGCCAAGATGGCCGAATAGGAATAGCTCCGGTCTACAGCTCCCAGCGTGAGCGATGCAGTAGACGGGTGATTTCTGCATTTCCACCTGAGGTACTGGGTTCATCTCACTAGGGAGTGCCAGAGAGTGGGCGCAGGTCAGTGGGTGCGCGCGCTGTGCGCGAGCTGAAGAAGGGCGAGGCACTGCCTCACTCGGGAAGCGCAACGGGTCATGGAGTTCCCTTTCGTAGTCAAAGAAAGGGGTGACAGACGGCACCTGGAAAATTGGGTCACTCCCACCCGAATACTGCGCTTTTCCGGCAGGCTTAAAAAACGGCGCACCAGGAGATTATACCCCGCACCTGGCTCAGAGGGTCCTACGCCCACGGAGTCTCGCTGATTGCTAGCACAGCAGTCTGAGATCAAACTGCAAGGCGGCAGCGAGGCTGGGGGAGGGGCGCCCACCATTGCCCAGGCTTGCTTAGGTAAACACAGCAGCTGGGAAGCTCGAACTGGGTGGAGCCCACCACAGCTCAAGGAGGCCTGCCTGCCTCTGTAGGCTCCACCTCTGGGGGCAGGGCACAGACAAACAAAAAGACAGCAGTAACTTCTGCAGACCTAAATGTCCCTGTCTGACAGCTCTGAAGAGAGCAGTGGTTCTCCCAGCATGCAGCTGGAGATCTGAGAACGGGCAGACTGCCTCCTCAAGTGGGTCCCTGACCCCTGACCCCCGGTCAGCCTAACTGGGAGGCACCCCCCAGCAGGGGCAGACTGACACCTCACACGGCCGGGTACTCCAACAGACCTGCAGCTGAGGGTCCTGCCTGTTAGAAGGAAAACTAACAAACAGAAAGGACATCCACACCAAAAACCCATCTGTACATCACCATCATCAAAGACCAAAAGTAGACAAAACCATAAAGATGGGGAAAAAACAGAGCAGAAAAACTGGAAACTCTAAAAAGCAGAGGGCCTCTCCTCCTCCTCCAAAGGAACGCAGTTGCTCACCAGCAACGGAACAAAGCTGGACGGAGAATGACTTTGACGAGCTGAGAGAAGGCGGCTTCAGACGATCAAATTACTCTGAGCTACGGGAGGATATTCAAACCAAAGGCAAAGAAGCTGAAGCCTTTGAAAAAAATTTAGAAGAATGTATAACTGGAATAACCAATATAGAGAAGTGCTTAAAGGAGCTGATGGAGCTGAAAACCAAGGCTCGAGAACTACGTGAAGAATGCAGAAGCCTCAGGAGCCGATGCGATCAAATGGAAGAAAGGGTATCAGCGATGGAAGATGAAGTGAATGAAATGAAGCGAGAAGGGAAGTTTAGAGAAAAAAGAATAAACAGAAACGAGCAAAGCCTCCAAGAAATATGGGACTATGTGAAAAGACCAAATCTACGTCTGATTGGTGTACCTGAAAGTGACGGGGAGAATGGAACCAAGTTGGAAAACACTCTGCAGGATATTATCCAGGAGAACTTCCCCAATCTAGCAAGGCAGGCCAACATTCAGATTCAGGAAATACAGAGAACGCCACAAAGATACTCCTCGAGAAGAGCAACTAACTCCAAGACACATAATTGTCAGATTCACCAAAGTTGAAATGAAGGAAAAAATGTTAAGGGCAGCCAGAGAGAAAGGTCGGGTTACTCTCAAAGGGAGGCCCATGAGACTAACAGCGGATCTCTCGGCAGAAACTCTACAAGCCAGAAGAGAGTGGGGGCCAATATTCAACATTCTTAAAGAAAAGAATTTTCAGCCCCGAATTTCATATCCAGCCAAACTAAGCTTCCTAAGTGAAGGAGAAATAAAATACTTTACAGACAAGTAACTGCTGAGAGATTTTGTCACCACCAGGCCTGCCCAAAAAGAGCTCCTGAAGGAAGTGCGAAACGTGGAAAGGAACAACCGGTACCAGCCGCTGCAAAATCATGCCAAAATGTAAAGACCATCGAGACTAAGAAGAGACTGCATCAACTAACGAGCAAAATAACCAGCTAACATCATAATGACAGGATCAAATTCACACATAACAATATTAACTTTAAATGTAAATGGACGAAATGCTCCAATTAAAAGACACAAGACTGGCAAATTGGATAAAGAGTCAAGACCCATCAGTGTGCTGTATTCAGGAAACCCATCTCACGTGCAGAGACACACACAGACTCAAAATAAAAGGATGGAGGAAGATCTACCAAGCAAATGGAAAACAAAAAAAGGCAGGGGTTGCAATCCTAGTCTCTGATAAAACAGACTTTAAACCGACAAAGATCAAAAGAGACAACGAAGGCTATTACGTAATGGTAAAGGGATCAATTCAACAAGAAGAGCTAACTATCCTAAATATATATGCACCCAATACAGGAGCACCCAGATTCATAAAGCAAGTCCTGAGTGACCTACAAAGAGACTTAGACTCCCACACATTAATAATGGGAGACTTTAACACCCCACTGTCAACATTAGACACATCAACGAGACAGAAAGTCAACAAGGATACCCAGGAATTGAACTCAGCTCTGCACCAAGCGGACCTAATAGACATCTACAGAACTCTCCACCCCAAATCAACAGAATATACCTTTTTTTCAGCACTACACCACACCTATTCCAAAATTGACCACATACTTGGAAGTAAAGCTCTCCTCAGTAAATGTAAAAGAACAGAAATTATAACAAACTATCTCTCAGATCACAGTGCAATCAAGCTAGAACTCAGGATTAAGAATCTCACTCAAAACCGCTCAACTACATGGAAACTGAACAACCTGCTCCTGAATGACTACTGGGTACATAACAAAATGAAGGCAGAAATAAAGATGTTCTTTGAAACCAACGAGAACCAAGACACAACATACCAGAATCTCTGGGATGCATTCAAAGCAGTGTGTAGAGGCAAATTTATAGCACTAAATGCCCCCAAAAGAAAGCAGGAAAGATCCAAAATTGACACCCTAACATCACAATTAAAAGAACTAGAAAAGCAAGAGCAAACACATTCAAAGGCTAGCAGAAGGCAAGAAATAACTAAATTCAGAGCAGAACTGAAGGAAATAGAGACACAAAAAAACCCTTCAAAAAATTAATGAATCCAGGAGCTGGTTTTTTGAAAGGATCAACAAAATTGACAGAGAAGAATCAGATAGATGCAATAAAAAAATGATAAAGGGGATATCACCACCGATCCCACAGAAATACAAAAGGAATTTGTATTTCAATTCCTAGAAATTTCAAAAGAAATTTGAAAGGATCAACAAAATCGACAGAGAAGAATCAAATAGATGCAATAAAAAATGATAAAGGGGGTATCACCACCGATCCCACAGAAATACAAACTACCATCAGAGAATACTACAAACAGCTCTACACAAATAAACTAGAAAATCTAGAAGAAATGGATAAATTCCTCGACACATACACTGTCCCAAGACTAAACCAGGAAGAAGTTGAATCTCTGAATAGACCAATAACAGGATCTGAAATTGTGGTAATAATCAATACCTTACCAACCAAAAAGAGTCCAGGACCAGATGGATTCACAGCCAAATTCTACCGGAGGTACAAGGAGGAACTGGTACCATTCCTTCTGAAACTATTCCAACCAATAGAAAAAGAGGGAATCCTCCCTAACTCATTTTATGAGGCCAGCATCATCCTGATACCAAAGCCGGGCAGAGACACAACCAAAAAAGAGAATTTTAGAACAATCTCCTTGATGAACATTGATGCAAAAATCCTCAATAAAATACTGGCAAACCGAATCCAGCAGCACATCAAAAAGCTTATCCACCATGATCAAGTGGGCTTCACCCCTGGGATGCAAGGCTGGTTCAATATACGCAAATCAATAAATGTAATCCAGCATATAAACAGAACCAAAGACAAAAACCACATGATTATCTCAATAGATGCAGAAAAGGCCTTTGACAAAATTCAACAACCCTTCATGCTAAAAACTCTCAATAAATTAGGTATTGATGGGACGTATCTCAAAATCATAAGAGCTATCTATGACAATATTGACCCACAGCCAATATCATACTGAATGGGCAAAAACTGGAAGCATTCCCTTTGAAAACTGGCACAAGACAGGGATGCCCTCTCTCACCACTCCTATTCAACATAGTGTTGGAAGTTCTGGCCAGGGCAATTAGGCAGGAGAAGGAAATAAAGGATATTCAATTAGGAAAAGAGGAAGTCAAATTGTCCCTGTTTGCAGACGACATGATTGTATATCTAGAAAACCCCACTGTCTCAGCCCAAAATCTCCTTAAGCTGATAAGCAACTTCAGCAAAGTCTCAGGATACAAAATCAATGTACAAAAATCACAAGCATTCTTATACACCAACAACAGACAAACAGAGAACCAAATCATGAAGGAACTCCCATTCACAATTGCTTCAAAGAGAATAAAATACCTAGGAATCCAACTTACAAGGGACGTGAAGGACCTCTTCAAGGAGAACTACAAACCACTGCTCAAGGAAATAAAAGAGGATACAAACAAATGGAAGAACATTCCATGCTCATGGGTAGGAAGAATCAATATCATGAAAATGGCCATACTGCCCAAGGTAATTTACAGATTCAATGCCATCCCCATCAAGCTACCAATGACTTTCCTCACAGAACTGGAAAAAACTACTTTAAAGTTCATATGGAACCAGAAAAGAGCCCGCATCACCAAGTCAAAAGAACAAAGCTGGAGGCATCACACTACCTGACTTCAAACTATACTACAAGGCTACAGTAACCAAAACAGCATGGTACTGGTACCAAAACAGAGACATAGATCAATGGAATAGAACAGAGCCCTCAGAAATAACGCCGCATATCTACAACTATCTGATCTTTGACAAACCTGAGAAAAACAAGCAATGGGGAAAGGATTCCCTATTTAATACATGGTGCTGGGAAAACTGGCTAGCCATATGTAGAAAGCTGAAACTGGATCCCTTCCTTACACCTTACACAAAAATCAATTCAAGATGGATTAAAGACTTAAACATTAGACCTAAAACCATCAAAACCCTAGAAGAAAACCTAGGCATTACCATTCAGGACATAGGCATGGGCAAGGACTTCATGTCTAAAACACCAAAAGCAATGGCAACAAAAGCCAAAATTGACAAACGGGATCTAATTAAACTAAAGAGCTTCTGCACAGCAAGAGAAACTACCATCAGAGTGAACAGACAACCTACAAAATGGGAGAAAATTTTCGCAGCCTACTCATCTGACAAAGGGCTAATATCCAGAATCTACAATGAACCCAAACAAATTTACAAGAAAAAAACAAACAACCCCATCAAAAAGCGGGCGAAGGACATGAACAGACACTTCTCAAAAGAAGACATTTATGCAGCCAAAAAACACATGAAACAATGCTCACCATCACTGGCCATCAGAGAAATGCAAATCAAAACCACAATGAGATACCATCTCACACCAGTTAGAATGGCAATCATTAAGAAGTCAGGAAACAACAGGAGCTGGAGAGGATGTGGAGAAATAGGAAAACTTTTCCACTGTTGGTGGGACTGTAAACTAGTTCAACCCTTGTGGAAGTCAGTGTGGCGATTCCTCAGGGATCTAGAACTAGAAATTCCATTTGACCCAGCCATCCCATTACTGGGTATACACCCAAAGGACTATAAATCATGCTGCTATAAAGACACAAGCACGTGTCTGCTTATGGTGGCATTATTCACAATAGCAAAGACTTGGAACCAACCCAAATGTCCAACAAGGATAGACTGGATTAAGAAAATGTGGCACATATACACCATGGAATATTATGCAGCCATAAAAAATGATGAGTTCATGTCCTTTGTAGGGACATGGATGAAATTGGAAATCATCATTCTCAGTAAACTATCGCCAAGAACAAAAAACCAAAATCCGCATATTCTCACTCATAGGTGGGAATTGAACAATGAGAACACATGGAAACAGGAAGGGGAACATCAGACTCTGGGGACTCTTGTGGGGTCGGGGGAGTGGGGAGGCATAGCATTGGGAGATATACCTAATGCTAGATGACGAGTTAGTGGGTGCAGCGCACCAGCATGGCACAAGTATACATATGTAACTAACCTGCACATTGCGCACATGTACCCTAAAACCTAAAGTATAATAATAATAAATAAATGAATAAATAAATTTTTTAAAAAAACATCCTGTTCTACATTCATAAACAACTTTTCACTTTACTGAGTATACTGAAGATAAACCTTAAAAAAAAAAAAAAAGGCCGCACCAAAAAGAAAATAAGCCTCAATGTGTTAAATCAATTTCTTATAATCCTCTTCGCTAACGCTAGGGTGTTCAAAGCATCTTTTGAAATAACACTTTTCTTCCTGAGTAACACGGAATCAGTCCGACTGATAATTCTAGTTTTCAAAGTGGGCTGATAGATATAAATCATACCATCTTTATTTTCAGATCAAAAAAACACATACATATAACTCATTCATTTTCTAGATTCTGATCAGAACTGTCTTTATTCTTTCCACTGTTGACTCTAAGGTTAATGTAAAATTTTCTGAAGTAGTATTCATAACTAATATATATGTTGGACAAACAATATAGCACAGTGAAACAAAAATTAATTTAGTCAGGAGATCTAGGTTTATGTCCCTTACAGGTAAGTGGTTATAAGCCACCTACTTACTTACCAGCTATGTATCTGTGGGCAAACTGCTTTGAGAATGAAATGAGATAACCTCTGTGAATTCATTTTGTATGTATAAAGTGGTAAAAGTGGTAATGCCAATGTAAGTTAGTGTCCTGTTATTTGAATTTCTTTTCAGCCGATTTGTTTTCAAGTTTCTTTTTTGGCTTCACTATTTAGCTGACTTATTTTGAAAAAAATTTTAATTAAGAACTAATTGAAACAACATCAGGAAACTATGACACATCATTAACTTAAAAATCATTGATGAAGTGCTGTTGACTTTAAAAGGTAAGTACAAAAAGCTGCAAAAGACAAAACTATTACACATACACCTGTCTGAAAGAAAACAAAAGACGAAAGAAACTGTGTATCTTTTTGAACAACACAATAATGTTATCGAAGTTAATAAGAAAAGTGGGTTCCTGCTTTGCTAATTAGATGCTAGAAGTTACTGAGTCTAATTAGATGCTAGAAGTTACTGATTCTACGCAGCTTTACTACACACGAAATCTAAATTGTCACATCAACTAAAGCCGAGGTTACTGCATTTCTCTATTCTTTTGTGCTTGTACCTGCTATTTTGGGTTTGCAACTCATTCCTAATTCTTTCCTTTAACAGCGTTATTTCATGACAATGATGTGGAAGAAAAATTTACAACACTATTTTTAAAGTTTTTCCTTTCTAAAAATGTCTTCCATTATTGTTTTTTCCAAATGACATTAAGCTGCATTATCTTGAACTACTGGGAACCTGCTTAGATTGCCCTTCCCTATAGACAATTTACCGATTCCTTCTCACTTCATTCAGAAATCCCAAACAGAATAAAACAAAACAAAACAAAAGAAATTCTGAAATTCTTGTAGTTTCTTTTTCTCCTTTTCAACTCCCCCTTGATTTGTGGATGAACTTTGGATATGTTTTTCTTTGATAAGCAAGCTATATTACGGTATTGTCTCTGCACCACAGTGTTTGGATGTATTTTAATTTAGAAATGTAACATCTGGCAGAAACCTGCGTCAGATCATGACAGGTTATGGAAATGCACTGATTCTCAACTGGGCAAGATTTTTGAGCCCCAGGGGCATTCAGCGACGTTTAGAGATTGGCTGTCACAACTGAGATGTATTCCTGGAATCTGATGGGCTGAAGGCCAGGCATACTACTGCACATCCTACAATGCAAAGACAGCCTCCTACAATAAGGAATTATTTGGTGCCAAATTTGCAAAGGGTCTGGTTAAGAAACCTTGTGACAGTGACACAAGAATTGAAGAGGAAAATTCTTGTTTGGGAAGAACCTGATTTCCATTGCTCACGAAAGTGAATCTTTTCATGACCTCAGTTTCAGTTTCCTTGCTTGAAAACGAAATGGCCGGAAAAGGCCTCGGGTGTCTCTTCTGATTCTCATACTCTATACACAAATAGTAAAATGGATACTTAGTTTGGTAAAGAGGAAAAAAGGCATTTGATTTTATAAGAAGTTTGACGTTAGCTTGGATCTTACAAACTGGCTGCCTGCTTAACTGGAACCGTACATATAAAATTCACTGAATCTCTTTAACAGCGTGGTAACATTTTAAATTAAGCAAGTCACCATCACGTCCTAGTCCTCAGCGAGCAGGTGGCGCTCAAAGCTAACAAAGTAAGCCACGTACTTCATTTTTTGCAATGTACCTCATTTTTACCATGGCTTGACTAGCAGGGATTGTTCAATTCCGACTCTGTGTGTATTTATACATAATTATGTAAGGTATATATATCTATATAAATATTATATATCTATACAAATATTATGTATATATAAATATTATATATATATCTATAATTATATATATTATACAAATGTTATATATAAATATTATATAAATGTTATATATATTTTATATAAATGTTATATATATAAATATTTTCTACATCTATTTTTATATATAATATATTTATTTATATATAAATATATTTTATATATATATATGTATATATATAAATCCACAATCAATAGATAGCCTTTGGTTATTTCTAAACTATGGCCAAAAATATAAAGGAATGCTTAGGATAAGCTAAAGTTTAATTTTAAAGAAAGTACCATCGTAACTGTCAATAGCATCCCGCAAACCAACTGCATTAAAGGAGTAATTTTCTTAATCATACCTTCAAGTGAGTTGGTGAATTTTGAAGTGAGAAATGTTGGAATAGTAAACGGGTGAGCTTCAAAACCATCATATACACAACTCTCACTGCGATTTCTAGCAAGCGTATTCCTTGTTATATGCAGACAATCAAGTGACAAAGACAGCTAAAAGCTGGAGAAAATTATCATTAAACTCCAGCGATGTCAGCTCCTTTGCCAGTATTATCTAATGCAATTACTAAGTGAACATGTAAGCAAATTGATATTTACATAAACTGGCCAGGAAAAAGGCTAGAATTTGTAGTCATCAAAGTTACATTCACAGCAACAGGAAGAGGAGCAAATAAAGACAATGCTAAAATTAAGAAAATATGACGGGAAAATCAGAAGTTAATGCAGCAGCAGATTCTTGGGGAGTGCTGCGTGGGAAGGACGAAATTCAAGCAATACGCAATCCTTGCAAAACTATGCAAGAAAAAGCAAAAATATATACGAGACCTGAAAAATGAGTCACGGCCAGCTGTTACAAAAGAATGCTACGTGCAATCTCTATAGGAATAAATTTATATTATATATATTATTTTTCTATAGGAATAAATATTTACATAAACTGATCAGGAAAAAGCCTATCATCTGTAGTCAGCAAAGTTACATTCACAGCAATAGGAAGAGGAGCAAATAAAGAGAGTGATAAAATTAAGAAAATATGACGTGAAAATCGGAATGAAAACCTTAAGTAAATCCAAGAGCAGATTCTCGGGGAGTGGTGCGTGGGGAGGATGAAATTCGAGCAACAAACAATCCTGGCAAAACAAAGCAAGAAAACACAAGAAAGCAAAAGTATATATGAGACCTGAAAAATGGGTTGTGGCCACAGATAATAAAAGAGTGCTATGCAGAAACTCTGTTTTCAAAGAGGAAGAAAGTATTTCTCAACGCATTTTACAAAGCTAGAAGCATATAAGTAACAAAGCCTCATCCAGATGATCCATCCCTGCCCTCAACACAAATGGGAAATTCCAGCCGTATATAAAGAGTCTAAGTTTATATTGGGAATGCAAGAATACTCCATTTGCAGGATACATTACTTTAATTCACCACTGAAAATCAATTGATAAAATACAGCACTCATTTTTAAATTTTTTAAAACCCCAAGTCAAATTTCAGAGAAAGAGGAATCTTCTTTTCGATCAATCTCATTCTACCCTATCATCAAGCTTACAAGTGAACTAGTTGAGTCAACTCAATTGAAATTAGGGATAAGGTAAGGGCACCAGGTCACCTTATCACTCCTATATGTTTTCTCCACTATGTATAACTAAGAGTGAATACTATTAGTATTAGAATAGTGAATACTAACAAAAAGCTTTTTATGAATCAGTAAGAAAAATAAAATTAAGAAGGTAATTTAAAAAGCTAAACATCAATGACCAACTTCAACGATGATTTTAAAAAGTGCCCATCAACATAATGTAGTATTTTCCAGCTATTAGGCTGACAATTTAAAAAATACTAATAACTTTCACTGGAATGGGTGTGGAAAAGACAGCATTCTACACACCATCAGTGAGAAAACACTAATACGTGATTTACCAAGAGTACTTTGGAAAAGGTGTATCATAATTTGATAAGCGGGGATACTCACCAGTATACTAAAAAGGAGAATTAGTTATAAAATTGTTATAAAAGGGGCAAAGTGCTTTCACCTAGCAATTCCACTGATAGCAATTCATCTCAAGAAATTAATAGTACAAGCGTGCCAAGATATTTCCACAAAGATATTCATAGCATCTTTTTTTTTTTTTTTGAGACTGAGTCTCTCTTTGCAGCCTAGGCTGGAGTGCAGTGGCACAATCCCACCTCACAGCAATCTGCATCCCAGGATCAAGTGATTCTGCTGCCTCAGCCTCCAGAGTAGCTGGGATTACAAGTGTGCGCCACCACGCCTGGCTAATTTTTTTGTACTTTTAGTAGAGACAGGAAACAAAAATCATTCAAATATGCCTTCACATTTTCAAAAACACATAAGATACACAATATTGAAGAACAGATGCTGGCTCCTTTAATTTGTTCTTCTAATAAAAGAAACAGAACGGAAAAAAGAATTACTTTAGGTTTCTAATCCCTGACGTTTTTGATGTTACCTCTGTATGTAAAACCTCAACTTTTTCCCAATTTTCTGGGGTTGGTATTGTGGAAATCTCAAGGATATTAGTTCTTGGAATTGATTACCATAGATATGATTATGGGTCATATATACAGTCACGGCTATGAAAAGAGACCCAGAGGACGACTAATGTGAAGCAGCCAGCTAAAATACAAATATAATTCAAATTCTGTGCTCTAAAAGGTGGGTAGTAATTTTATTTCACTCTGTCTGTCTAAAAAATTGATAAAAGTCAGTCTGGATGTTTCAGCTATTTGACAGCAAGATGAAAATAAACATGCTACAATATAGAAAGGGACACCACATCTCAAAAACCTGTTCTACAGTAAAGTTTTTGCTAAGTACATTCCTGTCAAAATGTAACGCAATTACTTCTAAATAATACAGAGGCCTTCATTCTAGACTAATTCTAAGTGTTGTCGTAAATTTTAGGTACATTTCACTACTTTAAAATGGCAAACTATTCAAGCAATTTGTACAAAAAAAGGGCTCAATAGTATCTGAAAGTAAATCATTTTACTCCCTCTTAAATTACCTGATAATTATACACAGGCAAATGATATCCAGTGATGACGTGAACTGCTGAATTTGGGTAAGTAGGATGTGCCTAAAAATAAAGTTTACAGTAAGAATGAACGAATATGATAAAACATTTTGTTAATTAGAAATACTATTCCCAATATAAAAAACTATGAAATAGTTTTAAAACATTATTTTTCTACATACAGCGTTGCAGAATTCTAAATGAGTGACTGATTTTATGAAGAAAGAAAGAGTCTGTCAAGTGCTGCCCTTTGGGTGGGGAGGGGGAACAGACAAATGACAAAAGAAGTGACTATTTCGCCAGACAGGTTTACCTTATTTATACTGTGTACTTATGCCCACCCAGAAGTTATTTTTTACGCTGGTGATAAGGCTCTATTAAGACAGACTTCAATGTAAGTTAAATTAATGCATTTGCTGTTTCTTTGTTAAAATACTTCTAAAGGGTTTCGTATCTGACAATATTATAGGGAATTATGAAGTTCTCCTACAAACGTTATGGCTTTTTCTGTACTTCATTTCAAAAAACTAAGGGCAGTATATAATCCGCAACTGGAAAAGAGACAGTATACTGTCTTCTACGTTTCAATAAATACTTACTGACTGAAAACACATACGCAGCATGACACATGAATACACCCAGATTACAGAATGGCTCACAGTAAATGTGAGAAACAGGGCTTTTTTTCTAGCCATCGCTCAGAGGACGAAAAAGAGGCAGAGGTATACCCTACCTGTTTCAAGTACATGGAAAATGTCAACAAACGAGAGACACTGAAGAACTATTTCACCACTATTTTCTTACTTTATTTTCCATCAAAGAAAATGTCTTTTAAACTAAGACATGAATAAAACAAACTAAAAAGAAAATAAACGTTACTTATCACCAGTAAGTGACAGAGTATGTCAAATCCTACTTTACATATCAAGGTAACCAGGATCAGAGAAATTACATGCCAGACACTCACGGGATTTATAAATATAGTAAAACACATTAGAAATCTACCCATTCCAGAACCAGAATATATCCAGAAGTCAGCAATCTCCATGAGGAGGCATCTGGATATCACTGCAAGTAAAGAATAGCTGGATGAACTGCTAACCTTAGAGAAGAATAAACTAGGCAGACACATGAGGACAGCTGCTTTCAAATATTTTCGGAACTAGTTATATGGGGGGAAAGCAGTTCGGCTGTTTTAGAGGTAATACTCTTTTTTCTTCCTATTCTTATTTAAGAGTAATTAATAGCAAAACATTCTGTTTCTCTTTAACAGATTTTTCTTACGGAGGGTAAAGCCAGAGGCAGATTCCAGGCAGATACATGCTCATTCTAAAGCCACATTAATACTACCTTTCATAGATTGTATAGTCTATCAAAAAGTAACTGAATTCTTATCCTTATGTGGACCAGCCACTGCTTAAGCATGCAAAAACCTGGGAGAGAAAAAGGCACTGTTGCTCCCATAGGAGTTTATAATTGGTTTAAAAGAAAGTAACAAAACGTGCCACTTTAATACAAAGAATGATTAAAAAAATTTACAGGCATATATGACATAGAAAAAAATCAAGGAAGAACAGGGAGTATACGTTTGGCGCATTCACTTCACCTGATGTACAGCATAACTCCTTTGCTCCCCAAAAGGCCACTGTGGTGGCATCTTGGGGAAAAAAAAAAAAAAAAAAAGAAAGCAAAAAAAAAGGAAACCAAAATTATTCAAATATTCCTGTACATTTTCAAAAACACATGAGATACACAATATTGAAGTACTTCTCATGCTGGCTCCTTGGATAATAGAACAAAAGAAACAGAATACAAAAAAGAAGTACTTTAGGTTTCTAATCCCTGAAGTTTCTTGTGGTTACTTCTACATACAAAACCTCACCTTTTCCCCAATTTTCTGGAAATGGCATTGTGGAACTCTCAAAGATATTAATTCTTTGAATTTGTTACCACACATATGATTATGGGTCACAGATATAGTCGTATCGTTGAAACGACACCCAGAGAACTACTAACATGAAGCAGCAAGCTAAAATAAAAATACAACTGGAATTCTGTGCTCTAAGAATTGGGTAAAGCTTTTATTTCACTCTGTATCTCTATAAAATTCAGCAAAGTCAGTCTGTATGTTTCAGCTCTTAGACAGCAAACAGAACAAAATACATGCTGAAACAAAGACGGAAACACAAATCTCAGAAATTGTTCTACAGAAAAGTTATCGCTAGGTACCCTCAACAGCAAACATAACAAAATACATGCTGAAACAAAGACGGAAACACAAATCTCAGAAATTGTTCTACAGAAAAGTTATTGCTAAGTACCCTCCTGTCACAATACTCTTTCATCACTTCTAAACGATACAGAGGGCTTCATTACGCTAATTCTAAGTGTTTTCTTAAATTTTAGGTACATTTCACTAGTTTAAAATGACAAACTATTCAGGCAATTTGTATAAACAAGTGGGAGGCCTCAATAGTAGCTGAAAGTAAATCGTTTTACTCCCTCTTCAATTACCTGATAATTATATACAAGCAACTGATATCCAGTGATGACCTGACCTGCTGAATTTGGGTAAGCAGGATAAGCCTGAAAATAAAGTTTACAGAAAGAATGGATTAATACGGTAAAACATTTTTTTTTAATTAGAAAGAATTATCATTCCCAATATAACAAAAATACGAAAAACTTTGAAATAGTAATTACTTTTCTATACACAGCAATGTAGAATTCTAAAAGAATGACTGACTTCATGAAGAAACAAACATTCTCTGTCAAGCGATACCCTTTGGGTGGGGAGGAGGAAGAGACAAATGACAAAAGAAGTGACTATTGCACCAGCCAAAGTTTACTTTATTTATACTGCGTACTTATGCCCACCCAGAAGTTATTTCTTACACTGGTGATAAGGCTCTATTAAGACAGATTTCAACCTAAGTTAAGTTAATACATTTGCTACTTCTTTGGCAAAATACTTCCAGACTGTTTTGTATTTGACAATACTATAGGGTAATACTGTAGTTCTTCGACAGATGTTACGGCTTTCTCTGTACTTCATTTCCTAAAAGTAAGGGCAGTATATACACCACAAATGGAAAAGAGACAGTATAAGGTCCTCGACGTTTCAATAAATACTTACTAATTAAAAACACACAGGTAGCAGCATTCATGAATACACCCACATTCAGTAATGGCTCACCGTAAATGCTAGAAACAAGTAGGGCTTTTCTTCTAGCCACTGCTCCGAGAAGGAAAAAGAAGAAGACGTGTACCCTACACGTTTCAAGTACACGGAAAATATCAACAAATGAGAGACACTGAAGAACTATTTCACTACTATTTTGTTACTTTATTTTCCGTCAAAGAAAAGGTCTTTTAAACACACACAGAAATGAAAGGAACGCAGAACAAAATAAACCTTATTTATCACCACTAAGTGACAGAGGATGTCAAATCCCACTTTAAATATCAAAGCAACCAGCATCAGAGAAATGACATGCCAGAAACTCATGGGATTTATAAATAGAGTAAAAGAGATCAGAAATCTACCCATCCCAGAACCAGAATATATCCAGAAGTCAGCAATTTATATGACGAGGCATCTGGAAAGCATTGCAAGCAAAGAATAGCTGGGTTAACTTCTAACCTTAGAGAACAATAAATTAGGCAGACACATAAGGAGAGCGGCTTCCAAATACTTTAGGAACTAGTTATATGGGGTGAAAAAGGAAGAGATAGGAAGAGATTTGTTCATGTGTCTAAAGAGGTCATTTCTGAGAGAAAGCCTTGCCAATATATACTTGGCAAGATTTTTAGCTCAAATAACCAACACTAAGAATAAGAAATTTCTAACAGAAGTAACAAATTTCCCATTACTCACACTGTTCAAACAGGGATTCCATTGCCACTTACTATGGAAAGTGTAGATACAATTCCACAGACGCAAGGATGACTACAATAAACAAGAGAACAGGAACATAAGCAGTTCTTACCTGAACGTACTGAGTTACAGGATTCAGCGTGATTAGGGGCTGCAGGCGAGTTTCAGTGTTTGGATTCCTCCAGACGTTCTGAAACTGTGGTGGAGGAGGAGGATTAAATACCAAAGGACATGGCTGCACATGACGAGCACCTTTTTGAAAAGCAAGAAGAAAAAAGCCTACTTTTAGTTATTTGAAAAGCTACACGGGTCAAAAAAGAACAATTTCTTTTCCTACTCACAGAACTTTTGTTTCCTGATTGCAGGGCCCAGCTTCAGCTTTTTACCCTGGAGATGTATCTGTGACTGAAAAGAGAACAGTAACAAAACTAGAATCCATTTTCAAGTCTTAGCTTCCAAGACTTGGGTAAACACCTAAAGTCTTCTAAAGTGCCTATCATCATAGACGATCAGTGACAACTACGCACCAAATTAAAATTTGTCATCATGAAGCTACCTTACTTACCCTTGCCACTCTAATCAGTGTCAACAGGCATCAAGTGAAAGTTGATCAAAAACTTTTCATCACCCTGACTCCAACCCTTCCTGTCTGTAGTTCGTGAACCTAGGTGTCCAGTCAAAAATAAACAGCATCTATCAAGTTATGGGAGGTTACTCTGAGTTTGGATTTTGAACAGGAAGTCTAACTTGCTCCAAATTTTACACAAGTCTGAGTATATCACTAACACTCAACGTCGTATCAATAAGATAAATAAGAGATTCTTCTATTAGACTACTTACTTCTACTATCTTCTGGACATCCACGTCATCAACAAATGAAACAAATCCATAGCTATAAAGGCAGATAAATGAAGCATAAAATCACCATCATACAGTACATGGTTCAGAACTTCTACTATTCTATATACAGAAGTGATCATGACCAAAGTTGAATAATATACCATGATGAGTATTTGCTAACATGCACATGACAGATCCTCTACAAATACTACTTTTTCTTAAGCAGAACTATGTCAAAATGTGCTAGATTAGGGCAGTGTGAAAACTTCATTGATTAACAAAGAGTTCACATCTGTGAACCTGAATTTAACTTACTATCTAAGACAAGGTGGTTAAAATTTAAGATGCGGTGCAGCGTATGAAGAAAACAATTATGTGAGAAAACTGATTAACTCATCTGTATGAAATAAAAATTGCAGACATTTCAAAGCAAACATTAGAAAAATGATTAAATAAAAGAACTGGTAATAACCTTTTATCCCCTACGTGAAAGAAATTAACACCGCAACAATTTCATTTATACAAGGGTCAGAATATCAGTTTTGAAGTCTTGTCTCATACCTATAGAACAGGGGACTAGAGTTCAGATATTTTTGATAAAATTACTCACCCTTTGGACACACCACTTCGATTCGTGATCATCTTCACTTCTTTCACTGAACCGTATCTACCAAAGCAGCTTCTGATCTCAGCTTCATCCGTCTATGGAACAGAATTGAACGTCAGAGTAAAAATTCAGCATTCAAAAATTTCAACTTTACTACAATTTTACTACCATGAGGGGGAAATTTCTTCCCCATTTATCCCCAAAATGACCAGTAGCTCTTTGTCAAAGATATTTTTAGTACCTATGGGTCAAACCTAAAAGCAATTCTAAACCTCCATGAAGTACAAAAAACACATTAAGTTTGTAACAGGGCCCAAATCCCATTGTTCATAATGTATTTTAAGGTAAAAATGAGGTATGAATACAATACCCTATCATCAATTCCACCAACAAAAACACTGTTTGGCATGATTTTGCCTTCTGGTAAGACCCAGCCTTGGCTAGCCGCAGCTGATGAAGACTGGGTGCTGGCCTCTCTGCAGATGGTTGAGTTGGGAGTCTCAGGATTTGCAGCAGACTGTAATTTGGAAAGTAGACATCATAATTACATATGCAGGCAAAACCCATACACAATGTGAAATATCATTTTTGTATTTTAAGTATATTTTATATAAATTACTTTCATTGTAAATTAGTCACCAGTGCAGCTCAGTGCAGGCTCAGGATTTAAACTAATCAGAGGACATCAGCATGGAATTTTAACCAAAGGATATAGTACTTTCTTAAACCTACTGCCGCTCATCACCGAGTCTTGTATAATGCTATGGAAGAATACTCAGTTAGTATTTGTGAAAATACTCTGTGAAGTAGTTAAAAAAGACACCCTAAACTAGAAAGTTTAGATTTGTAAAAGTTAAAGTTATTAAAATCATCTTGTTCTATATTCATGAACAACTTTTCACTTTACTGAGTAGACTAAAGATAAACCTTACAAAAACAAAACAAACAAACAAACAAAAAAAGCCGCACCAGAAAGAAAATAAGCCTCAATGTTTTAAACCAATTTCTTATAATCCTCTTCCCTAACGCTAGGGTGTTCAAAGCGTCTTTTGAAATAACATTTTTCTTCCTGAGTAACACGAAATCAGTCCATCTGATAATTCTAATTTTCACAGTGGGCTGATAGATATAAATCATGCCATCTTTATTTTCAGATAAAAAAACACATACATATAACTCATTCATTTTCTAGATTCTGATCAGAACTGTCTTTATTCTTTCCACTGTTGACTCTAAGGTTAAGGTAAAATTTTCTGAAGTAGTATTCGTAAGTAATATATATGTTGGACAAACAATATAGCACAGTGAAACAAAAATTAATTTAGTCAGGAGATCTAGGTTTATGTCCCTTACAGGTAAGTGGTTATAAGCCACCTATTTGCCAACTGCGTATCTGTGGGCAAACTGCTTTGAGAATGAAATGAGATAACATCTGCGAATTCATTTTGTACGTATAAAGTGGTAAAAGTGGTAATGCCAATGTAAGTTAGTGTCCTGTTATTTGAATTTCTTTTCAGCCGATTTGTTTTCAAGTTTCTTTTTTGGCTTCACTATTTAGCTGACTTATTTTGAAAAAAATTTTAATTAAGAACTAATTGAAACATCAGGAAACTATGACACATCATTAACTTAAAAATCACTGATGAAGTGCTGTTGACTTTAAAAGGTAAGTACAAAAAGCTGCGAAAGACAAAACTATTACACATACACCTGTCTGAAAGAAAACAAAAGACGAAAGAAACTGTACATCTTTTTGAACACCACAGTAATGTTACAGAAGTTAATAAGAAAGGTGGGTTCCTGCTTCGCTAATTAGATGCTAGAAGTTACTGAGTCTACACAGCTTTACTACACATGAAATCTAAATTGTCACATCAACTAAAGCCGAGGTTACTGCATTTCTCTATTCTTTCGTGCTTGTACCTGCTATTTTGGGTTTGCAACTCATTCCTAATTCTTTCCTTTAACAGCGTTATTTCATGACAATGATGTGGAAGAAAAATTTACAACACTATTTTTAAAGTTTTTCCTTTCTAAAAATGTCTTCCATTATTGTTTTTTCCAAATGACATTAAGCTGCATTATCTTGAACTACTGGGAACCTGCTTAGATTGCCCTTCCCTGTAGACAATTTACCGATTCCTTCTCACTTCATTCAGAAATCCCAAACAGAATAAAACAAAACAAAACAAAAGAAATTGTGAAACTCTTGTAGTTTCTTTCTCTCCTTTTCAACTCCCCCTTGATTTGTGGATGAACTTTGGATATGTTTTTCTTTGATAAGCAAGCTATATTACGGTATTGTCTCTGCACCACAGTGTTTGGATGTATTTTGATTTAGAAATGTAACATCTGGCAGAAACCTGCGTCAGATCATGACAGGTTATGGAAATGCACTGATTCTCAACTGGGCAAGATTTTTGAGCCCCAGGGGCATTCAGCGACGTTTAGAGATTGGCTGTCACAACTGAGATGTATTCCTGGAATCTGATGGGCTGAAGGCCAGGCATACTACTGCACATCCTACAATGCAAAGACAGCCTCCTACAATAAAGAATTATTTGGTGCCAAATTTGCAAAGGGTCTGGTTAAGAAACCTTGTGACAGTGACACAAGAATTGAAGAGGAAAATTCTTGTTTGGGAAGAACCTGATTTCCATTGCTCACGAAAGTGAATCTTTTCATGACCTCAGTTTCAGTTTCCTTGCTTGAAAACGAAATGGCCGGAAAAGGCCTCGGGTGTCTCTTCTGATTCTCATACTCTATACATAATTAGTAAAATGGATACTCAGTTTGGGAAAGAGGAAAAAAGGCATTTGACTTTATAAGAAGTTTGACTTTAGCTTGGATCTTACAAACTGGCTGCCTGCTTAACTGGAATCGTACATATAAAATTCACTGAATCTCTTTAACAGCGTGGCAACATTTTAAATTAAGCAAGTCACCATCACGTCCTAGTCCTCAGCGAGCAGGTGGCGCTCAAAGCTAACAAAGTAAGCCATGTACTTCATTTTTGGCAATGTACCTCATTTTTACCATGGCTTGACTAGCAGGGATTGTTCAATTCCGACTCTGTGTGTATTTATACATAATTATATAATGTACATATATATATATATTAAAAAAAAACACAATCAATAGATAGCCTTTGCTTATTTCTAAACTATGGTCAAAAATATAAAGGAATGCTTAGGATAAGCTAAAGTTTAATTTTAAAGAAAGTACCATCATAACCGTCAATAGCATCCTGCCAACAAACTGCTTTAAAGAAGTAATTTTCTTAATCATACCTTCAAGTGAGTTGGTGAATTTTGAAATGAGAATTGTTGGAATAGTAAACAGGGGTAAGCTTCAAGACCATCATATACACAACTCTCATTGCAAATTTCTAGCAAGCACATTTCTTGTTATATGCGGACGGACAATCAAGTGACAAAGACAGCTAAAAGCTGGAAAAAATTATCATTAAACTCCTGCGACGTCAGCTCCTTTGCCAGTATTATCTAATGCAATTACTATGTGAACATGTAAGCAAACTGATATTTACATAAACCGGCCAGGAAAAAGCCCATCATTTGCAGTCATCAAAGTTACATTCACAACAATAGGAAGAGGAACAAATAAAGAGAATGCTAAAATTAAGAAAATACGACGTGAAAATCAGAAGTTAATCCAAGAGCAGATTCTCAGGGAGTGCTGGGTGGGAAGGATGAAATTCAAGCAATAAACAATCCTTGCAAAACTAAGCAAGAAAAAGCAAACATATATATTGAGACCTGAAAAATGGGTTGTGGCCCGTGGTCATTAAAGAATGTTATGCACAAACTCTATAGGGAT
This sequence comes from Pongo abelii, assembly GCF_028885655.2. Lineage (NCBI taxonomy): Eukaryota > Metazoa > Chordata > Mammalia > Primates > Hominidae > Pongo > Pongo abelii. The sequence continues at coordinate 47,322,838 of NC_072009.2, read as the reverse complement.
AAATTTTGAAATCAACGACATGGTCAACTTGTACAGAAATTTTAATTTTTCCCAAACAATCTTGAAAAAGAACACCCAATGGTATTTGGCTTAGTTTCCCTGGGAGTTTTTTCAACTTGTGAAGAAACAGGCAACTTGGGTGTATGTGGTGTTTCAGAGAGAGGTGCACACAGATACCAGAAACCTGAAGTAAAGATAGAAGACACAGAAGAAGAGATTAAGAAATTTAAACTCTTTTCTTCAATTTTCAAAGAGGAAAAAAGTACTTCTCAATGCATTTTACAAAGGTCAACAGCATATAAGCAACAAAGCCTCATCAAGATGGTCCAACCCTCTCCTCAACACAAATGCAAAACTCCAGTAGTAAAGAATACAGTTTATATTGGCAATGCAAGAATACTCCATTCGCAGGATACGCTACTTTAATTCATCATTGAAAAAGTATTTAATAAAATACAGCATTCATTTTTCAATTTTTTAAAAACCTAAGTAAAATAGAAATAGAGGATTCTTATTTTCTATCAATCTAATTCTACCCTATCGTTAAGCTTACAGTGAAATACTACAGCCATCTCCGCTGAAAATAGGAATAAGGTAAGGGCACCACGGCTCCTCATCGTTACTACTATATGTATTTTCCCACTATGTATGACAACTGCGAATATTAATACAGAGTTTTTATGAGTCAATAAGGGAAATAAAATTAAAAAGGAAATTTAAAAAGCTAATGATCAATGATCAACTTCATTGATGATTTAAAAAAGTGCACATCAACATAGTGTAATATTATCCAGCTATTAGGTTGACAATGTAAAAAATCCTAATACCGTTCATTAGAAAGGGTGTGGAACAGAGATCACTCTACCCACCATCAGTGGGAAAATACTGACACATGCTTTACCAAGAGTACCTTGGAAAAGGTGTATCATAATTTGATAGGGGGATACTCACCACTATACTAATGAGGAGCATAATTTAAAATTGTTATGAAATGGCAAAGCACTTCCACCCAGCAATGCCACTTACAGCAATTCATCTCAAGGAATTAATAGTACAAGTGTGCCAAGATTAATTTACACAACGACATTCACAACATTTTTTTTTTCTTTTTTTTTTTTGAGACTGAGTCTCCCTTTCTTGCCTAGGCTGGAATGCAGTGGCACCATCTCAGCTCACTGCAACCTGCTTCCCAGGTTCAAATGATTCTCCTGCCTCAGCCTCCCGAGTAGCTGGGATTACAAGTGCACGCCACCATGCCTGGCTAATTTTTCGTATTTTTAGTACCGATGGGGTTTCACCATGTTAATCAGGCTGTTCTCGAAATCCTGACCTCCAGTGATCTGCCCACCTCAGTCTCCCAAAGTGTTGGGAATACAGGCGTGAGCCACGGCGCCCAGCCCATGATAGTTTCAATACTGAAAAAGTATTCATCATAAGGGAATTCAGTAAAACAACAGCATAATTTTTAACATGATATACTGAAAGTTATCTTCAGAATAATACCCACATTAACTGAAAGCTGCAAGTTGTAAAATAGTATTAAGCAGTACTATGTGACTTTTGTAAAAGTTGGCCTATCTATATGCAATCGCAATACACGCACAAAAATAAGCTGGAAGGGCATTCATGCATCAAAATTTAACTGTGGTTTTATGTGTTGGTATTAAGATGGACTGCTATTTTCTTACTGTGACTGTTTTCAAATGAGTAAATATACTACTTTTATAATCAGGAAAAAAACCTAATGAAACTGTAAGCATTTCTTCCCTTTACCTCTAAAAATGAAAAGTATTATTGTAAATAATTGTAACTTATAAATCAAGGTGACTTTTTATTAGCATGGATAACATGTTGCACACTTATGACACATAATAGTTGCTTATATATATTTAATGTTTATACATGGTAATATAAACCGTGTGTAAAACTCCTTTTATCTCTAAAAATGAAAAGACAGAATTATCAATGCAGACACACACACACAGAGCATGTAACACGTGTGTTTGACTCAGTGTTTGGTCAGCGTATTCAGAGCCACATCTGTGACGGCGCTCAACGAACGCTGGGCATTTACCAAACTCGCAGGAATGCACACCCAACATTATCTACCAATTGGACATTTTGTCAAAGATTCCTGGTTTATCTAGAAGGGAAAAATTGTGCCTGGAGTTTAAAAATTCTAAAATTCTCAACGGTAACTACTGAAGCCAACCTCTTGCCACAAAGATAGCGTCGAGTGAGCTTTTGTGCCTGTCGCCGCCGCAGGAGGGAGCCGCCATCAGCAAGTCCCCAGCAGCCGCTAGCCGCGAAAGGACCAGAGGCACTTCCCACCCAGCCCCCTCAGCTAGTGGGCCATGCCTTCAGGCCCCCACAAACCCCACCAACCCACCCCACCCAGTACAAGCACACTCAGGCCCCCACAAACCCCACCAACCCACCCCACCCAGTACAAGCACCAGGAGGGAACCACTTCCTGAAGAAGTTCCGGCCCTCCCAATTGAAGGGAGCCAAGTCCCTCAGCAGGCCCGCGGCCATCTTGCAGAGCCACCGGGAGAGCGTCAGAAACGAAGTTGGCGGGGTGGGGGCGCATGGGAGTGGGGGAGGGGGAAAGGGCGCCTAGGAGTGGAGGTGGGGACGCGTGGGGGTGGGGAACCCACACCCCAAATCGCTACCAGGAGAGAACCTGGGGCAGGAAATGGGTTCTGCACGAAGGCTGTGGCCCTTGCAAGCGAACTGTGAGGCAGCGCGTCCTGGGGACCCACGCCATGCTCGCTGTCCCGCCACTTCTGTGCCTGCCTCTCTCTGTGTGTGGGCCGCACTGCTGCCAGGCCGCCTCGCCCCACCCTGCGGGTCACGGCTCCTAATGCGTCCAGGCGGGTGGCCCCGAAACAGGAAAACCGAGGATAAGGCGCAGCCTGGTTTCACCCACCGGTGAAAACCCCACAGGCCTCGCCCCTCAGGTCTTTCCTTCAACTCACCATGATGGCGGCAGGCAGCAGCTCCCCACAGGCTCAAGGAGGAACAGAGGCTGTGTTTCACCCACCACTTCTGGGTCCGCTGGTGAAGTCCGCTGGAACCCGCTGTGGGGCTTCGAGTGGTCAAAGGAGCCAAAGGCGAAGGTGTAAGGAAAACCAAGGGCGGGTGAACCCTCGGAGGTAGAACCGCCAGGCTGAGGCGCGCAGGCCGACTGAGGCGTGGACCGGGGGTCTCTGGGAGGTGGCTCCTGTGCCGGGTATCGGGGCGCGTGGTATCGGCCTCAGCCAATGGGTGGCAGCGCTCACGCCCCCTGGAGGGTGGAGGCCTGCGGGGGATGACGGCGTCCCCCACGCTGTGGGTGGGTAGAGGACGCAGGGTACGCAGTGCGTGTGTGCTGGTCCCAGGCAGGCACCGCCCTCACGTAGACCGACAGGCACACGCATCGCCTCCAAAACACCCTTGAAATAAGTATGCATACTGAAATATATGGTGTAGTTTTAAAAAACGAGAATGTGTCTGGGCTGTAGTTTCAAAATGGCTTCTGGAATGCACAGGTTTAGCACAATCACTGTTAGCGTCACACCCACCCCAAAATCTTTTAAAGTACCTACAGAAATAAATAGTAGCAAGTCTGTGGAAAAGGGAGGGAGACATCAACAGGCCAGAAACTTGGACTCCTTTCTGTCAAGTTTGAGATACAAGGGATTGGATGGGAGGAAATGCCAGTTTTGACATTCAGGGTGTTCGTTCTTTCAAGAAGTAGTTACTGAGTGCTTGTGATTACCAGCTACTGCAGATGCAGGAGTGAACAGAATAAAATAGTGTCTCTTTGCTCAGGGATTTTACATTTTGATGGGAGAATTCACCTTCTAGGACTTACAGGAAGACGCTAGGCCTGCCTAGAGACTTATAGAACATTCTCAAGATCAGAGCAAGGGCCTAGAGCGGGAGCAAGCTGTGGGGCAGGTGGTGGAGCCAATCACATAACTTTGGGGACCACTCCAGCACCCTGTTATACACACAGGGCTAAGTGGCTATGACCTTTATCCTCAAACTTCACTTCTGTACTGACGGAAAGAATTGAAACGTGACGTTTTGAACTGGCAAAATGCTGGACTTCTATAACGTGGGAAGTGTCTCACTACTGACATCTAGTAATGCGGGATAAAAAAAAATAATAACGTTTTGTTTCCAATAGGCAGATAAACCCATAAAAAAAAGGAGGGAAATTCCAAGTACCAAAAATAAACTGAAAACTAGAGCAATGAATTGTTCAACTGATTCTTCTCCTGCCCTGGATATGGGGGCTGGGTTGTAGGGCAGCCGGTCATACTGGTTTGCCCAGGACTTACTGGTTTTAGCACTGAGAAATTCCTGCGTCCCTAAGGAAACCAGAAGGATTGGTCGTCCTAGGTGTGGGCAAAATGTTACTCTCTCTAAGTTGAGTTCTGGATGTTTAGGGGCAGGAGGTTAAGGGCTCAAGGTGGGAGCTGGAGCTGAGTACTCTGCGAAAAGCCGTTGTCCCTAAAATCCTTAGGAAAAGGATAGAGTGGGGAAAATGTAAATCATCACATGAACGAGCAGATGAGGAAGCTTGCCCCATCTCTGGATGAAGAAAATACGTATTTAACTCTCATTAAATTTTGAAACCCTAGACCTGCATTTCATCAAAGTTTGGGGTTTAAATCTATAACGTGTTATTGGAATCTGCAAGCCAAGAAATGGGTCCTCCTACACCATCACCCTCTCTCCTGCCTAAAGAGGTCCTAGACATGGGGCATCTAGAATGCCTGGCAGAAGCAAACATAAAGCCGACTTGGATGAATCCTTCTACAACCTAGGCTGAAAGAAAGTGATCCTTTAAGGACACGCTCACAGTAAAAATTTGTAGAACACTACTTACCTTGAATAAGAATGGCATACAAACAAGAAAGTTAAAACTTACAGAAGAAGCTTCTCAGTAGCAATAGAAACTAGAAGATAACAGTAATATGCTCACGTGTGTACGCGTTTTTTTGGTGTGTTTTTTTTGTTTTCTTTTTCTCACGTTGTTTTTTTCCTCAACTTATTTGGAGTAATGCAGTCTATATTTTTAAGTGACTGTTGTACTATTTTAAAATGTAAACTTAAAATATAAAGCTAATACATAGCTTTACTCTCCTCTTGAATAATACAAAGGCTTTCAGGATGTTTTAGCTCTAGACACCCTCCCCTCTCTCAGTTTATATGTTATTCACTATTTTAGCTCTATCCTGGTTTCGTCATATAAATTAGACATCGTTTTTTAGACCCATCCACATATGTAATAACATTTTGCTTACCATTCCTTTGTATATGTCAGATCTGCCTTCTGAATCATTTTCCTTATGCCTGTAGCAAATTCCTTATAATTTCCTTGTGTGACAGTGTGATGTGGTAAACCCTTGGGTTTTTTCTACCTAAAATATTTTGATTTTTCCCTGTTGTTTCATAATTCTACTGAATACATAATTCTAGGTCTAAAAGTATTTTCCCTCTCAGAATATTGAGCATATTACTCTGTTATCTTCTAGTTTCTATTGCAGCTGAGAAATCTGCTGCCAGTCTTTTTGCTGTGTAAGATCAGTTTTTCTTTGGTGTTCTGAACTTTCACAGTGATGTAAGTAGGTGTGGAGTTTTAAAAAATTTCTCCTGCTTAGGAGTTTTAACGTTTTCTGGATTTGTGTGTTAGTTCTTAACAGTTCTGAACAGTTTCACCCATTTTCTTGTTAAAGGTTAGCTGGTCAAGGGATCAAACATTATTTCTATTTTATATTTCATAAGTGATTCTTAGAATTTACTTTTCTTTAGATCATGAATTTTTCAAAGGCTGGTGCTGTTTTCTTGAAATCTTATGAAATCTCTTAAAAAATTTTTAGGATCAAAACTGATTGTATCCATTTCAATGTGTTAAGTAAGATTAGTGGCATAATTTGTATCAGCTCAGAAATAAATCTCTATATTTCTTTCTTATACGTTGGGGGAGAAGATGTATACATGCTGGTGTCTTTGAACACCTCTGCCAGTTCTTCTGTGCTCCTAAAGCACAGTTGGGAAACACTGGATTGGCAGAACTCTATAGAGCTTTAGGTATGCAAAGTTAGGCCCAAGGGACTAAAGAGTAGAGTTTCAAATTGTTCTGCCTAATAAATGAGAATAATCAAATTACAAGGGGAGAAACCAAGCAAGGGGGTGGGGGGAGAAGTGGAAGTCCTGGAAGCTGGAGAAAAGAAGTAACCTTGCAGGTGGGCTTATTTGCTCACACCTGTAATTCTCACACTTTGGGAGGCTGAGCCTGATGGATTGCCTAAGTTCAGGAGTTTGAGACCAGTCTGGGGAACATGGGAAAACCCTGTCTCTACCAAAAATACCCAAAATTAGCTGGGTGTGGCAGTGTGCACCTGTGGTCCCTGCTCCTCAGGAGGCTGAGGTGGGAGGATCATTTGAGTCTGGGAGGTGGCGGTTGCAGTGAGCCAAGATTGCCCCCACTGCATTCCAGCCTGGGTGACACAGTGAGACTCCTTCTCAGAAAAATGAAATTAAAATAACCTTGCAAAGAGACAAGAAGTTGGATCCTGCAGTGAAAGCTATCTGAGTATATTAGAAACTTAAAAAATTTGTGTGTCCATGCCTCACCCCAGACCAATTAAATCAGCTGAGGGCAGGGCTCAGAAGTCAATATTTTTTTTTTAAGGAAATGTTTCTCTTGTTACTCCAATATGGAGCCAAATTTGAAAATTGGTGCTATTGGTGCTATGGAGGCTTGCTACTCAGTGTATGATCCTCAGATCAGCAACTTCACATCACGTGGGTGCTGTAGAATCTCAGGTCCCATGCCAAACCTACCGAATCAGAATCTGCGTTTTAACAAGATCTCCAAATGGCCCATGTGCACACTGACGGTCGAGAAACATTGCCATAGAGAGCGCTTGTAATAAACAAGTTGCACCCCTCTGGATTTGAGAATGCTTCACCTTATGAATAAATAGTCTTATTTTCTCAGCCTGTCTTGCAGCTACATCTTGGGCAGGTAACCTACAAACATCAGTGAGATGCACCCATCCCAAATTTTTAACAGGGGACTATTGATGCTGTAAAGAAGGGAATGCAGAGAATACTTTCTGGAGTAGAGTATCAACAGCAGCAGCAGCAGCAGCCGTGGTATCGGTTAGAGCGGCAATGGCCACTACTGTCAGTTGTGCAAGCCATGATGTAACTCAGTGCCCAGTGGTGACAGCTGAGGTGTCTTCACTGGACAAGTTCTGCGGCATGGTTTTGTGTGTCATTCCTGGAGACAGCCTGGCTCTTTGGTTCATTTTGAGATTCTGTGAGCTAGTTATCCAATACATTTTAATAAGTTGTTTTCCTGTTTAAACCAGCCAAAACTTCTGTGACTATTGCTTGCAACAAGGCATCTTGACTACATTAGGTGATGAGTGAGGTTAGCCAAACTGCTTTTAAAAAGAAGGTTAACAGCTTTGAGATTTATGTGATTATGTAGCATACTGTCCTGCCATTGTGTCCAACCTTTACCAAGCTTCCAGTACACACACAAATGCCTTATGTCAGTGGTATTTTGTGAGGAGTGTCGAGGACACTGTCCATTGCAACATGGGTCAGGGACGGCATGCTGATTCACGGCAAGATGATACGTAGATGAAATAATTCGGCAGAAACAGTAGCTTACAGCCAAAAGTGACCTGGAAAAGCAAAAATCGTAAGCTCAGTATGCCCAGCAAGATAGAAAGAACTATGTGCTATTCCCATTGCATGTTAGCAAATGTTTAAACCAATTCCATTTAAATCTCAGGGTATGGTGCCTCATCTTCTATTGGGCCTGTATTCATGGGGTCCAGCATGGCAACACACATCTCACGTACACTTGTGCATACTTACAGATATGTCTATTAACTGAGCAACATTGGCTTAAGTCCTGCTTATTCACCTTTAACCCTACTGCCTGCAATAATAGTTTATTCAGTCAAAACTTAAATCTCCTAAGCAGATTGTCTGAATTTTGGGATTGGTCTGAAGCAAACTTACATAATCTTCGTGATGGCCTCTTGATACTAAATATTAAATATTTAACTGAAAAATTATTGATTTGTTAAAAGTAATAATATTGACACAAGGCACTGATACTGATATGGTACATACTATGTACCAGGCATTATTGTAATCATTTTACTTCTAGTTCATCTAATCCTCATAACAATACTAGGTGCTATTATTATCTCAAATTTTACGGAGAAGGACGTAGAGGTACACAGAGGTTGGATAACTTGCCTGAGATCATAGTTGGTAGGCATCAGAGCTGTGATTTAAACCCAGTCAGACTTTAAAATCTGAGTTCTCAACCATTATGCTATATTAGCAAACTGCATGGAGGAAGAAAGCGGTAATATAGTGGGACAAATTTATGTATTAAATCTCTTGTTCCCGTGAGAGTAGCTAAACAAAGAAGCAGAACCACAAATCTAAGCCCTAAACAACACTATGGTGTGAATGTTTGCCCCCACTCAACCCTTCACCTGTACATACGTTGAAACTCTAGTCCCTGAGGTGATGGTATTAGGAAGTGGAGCCTTTGGGAGATGAATTAGGTCATAAGGGCAGAGCTTTCGTGAATGAGTGATGGTATTAGGAAGTGAAGCCTTTGGGAGATGAATTAGGTCATGAGGGCAGAGCTTTGGTGAATGGGATTGATGCCCTTATAAAAGAGGACTCAGGGAGCTTAGTTACTCCTTCTACCATGAAAGAATACAGCAAGAAGTTGGCAGTCTGCACCCCAGAAAAGTGTCCTCACCAGAACCTCACCATGCTGACACCCTGGTCTTGGACTTGCCAGTCTCCGAAACTGTGAGATACAAATTTCTGTTGTTTATTAGCCACCCAGGTTCAGATATTTTTATTGTAACAGCCTGAATAGATTAAGAAAGGTAGTACTGGGAGAGGGGTGCTGCTATAATAAATGCCTAAAACTATGGAATCAGTTTTGGAAATGGGTAAAGGGTAGAGGCTGGAAGAGTTTTGACACGTATCCTGGAAAAATCCTACACTGCTGTGAACAGACCAGGCCATAAAGGGCGATTCTGATGAGGGCTCAGAAGGAGAAAAGGAGAGCTGTAGAGAAAGCTTGACTCTTCTTAGCGAGTACCTAAGTAGTTGTGAACAGACTTCGTAGAAATACAGACAGTAAAGACCATTCTGACATGAGGAACATGTTATTGGAAACTAGAGGAAAGACAATCCTTGTTACAAAGTAGCAACAAACTTGGATAAATCATGTTCACGTACTATTGTTTTGTGGAGTATTGCTTTTATTATAGCAGCCTGAACAGATAATACATCTATCTACACTAATGAATTGCTCCAAAACAATTGGCCCTTGAGGAGACTATCTGCTTAACAAAAGTGAAATTTCCACATTTCCTTCTGAATTTTGCCTGTTAACAAATCTTTCAGTACTTTTTTCAAATGTTGGAATCAATCTTATCTCTACAGGACTGACTCCCTACTCACACACATACTTCTCCCAGTTGCTTTGAAACTGCTTTTTCTGCATCAGGAGGCATCACCACTGAGCAAACTCTTGAAGATCACAAGTTGAACACTTGTGGAGGAAGCGGAGAGAAAAATCTGGTATAACTCACTCTTCTTCCTTTCCTCGTCCCTAATCATGCTAACCTTCATTTCCATAGTTTTATTCTTTCTATGTTAATCTTTTGTTTCTTATCCATTTTTGACAATACGAGTAATAGACAATATATGTCCCTTTCTTTAAAATACTAAAAACATTAAGGTAGGCTTAAGTTACCTTTTGACCACCAGCTCTACATCCCAGATCCATTCCCAGAGATTGGTAGTTTGGTGTAAATCCTTTCAGATATTTTTCTATATGTTTCCTTTTATACACTTATACACAACATTTGATATTTGAACGTACAGAACGTATTTACTAACATAAAATATGTGGTATTTTTATTATACTTGTAATAGAGAAATTATATTCATATAATAAGTAATATGTATATATATACACACAGTGTAGAAAATATATGCTTACACTATATATTTATACTTAAACGGTATATAGAGGGAATATATATTATTTTGGGGTATATGTTCTCGAACAAAAGTGCTATTAAAATGTATGTAACTTGATTTTTTTTCCTCCAGGAACATGACTCAGAAATATCTACATTAATAGGTAGATTTTTTTTCTTTTTTAGAAGTGGGGTCTTGCTATGTTGCCCAGGCTGGCCTGGAACTCCTGGGTTCAAGTGATCCTCCCACCTCAGCCTATGAGTAGCTGGGACTAGGGGGGCACACCATCACACCCAGTTACTCAGAAATTTGTAATGTCAGCATATATATCTACTTAATTCCTTTTAACTTTGGCATAATTTTACATAATATGGATATGCCACCGTTATTAGCCATTCCCTGGTCAATGGACATTTAGGTCATTTGTACTTTGTCATGGTTATTAATAATATACAATGAACCTCTCTCATTGGAGCCAAATGAGTATTTGTTTTTTCTGGGGTGAACACCAAGAGATATATCTGTCGGTTCATGGATATGCACATTTCAGATTTTAATAGATATCAGAAAATTGCCCTTTAAAGTGCTGTGCCAGTATGTACCAATTTACACTCCCACCATTTGTTAGTTAGAGTCTTCATTTGTCTATTCGCTTTCCAATATTGATATCACTACTCTTTAATTTGCCAACCTGATGGTCAAGAAGTGGCATCTCATTTTCATTTTACTTTGGTTTTCCCTGATTGCTCATGGAGTTAAACTTTTTTCTACTGTTTGTTGACTGTTTGGATTCCTCATCGTTGAAAGACCTGTTCATAGCCTCTGGTCATTTTTCATTTGAGTTGCTTGTCTTTATCATATTGTTTTGTGGTAATCTGGCTTCCTTCGTTTTTTTTGTTTTTTTTGTTTTGTTTTGTTTTTCTTTATTCAGACGGAGTCTGGCTCTGTTGCCCAGACTGGAGTGCAGTGGCGTGATCTTGGCTCACTGCAACCTCTGCCTCCCAGGTTAAACCAATTCTCCTGCCTCAGCGTCCAGCATAGCTGGGACTATAGGCACACAACACATGCCTGGCTAATTTTTGTAATTTTAGTAGCGATGAGGTTTCACCATATTGGTCAGGCTGGTCTCGAACTCCTGACCTCAGGTGATCCACCCACCTCAGCCTCCCAAAGTGCTGGGATTACCGGCATGAGCCACCACACCCAGCCACCTTCCTTCTTTATCTTCCTTCTCAGTCCTTCAGGCAAAGGTGCAGTGGTATTGGTGCCTCTTTGAAGTTCCACTTCAGTGTAATGAACTACAGTTACATTTATTTCCAAGAATTTCTTTTCCTAAACTGGAGAAATTTAAGCCATGAATCAGAGAGAAAGGGAAATCTCTGGTGTAAACATTAACCACTAACCTTTCAATGTCTTTGAACCCATCAACTCTGCTGGACCTCTTTCTAAAAAACAGATGAGAGTTGTTACTCGAGTCAGTTAGCCCTTTAGTACTTTCAAACTTTTTTTTCAGGAGCTCAAGGAATTGCCAAAGAGAAGGAGAACTGTTAGCTGTGATTTCTAAAGTGCTTTCCTAAATATTGATTGCATTTTTTAGGCAATGCGACAATCTCAAAGCACTTTGCTAAGGGCAACATTGTGTTGTGGTCTAACAACTGTTAAATTTCTCATCTTGCCCCGATTCCCTTAATTTACAATGAGACTATCTGTAGAGAAATGAGGTGAGACATCAGGTGAGTAAATACACATTAACAGGGGCAGCATTCACAGATTCTCAGGAACGGTTCTGACAACAACTTGATTAATGCAAAACTAAATTAATCTCTGATCACCATAAAAAACGAGAAGCTGAAATGTTTCTTTTTTTCTCATGAAGGATTTTTTTTTTTCTGTGACTTATGTGGAATTGACTGAAAAAAAAAAAAAAAGTCCACAATTTCAAAACCCTTTTGGCAAAAACTCTGTGTACCTATACCTAGCATTTCAGCCAGCATGAGCAAGTACGAGGAACTGAAAAGACTCGTACTTGAGAATATAGTCAAAGGAAAACCATGGAATAAAGAAAAACCAGACACAGAGATAATATACATACTTTTTATAAAAAGGAAGGAAGTTGAGGGAAACCTTTTCTGTTATTTCCAACACCTAGTCAGTCAACAAGTTTTATTTTGTTTTGTTTTGTTTTTAAGAGACAGATCTTGTTCTGTCACCTAGGCTGGAGTACAGTGGTGTTGTCATAGCTCACTGCAGTCTCAAATTCCTGGGCTCAAGGGATCCTCCCACCTCAGCCTCCCAAGTACTATGTACTTGGGAGTACTAGTACTATGGGTACTAGTAGCTAGTACTATGGGTGCATGCCACCGTGTCCAGTTAATTTTGTTTTCATTTTTGTATTTTTTGTAGAGATGGGGTCTGATATGGTAAGGCTCTGTGTCCTCACCCAAATCTCATCTTGAATCGTAATCCCCATAATCCCCACATGTCAAGGGAGAGACCAGGTGGCGGTAATTGAATCACAGGGGACAGTTTCCCCCATACTGTTCTAATGATAATGAGTTATCATGAGATCTGATGGTTTTATAAGGGTTTCTTCCCCCTTCCCTTGGCACTTTTTCCTGCTACCTTGTGAATAAGGTGCCTTGCCTCCCCTTCACCTTCCACCATGATTGTAAGTTTCCTGAGGCCTCTCCGGGCATGCTGAACTGTGAGTCAATTAGAGCATTTTTCCTTTATGAGTTACACAGTCTTGGGCAGTTATTTATAGCCGTATGAAAATGGCCTAATAGAGTAAGTTGGTACGACCGAGAGTGAGGTGCTGCTATAAAGATATCCAAAAATGTGGAAGCAACTTTGGAACTGGGTAACAGGTGGATGTTGGAACAGTTTGGAGGGCTCAGAAGAAGACAAGAAAATGAGAGAAAGTTTGGAACTTCCTAGAGACTCCTTGAATGTCTTTCACCAAAATGCTGATAGTGATATAGGCAATGAAGTCCAGGCTGATGTGGTCTCAGATGGAGATGAGGAACTTGTTGGGAAGCAGAGTAAAGGTGACTATTGCTATAATTTAGCAAAGAGACTGGGAGCATTTTGCACCTACCCTAGAGATCTGTGGAACTTTGAACTTGAAGGAGAAGATTTAGGGTATCTGGTGGAAGAAATTTCTCCGCAGCAATGTGTTCAAGAATTGACTTGGATGCTCCTAAAAGCATTCAGTTTTATGCATTCATAAAGAGATGGTTTGGAATTGGAACAGGTTTAAAAGTGAAATGGAGTGTAAAAGTTTGGAAAATTTGTAACCTCATGATGTGATAGAAAAGAAAGAAAAACCCATTTTCTGTTGAGAAATTTGAGCTGGCTTCAGAAAGTTGCATAAGTAACGAGGAGCCAAATGATAGTCACCAAGACAGTGGGGAAGATGTCTCCAGGGCATGTCAGAGAACTTCATAGCAGCCCCTCTTGTTACAGGCCTGGAGGCCTAGCAGGAAAACATGGTTTCATGGGCTGGGCACAGGGCCTTGCTGCTTTATGCAGTCTTGGGACTTGGTGCCCTGCATCCCAGCCATGGGTAAAAGGGGATAACATAGAGCTCAGGCTATTGCTTCAGAGGCTGCAAACCCCAGGCCTTGGCATCTTCCACGTGCTGTTGAGCCTGTGGGTGCACAGAAGCCAAGAAGTTAGGTTTAGGAACCTCTGCCTAGATTTCAGAGGATGCATGAAAATGCCTGCATGTCCAGGAAGAAGTTTGCTTCAGGGGTGGAGCCCTCATGGAGAACCTCTGCCAGGGCAGTGCAGAAGAGAAATGCGGGGTTGAAGCCCCTCCATGGTCCCCATTGGGGCACTGCCTAGTAGAGGTGTGAGAAGAGAGCCACTATCCTTCAGACCCCAGAATGGCAGATCCACTGACATCTTGCACTGTGCTCCTGGAAAATACAAAATACACTCAATGCCAGCCTGTGAAAGCAGCCAGGAAGGGGGTTGTACCCTGCAAAGCCACAGGGGTGGAGCTGCCTACGGCCATGGGAACCCATCTCTTGTATCAGCATGATCTAGATATGAGACAGGGAGTCAAAGGAGATCGCTTCAGAGCTTAAGATTTGACTGCCCTGAAGATTTCAGACTTTGCATGGGGTCTGCTGCACCTTCATTTTGGCCAATTTCTCCCATTTGGAATGGGTGTATTTACTCTGTGCCTGTACCCCCATTGTATCTAGGAAGTGACTAACTTGCTTTCGATTTTACAGGCTCATAGGCGAGACTTGCCTTGTCTCAGGTGAGACTTTGAACTTGGACTTTTGGGTTAAATGTTGGAATGAATTAAGACTTTGGGAGACTGTTGGGAAGGCATGATTGGTTTTGAAATGTGAAAAGGACATGTGATTTCGGAGGAGCCAGGGACAGAGTGACATGGTTAGGCTTTGGGTCTCCACCCAAATCTCATCTTGAATTGTAATCCCCATAATCCCCACGTGTTGAGGTAGAGACCAGGTGGAGGTGATTGAAACATGGGGGTCACTTTCCCCCATGCTGTTCTCATAATAGTGAGTGGGTTCTCATGAGATCTGATAGTTTTCTAAGGAAGTCTTCCCTCTTCACTTGGCGCTTCTCCTGACTGCTGCCTTGTGAAGGAGGGGCCTTGCTTCCCCTTTGCCTTCTGCCATGGTTGTAAGTTTCCTGAGGCCTCTCCAGCCATGCGGATCCATGGGTAAATTAGACATCCTTCTTTATGAATTACCCAGTCTTGGGCAGTTCCTTATATCGGTATGAAAATTGACTAGCATGGGATCTCAGGTTGGTCTTGAACTCCTGGTCTCAAGCAGTCCTCAACCTTTGCATATCAAAGTGTTAGAACTGTATCCCATCATATCAGGCCAACAAGTTTCTTTAAGTGGATTATCTAACAAATCTTCCTTTCCACTTCACCACTTCCTTTTGGACCATAAGACATATCCTTGGTTAAAGGAAAACCAGTGTCATTAAGTGCAATGCTAGGGACAATGCAAACCCAATGCAAATCCAAACATTTTCCCCATTTTCACAGGTATTGCCATCCAAAATGGCACATTACATACTGTGGGTACTGAAATGGCCATAAGAGGGGAAGATAAAGTGGAGAAGACAGAAAATTTCACAAAGAAGGGAAAACTTGATTGGACTGTCTGTAAGAGGTAGAATTCAGAGAATAAAAGAAAAGCTGGAAGAGCATTTTAAATGGAAGGAACATGGAACGCTGTATGAGAAGACAATGCTGAGCTAGAAAGGATGGGGTCATATTGAAGGGTTGTAGGAGCCAGCTTAAATTTAAAGCTTATATTCAATATAATAAAATTGCTACTAGGGTACCCTGGAAGGTTTCTGAGTAGAGCTGAAAAGTGATATATTGACAGTAGTGTTTGATAGAGTTTAAAGTGGTATTAATACCATTAATGTAGGTACTGGAATATTCCAAAATAACGAGAACATGATCTGGTTTTCCTTTAACCAAGGATATGTCTTATGGTCCAAAAGGAAGTGGTGAAGTGGAAAGGAAGATTTGTTAGATAATCCACTTAAAGAAACTTGTTGGCCTGATATGATGGGATACAGTTCTAACACTTTGATATGCAAAGGTTGAGGACTGCTTGAGACCAGGAGTTCAAGACCAACCTGAGATCCCATGCTAGTCAATTTTCATACCGATATAAGGAACTGCCCAAGACTGGGTAATTCATAAAGAAGGATGTCTAATTTACCCATGGATCCGCATGGCTGGAGAGGCCTCAGGAAACTTACAACCATGGCAGAAGGCAAAGGGGAAGCAAGGCCCCTCCTTCACAAGGCAGCAGTCAGGAGAAGCGCCAAGTGAAGAGGGAAGACTTCCTTAGAAAACTATCAGATCTCATGAGAACCCACTCACTATTATGAGAACAGCATGGGGGAAAGTGACCCCCATGTTTCAATCACCTCCACCTGGTCTCTACCTCAACACGTGGGGATTATGGGGATTACAATTCAAGATGAGATTTGGGTGGAGACCCAAAGCCTAACCATGTCACTCTGTCCCTGGCTCCTCCGAAATCACATGTCCTTTTCACATTTCAAAACCAATCATGCCTTCCCAACAGTCTCCCAAAGTCTTAATTCATTCCAACATTTAACCCAAAAGTCCAAGTTCAAAGTCTCACCTGAGACAAGGCAAGTCTCGCCTATGAGCCTGTAAAATCGAAAGCAAGTTAGTCACTTCCTAGATACAATGGGGGTACAGGCACAGAGTAAATACACCCATTCCAAATGGGAGAAATTGGCCAAAATGAAGGTGCAGCAGACCCCATGCAAAGTCTGAAATCTTCAGGGCAGTCAAATCTTAAGCTCTGAAGCGATCTCCTTTGACTCCCTGTCTCATATCTAGATCATGCTGATACAAGAGATGGGTTCCCATGGCCGTAGGCAGCTCCAACCCTGTGGCTTTGCAGGGTACAACCCCCTTCCTGGCTGCTTTCACAGGCTGGCATTGAGTGTATTTTGTATTTTCCAGGAGCACAGTGCAAGATGTCAGTGGATCTGCCATTCTGGGGTCTGAAGGATAGTGGCTCTCTTCTCACACCTCTACTAGGCAGTGCCCCAATGGGGACCATGGAGGGGCTTCAACCCCGCATTTCTCTTCTGCACTGCCCTGGCAGAGGTTCTCCATGAGGGCTCCACCCCTGAAGCAAACTTCTTCCTGGACATGCAGGCATTTTCATGCATCCTCTGAAATCTAGGCAGAGGTTCCTAAACCTAACTTCTTGGCTTCTGTGCACCCACAGGCTCAACAGCACGTGGAAGATGCCAAGGCCTGGGGTTTGCAGCCTCTGAAGCAATAGCCTGAGCTCTATGTTATCCCCTTTTACCCATGGCTGGGATGCAGGGCACCAAGTCCCAAGACTGCATAAAGCAGCAAGGCCCTGTGCCCAGCCCATGAAACCATGTTTTCCTGCTAGGCCTCCAGGCCTGTAACAAGAGGGGCTGCTATGAAGTTCTCTGACATGCCCTGGAGACATCTTCCCCACTGTCTTGGTGACTATCATTTGGCTCCTCGTTACTTATGCAACTTTCTGAAGCCAGCTCAAATTTCTCAACAGAAAATGGGTTTTTCTTTCTTTTCTATCACATCATGAGGTTACAAATTTTCCAAACTTTTACACTCCATTTCACTTTTAAACCTGTTCCAATTCCAAACCATCTCTTTATGAATGCATAAAACTGAATGCTTTTAGGAGCATCCAAGTCAATTCTTGAACACATTGCTGCGGAGAAATTTCTTCCACCAGATACCCTAAATCTTCTCCTTCAAGTTCAAAGTTCCACAGATCTCTAGGGTAGGTGCAAAATGCTCCCAGTCTCTTTGCTAAATTATAGCAATAGTCACCTTTACTCTGCTTCCCAACAAGTTCCTCATCTCCATCTGAGACCACATCAGCCTGGACTTCATTGCCTATATCACTATCAGCATTTTGGTGAAAGACATTCAAGGAGTCTCTAGGAAGTTCCAAACTTTCTCTCATTTTCTTGTCTTCTTCTGAGCCCTCCAAACTGTTCCAACATCCACCTGTTACCCAGTTCCAAAGTTGCTTCCACATTTTTGGATATCTTTATAGCAGCACCTCACTCTCGGTCGTACCAACTTACTCTATTAGGCCATTTTCATACGGCTATAAATAACTGCCCAAGACTGTGTAACTCATAAAGGAAAAATGCTCTAATTGACTCACAGTTCAGCATGCCCGGAGAGGCCTCAGGAAACTTACAATCATGGTGGAAGGTGAAGGGGAGGCAAGGCACCTTATTCACAAGGTAGCAGGAAAAAGTGCCAAGGGAAGGGGGAAGAAACCCTTATAAAACCATCAGATCTCATGATAACTCATTATCATTAGAACAGTATGGGGGAAACTGTCCCCTGTGATTCAATTACCGCCACCTGGTCTCTCCCTTGACATGTGGGGATTATGGGGATTACGATTCAAGATGAGATTTGGGTGAGGACACAGAGCCTTACCATATCAGACCCCATCTCTACAAAAAATACAAAAATGAAAACAAAATTAACTGGACACGGTGGCATGCACCCATAGTACTAGCTACTAGTACCCATAGTACTAGTACTCCCAAGTACATAGTACTTGGGAGGCTGAGGTGGGAGGATCCCTTGAGCCCAGGAATTTGAGACTGCAGTGAGCTATGACAACACCACTGTACTCCAGCCTAGGTGACAGAACAAGATCTGTCTCTTAAAAACAAAACAAAACAAAATAAAACTTGTTGACTGACTAGGTGTTGGAAATAACAGAAAAGGTTTCCCTCAACTTCCTTCCTTTTTATAAAAAGTATGTATATTATCTCTGTGTCTGGTTTTTCTTTATTCCATGGTTTTCCTTTGACTATATTCTCAAGTACGAGTCTTTTCAGTTCCTCGTACTTGCTCATGCTGGCTGAAATGCTAGGTATAGGTACACAGAGTTTTTGCCAAAAGGGTTTTGAAATTGTGGACTTTTTTTTTTTTTTTCAGTCAATTCCACATAAGTCACAGAAAAAAAAAAATCCTTCATGAGAAAAAAAGAAACATTTCAGCTTCTCGTTTTTTATGGTGATCAGAGATTAATTTAGTTTTGCATTAATCAAGTTGTTGTCAGAACCGTTCCTGAGAATCTGTGAATGCTGCCCCTGTTAATGTGTATTTACTCACCTGATGTCTCACCTCATTTCTCTACAGATAGTCTCATTGTAAATTAAGGGAATCGGGGCAAGATGAGAAATTTAACAGTTGTTAGACCACAACACAATGTTGCCCTTAGCAAAGTGCTTTGAGATTGTCGCATTGACTAAAAAATGCAATCAATATTTAGGAAAGCACTTTAGAAATCACAGCTAACAGTTCTCCTTCTCTTTGGCAATTCCTTGAGCTCCTGAAAAAAAAGTTTGAAAGTACTAAAGGGCTAACTGACTCGAGTAACAACTCTCATCTGTTTTTTAGAAAGAGGTCCAGCAGAGTTGATGGGTTCAAAGACATTGAAAGGTTAGTGGTTAATGTTTACACCAGAGATTTCCCTTTCTCTCTGATTCATGGCTTAAATTTCTCCAGTTTAGGAAAAGAAATTCTTGGAAATAAATGTAACTGTAGTTCATTACACTGAAGTGGAACTTCAAAGAGGCACCAATACCACTGCACCTTTGCCTGAAGGACTGAGAAGGAAGATAAAGAAGGAAGGTGGCTGGGTGTGGTGGCTCATGCCGGTAATCCCAGCACTTTGGGAGGCTGAGGTGGGTGGATCACCTGAGGTCAGGAGTTCGAGACCAGCCTGACCAATATGGTGAAACCTCATCGCTACTAAAATTACAAAAATTAGCCAGGCATGTGTTGTGTGCCTATAGTCCCAGCTATGCTGGACGCTGAGGCAGGAGAATTGGTTTAACCTGGGAGGCAGAGGTTGCAGTGAGCCAAGATCACGCCACTGCACTCCAGTCTGGGCAACAGAGCCAGACTCCGTCTGAATAAAGAAAAACAAAACAAAACAAAAAAAACAAAAAAAACGAAGGAAGCCAGATTACCACAAAACAATATGATAAAGACAAGCAACTCAAATGAAAAATGACCAGAGGCTATGAACAGGTCTTTCAACGATGAGGAATCCAAACAGTCAACAAACAGTAGAAAAAAGTTTAACTCCATGAGCAATCAGGGAAAACCAAAGTAAAATGAAAATGAGATGCCACTTCTTGACCATCAGGTTGGCAAATTAAAGAGTAGTGATATCAATATTGGAAAGCGAATAGACAAATGAAGACTCTAACTAACAAATGGTGGGAGTGTAAATTGGTACATACTGGCACAGCACTTTAAAGGGCAATTTTCTGATATCTATTAAAATCTGAAATGTGCATATCCATGAACCGACAGATATATCTCTTGGTGTTCACCCCAGAAAAAACAAATACTCATTTGGCTCCAATGAGAGAGGTTCATTGTATATTATTAATAACCATGACAAAGTACAAATGACCTAAATGTCCATTGACCAGGGAATGGCTAATAACGGTGGCATATCCATATTATGTAAAATTATGCCAAAGTTAAAAGGAATTAAGTAGATATATATGCTGACATTACAAATTTCTGAGTAACTGGGTGTGATGGTGTGCCCCCCTAGTCCCAGCTACTCATAGGCTGAGGTGGGAGGATCACTTGAACCCAGGAGTTCCAGGCCAGCCTGGGCAACATAGCAAGACCCCACTTCTAAAAAAGAAAAAAAATCTACCTATTAATGTAGATATTTCTGAGTCATGTTCCTGGAGGAAAAAAAATCAAGTTACATACATTTTAATAGCACTTTTGTTCGAGAACATATACCCCAAAATAATATATATTCCCTCTATATACCGTTTAAGTATAAATATATAGTGTAAGCATATATTTTCTACACTGTGTGTATATATATACATATTACTTATTATATGAATATAATTTCTCTATTACAAGTATAATAAAAATACCACATATTTTATGTTAGTAAATACGTTCTGTACGTTCAAATATCAAATGTTGTGTATAAGTGTATAAAAGGAAACATATAGAAAAATATCTGAAAGGATTTACACCAAACTACCAATCTCTGGGAATGGATCTGGGATGTAGAGCTGGTGGTCAAAAGGTAACTTAAGCCTACCTTAATGTTTTTAGTATTTTAAAGAAAGGGACATATATTGTCTATTACTCGTATTGTCAAAAATGGATAAGAAACAAAAGATTAACATAGAAAGAATAAAACTATGGAAATGAAGGTTAGCATGATTAGGGACGAGGAAAGGAAGAAGAGTGAGTTATACCAGATTTTTCTCTCCGCTTCCTCCACAAGTGTTCAACTTGTGATCTTCAAGAGTTTGCTCAGTGGTGATGCCTCCTGATGCAGAAAAAGCAGTTTCAAAGCAACTGGGAGAAGTATGTGTGTGAGTAGGGAGTCAGTCCTGTAGAGATAAGATTGATTCCAACATTTGAAAAAAGTACTGAAAGATTTGTTAACAGGCAAAATTCAGAAGGAAATGTGGAAATTTCACTTTTGTTAAGCAGATAGTCTCCTCAAGGGCCAATTGTTTTGGAGCAATTCATTAGTGTAGATAGATGTATTATCTGTTCAGGCTGCTATAATAAAAGCAATACTCCACAAAACAATAGTACGTGAACATGATTTATCCAAGTTTGTTGCTACTTTGTAACAAGGATTGTCTTTCCTCTAGTTTCCAATAACATGTTCCTCATGTCAGAATGGTCTTTACTGTCTGTATTTCTACGAAGTCTGTTCACAACTACTTAGGTACTCGCTAAGAAGAGTCAAGCTTTCTCTACAGCTCTCCTTTTCTCCTTCTGAGCCCTCATCAGAATCGCCCTTTATGGCCTGGTCTGTTCACAGCAGTGTAGGATTTTTCCAGGATACGTGTCAAAACTCTTCCAGCCTCTACCCTTTACCCATTTCCAAAACTGATTCCATAGTTTTAGGCATTTATTATAGCAGCACCCCTCTCCCAGTACTACCTTTCTTAATCTATTCAGGCTGTTACAATAAAAATATCTGAACCTGGGTGGCTAATAAACAACAGAAATTTGTATCTCACAGTTTCGGAGACTGGCAAGTCCAAGACCAGGGTGTCAGCATGGTGAGGTTCTGGTGAGGACACTTTTCTGGGGTGCAGACTGCCAACTTCTTGCTGTATTCTTTCATGGTAGAAGGAGTAACTAAGCTCCCTGAGTCCTCTTTTATAAGGGCATCAAT
This sequence comes from Pongo abelii, assembly GCF_028885655.2. NCBI lineage: Eukaryota > Metazoa > Chordata > Mammalia > Primates > Hominidae > Pongo > Pongo abelii. The sequence goes on along the minus strand of NC_072009.2, from coordinate 47,301,020 downwards.
CCCATTCACCAAAGCTCTGCCCTCATGACCTAATTCATCTCCCAAAGGCTTCACTTCCTAATACCATCACTCATTCACGAAAGCTCTGCCCTTATGACCTAATTCATCTCCCAAAGGCTCCACTTCCTAATACCATCACCTCAGGGACTAGAGTTTCAACGTATGTACAGGTGAAGGGTTGAGTGGGGGCAAACATTCACACCATAGTGTTGTTTAGGGCTTAGATTTGTGGTTCTGCTTCTTTGTTTAGCTACTCTCACGGGAACAAGAGATTTAATACATAAATTTGTCCCACTATATTACCGCTTTCTTCCTCCATGCAGTTTGCTAATATAGCATAATGGTTGAGAACTCAGATTTTAAAGTCTGACTGGGTTTAAATCACAGCTCTGATGCCTACCAACTATGATCTCAGGCAAGTTATCCAACCTCTGTGTACCTCTACGTCCTTCTCCGTAAAATTTGAGATAATAATAGCACCTAGTATTGTTATGAGGATTAGATGAACTAGAAGTAAAATGATTACAATAATGCCTGGTACATAGTATGTACCATATCAGTATCAGTGCCTTGTGTCAATATTATTACTTTTAACAAATCAATAATTTTTCAGTTAAATATTTAATATTTAGTATCAAGAGGCCATCACGAAGATTATGTAAGTTTGCTTCAGACCAATCCCAAAATTCAGACAATCTGCTTAGGAGATTTAAGTTTTGACTGAATAAACTATTATTGCAGGCAGTAGGGTTAAAGGTGAATAAGCAGGACTTAAGCCAATGTTGCTCAGTTAATAGACATATCTGTAAGTATGCACAAGTGTACGTGAGATGTGTGTTGCCATGCTGGACCCCATGAATACAGGCCCAATAGAAGATGAGGCACCATACCCTGAGATTTAAATGGAATTGGTTTAAACATTTGCTAACATGCAATGGGAATAGCACATAGTTCTTTCTATCTTGCTGGGCATACTGAGCTTACGATTTTTGCTTTTCCAGGTCACTTTTGGCTGTAAGCTACTGTTTCTGCCGAATTATTTCATCTACGTATCATCTTGCCGTGAATCAGCATGCCGTCCCTGACCCATGTTGCAATGGACAGTGTCCTCGACACTCCTCACAAAATACCACTGACATAAGGCATTTGTGTGTGTACTGGAAGCTTGGTAAAGGTTGGACACAATGGCAGGACAGTATGCTACATAATCACATAAATCTCAAAGCTGTTAACCTTCTTTTTAAAAGCAGTTTGGCTAACCTCACTCATCACCTAATGTAGTCAAGATGCCTTGTTGCAAGCAATAGTCACAGAAGTTTTGGCTGGTTTAAACAGGAAAACAACTTATTAAAATGTATTGGATAACTAGCTCACAGAATCTCAAAATGAACCAAAGAGCCAGGCTGTCTCCAGGAATGACACACAAAACCATGCCGCAGAACTTGTCCAGTGAAGACACCTCAGCTGTCACCACTGGGCACTGAGTTACATCATGGCTTGCACAACTGACAGTAGTGGCCATTGCCGCTCTAACCGATACCACGGCTGCTGCTGCTGCTGCTGTTGATACTCTACTCCAGAAAGTATTCTCTGCATTCCCTTCTTTACAGCATCAATAGTCCCCTGTTAAAAATTTGGGATGGGTGCATCTCACTGATGTTTGTAGGTTACCTGCCCAAGATGTAGCTGCAAGACAGGCTGAGAAAATAAGACTATTTATTCATAAGGTGAAGCATTCTCAAATCCAGAGGGGTGCAACTTGTTTATTACAAGCGCTCTCTATGGCAATGTTTCTCGACCGTCAGTGTGCACATGGGCCATTTGGAGATCTTGTTAAAACGCAGATTCTGATTCGGTAGGTTTGGCATGGGACCTGAGATTCTACAGCACCCACGTGATGTGAAGTTGCTGATCTGAGGATCATACACTGAGTAGCAAGCCTCCATAGCACCAATAGCACCAATTTTCAAATTTGGCTCCATATTGGAGTAACAAGAGAAACATTTCCTTAAAAAAAAAATATTGACTTCTGAGCCCTGCCCTCAGCTGATTTAATTGGTCTGGGGTGAGGCATGGACACACAAATTTTTTAAGTTTCTAATATACTCAGATAGCTTTCACTGCAGGATCCAACTTCTTGTCTCTTTGCAAGGTTATTTTAATTTCATTTTTCTGAGAAGGAGTCTCACTGTGTCACCCAGGCTGGAATGCAGTGGGGGCAATCTTGGCTCACTGCAACCGCCACCTCCCAGACTCAAATGATCCTCCCACCTCAGCCTCCTGAGGAGCAGGGACCACAGGTGCACACTGCCACACCCAGCTAATTTTGGGTATTTTTGGTAGAGACAGGGTTTTCCCATGTTCCCCAGACTGGTCTCAAACTCCTGAACTTAGGCAATCCATCAGGCTCAGCCTCCCAAAGTGTGAGAATTACAGGTGTGAGCAAATAAGCCCACCTGCAAGGTTACTTCTTTTCTCCAGCTTCCAGGACTTCCACTTCTCCCCCCACCCCCTTGCTTGGTTTCTCCCCTTGTAATTTGATTATTCTCATTTATTAGGCAGAACAATTTGAAACTCTACTCTTTAGTCCCTTGGGCCTAACTTTGCATACCTAAAGCTCTATAGAGTTCTGCCAATCCAGTGTTTCCCAACTGTGCTTTAGGAGCACAGAAGAACTGGCAGAGGTGTTCAAAGACACCAGCATGTATACATCTTCTCCCCCAACGTATAAGAAAGAAATATAGAGATTTATTTCTGAGCTGATACAAATTATGCCACTAATCTTACTTAACACATTGAAATGGATACAATCAGTTTTGATCCTAAAAATTTTTTAAGAGATTTCATAAGATTTCAAGAAAACAGCACCAGCCTTTGAAAAATTCATGATCTAAAGAAAAGTAAATTCTAAGAATCACTTATGAAATATAAAATAGAAATAATGTTTGATCCCTTGACCAGCTAACCTTTAACAAGAAAATGGGTGAAACTGTTCAGAACTGTTAAGAACTAACACACAAATCCAGAAAACGTTAAAACTCCTAAGCAGGAGAAATTTTTTAAAACTCCACACCTACTTACATCACTGTGAAAGTTCAGAACACCAAAGAAAAACTGATCTTACACAGCAAAAAGACTGGCAGCAGATTTCTCAGCTGCAATAGAAACTAGAAGATAACAGAGTAATATGCTCAATATTCTGAGAGGGAAAATACTTTTAGACCTAGAATTATGTATTCAGTAGAATTATGAAACAACAGGGAAAAATCAAAATATTTTAGGTAGAAAAAACCCAAGGGTTTACCACATCACACTGTCACACAAGGAAATTATAAGGAATTTGCTACAGGCATAAGGAAAATGATTCAGAAGGCAGATCTGACATATACAAAGGAATGGTAAGCAAAATGTTATTACATATGTGGATGGGTCTAAAAAACGATGTCTAATTTATATGACGAAACCAGGATAGAGCTAAAATAGTGAATAACATATAAACTGAGAGAGGGGAGGGTGTCTA